>NC_059125.1:116311325-116924659 GCF_020740685.1 Jaculus jaculus
TAATGTCATCCCTGCATACTTGAATAGAGGGCACCCGCTTATTCATTTTGTTCAAGCTATTGTGTAGCTCTTTCCTCTGAATTAAAACATTCCCTTCTGTAGGAAGGAAGGAGGCTCATGAGACTCAGGGTTTAAATCAAATATAAGGCTCAGATAGTTCTTGAAAGATTCATAAGGTTTCTCCCCACCCCAATATAAGCAGAGTCTGGGAAGTGCAAGATTTGGGTGCCAGCAGGTGGGTTAAGTGGGTTCAGCAGCTGTTTCAGTTTTTAAACTGACCCACAAAGCAAAAGAAAGTTAATGCTTACATATAGTACAAGTTTGAGCAAATCGATGTGGCTTGTTTCTGTTTGAGATTCGTGATTACATTTGGTCTAGTCTCTGGGCAAACTTCCTCTGAAATTTTATCTGTTGCCTCCCTTCTCTCCCCCACCCCCAGGCTAGGGCCTCCAAGACTGCAATACACTCTTGCCAAACCCTACCTCTGCTTGATTACTCTTCCCCAAAATGCTTTCTAAATTATGCCATTAATTTATTCAAAGTTTTCCCTTTTCTCTCCACTACTTTCAAGAAAACTTGCCCAAATTCCTGTCTGTCACAATCCAGGCTCAAAATGGAGCCCACCTTCCAACTAGATTAGAATCCTTAGAAGTTCCAGACTGCCTAAACTGGGTACTCCAAACATTTACTGATTTCTCCCCCTCCATGGATAACTGCCTTCTGATATCTGCCTGTTTCAATCTCTTCCCTTAGCTCAAAGAGCCAATAGTGCCTTCTTCAAGGACCACAGTGCCCATTCATTACCTTTTCTCCTGGGTATCTGAAGAAAAACAGAGTATAGAAATTGGTAAGGCAGTTTAGGGGAACAGTTTCTTTCTTAGCTAAAAGTAAAGAATGCCCGTGAGATGGTAAGGTAGGGGAATCTTGGATTTTCTTTATCTCATCCTCACAAATGGGCTTCCCCTTTCTTAGAAATCAAATGGAAAGGTGTGACTAAGATTCAAAGGCATCTAGACACCTGGCATGAGAACTGGATTGACCAGCTCATGTGCCCATGCAGCAAAGCCTTATCCCTATAAAAAACCCTGATTCCAGTTGCTTTGTGGATTACCCTCTTGGAGACTTTCTGCTTTACTTTCTTTCCTAAAATAAATCTTGCTTAATGGCATCCCTTTTCTGGGGACCCGTCCTGCTATACAGGAGCTGTGCCTTCTTCTTTTAACCTCCATACTAAAATCTTTCTAGAACTCACCTTCTATGGTCCATGGGTTTCATTTTTCAAATTCACAAGACAAGAACATGGAGACCACTGAGTCAGTGGAAGTTTTCTGTGACCATGAGCATCCAGTGTCTTAACTCCTGAGTTAGAAGCCTAACCAAATACCAAGAAAGGCTCCATTACTCTCAAAAACACCCCAAGCCGGGCGTGGTGGCACATGCCTTTAATCCCAGCACTTGGGGGGCAGAGGTAGGAGGATCGTCATGAGTTCAAAGCCGCCCTGAGACTACACAGTGAATTCCAGATCAGCCTGGGGCAGAGTGAGACCCTACCTTGAAGAACCAAAAAATAACCACCTCAGATTCTCAGATCACACCCACAGCCTCAGCCAATCTATTCCTTTCAGTCTGCCACACTGTATATTTCAATCATTCAGTTACTCATTTATCTAATCTGTGTTGAAAGCCTATTTAGTGCTGAATACTGTGCTACAACCAAGCCCAAGGTCACCATGATGTCTCTTGTCAAAACTATAAATGTAAAAATGTCATCTCTTACATTTCTTTGTGTTCCTCTTAGTGCCTACAATGGTGGGAGAAATGTTAAAGACGATAGATCAATACCAGTGAATAAGTACTTGAGTGTAAGATTGGATCATTGTTTTGTTTATGAGTCTGACTACCCAATAAGGGCTTGTCACGCCCTTGCTCTCTACTTCTGAATGAGCCCAGGGAAATAGATACCTTGTGTTTCAGTTGCCACTTAACAAATAAGGTGGCAGCAGATTTGGGGTAAGGCAAGAAAATAACTTTTTTTCTCTTCAGCAGGGGCAAGTCTTGGTTGGTAGGCATTGGAAAAGCTCTCTCTTCAATTCCGTATGTTCCTTTTGGACATGTGTGTAGTATTGCTGTGTGGCACATGTGTGATGCATGTACATATGTTTGCAAATGCACCCACCCCATGCACATGCATATGGAGGTCACAAGAGAATGGCAGATGTTCTCCCCTATTGCTCATTCACATCTCCTTGAGATGAAGTCTCTCACTAAACATGGAGCTGCCATTTTTAGTCAGACTAGCTGACCAGTGAACCCCAGTAATCCTTGGACTCTGTTCCCCACAGAACTTGGGCTGCAGGCATGTGCGTCCAAGTCCAGCTTTTTATTTGAGTGTTGAGGAATTGAATTCAGGACAAATAAGGCCTTCTAAGGCTCTCCTCCTTGCCTGACCAGCACTTCTACCCACTGAGCCATTTTCCAAGGCTGTTTATGCATTCTTTATGTGCCCTTCCATAATCCTTTGTGGTAAATTGAGTTTCTAAAGGACAACATGATGCCTTGTTGATAACTATTCTTTTAGAACAGCCCTTGACACACAGTAGGAGCTCCATGAAAGCTTTGTCAAAGGGAGTAATGAATGGAAGGTAGGTCTCTTCATTCATTTTGTTACCAGCTGAAGCAGTTTACAAATCACTCCATTTGCTTTCATGTCATTTGGGTTATACATTGAAAAACAATGACAATGACTTGACCTTTCCAAAGATAAGTGAGAAGATGAAGGTCAAAGATGCTCTGAAAGGCAGCAGCTGAAGAGCTGTGTCCTAGAGAAAGCCACCTTCCTGTACAAGGCTAAACAGAATAATCTATGTTTGGTATTAAAACCTCACCACCCATGACGTCAACACAGTCTGTGGGTTCGAGGGGACAGTAGAAACTTTGTTTCTATACCACTATATAAATGACTGCCTGATGTTTTTGTTCCCACTTTTTTTTTTCTTGGCCTCTTGTCCAGGAAATGGACTGGAGGAGCTGGCAATTGATTAAAAATAGGCTCCATGTGAGGAAAACAAATACACATTCTGCAAAATTAAAGTCTCCAAGTCTCAGAATGCTCGTTGCTAGCTATATTTAGACCTTGAGTTTAAGTTTTGTGGACTCTCGTTGGAAAAAAGTCTTGGGTCAAGGAAAGAACAAGTTTCATTGTGAGACTGATCCTCCTTCAGTCTTCTGGCCTGGGTTATGACCAGGTGAAAGGTTAAGCAAGTCTTTTCGCTGGCTTACCCTTGGTATCTTGGCACTACAGACCTGGGGAAAAACTTTGACACATGTCTAGGACTGGCTTCAAGGAGCAAGGTAGGCTGAAGTCATTCCCAGGCTTGAAGAACTTTAGAAATAGTGTGCCCATGACCCATGTCAGTTGCCCAGTCCAATATTTTCTTTAATTGATGAAAAGGAAGGGGCTTTTTTGTTCCTTTCCAACAAATATCATTCCATTTTTTGCCAGCCCTGTAGTCATGTCTAGCCCTATTTGAGTCATGGGATACAGATAAGATGAGTCATGTTCCTTGTCCTTTAGGAGTCCATGGTTTTACACAGCTTCTCATCAAATCCCTTTATTGAAGACAACACAGGTTCATGGTGCTTTTCGAAAGTAAGTCAGTTATTATGAAGTTCAGATTGACAGCAAGATAAACATGGTTTGAGCCTCCACTTTCAAACAATAGTAGAGAGAGAAAATCTTCACCTAAGGGTTTAGGTAAATGGAATTTAAAGTAGGACTTTTTGTTCTCAGTCGTTTTTATGGTACACATTCATTACAGAGACAAAGGTACATCAGCAAGGGATCACTTTTCAGCCCTCTCTGTGGGTCTCCCTTGTCCTCCAGACTTCAGGACCCGCTGAGTTCCTAGTGGCTCCCAGTCCCCACTCCCAGAAGCCATGAAATAGCAGGGGAGAGGAGGCAGGTGGAGAGGAGAGTAGCAAGGAGGAGACCTTGAGAAGATGATGGCAAGAGAATGGATAGAAAAGGGAGGAGATAAAAAGACAGGGAAGGACAAAGTACAGAGGGAGGGGAAAGAGGAAGCAGGAGGAAAGACAGCAAGGTAATTCCAATTCTCCAGGACCTATTTTATGTTCCTTTGATCAATTTTTGGAAGGATGGACTCAGGTAGTGTAATTATAGCCAGATCTCAATTGAGAAGGTGCTCAGTAATAGTTTGTTGAAGGCAGTCAAACACAGATGGGGCCGTGTGTGTGTGTGTGTGTGTGTGTGTGTGTGTGTGTGTGTGTGTGCGCGCTTCAGGATTCTCCTAGCTCTGCCTTCCATTATCACAGGAGCAGTGGGATTACAAAAGCATGTGCCACAGCAGTCGAGCTTGATGTGGGTTCTGGGGATTCAATCCCCAGTCATCAGGCTAGAAATGCAAGCAATTTAAAAAAAAAATTATTTATTTATTGCACATGCATGCTCACCAGGGTCTCTTGCCACTACAAATGAATGCCAGATGTTTGCACCACTTTCTGTGTCTGGCTTTATATGGATGCTGGTAATTGAACCTGGGCCATCAGGCTTTGCAAGCAATTGCCTTTAACCACTCATCCATCTCCTCCACCCATTGTTAGATTTAGTTACTATGTCTACTATTTTCAAGTTCTGTGTGAACTTTAGCTAGTTTGTGTGTTTCCTGGGTGCTTTGCTTTCCACAGGTACAAAATGAGGATAGCTCTACAAATTCCATAGATAAGAATCAAATGAGATCAAGTATGAAAGTACTTAACATGATGTCTGGCATGGAAAAAGCAGTTAATGTATGCCTGTTAGATGGAATCTATAACAGTTCACTGCCTTCTGTTTCCTTGACCATACACTGTACACCACCCTTGGTTCCCCTCCTGCCCACTGAGTCTAAACCATTACTGTTTTGTCTGTGGCACAACACTCACTTGCCACAGTTGTAGAGGTCACAGCAGAAGCAGGTGTTTCCCCGGATGCGAGGTGTGCAGAATCCACGGCTAAGGTGAGGGCAGTTCACCTGAAGATACAAAACAGGAACGAGATTAGCTAGTACTAGATGGGAAGTTTGACCCTTTGAGTTTTGAAAACATGAGTTAGTGACAGATGGAGACAGTAAGAATGGCTGTGAAATGAACATTCCCACACATGAGAGGGATGGGGCTGGGCATGGAGGTAGCCGTACTTGTGGGTAAGGCAAGTCCCTGTGTAGCTGGGATTTTGTTCAGCCCCAGCTACTGCCCTTAGTGCCCATCCCTAAAGGGTACAGATAGAGGAGAGGAAGGGCAGATGGAAGGACAGATGGAAGAACAAATGGACACTAGGGAGTGAGGATCCAAAGAATGGGGGAAATCAGGGTATAGGACTAAAGAGGATGAGGTGGGAAGGAAGACAGAGGAGCCATCACATGCACTCGGAAGTACAGTAGTACCTCTCTAGCTGCCTGGGTAAGGTTCCTCATAACCCTCGCGGAAGGAGAATTTTTGGTTGAGGAACTTATGACCTTACACAGGAAAAATAGGGTTAGGGGGACCAGGGTTACAAGTGCACCTATGGAAGTCATTAATACATTTTACAGTCACCAAGTTAACACAAGAAAGGTAGCATCACAACGACATCTAGAAAATAGCTATGACAGTTTATACATTTTGAGTTTACAAAACACCTTAAAAACTAAAGATAAATAACAGTTTCTGTATACTTTCTCTTTCTTGTAAAAAAAAAAAATCTCCATGTTCCCATCCCTATTTGTGTACAGCAAAGTGCTTTTAAATTTGTTTGGTTTTGTAAATTAAATATATTTTTAATACATTTTTATTTATTTAGTTGAGAGTGACAGAGAGAGAGAGAGAGAGAGAATGGGCGCGCCAGGGCCTCCAGCCACTGCAAACGAACTCCAGATGCGTGCATCCCCTTGTGCATCTGGCTAACGTGGGTCCTGGGTAATCGAGCCTCGAACCGGGGTCCTTAGGCTTCACAGGCAAGTGCTTAACCACCAAGCCATCTCTCCAGCCCATAAATTTGTTTGGTTTTGTTACAGAAAATATTCATAGTAAATAAGGCAGTTTTCTCCATATTGTGTCCTTCATCCAAATGTCCATTGCTTTTCTAATATGCTGTTAGTACACACACATTTCTATTCCTCCTTCTAACCCAGGAATTATTAGGAACATGATAAATTTGTAGTTGATAACAGCAAAAAGCAGGTAAGCAGATGACAGAACCATAATACAAGCACTGGAGATGATGCCTTGGGAGCAAGCCATTTATGCTATATTTTATGTAAAATGGCTTCCCCTGAAGTGTGATGCAATAGCCATTTTGCTTCCATTTGCCTTCCTTTACTCTTTCCGGTCACAGCTATATTATTTTTCTAACTATTCTCAGGGGAAATGACTTTCCCTTTGAAGTTAATAGAGTACCACATTATCAAGGCTCCTGGGAATATAGGTAGAGTTTCATATGAAGATTGGGAAAAGGTTAAGGTATACTGAAAGAAAAGTTCAGTAAGGCATACTGAAACATTATAGTTGTCATTGCTTCTAGTTCTATTTGAGACAATATGGAGCATGAGGGATGTGTGGGACAAGAAATAAATATTCTCAGGGGCCTACTCAAAGATTATTAGGCTGGCTTCTTGGGGGTGTAAGGAAAGGAGCCAGGTTGATAGTTTTAGCCTCTCCAGAGCCATGAGGTAAAACAGGCTGATTAGTTACCCTCATTTGGCCTCTAGGCCTTGCTTATGCCTGCAACACAGGTTTTTGCCTCCTTAGCCCAGGCCCAGTGTCTTGGTTGGGCTTCCACCTTCTTTCTGCTGAGCAGAAAGTCTAGGCAACTGAATCATCATCCACAGCGATGGAGAGGGGAACATGCTGTATTCTCATCGGTCCCTCTTGAGATCAAAGCCACACATTGAGAAGCCACTGGTTGGAGTCAGAGGGGCAGCTTGTGGCCACAGAACAAAATAAATCTGATTGGGCCTCATGAGGTTCCAGTCTATGACTATTATTATTATCACTGTGCTGAGTACAGCATACACTAACACCTAGGCCTGTGGAAAGGAATAAAAGAAAGGTAGCTTCAGGCAAAACCAGAGACTTTTCCATGAGGAAAGACATGTAACCTTATTCTGGCTCACCTCCTCAGCTTCCTTCTGGGATGTCTTGGGAACATAGTGGCACCGGTTAGCATAGAGTGGTTTCAAATCCTGTAAAGGGAAATACCACAACAACTGGATTTGGGCTTTGGAAAATCAAACAGCAAGAGCTCAGCTTGGTAATGAAAGCTTTGAAAACACACACATGCACACACACATACACACCAGCAGGCAATGGATTGGGTTAATTTTTTAAAGTGGCCCATCTAGGGAGCCTGCACATGTATGGATCAGAAAAGAATGTTCTAATAACGGATCTCCATTGAGCTACTTAGTTAATGAGAAACTGGGAAACTGCGAATGAGTTCCTTGAAATTTTGTCTCAGGTTTTCTTTTGCTTCTAATCCTTATCCTTTTCCAAATAGGCCCTAGGGAATAAGATCCAAAACTCCACGCTTTTGCAATATTACACTTCCAAATGAAGAGAGCACAGCTTCCACTATGAGGTCTCATTATCACCTGGGGACTGGATGAGGGCTGACTGCCTTAGCCACCCTCACGCTGCTGTAATTTCTTCAGCTTTCTCAAAAGGAAGATATGGCAAAGCCAGTCCCTGGAGGACAGGCAGCTACTATGACTCCTGAAGATTTTTAACTGAACTGAACTATGAGCCATTTTCATTCACCTACGCAGATTAAATAAAGCGAACAAATGTCAAAAGTACTGCTAAGCCAAAAAAAAAAAAAATGTGGGGCTCAAGGGCAGTTGATTTACCCTGCTGGTTTGGCCACCTTCTTGATGAGGGAGTTCTCAGGCATGGGGGCGGAGGGCCTGGGAAGAACAGGCAGGTACATGCCCGGGAAGTCTAGAACCTTGTAGCTAGAGGGTGCTGTTATTTTCAGAACTGATGTTAAGCATCCCCTGAGTGATAGAGGGTCTCTGGATAAAGTCATGTTAGGCTAAGATAATAGTTTATGTACACTGAACTTAGGGATTTGGTCCAAATGCCTAGGCATTTGTGAGGGGATTAACTTTTGCTTTTTTTCTCTATCTCCATTTCTCTTTCTGATCCTGGCAGAAGCTTTTCCCATACGTGTGATTTAAAATCTTCTGTATTAGGCACTGAAGGGCCATCTGCCTCCTATTCAGCCAGTGTCCTCATCTAGGAGCTAAAACTTTCCATCAGCTCCTTCTACATGACCTGCCTGGCTGTTCAATGTTCTGACAGTACACAGCCTCCGGTTCAGTTTGGATGGAATCACGCAGGAATGGAATAAGGATTCGCATGCTCACAGCTGGCACAGTTTATTTTGTATGTTTGTGCAATAGCAGAATCAGTACTATTGTATTTGATAGGCTGCTGTTCATAGCCCTCCTGACCTCCTGGTTTTATAAGTCATTCAGCCACCACCTGCACCAAATGAAGACAGGCATGTGTGATGATTGCCTATTTGCTGCTTCTGACTGCGACTCTCATTGAGGCCCCAGAAGAGAAGCAAGGATAGGCAATTGAGAGGCTGATAAGTCATTCAGCCACAGTTTGCAAGCTCTTTAGCCTGAAGGACTGGCAACTTTGGCAGGCAGGAATGGAGAAGGACAGTGCTGTATGTTGAATGTGTACTCTGTGCCAGCCCCTTTAAAGGCATATTTAGACCCGTATTTGATTTCTCCATCTTGCTAACCCTAAGGGTATATTGCTGTCATATACATTTGGCAGAGAAAGAGACTATGGCACAGGAAAGTTAAGGGACTTTTCCAGCTAATGAATGGTGATAGGTGGGAATTCTGGGGAAGGAAGGGAATATGAGAGGAAAGGGATGTGTGAGAAAGTAGGTCATAAGAAAGTTCGGCTACCCTCAAGCTAAAGAAACAGGAAGCAATGATGATAAAAGGCTTCAACAACAGGACAGGGTGGCTTGGATCACCCAGGTTGTGCTAGAATCTAAATCGGATGTTCATTTAGGTTGGCTAACAGACACCCCCATAAATTACTAAAGTTCACTTCCCCAAATCCCCAAAGAGAACTTCTAGACATCTTAGGACAGGTTCATTGTTAACAGAAACATTTTCTTATAGGTTTATCCCGCCTTGTTCCAAATCCTGAATAAATGCTATTTTGCCAGTCACAAACTACACATCGTAAAAATAGGGTAGGGGGAGTAGCTGATGATTACAGGAAATTGTCCTGTAAATAGGACTTGTTTTAAAAAAAAACATTTCTATGCATTTGCAAAGAGAGAGAGAGAGAGAGGGAATATGGATGTACCAGGGCCTCTTGCCACTGCAAATGAACTCCAGATGCATGCACCATTTTGTGTATCTTGCTTTATGTGGGTTTGGAGGAAATGAACCCCAGCCATCAGGCTTTGCAAGCAGTCACCTTTAACCGTGGAGCCATCTCCTCAGCCTTGGAGCTTAAATTTTTTAGAAAACATCAACTTCTACTGAAATCAATGATAAAACATGTTATACACATCAGGGAAATGCAAAGCAAAACCATGAGATACTGCCTCACACTCACTAGCAAGATCAGATGAGAGTTGGTGAGGAATCTTCATGCATTTTTGGTAAGAACGTTAACACAGTATAGCTACTTTGGAAATATAATTATCATATGACTTAGCAATTATACTCCTAGGTAGAAAGGAAATGAACATGAAAACAGAGGTCCATTCAGAATGTGTACGCAACGTTTATAGCAGTAGCATATCTAGCAGCAAAAAGATGGAAACAACTCAAATGCCCATCAGCTAATCAATGGACAAACCAAATGTGATATATCTACACAATGGAACATTAATAGACTATCAAAGATAATGATACTGATCCATTATATAATGTGAGTAAACCTTGAAAACAGTACACTAGCTAATCATAAAATGCATGCAGTATAGAATTTCATTCATATGAAATGTCTAAAATATCGATAGCTACAGAAATTGCAAGCGTATTAGTGGTTGTTTAGGGCTAGGGTGGGTGAGGACATATGATACAATAGCTAAAGGATATAGAGTTTAGTTTTTGGCATGTGTTAGGTGGTGTGATGTGTGTGTGTGTGTGTGTGTGTGTGTGTGTGTATGCATGTATACTAAACATGCATGCTGGGGACAGAGGAGAGGGTTGGGTTTCGTCCTCTGTTACTCTCTTTTTTTTTTTTTTTTGTCAGACTAGCTGACAGTGAATCCCAGTGATTCTCCAGTTTCTGATCCCCACTGAAGAACAGAGGTACGTGGCCACAGCCAGGTTTTTACTTGGGTGCTGGGGATCAAACCCAAGGCAAATCAGGCCCTCTCAGGCCCTTGTGATGCGTGGCAAGTGCTCTTTCCCACTGAGCCCTTTCCCCAGCCCTGGGGTTTCTGTATAAGATGATAAAAATCTTGCAATATTGACTGATGTCTGAACCTAGTGGTGAATATACTAAAATCCATTGAATTTTGCTCTAAAAATGGGAAGTTATACAGGATATAAATATTTCAGTAAACCAGTTTAAAAAATAGGAATGCAAGAAGGAGGGAAAAGAAGGAAGCCATTTTAGCTCATGACGCCATCAAAATCTACTGCAGGCCTCTTAGCCATTAGGCCTCCGTTGCCATGGAGACTGTGTCGCAGAGTGAATACTGCTTGTCAAATGGGGATAATAATGCATGCCCTACATATCTCACAGGATTGCTGTAGGTCTCGAATGAGATAATAGATGTGAAGACACATTGAAAAGTTAATGTAGTACACAAAAACAAGAAATTAGGGTTATTAAGATGGCTCCTATTGAATACAAAATAGCATGCATATGATTATTGACTGTATCCAACCCCCCAAAATAGGTATATTTTCAGAGAGTAATATACAAAGATCTTAAAAATGGCTATGTTAGAGATAGGATTTTAACATTTAAGTGTTGCTGATGTGTCATTTTCCTTTTATTTTTTAATTTTTCTTTCTTTATTTTTGTGTGTATGTGTGTGTGTGTGTGTGTGTGTGTGTGTGTGTGTGTGAGAGAGAGAGAGAGAGAGAGAGAGAGAGAGAGAGAGAGAGAGAGAGAGAGAGATTAATGAGTATGGATACACCAGGGCCTCTTACCACTGCAAATGTTCTCCGGATGCTTACACCACATTGTGCACTTGGCTTTATGTGGGCACTAGGGAACTGAACCTCAGGCCAGGTCATTAGGCTTTGTAAGTAAGTGCCTTTAACCACTGAGCCATCTCCCTAGCCCCATTTGCCTTTTGAAGAATCAAAAATTAAGGAAAAATGATGTTTCTCCGAAAAAAAAGTGTAAGGGATGTGTCTGACAGAGGGGTTCATACTTATATAACTGACTTTAAAGGAAACTCAGAAAAAGTGCCTCTCTTTCTCCATTTTTATTTTTCTCCCTGACCAGAAATTATTTCCTGAGATACTATTTCAGAGATTGTTGAGATGCCAGCATTAACCACATGAGTTCCTTTACTTTTGGCAAATGAGTGTCTGACTTCTCTCTGGAAGGAGGGTCCAAGAAGCTGACATGTAAATGATAGTTTCTTAAATTATACAATCTCTGATCCTGTCAAACCATTGACAGTACTTCAAATTACCTTAGCAATTAACCAGTAGCTAAAACGGAGTAATATGCCATTTGACCCACAGATGATTCTAATAATCTAATTTTGTTCGAATTTGATTGGTTAGGAAACAATTTCTCTGGTGGAAACGATGAATAAGTGTGCAAGAGTGCCTTCTGTGCAAGCAAGAGGATCTGAAAGGGCCCAAGGTCTATCCCCAGCACCCACATGATAAACAGACCATCCACACCTATAACCACAGTCCTGTATGGGGTTGGAAACAAGAGAATCACTGGAGCTCACTGGTCAGCCAGTTTGACTGGAACAATGTAGCCACAGTGAGAGATTCTGTCTCAAGGAAACAATATGAAATAGCAATGGAGGAGGACATCTGATGTTCTCCTCTAGCCTCCACATGCAAGTACACAGAGCATGCACATATGTACACATATGTGCATATGCTATACACACACTCTTTTCAGATGGTGGTGACCTCTGGTGGTGGTGACCTCTGGGATGACTCAAAAGGCACCATAGTGCTGAGAAGAAGTGACAGAGGAATGCTCAGCACTGAAACATCTCTATCACACCTTCCAAGGCTCAGGGTCCATGGTGGAGGAGTCGGTGGGAAGAATGTAAGAGCCAAAGGAATGACCGGACTCCTTACAATGCACTCTTCCAGACACGAAATGATCTGGATAGCCATGATCTTGCAGTGCCTGGCACTACCTACACAAGACCAGCATAATAGGAGGAAAAGATGATGACATTAAAATAAGAGACTGATTGAGAGGGAGAGGGGATATGATGGAGAGTGGAGTTGTGAAGGGGAAAGTCGTGGGGAAGGAGGAATTATCATGGTTTATTGTCTATAATTATGGAAAGTATAGATAATAAAATAACAATTTTAAAAAGCAAAAAACACATAATTTTCAACAGTTCATGAGGTATTTTCATTTTCAAGTTAGTTCAGTTGAAAAAAATTACTTCCCAAGTTTGTTGTAGGGACTGAGTAAGTTGCTTTGTCTTTCTCTTGAGTTTGGTCTGTGGGCCAGATCAAGGCTACTCTGTTATTTCTTGGGTTCAAGGATCTTTTTGCCTTTGTAGCCCCTTCCATTAAAACCTATTTTAGGGGCTGGAGAGATAACTCAGCAGTTAAGGCACTTGCCTGCAAAGCCTAACAACCCAGGTTCAATTTCCCAACACCCATGTAGAGCCAGATGCACAAAGTGGCATGTGCATCTGGAGTTCATTTGCAATGGCTGGAAGCCCTGTCATGCCCATTCCCCCCACTTCCTGTTTCTCCCTGCTTGCAAATAAATAAATAAACAATTTTAAAAACTATTTTAAAAATTATATTTCATATGGCTGGGGAGATGGCTCAGTGGATAAAGAGCTTGCTGTGCAAGCATGAGTAACTGAGTTCTGATCCCCAGGCCCCACATAAAAATCAGATGTTGTGGCAGGCTTCTGTGATCTCAGCACAGCTATAGAAAGATGGGAAGCAGAGATGGGAGAATTCCCCAGAAGCTTATGGACTAACTATCCCACAGAACATTGCTATGAACAATGAGAGATCCTGAATCAAAAACAAAGTGGAAGAACTGATTACATCTTACTCCTTATGCATGTTGTGGCATACATGAACGCACTCATCATACAAACACACACGTGTGTGTGTGTGTGTGTGTGTGTGTGTGTTGTGATTTTATTATTGATATAAAGGCAAACACATTTATCATATAGTTTTTGTGAGACCCAAATAGTATGTAGGTCCTAGCCACTGCATTTACTATGCTTGATGGAAAAGTTGGCCAGAATATGAAATAGTATGAAGCACAGCATGTTTAAAAAAAAAAAACAATAAAACACTGTTCGGTGGTTCAAGGTACTTGCATGCAAATCTTGATGACCCAGGTTTGATTCCCAGTAGCCACGTAAAACTAGATGCAGAAAGTCGTGATGTGTCTAGAGTTATTTTGCAGTTGCAAGAGGCCCTGGCATGCCCATTCCCCCTTCTCCCACCCTCTTTCTCTCTGCTTGCAAATAAATAAATAAAAATATATTTTTAAAAAGAAAGAAGAGTAAAGACCTCAATAGAGGACCAGATGGGAATGGCCTTAGTCCCAGGCTTTTCCAGATAAGGAGCACAGGTTTAGGACTTGGGTATAAATAGGTCTTATTCAAGTCTTCACTGCTGCAGACTGGGAAGTATTTGGCACCTGGACTTAAGGATTGGGATGTGGGTGAAGGCATTAGCTCTAAATGTTCTGCAGACCCCTAAACCCATCACTACATTCCAACCACTGTTACAGGAACAGCAAAGTTGAGTACTTTTGCCACTAGTTTCAGGCTATTCCCTTAGCCCAAAGTCCCCAAGGCCTGGACTTGGCCTTTCCAAATCTTCCATATCAAAGGGTTAGTTCTGGCCCTATTGCCATTGGTAAGCCAGTTTTCAAGATGCAAGTGTTGTGTCAGCTATAAGAGATACAAGCCCTTTACCTCTTCCCTTGTATACATGTACCCCTCAAAGCACTTAGCACAGAGCTGAGCATCCATCACACATTCAACAAAGCACATGCACTTCAGTTCAGGACTAATAATACTTACAATGTGTCTGGCAGCAAAGACTCCATCGACTATGGCACAACAAAAGGCTGCAATCACACCAAAACTGATAAATACGATAGAAGCCACCAGCTGCAGGAGGGAGCAAACAAAAGTGTCTGTTAGCCTTCCACCCTTGCTGCTTCTGGAGACTAGGCGCTCCCCAAGAGACTGCCAGGCAAAGCAGAACTCTAGTCTACCACCGATGGGGATGCTTTGTTCAGTCATGCAGGATGAGTGGACAGGGAGGGAAGCAGGGTGGAAGAGAAAGAGCAAATGAAGCACTTCTTTTATTTTCAGGGAAAGCTAAGAAATTCATGAAGTGAGCACTAAATGAAGAGGCTTGCTGCTATTCAGCATGCTGTCCATGGAGGAATTTGACTGCATAGCCCTTCCATCCTCAGATTCAAAAAAAAATTGAACTTTGAACATTATGTATTCCAACTTTCTATTTGATTTGTGTGAAAATGGAGGCACAGTGAGGGGAATGTGGTATGTTCAGAGTCTCCACCTAGTCTTTGGAAGAGCTTGGTGCCCACCAACTCCTAGTCCTGAGTTCTTTGCATCCTTTAACTCTGCTACACTATGACATAGCTGGAACTGGGGATGACAAGAGCGAGTCTTAGGTCCTTCATAACCTTACAGGTGGCCACTGCATCACTGAAAAGAGGATATTAGGCTTACTAAGAAGTATCAGATATAACAAGGACTGAAGTGTCTGAAACTGATCAACTGGCATACATAGAAACAAAATATGTTCTTTTTAATTTCTGGTTTTTTGAGGTAGGGTCTCACTCTGGCTCAGGCTGACCTGGAATTCACTATGTAGTCTCAGGGTGGCCTTGAACTCATGGTGATCCTCCTACCTCTGCCTCCCAAGGGACTAAAGGCATGCACCACCACACCTGGCCAAAATGTTTTTATTGAGATAGAATCTCATGTAGTGAAAGCTGGCCTTGGACTTGCTATGTAGCCAAGAATAGCCTTATACTCACAATCCTCCTGCCTTGGCATTCTGAGTGCTGACATTACAAGCATGTGTCAAATAAGAAACAGGTTGCTTGAACCAGATTGCCTTGTTCATTAATCGTTTTAGATAAATTTTCCTGAACAAGTGTCATCTATTACCAAGATAATGCTGCAACCCAAGGTTTGGTGGCGTAGGGGTTTCGAAGTGTCTCCAGGGGCAAGAAAAGTATTATGTAAGTCCAGCATCTGCCTTTGTTGATTGTCACAACCACATGGAACAGGCTTTTTTCTTTCTTGAGTGTTTTGGGGGCAAAGAGGATGAAATAACATGGCATCAAGCTACTCCCCAGGGTGAAGGAAGAAATCAAAGCCAAGGACACCCTAGGGTTCTCCCACTTCAACAGGCTGAGAGGAAATACTTATCTCCTTTGGGAGTTGTTCAGAAACCTCTCTCCATAAATCTCACTTCACAGCACTGCAGATAATTGGTAAATAATGGATGAATGATGTCATGAAATTGGCATTATTACCTATGCTATGATCAGCTCTACAATTAAAACTGCCCCATTATTTTGAATAATTTAAACCCAAAGTGCAAACACAACTGGCAGGGGTAGGAGTCCAGGTGAAATGGAAGAAGAAAACTATTAGAATTCCCCTGAGAGTGATTCCCATATTGCTGGGGGAAAACATATGGTTAGAGTTCTTGGTCCCTAGAGTTCTTACATTATCTGATTAAACTCACTGTTAAATAGACCCCACTATCAAAGTTTGGATGCTACAGAGACTTGTAGAGGGAGAGTTTAATCAGTCCACCATCTGACCACTCACCAGGCTTCTTGATTTACAAGTCTATAAAACTGTAATATGCATGCAGTTCAGTGTATACCTTCTCCCCTTGCCCTTGAGGAAGCCTTCTCAAAATTCAACCCAGAAAAGACAACAGTTTGCCTTTGAGGGGGATCACATTAGGACACTGAACTTTGTAAGCTGCATCTTCTGCTATATGCTGATACTTCCTTCTGACTTTACAGCACACTTTGCTTTGAACTATGGGTAACAGATACTTTCAGTTGCTTTATAAATTGACTTTGTTTTTTCTGTACCTCAAGTAAATTTATTTTCATTTTCTTTTTGTTGTTTTGTCTGGTTTGGTTTGGTTTTGTGATACAGAGTCTCACGCAGCAAAGCTGGTTATGAACTCGCTATATATCCGGGGAAGATTCTGAACTTCTGATTCTTCTGCCTCCACTTCCCAAGTGCTGGGATTATAGGTATAAGCCAACACACACACAGCTTCCATTTATTTTCTTAACCAAAGACTCCTAGATTCTAATTTCCTAAGAGGCAAGAACCCTCTGTGAAAACTTCTCCAAAAGACAATGCATCTATAAACAAGATATAAGAGTCACCAATAATTTGGGGCCTGAAGAATGGATCTCACAGAAGTGAAGACATTCTAAGCAAGGACAGCAGCCTGACTAGACTGGTTAAAGCACTCCTTTGAGAATGAGAAGGAAAGCTTAAGAGGACTGGCTAGGCCAGTGACGGAACAGTGGTCAAGAGAAAAAACAGTCCCATGCCACAAGTTCACTGAAAGGTAAGTTCTCTGGAAGAGTAGGAGAAAATGCAAAGTAACAGGTGGTTTCTTTTGTGGCCAAATTTTCACAAGCTTAAGAAATGCTTAACTTATCCACATAAACAGTAAGCCTTGTACAGGAATGAAAACTTACCATCTGTCGCTTGTTCTCCACAAGGTTTGATCCGATGATTCCCAGGAATGATCCAAAACCAAGCTGTAAAGGCAAGATAGCATATATAGAGCATGTAGGAAAACAGTCAGCCTGACCACACAGCCATTCCAGCTACTGGCTATGATTCAAGATTACAGAAATGAGCTCTAGTATTAATGTCAAGGCCACGTGCACTTTCTTGTACAAAATAGTGTGTCCAATAAAAGTGTACTCTCCCATCACTTGTCAATTTTTTCTCTTCTAGAAATGACTCACTGCAAAAGAAACTCATGTGCCTTCAAACTAAAAGTAAAGGTCAACTATAGCTTTTAGAAACTGCCCATTTCAATTTTCATATCCATTACCTGGCATGTGACTGGTGAGTCAGTAAGAGACATATAATGGGGAAGAGCTCACATTAACTTCTGATCTTTATCTGTTTTTGAAAAGGACCTTCCACTCTGAAGCATGGATTACAGAATAAAGGTTTGTGATGGCAATTTTTGATGCATCTGGCATACTAATCAACTTCAGGAAGTACTTTAGAAATCAGCAAGCACCTTAACCCACACTAAAAAAAAAAAAAAGAAATAAAAAAGACCTTTTTTGAAAGCCTGTATTTGTGGTTGACCCACTGCAATTTATGTTAGCACTTATTCACCTCTTTTTCCATCTCTGCTTCATTTATGGACAGAAAGCATTCATTAAAGGGTGAGCAGAAATGGCAGTGTAAAACCCTAAAAAACAATTTCCCTGTCTAAGTGGTTGGGATTATGGCTCAGTGTAGCAGATCCCACTGCCCTCTCAGCTCTGCCATTAGTGGATTGAGTTTGCCCATCTCAGCTGAAAATGATCACTAACTCATAGCTATTGATGGAGATGAAAATGGAAGAAGTAAAAAGTGGTGAGAATGGACCAATAAATCTAACACAAGTTCAGCAGTATAGTTACATTTCTCTTTAGCCTCACTTAACACTCTGACTTTGCACCTGCAGCTTTACCTGGGCTCAGAGGGGATCGGCTTCAGAGCAGGCCTTACACTGGAATTTGAAACTCTAATGAACCCAAGGGCTGGGCTGGAAAAGAACATGTGGAAGAACTGACTGGAAGAAAAGAACATAGTTTCCTGCAGGTCACTCAGCCAGCAACCATACCTGGGAAACAGAAGCTAAGCTGAAAGTGCATGAATGGCCATCCAAGACACTGCTGAGATGATCTTCATGCACTGGCTAAGCTGTGCTTTTTCTCACCTAGTCTTATTTCAAATACACCCAAATGTGTTGCCCTAATGTATACTGATTAAAACCTGGCTATTGGCCAGGCATGGTGGCATACGCCTTTAATCCCAGCACCCAAAAGGCAGAGGTAGGAGGATCACCATGAGTTCAAGGCTACCCTCAGACTACATAGTGAATTCCAACTCAACCTGAGCTAGAGTGAAACTCTACCTCAATAAACGAACAAAAAAAAAAAAAAAAAAAAAAAACCACAAAGAAAACCCCTGACTATTGTGCTAGAGAGCTGCTGTCTCCGTGGTTAAAGTGCTTGCTTGCAGATCCTGACAGCCTGGGTTCAATTCCCCAGTACCCACATAAAGCTGTATACACAAAATGGTGTATGTGTCTGGAACATGGCAGAAGGCCCTGGTATGTTCATATTCTCTCTCCCTCTCTCTCTCTCTCTCTCTCTCTCTCTCTCTCTCTTCTTGCAAATAAATAAAAATATTTTTAAAATTCTGGCTATCATACTAGCCTGGCTTGCAAACCCAGATCTTCCACTTATGTTGTACAACCTTGAATAAACTGATTAACCACTCCAAACCTGTTTCCTAGCTACAAACAAGGGGGATCATATCACTGCTACCTTATAAAAAAAAAGATTAACAAAAATGATATATTCAAAGAATGTTGGACAGCACCCAGTATACAGTAAGTACTTGTTTTGTTCTAGGGACACTGTTAAAACTTTTGGGTACTCTAATTCAATTTGAGCTGGAAAATCATGTAACTATTTGCTCTACATAAAAAGAGACATTTCCTGTTTTGTCTTATATCCTCCAACATGTTCCAATAGCTTTCATTTCTTTTTTCTTTTTTTTTTAAACATTTTTTTAAATTTATTTATTTATTTATTTGAGAGCGACAGACACAGAGAGAAAGACAGATAGAGGGAGAGAGAGAGAATGGGCGCGCCAGGGCTTCCAGCCTCTGCAAACGAACTCCAGACGCGTGCGCCCCCTTGTGCATCTGGCTAACGTGGGACCTGGGGAACCAAGCCTCGAACCGGGGTCCTTAGGCTTCACAGGCAAGCGCTTAACCGCTAAGCCATCTCTCCAGCCCAGCTTTCATTTCTTTAGGAAAGAAGTCCATGAGTTGTGTGTGCTTGTGGCACTCTGAGCAACTTGAACTAGAAAGGAATTCGGATACAACTTCTTACAGAGAAAACAAGTCATTTAACTAAACAGTTCCTTAGCTTCAACAGACATGCATGCTATGTTTCCTGGTCCCTAAGGGCAATGTTTTCTCTAACACAGGAAGTAAAAATATTGGTTATTTCTGACACACTCAGATAATACACCCATAGTAATAACCCCAAGAAGTAGAATGAACACTTGTGGAACTTACTGGAAAGACAAGACACTCCAAACTGGAAATCCCAGGCCAGCCTATTACTTCATCTAGTCCTTCTTCCTTTCCCTTTCTTTCCCTTCCCTTTTTCTTTCTTTCGTTTCCCTTCCCTTCCTCCCTTCCCTCCCTTCTATCCCACTCCACCCCATACCATTCCATTCATTTTTATAAAATTCAATGGAAATTTTATGTCAATTATATATGAAGTCATGATCCATGTAGAGAAAGGGGTGGGAAGGAGGGAGAGAGAGAGAGAGAAAGAAAGAAAGAGGTAAGGACCACAGAAGAAGTAAAAACAAAGTGCTATGTGAACAAAAAGAAACTCATATTATTTATATATATCCCAGGTTGTGTGACCTTGTGCCAATCCCTTAACCCCTCTGTCCCTTAGCTTTCTCATCTATAAGATGGGAATCATAATGGTACCACACAGGGTTGTTGTGAGGTTTAAATGAAATAAAGTATGTAGAGTGACTTGCATAATGCAGGCTGCAATGTAAAAGATAGCTCTAAGTTTTCATAAAGGAGACATTTTATATGCAATCAAAGGATGGCTAGAGTTCAGCAGGCAGGGAGCTAATATCTATTGAGTGATGGGTGAAAGAATTCACCTACCGGGTGTGGTGGCACACACTTTTAGTCCCAGCACTTGGGAGGCAGAGGTTGGTGGCCACCTTGAGACTACAGAATGAATTCCAGGTCAGCCTGGGCTAGAGTAAGACCCTACCTCAAAAAACAAAGAAAGAAAAGAATTCACTCACCTAGATGAACTTACCAATATTGCTAAAAGATCCTACATTTAAACACTTTAAAGAGACACTCTTCTCTGTCTCTTTCTGTATTTCTCAAATAAACAAAAAAATATAAAAAAAAAACACTCTTGCCCCTCCTGCCTCCCAACAAACACACCCATTTTGATCACAGAAATACTATGGAGTTTGGTAAAACTGTTGTCAATCCCCTTTGATAGATGAGAAAACAGAAGTCTAGAAAATTGCTGAGGAGTTTACCTCTCTTAAAGGAAGTTAATGGCCAGGGTAGGACTGGCCATCTGATTAAAAACAGGAGTTGTTTTCTTCTGCCATATTTTGCTGCCTTTTGTGGCTACTGTTAGTAGAATAGTGACCTTCAAGTAAGAGGCTGTGACTACTGCTCCCTATGGCAAAGACTTTCTGCAAGGATAGAGTGAGAAATCCTATTTGAGGAAGAGCTGAAGGATTGAAAATAAAGAAGAGAGCCAACAGAGTTGCATAAAATTAGGCAGCCACTTCTAATCAACTGTTTCCTCTTGAGGCCTCAGAAAGGTAAGCCACTTTGTGATACCCTGTCAAGAGTGTCACAGAATCAGGTAATATTCAGACTTTTGGACTTACAGCTTCATTCTTTACTACCTGAACACATAACCAGTTTCCTTTGTTTTTGTTGCTCTCCATTATGAAATAAAAAATGACAAATCAGGGCTGGAGAGAAGGCTTAGGAGTTAAAGCACTTACCAGGTTTGATTCCCCAGGACCCAAATAACCCAGATGCACATGATGGCACATGTGTATGGAGTTCATTTGCAGTGGCTGGAGGCCATGGTACATCCATTCTCTCTCTCTCTCTCTCTCTCTCTCTCTCTCTCTCCCTCTCTCTTCCTCTCTCTCCCTCCCTCTTTCTCTCTCTCAAATAAATAAATAAAATGTTGTTTTAAAAAAGAAGGGGCTGGAGAGATGGCTTCTAGGTTAAGGCGCTTGTCTGCAAAGCCAAAGGACCACGGTTCAATTCCACAGAACCCACAGAAGCCAGATACACAAACTGGCATATACATCTGGAATTCATTTGCAGTGGCTGGAGGGCCTGGCAGGCCCATATTCATTATTATTCTCTCTCTCTCTCTCTCTCTGTTTGTCTCCCTCTTTCTCTCTCAAATAAATAAACAAAAATAAGATATATATTTTTAAAAAAGAAATCAGAATCAGATGGAAGGGCTTTGGTAGTGGCATTAAGGGGGTTTAAGGTACTTTTTTTTGAGGCACGGTTTCACTTGTATTCTGGTGGCCTTGATTTCATGGCAATCTTCTTGCCTCAGACTTCCACTGGCATGGTCCATCACACCCAATTGAAGGCTCTTTGGGACCAGACCTTATCACCAATGCCTATTTCCATCCACTGTCTTGGACCCCTGGTACTAGGACTAGGAAGGATTAGTTGTTTAGAAGTATTAACTGAACATATATTCTGTGACAGGCCCTGAGTTTGAGCTATGATTTGGAAGTTGGGAGTTGAGATGAGCTATGATGTCAAGAACCCTGAGGTTTAGGCTAAAGAACCTATGCTATAATTAACTAAACCAGTTCACAATCCTGTTTCATGGTTCTGAAATCCACAAATCTCTTAAAGCCAAAAGGGTTTTCTGGTACCTAATTTGGTGGCAAAGCATGGACCTTGGACTGTTTGGAGATTATTTTATAATCTTTATGCCATTCCATGTAAAAACTCACATTGTACCATAGAAACATGAAAGAACTTGATTATGGGGTGCTTCTGAAGGCTCTACTGTATATGATATATCATTATATTTTTTCCCTAAAACAGAAAGTCTGAATTAAATTTTTCCTAAGGGTTTAGATAAGGGATTATGGATCTGTATAAACAAAGCTAAATGATAATATAGCCCAACACATAACAAAACAGCATAGTTAACATAACACCATATATGAGCACTTTCCAGAAACCAACAGTAGAAGGAATGTACAATATGGAGTTCAAATATGGCAGACATCACTGCAAACCCAGTAAAT
Organism: Jaculus jaculus; assembly: GCF_020740685.1. Lineage (NCBI taxonomy): Eukaryota > Metazoa > Chordata > Mammalia > Rodentia > Dipodidae > Jaculus > Jaculus jaculus. Next base: position 116,333,689 of record NC_059125.1, read on the forward strand.
GAATAATGTTTCTGCTGTGTCTGTATGAGAATTTATTTGAAGATACAGCAGAAAGGACATTTGGAGAGAAATATGAGTGACAGTACAAAGATAGAAAAGCATAATGTGTATTCAAGGGACTGTGAAAATCTTGGCCAAATGGAAGTGATGGGAGACCAAGCTAAGTGCTTTTTCAGACAGTTTTGAATGGCATGCTAAGGAGGCAACAGGGAGCCAGTGGTGGTTACAGCCTTTTAGCTTTACAAAAGTCTCATCCAAGCCGGGTGTGATGGCGCTTGCCTTTAATCCCAGCACTCGGAGGGCAGAGGTAGGAAGATCGCCATGAGTTTGAGGCCACCCTGAGACTACATAGTGAATTCCAGGTCAGCCTGGGCTACAGCGAGACCCTACCTCGAGAAACAAAATAAAGTCTCATACAGCACATTGTATCAGGATTCAAGTCTCTTTAAAATGTACTTACTAAAGGCTGAAGAGATGGCTTAGCAGTTAAGGCACCTGCCTGTGAAGCCTAAGAACTCATATTCAAATCTCCAGGTCCCACACAAACCAAACGTTCAGTAATGCAAGCATGCAATCTTGCATATGTGCACAAAGGGGCACACACATCTGGCATTCATTTGCAATGGCTGAAGGCCCTGACCCTAGTACACCCATTCTCCCTCTCTCTCTGTCTTTCTCTCTCACTCTTTGTTTCTCTTTCAAATTAAAAAAATAATCTACTTACTAATTAGCAATTTATATTATAAAATTAACTGATTTTAGAAAGAGGTGGGTAAAGTCAGTTTCATTCACAAAAATCCACAACCCTGGACTGTCCAGAGCTTCTGCTATTTCCTAAACATTCACATTAATCAAAAACTTGTTGGAGGGCTGGAAAGAGTGCTTAGTGGTTAAGGTGCTTGCCTAAAAAGCCAAAGGATCCTGGTTCAACTCTCCAGGACCCATGTAAGCCAGATGCACAAGGGGGCGCATGCATGTGGAGTTTGTTTACAGTGGCTGGAGGCCATGGTGCCCCCATTCTCTCCCTCTCCCCCCCCCCTCTCTCTCTCTCTTTCCCTCTCTCAAATAAATAAATAAATAAAATATATTTTAAAACAACTTGTTGGACTTATCAAAACAAAGTTTATATGTGACACTGAAGCTACTTTGACCCAGAGAAGGATCCTAGACTATTAAATGTTCCCTTCTGTCTTTGTCTTCTAACATCCCACTGTAACTTGATTTTCAGTCAAGTGACCCTCTCCAGGAAATGGAACAGAAATTTCTGGTTTCTGGGCAGTAGCAGTATAATCACTAAAGAGAGGGTGCCAGAAGGAAACACTTTCCCCTCTGATAAAGGGGCCAACATCATCTGTAGATTGCTTGGAAACACATTTAGAGGCTTAATTCTTCTGGATGCGAGATAAAAGGAGATTTGCAGGGAAAGAGAAACCTCTTTCACTAGCCTTTTTCAGCTTTACCAACCAAGGCTTGGGAGATGGCTCAGTGGTTAAAGGCACTTGCTTGCAAAGCCTGTTGGCCTAGGTTTGGTTCCCCAGTAACCCCATAAAGCCAGATGTACAAAGTAGCATACACATCTGGAGCTTGTTTGCAGTGACAAGAGGCCCTGGCATACCTATTTCTCCCTCTCTCTCTCTCTCTCTCTCTCTCTCTCTCTCTCTCTCTTCTTGAAAATTAATTAATGAATGAATGCTCTTGGATTTTTGTAACTTCAAAGTAGAAAGCTCATCAGAACTCTTCTAGAATGGAATATACCTTAATATCCAGTAAAAATTTTAAGCCAATTTTTCTTTCTTTGCCAGTTTTAACTTTTTAAAACTAGATTTTAGCTCACCTAGATTAGCACATCTTTAACGATCAAACGTGCTTATGTGTCTTAGAATGATGACACTGCCGTCTAACTCAGGTAGAATGGCTAACTTGCTACTATGAGGCACCTAACTATACACTAAATACCTCACTGTGTTTTAAATGCAAGAGATCTTAAGTGTTCCTTTAACCTAATGCCTTCTTCTTGATCTATCGGTTTCAAACATTCAAATTCTCATTTGTAGTTAACATGTTGCATCAAAAAAATTTGAATAGCTGAGTTCTGAATAATATAAAATATTTTTACAGTTATGTAGAGTGGTAATTTATCTTCAAAGTGACCAATTTGACAGTGAAGAATCTTAAAATGACACAATATGCTTCCTCTGGTTTTATTGCTAGGCATATTTCACTGTACTTTAGTTTCCCTGGGAGCTCATGGTCCACCAAACTAGACTTCCCTGGGGTGCTCAGTAAAATGTACATTTAACTTGTGCTACAGTTTTTAAATTAAAATTAGCTCATGAAAAGAAAATTCACATTTGTAGGGCCCACCAGAATCAGAATCTCTGGGAGTAGGGAGGAGAGATCTGTATTTTTCACAGGTTCACCAGGTCATTCTTATTCATGCTTGGATTGAAAAGACACTGGCTAAAGAGTGTATATAGTGACTCCCTAATAACCAAATTATTCAATTAGTGAAAGCACTCCATTCCCAGACAAATTTGGATTCTCGGGCGTTTACTGTTACCGAGGCAGGAGTCCTAATTGTATTTGGTATAACATGATCTGACCTATAAACTTAAATGGATTTTCGACTATTCAATCTGCTGTCTTCTACTATTCACTTTCTATAATTAAAACCCATTTTAAAGAAATTATCTACAGGACCCAGGAAAGTAGATTTGTAATGGTTAAACCAAGAGGGCATGTTGTCCTCTCCACACAGCTTTCCCATTAACACTTCTACATTAGCTTTTATTTGAGACTCTCACAGGCTGACACAGCCCCCTACTGCTGCAACTTTCAGTGCTAGCTGAGCATCAGGTACCTGAATAAAAACAATCATGTGGGCTGGAGAGATGGCTTAGCGGTTAAGCGCTTGCCTGTGAAGCCTCAGGACCCTGGTTCAAGGCTTGATTCCCCAGGACCCACGTTAGCCAGATGCACAAGGGGGCGCATGCATCTGGAGTTCGTTTGCAGTGCCTGGAGGCCCTGCCGCGCCCATTCTCCCCCACCCCCTCTCTCTGCCTCTTTGTCTGTCGCTCTCAAATAAATAAATAAAAATAACAAAAAAATTAAAAAAAAAACAATCATGTGCCCTTATCCCTTTGTTAATTTATCCCAACCTAGCCTCCCACAGACAGTCTACAGAGAAGGTTCATAGCCACTGTTCATGAAGAGGAGTTTTACGTTTAAATAGCATGGAAACTACTCTCCCCTCACCCACAAACACTCTTGGCTTGAGCATTTGCTCCTCAGTGAAGAATATTTCACTAATGCAGCTACCTGAAACACACAAAGTCACATAGACCCTATAAATTGCTTTCCAAGCCACCAAAATGCTCTATCCACTCCTTTCTTCCCCTCCCCTTTGCTTGCTTTTAAAAATAAAACCTAATTCTGCTGACAACTGGTTTTCTTGCCTCACCACAGGAAGTAGACTGGGTGAGTTCTCACATCACATGTTTAGCAGAGGGCACTGGGCACCAACTGGTGTCTATAGAACACCTGCCTTCAGCTGGGGAGAGCCCTGCCTGCTCAAAAACTGCAAAAGAAACTTCCTCAGCAGCCTTCAGCTTGAAGGAAGCAAAGGTGGTGCGGTGAAGCCCATCTCAAACCCCACGCTTCAGGCCCAGTCTTTAAAAGGGCTCCTGAGGTGATTGTGGAATGGAATTGGTGACCTAGGCTACAGGCTCCAAATTTGGTCACTAGCAGCATTGGTTTTTCAAAGACATCACCTTCAATCCTTTCTCTATTTCCTTCTATCTCCAATTGCAGCCTCCATGGCCCCCAGAGAAAGAACGAATAACAACCAAAATCTGGGCATGGTGGTGCACGCCTTTAATCCCAGCACTTGGGAGGCAGAGTTGTTCGAGGTCACCCTGAGACTACATCGTGAATTCCAGGTCAGCCTGGGCTAGAGTGAGACCCTACCTCGAAAAATCAAAATATAATAATTAATAATAATAATAATAATAATAATAATAATAACAACAACAACAACAACCAAAAAACACATCTGCCCTTTTTGGTGTCCTCAATAAACAAATAAATAAATAAATATCCATCCTAACCTTCTTTCCTGCTCTTTGGCAATTACAATTGAGGGGTTATTGAATTTATATTAAAATATAATTCTGGGCTGGAGAGATAGAGCAGAGGTTAAAGGTGCTTACTTGCAAAGCCTGATGGCCTGAGTTCTATTCTCCAGTATCCCCACAAAGCCAGATGCACAAAGGTGCATATCTGGAGTTCATTTGCAGTGGCAGGAGGCCCTGGTGCTCTCATACCTACTCTTTATCCCTGTCTGCATCTCTCATACACACACAAGAAAATAAATAAAAATATTTAAAGAAATATAATTTGTCCTCTCGAATTAAGATTTTGGGTTCAACTTCAGTTATCTTCAGACTCAAATGAGGTATTTTGTTTGTTTTATTTTCTGTTTGAGACAGGGTCTCATTTACCAGGGTGTTAAGTGAGAATTTTTTATGCAACAATTAAAACTATTGACAAAATCGATTGCATGCACCATAGGGAAGGATAAACAATCCATTGCAATATGAAAAGAAACCATTAGAACTCTTGACTTTTGTTTACTGTTTACCTAAAATATAAGGAGCTGTTCCTAATATTCAGCAAAGGGGATGCCACTGGCATTCTTCTCTCAGTGTGACTGTCACCCAATCATCAGAGCTATGCTCAGGAAGAGAGAACGTTCTAACAAGCAAAGGGTTGGTGGTGGGTCCTTTTATAAATGCCCATGTTATATCATCTAGTTTTAACTAAAATAGTCTCAACAAAATGAGCAAGAACTTTGGAAATCCTATTGAGAAATTAAAAATTAAATATGACTAATAATGTAATCACAGATGAGCAATAAAAAAAATAGCAAAGTTGATACTTCTATTGCCAAGGGCAAGCTTTTGGTAAAGCACACTGTGAGAGCTACATTAAACAGTAAACATAATAACAGCGCTAGAGAGATGGCTTAGTAGTTAAGATGCTTGCCTGTGAAGCCTAAGGACCCAGGTCTAATACCCCAGAACCAACACAAGCCAGATGCACAAGGTGATGCATGCATACAAGATGGCACATGCGTCTGGAGTTTGACTGCAGTGGCTAGAGGCCTTGGCAAGCCAATTCTTTCTCTGTCACTCTCTCAATCGCTCTCTCTCTCTTTATTATAAATTAAGTAAACAAAAAAGTAAACATAACAGCAAAAAAATGCTTCCAACAACAATCTAATCAAATCTGACAAGAAATCGGCCAAAATATCCATAATCATATGAAATAAGGATTTATAAGCATTATGCTTAATGATCTAATGATTATATACAAGTGATATGGATATCATCCTGTAATATTTAGCTTTGCATAAAAATTTAAAATTCTTTATTAAATTTTCATTTGATATTTAATTTCCATTTTATATACATTTTATGGATACGTATGTGACTTATAAATGAATAAATGCAAATTTCAAATCTATATCTTCACATCTTTTTTATGATAGTATCACTTTACAAATAAATTTTGTTGGTCATAGAATGTAGCTGCTAGGGTCCTATGATTCCAGGTAAGATTGGATGGCTTCTATTCTATATGGAAAACTGATGTCAAGAGAGAAAGGGTCTTAGGTAAAATTAATTGCTAGCAAGGAGTATCTCCCAAGCCAAAAAACCAAAGTCCTAGAGAATCCGATGACTTGGTCAGGATCACATTCATACTGGGATGACAGTGGGACTCTTCTGAGTCTTAGTCTAGTGTTTTTCATAAGGAGCCCAGGGTTACCACTCTGTATAAAGAAATGACAAAGGAAATCTAAACAAACACCAGAAACTCAAATAGAATTAGACAGATCTCTGTAGGTAGCACACTGTGGAGACCAACCTATGTTTTTTATACTTACAATGACTCCTGGGTAATAACCTCCAACTGTCACATTCTGGGTCCTGGTGGTTGCAGCAAGGCCCACCGTGAGAATTAACACAGACACAATAAGCAAAGTCACAGTGACGTAGATGGAGTTTCGTTTCCTCCGATTGAAGGCTCCTGTAAGTATAGAGAGAAATTGAAATTGCTCATGTCCCAGGTGACTTAAAGAGAAAATTTACTAGGAAGATTTCTCTTTCCTCCTCTTTGTTACTGGGGTTAGTTATCTTTGGAGAGAATTTTGGCAAAGGGATGGAGCTTTCAGTTCTGCAGTCATCCTGTGCCACCTTTTTAATAAAAATATATCTCCCCTTTGAAAATAAACAACAGGAGAAAACTCACCAGTTACATAAAGACAAAACAAAATTTATGTTTTTGCAGTCTATAAAAGATGTGCCATACCCACTTAGTACAGTGTTTTTTAGGTCAAATTATAAAGGCACATGATGAATGGAAAGTGTTTATGTGAGGGTATTAAACGAAAATATTTTAAAACCAGTATGTAACTAAGAAGGTTTTCTTCATAAGCCAGAGATATGAAATTTCATTTTTAGTGTAAATATCAGAACGGAGCCAGGTACTGAAATTTCTTTTTCATTTATTTCTGACATTTGCTACCTCATGTATAAACTTTAAAATGGTGTGTTGGCAAGATCTGTCACATAACAAATGTGTGTAATAAAAGTAAGTGTTTGGAGGCTATTAGTCCACAAAGATATGTATCAGAGGAGGTAGATGGGAAGTAATATAACTTACACTAATGTGAGGGTAACATAAATATAAATGACGAGAAACCCGTTCTACTTGGACTTATCAGACATGATAGCACAAACCAATAGATTTTTGTTCGAACAGGCTTATTAAGTCAGATAGAAAAATGGGATCCAGGCTCACTTTCCAGTTTAATTTTTAAAAAGGAACTAAGCAGAGCTCTATATTCTTCAGACATTTCTCTGGCACAGGGAGGGGACTCTCAACAGGAATTATCATGGGAGAGTTACTTACCCTTTAAGAGTGCTCAGAAAAAAAAATTAACAAATGGTGAATGCTACAAGGGGCTGGTTCTCTAGTAGTGGTGTGGAGAATAGAAAGAATTAAGCTATGGGGAGCTTCATGGTGTGATTCCCTAGCCAGGTGGTTTAAATATCATTTATGGCCCTAAGAAGACCCTTTAGTTCTATGGGTTCATCAAGCCAGTCATTGTGAAAGGCCTTGCTGAGGCCTCTGGAAGCTGGGGGGGAAGAGAAGCTGCCCAGACAGTACCACTGAGAGGGAGGGGAAAGGAAATTAGAGAGGTGGAGGGAGGGAAGAAAACACAGGTGATTGACCTAGAAGGCCTGTTGGTGGGGGAGTAAGTGGGGAGATGGGGCCATGGCTGGCCTTGCAGCCGCCTACAGAATCCCCCCCATATGGAAGGAAGGTGTGTCAGAGGTACCACCCTGGGTTAAACCTGCCATCCATCTTGTCTCCCCGAGTGTGATTCCTGATGAAGGCTTTGATAGAGGTGGAAGGGGTTGACAGTGACCCCTGATGTCATTTTGGGAGGTAAGGGCAATGACTCATCAAGGTCATTTCTAACACAGTATTATTCTATTTTGCATGGAAATGTAGAACTGGTGCAAACATTTTCAGGCCCCCATATACTCAAGTACCAAATTCATCCTGTGAGGAGAGGTAAGAAAAGTTGGAAATGGAGTTTCACTACGCTGAAACTCCAGGCCAGTTCCCCTGGTGAAAAACAGAAAGACCCTTAGACATTTGTGACTTTAGGGCCCTTTGTGTGAGCTGGCTTTTAGGAATGTAAATTAGAAGCTGATTGGTGAAGGAAAGCCTGCCATTTGGACTGTCTAATGGGGGAAGGGAATAGAGAAGAGAGGTATAAGAGGAACAGGATTTATTTCTTCTTTTTACTTGAAGGTTAGTTGTCTTTCCTGTTGACTTCCATACATCCTCATAGAGGCTCTGAACCAGGATTCCTAAGTCTATTTGATGATAGATTCTTAGTGAGTCTTCAAATTAATTCCACAGTGAACCTCTCATAAATTTACCAATGCAGCCTCCCCCTCCCGTTCTTATCTTCCTTTCTCTTTTGTCAATTTCATAGGCTCTCTAGGCCTTTCCTGCCCTAAATACACTAAAGGTACCTTCCACAGAAAACGTGACATTAGAAACTAAATTGGAGGCGTGTGCATATATGCATGGTCTTTCTAATTTGTTTGTTTCACTGGCCTGCTCATTCCCACCAACTGACCTTTAATCTTATTCACAGCTCTTGAATCTTCTTTGCAAATATCACTCTAACTCTTAAAAGCACAGAAGCCAGGTCAGAAAAGTGACTCAGCAAACCACACAGTGTCATTTGAAAATCTATTTTTTTTCCCTTTGCCTTAGAATCTGAATCGAAAATTTAGTCAGTTGACAAAGATCCTACAGCCCCACAGGGGTTTTGCCTCCAGATAGTATTTGTTTTGGATAAAATTGCTAAAAATCTCTTCAAACACTAGATTGAAGATATATTCTCTGTCCTCTCATGTTCCAGTCACTTCTTATAAGATCATAATTATGTAAAATAGAATTAGTTGGAGGAGCTAACTATTTTAAGGAACTCTTGGACAAATCCTTTTGGAATGAATAAATATCCCTCAATTTATCTGCAATGTCCATTTGACTTAATATTACATCCATCTCTACTAAGAGGAGGACATACCTGCAGGTGTTCTGAGGGCAATGCCAGGGATTCCTAAAGGGCAGATCATTATATCTGCCTAAAATATTTCCCTAGTTGTTGCTTTATTTTAGGAGGGAAAGGAAGAACCTTGTTTTTATCAGGGTATAATTTGGGGGTTCTCTTAGATGATCGTGTGAACACAGGACCATTTTATTCAGGTTTTGTTTAGTAAATAAACATATCAAAAATCATATACACCATGATCTACTTTTTTAAAAAAAGCAGCAGCAGGTACTGGAATACATGCCCATGCTGTGACTGATACTTAGTAAGTAAGGAGTTCATACTTGTTGAATAAACCAAGGACAACATCTCATAATTGCTTCCCTTATAATGAAAAAGGCTTTTGGAGAAATTGGGTGAATAGATTTTGTTATGCTGATAGGATCCACTTTTTGAAATGGGGTACACCAGAACTGAAAGCCTTCTAGCTAACCAGTATCAGAACCACAATATCCCCCATTACCCTGTCTTCTTGGTGCCTGTTATATTGCTGTTTAAACAACAACTGCAACCAACAGCAGTGAGTTTGATATTTCATCAGTGGAATTGCCTGCCCCCTCCCAGCAGCCTCTCTGCGGAAGGACTGCAGCCCTCCCTCTCTGCAGTGCCCCACCTCCACCCCAGAATCCTGAGCACCAGTGTGCTTAGCTCCACAGGCAAATTTGCTATTTCTACTCTTCCAAACAGGATCCGCGTCTCCCTCCTTTGGGTTTCCACCCAATCAAAGCCCCTGGATGCATTTGAATCTGAATCCTTCTGTTCATTTGAAGCCTGCTTCACACTATCTACTCCAAGAACTTTTTCTTAGACAAACTCTTCCTCATCCAATCACTCATTATTTCAGGTCTCTGATTTCTGAGATACGTTTCTCAACAAGTATGTAAATTGTAACTGTGGGTCTATTCCACAACCCATATGATCTTCACTAGTTCTAGGATTGTGTATATAGCAGGAGCCAAAGTGTGGGTTGCTATAAATAGGATTTTGTCTCTGCACACTTGTTCTACCTTGTATGTTCTTGCTTACCTCCTGACCAAGTGAGTAAGTAGGGCATGCAATCTTTATTGGGGTGTTGCAAAGATGGAGACCCGGTATTCTGTCTTGTACACCCTGTTGTTGATGACTGGGTAGTTATCAGGCTTGATTTTTTTTATTTTTTTTATTTTTGGAACCCACTAGTATTTGCTTACCTGAGTCAGTTTTGCCACACCGAGTGAATCTCAAGATGTCCTAGCGTTGAATATCCATGGAAACAGGTGACTGTCCATACGTGAGCCTCAATGCCCTGTCAACCTCCCAAACATTTACTTAAAGGTGCCGAAATCCATCACCTTCACCTCTATACTTTGAGTAGAAACATCCAAGGTGGCCCAGTAAAATGCAAATGTGTTTGTTATTGGAGAAAGGAAGCCCTGCTGTAGTAGAAATTCATTAGCGCCTGAGGGCGCTGTTGCCAAAATAGAGAGAGGGGTTGCTGGGATAGGATGGAGGGTCGCAGGAGTCAAATTACTGTCTTCATAATTGCCAAATGCCTGTTGTCATCCGATTAACAACTTATTCTCAATCAGCTAGCAAAAGTAGCGCAGACACCTTGGTGCAGTGTGCCTTTTAAATTTTACTGTTTTGGCTGCTGCCAAGACTTGCCTGTAAGGGGAATCCCCCTCAGAGACTCTGTCTTTGGAGGCAGAAACACTAACCCACCCACCCAGGCGCACCCTCCCGCTAGCAGGAGAAGGTGGTGTAGCCAGAGCTTAGTTAAGTGGGAGTAGTGCCCAATATCCTAGACGCTGATTCAGGCCTGGGCTGTGTGGGACCAGCGCCAGGAAACTCCGGGGAGAATCTCCTGTCTAAAGTGTGGAAACCCAGGGTTACCACTCTACTTGGGAATTTGCTAGTGTTTTCGGCCTGTGGATTGTTTTTAAAACGGAATGTAAGGTGACGATTCCGTGTCTATACGAAATCTAAGATTCCTTTCCTGGAGTGTCAAGCCTGGGCTGAGTGAAGCCCACTCAGCCTCTTGTTGGGCAGACCTTTCCAGAAACACAAGACTGGCAGAAAGCCCTTCGGAATCCAAGAAAAAAAAATCCTTCTCTTCCTCTTGTTCCGCAACCCACAGAGCTGTGTCAAGTAGCCACCCATTAAGCCCTAGGGGTTACAATTTGCCCAATCTCAGCAGTCCGAGGGCTCAGGATGAAGAGGCTGGGTTTCAGGTGGTTATCCTCTTCGTCAGCCAGAAAGGGTGCTAGGGAACCGTCGCCCTCTTCCATCCAGTTCCTTGTCGCGCAGCAGCTAAGTGGCCCAGGAGCCTATATTGTGTTGGCGCCACAGCTGGCCAAGGTAAAGGAGTGCATTCTGTGTTCTGTCCCCAGTGTGTGTGTGTGTGTGTGTGTGTGTGAGAGAGAGAGAGAGAGAGAGACAGACAGACAGACAGACAGACAGACAGAGAAAGGACGAGAGAAAGCAAGCACGGGGAGGTGGCGGGGGGGGGGGGAGAGTCTACTATTGCTAAGCTGCTGGGCTCTGGAGCAGGAACCTAGTCCTTGGCCTCATTTGTACCCTGTTGCAAGTAACTATGACCTTAAAATTGAAAAGCGCAAATTTCGTACTGAATATGCAAAAAACCCACTGGAAAATAAGGAATATATATTGCCTTCGAGGAGATAAGTTACACTTTCAGGGACCCCCCCCCTTTCTTGAACGAATTTTGTGGAGACTGAGTTTTTTGCAGGCAGTAGGAAGCTCATATAAGGAACTCAATGTTCTCCCCGCCCCCTCCTTTGTAGATGTTCCAGCAAATTCATCACAGAAAACCTGAGCAGACTAGGTAGCAAGAATTCAGGACAGAGGAGTTTTGCAGAATGTAAAGTATGATGGAAAGAGATGGATTTGCTTGAAATGTATCCAAGGCGAATTTTAAGATTGGAAGGGATCATGGTTCGTCAACCCGACAATCCCCTCCCGCTCTCCTGGGCTCCAAATTAATTTCTCCGCCCAGTGAAATCATAGGGTTTGGAAAGGTGCCTAACAGCTGAAGGGGACTGTTGTATTTATTTATTTATTTTAATGTCTTAGCTTGCTTGTAACCATCTACAAGCATCTTCAAGGGGTAGTCAAGTTGCTGGCAGAGGTAGCAATCTCCTAGTTTTCACCAGTAAAGGTGTCAAAAGGTGCCCCTCCTCCTCCATTCCACACAGTGGAAAAGCGCGACTTCAGAAGATGCGCGGCTTCTTTCTCGCGCTCTTGCTAGTCCCCGTCCCCCCCTCCCGCCACACACACACACCACTTTTTTCACACGCACATACATTCCGTGCATTTGAAATAGAATAGTAATCAAATTCAAGGGATGGTGTCCCTGCTGCTGTAGATGACCAGGCCTGGCTGTCTTGAGTGATTCCTCAGGAATTCCCGTCCCGCCAGTACCCCTTTCTCTCTTCCCCCACCCCCATCCCCTAGGGTTGCGCAACCCCCCCCCATCAGCGAAGTGCAAATCAGCCCCCCACCACCACCACCACCACTGCAGCTCTGAATTTCAAGGCAGCTTCAAAGGAGTTGAGGGGGCTGAAGACCCTGCTCCTTCTAATTATCGTTAGTCGTGAGCTCTTTGAAGTGAAGAGGACTTTGCAAAGAGGGAGTGTCGAATCGAAAGCAAAGGCGCAGGTTGAAGGGAAGTGTTTTGATATCCAGACAGCTGGGCTTTGCCACTAGCTGCAAGTCTGTAGAGACGAACACAAACGCGCACACAACCGCACTCGGAGCAGGGATACTCCGAAGCAAGCTTGGCGCTTCAATCTCTGTGCGTCACCCCTGTCACAGCTGGGCCGCTCCCCTGGGGCTCTGGTCCGCCACCCAGATACTAGAGTTCATGGACCCCTCTATTCCGCCCACCCGCTCTCTTTTGCTCGCTCTCTCTCGGGCGGTCAGGCGCTCGCAGTTCAGAGGGTAGCGCACTCACCCCTTGATGCCTCCGCCCCGGCAGACCCGAGGCTAGACTTACCCATGGAATCGGGCAGGGACATGTCGCTGGACCGCTGCTGAGTCAGGGACTGATGCATGGTGAAAGCCGCTGGGTTACCCCAGTCCCCGAAGCTGCTTAAAGCGCCCCAGGATCAGGGCGCCCCGCAGAGCATCCTACTCAGTGGCCGCCTCTTCTGGTCCCTCCGATAGCTGAGAGAGACTGCCTCTGGTTGAGAGCTGCAGCCCAAGTGCCGCCTCCCCCTCCCTTCACCTCTTCTCCCTCCCTCCTCTTCTGCTCAGGGAGGCAGCAGCATTGGCGTCTGTGCAGCCGTGCGCTTGCGCAAGACCCCCTCCCTTCCCCTCGGCCTCCCCATTCTAGTTATCCACCTCCCAGCCTCCCAAACCAGACAGGGAGCCGTTTTAGCCCCTTGGGGCCAGGGCTGCGCAGAGAAAAGGGGAGGCATCAGCCTGGGGCCAACCAGTCTTTTCTGTAGTTTGGAGGGTCTTGGGCAATCATCTTGTTACAAGATTTATAATTGAGGAGAACAGACTAAGATTCAGGGCTGAGGCAGGGACACACACACACACACACACACACACACACACACACACACTTGTGCAGGTCTGGTCTTTGAGCTTCCAGAATGACATAATGGATCTGGAGATGATCCAGAGAAGGGCCACATTATAATCAAAAAGATGGTGGGGGTAGGCTGTCATATAAAGATAAATTAAACAAATACAGACTCTTCAGTCTAGAATGATGAAAGCTGGGAAGGGATGTGACTGGAGTGTATAAAATCTTACAGTCATGGAGATAGAGAACACAGACTAGACCTGACAATGCTAGAGCCAAAGCCCCATAAGAGCAACAAGGAGATTTAACCAAAGCAAACATTGAATTTCAGCACCCCAGTTTGTATTTTTGTTCAAGACATTTTTATATCAAGGCAGCCTTTGATATCATAGCAGACTTCCAAGAGAGGAAGAGGAGTTATCAATTACCCTATTTTACAGATGATGAAACTGAGCTGCTGTGGGAAATCCCTTGTGACTACTCAGCTCAGAAGTGGTAGAAGTGGGACTCTAGACCTAGATCTGTTGAACTCCCATCAGTTGTCTTCTTGCCATGGCAACTGCCCCCTGACCATTCCCAAGATAAGTATAAACTCCTACTGAGAATCAGTGGGATGAAGGATAGTACTTGCCTTGCTAGTCTACTGTGAGGCATTGTTTCCTTATCCAGGAAATGGAACTGAATTCCCTTGCCCTTTCCCACCTTCCAAAGGAAAAACAATATTCTTCCTGAAGGTTAGGAAGGAAGCTCTTACTAAAGAACGTGGGCACCCCCAGGGGCCAAGCTGAATGTTGTGTCAAGTATTATTAGCAGTCCTATACTACAGAGGTAGTTTAAACATCTGTGGCATATGTCCTAGATTAGATTAAAGACAAGATGCCCACTTGGCTTGTGGGTCACTCACTATAAGCTCCACAAAGACAGAGAGAAAGTCTGTATTTATACTCTTACAGTACTGTCTTTCAGTCCTGTTTACTTATCTCTTCCTCCTCCCACTGCAAATATCTATTCAATGCGAAGAACTTCTACAACCAGCTCTGATTTCTCAGGAGTGCTTCATAATTAGCTTATTTCACTTTTGTGAAAGTAGCCTTGAGCAAAAGAGATTTTTATACAGACTAGAAAAGACTGTTTAACACCCTCTTTCAAGATGCTTGGTTCCCCTATAGCAGCCAGACAGCTAAAGATCCTGAAAGATACCAAACACCAATTTGTTACTGTACCTTGCTGGCTTCAAAGGATAGGATGAGGCCTTTTCACTTCAGAAACAAACACACTACCCATCAAATAACGCAGAAGGCGTGTGTAATTAAACCTTTATAACCAGAGCCTCAAATCAGGGAGGAGACCTTTAATGGGAGTGAGCCTTGTCTGTCACAACGACTGTATCCTTGAATCCTGTGTAAAAATTGAACATTATTTTAAAAAAGAATTAGAGGAGCTATCTGTTTAAAAATTCCAAATAATATATATCTCTTTTGTACTGTCTCTTGGGGACCTTATGGAACTTGGAACACAGCAGACATTCAGTCAAGTTTAAAGTGACTTTGAGACCAGCAGCAGTGACAATAGCAGCAGCTGTGGCATTTCAGAGAGTGGTGGCAGTCTTCTCCCCTGACATGGTATCCTCATTCAGGTCTGGGAAAAAAAGAGAGGCTAGAATGAGAATTGAGGAGGGGGAAATTACTTAACCTCAGTCTGGTACCTAAATCTCTTTTCCATTGAAAGAAATTATTTAAATTCAGAATGTGCTGGACAAGTAAGCAAAAGACAATTTTTCATGAACTCCATTTTGATTTTCTTCATGTCAAAACATATGTTAATTTTATTCAAAAATAGACTCAGTGAAATTTACCAATAAGCAAGCCACCTAGCTGAAGAAACAAGTCTTTCATGCAAATGAAGGCTACTATAAAATTGCTTGGTTAGATTCTGATAAAAAGAAATGATTAAAATGGCTTAAAATAAATCTTTTTCATCCCAAGCTTAAAGCATACGGTACTGCCCTGGGTTGCAAACAGTTTTACAGCATCAGGAAATATTTGCCAGTGAGCCTTCAGCCTACTTCAATCTCTGTCTTCTTGAAGCCAATAATGAAGGCTCTTCCCAGAAGCCTTCATACCACTAGAAAAATGCCAGATGGTGCTCTGTCTCTAACTCATTCACCCTGGGAATTCTCAGAACACTCAATCACCTCCTTATTTTGGCGATCTATTGACTTAGTTAAATTATTGTAGTACCTTCCAAGTTCCAAATTTGGAAATGTGAACTAGATGGATCATGTCTACAAGTATGTGTGTATATATATCTTTCTTGTGGAAAACTGTGGTTGAGGGGATCATTGCACCCATGAAGCTTTACTTTCTTATTATCAGATGGTCATTTTCTTTGGATATTAGGAAAATATCCACAGTAACTGAGAATCATACTGGTACTTGTTTTTGCTTAGGTGTTTTCTATTTTCTGATTTGCTTTGGTTACCAAACACTGTTTTCCAAAAGCAGTACATAATCTTTGATAATATGATTTTTACCTAGTCAGACTATCATTTACTTACCACTCTACTGTTATTGTATATTTTAGAGGTTTCAAATTTTTGACATTGTAAAATAACATAATACACTGGATTTTGCATCTTTTTAAATCATAGGTATGGTAGTTTGAATTAGGTGTCACCTATAAACTCATGTGTTCTGAATGCTTAATTCCTCAGTTGATGGCAATTTAGAAGTTCGATCCATGCTAGAGGAGTTGTGTCACTGGAAGTGGACCTTGCAATTTATTAACTCCTAGGTTGCCAGTGTTAGTTGACTCACTCTCATGCTACTATTTTCCACCTGCTGTGGCAGAGGTGATGTCCAGTCTCTGTTCATGCCATGCATTTTTCTGCCATCATGTAGCTGCCAACGTAAAAAAAAAAAAAAAAAAAAAACACTTTCCTCCCATCATCTGCTTTTGTCAGGTACTTTATGACTTTATGTCAATGAGAAGGTAACTACAACAATAGGCTACAATATCACAATGGAATTATTGATTCAAAAGTTCCAAACTGCGTATTGTTAAGTGAATTTTATCCCAATACATAAAGTGTACATACTACATACTAATAAGTTTACACACACACACATTTGTAACCCCCACACAGATCAAGACATTGAACCTTAAAAACAAAGATGTTGAACCTTTCCAACATCCCAAATGGCTCCCTCAGGCTGCTTTCCCATTTACCTACCAATAAGTTGCCACCATTCTGATGTTTGTCATCCAAGCCCAAATATTTTTAAGGCTTTGAATACGTATTGCCAAATTACCCTCCAAAAAGTTTGCAGCAAAGTATGCTACCTCTATCTGCTTGTGAAAGTGGCTTGGTCCTCATGTCCTCTGTGCTTTCCCCTGACAAAATATTTAGCCTGAAGCCACACCTATATACAGTCATCAATGGGTAGAGATAGTCAAAGGTCAGCTGCCCAGAAGACATCCAATAGCAACCACAAATCTAGCTAGGATCCAGAGGCTGGAGACAGTCTCAGTGGGTAGATAGCATGTCACCATCCACAAGTACCTTAATGCTAGGAAACAGACGTGGTCATTTTAAGAGGTCCTGTTGCTCTGATTGATGCAACCTTGAATTGCAACTTTACTTTCTTATCGAGTGCCTCCCTGCTTCCCCCTACAACCCTTACCTCTGCAGGGAACTGGAGTAGCAAAACATCCCCCCACTTGCAGAAACTTGAAGGACCAGAGGCTTTCTTTACATCCAGCTCTCTCTTCCACTGTCTCCTTGACTTCTCTCAAGGAGCTTGTGCCCAAACACAACCCTCCCCCCATCTTATTAAAAAGGGGCATCTTTCTTTGTTCCTTGGAACTGACACCTTAGCTTTGGAACCACAGCATGCTCTTTTATGGTAAACTAATTCCCCCTTAATAAACCTTTTCCTCCAAAAGAAATCTGTCTCCGTGTTTCTCTGTACCAAACTTACCTTTAGAAATCTTTCTTTCAATACTTTATAAAAATATTTTATTTATTTATTCAAGAGGCAGAGAAAGAAGGAGAAAAAGAGAGTGAGAGACACAATGGGTAGGTAGGCCAGGGCCTCCAGCCACTGCAAATGGACTCCAGACATATGCACCAACATGTGCATCTGGCTTACAGGAGTACTGAGGAATCAGACCTGGGTCCTTAGTCTTCGCAGGCAAACACCTTAACCACTGAGCCATCTCTCCAGCCTTTTTTCAGTACTTTTGTACTCAGAAAGCGCTTCAATGCTCATATTTCTCCATGGTTGTAGTCTTCATTGTTCTCTGTTGCTGCACACACACACTCTCCCTTATATTTAGCTTTCATTTTTTTCTGTAATGATCACTTGGTTATGAAAGAGTTGGTATTTAAGTACTTGTTGAACATAGGGCACTTTTTAAAAATCTTTATTTAATTATTTGTATGTGTCAGGTAGTGGGGATAGGTTCACCAGGGCCTCTTGCCCCACAAATGAATGCCAGACACATGCATCACTTTTTGTGTCCAGCTTATGTGAGTGATTTGGGAATTGAGCCTGTGTATGCAGGCTTTGCAAGTAAGCCCTCACTTTTTATTTATGGCCTTTTTGTTCTGCCTGCTAAAATAAATCATGATACTGAAAACTTTTCAAAACCTGCTGCTAGGCTACATGATTCAGCAAATCCCCCCTTCTCACAGTTCTGCTCTCCAGAGATAATAAAAGTTTATAGGTTGGATTGTATTTGTCCAGAATTTTTCTCCATATATGTTTGTACTTGTGTTTGTTTAGTTATTTTAAGAGTTAAATATTCCCTTTAAAAAGTAAATTTGGGGGGCTGGAGAGATGGCTTAGCGGTTAAACGTTTGCCTGTGAAGCCTAAGGACCCCGGTTCGAGGCTCGGTTCCCCAGGTCCCATGTTAGCCAGATGCACAAGGGGCGCACGCGTCTGGAGTTTGTTTGCAGAGGCTGGAAGCCCTGGAGCGCCCATTCTCTCTCTCTCCCTCTACCTGTCTTTCTCTCTGTGTCTGTCGCTCTCAAATAAATAAATAAATAATTAAAAATATATATATATATTTTTAAAAAAAGTAAATTTGGGGCTGGGCGTGGTGGCGCAAGCCTTTAATCCCAGCACAGGGAGGCAGAGGTAGGAGGATTGCCGAGAGTTTGGGGCCACCCTGAGACTACATAGTGAATTCCAGGTCAGCCTGAGCCAGAGTGAAATCCTACCTTGAAAAATCCTACCTCAAAAAACAAAAAAAAAAAAAAAAAAGTAAATTTGGGCTGGGGAGATAGCTCATTTGTAAAAGGCAGAGGCTTGCAAAGTCTGTGGACTCAGGTTCAACTCCCCAGAACCCACATAAATCCAGGTGCAAAAAGTGGAACATGTGTCTGGAGTTCACTTGCAGTGGTAGGGATGCCCTAGCATGCTCATACTTTCTCTCTCTCCCTTGCTTTCACTATCAAATGAATAAATAAAAATATATTTCTTAAAGTAAATTCATACAGGCTAGAGAGATGGCTTAGTAGTTAAGGCCCTTGTCTGTGAAGCCTAAGGATACAGGTTTGACTCACAAGAACCCACATAAGCTAGATGCACATGGTAGCACATGCATCTGAAGTTCATTTGCAGTGGTTAGAGGCCCTGATGTGCCTGTCCTCTCTCTCATAAATAAATCATAAATAAATAAATAAAATATTTTAGAATAAATAAATAAATTTATAAACTGGTTGTGGTAGCTTACATCTATAATCCCAGCACTGAGGAGATGGAGGTAGGAAGATTGATGCAATTTCAAGGCCTACAGATAAACCTGGGCTAGAGTGAAACCCTGTCTCCAAAAAAAACAACAAAAACAAAAAGTAAACTTTTAGCAATTTTTTGTTGTGGTTTCTTGAGGGAGGGTTTAATTGTAGCCCAGGCTGACCTGGAATTCACTATGTAGTCTCAGGCTGGCCTCAAACTCACAGTGATTCTCCTGCCTCTGCCTCCTGAGTGCTGGAATTAGGGTATGTGCAACCATGCCTGGCTTAGCAAATATTTTATTAAGTTTCATGTTATAGTTAATAATTTTCAAATGCAGCACAGCAAAATCCATCTTTAAGCAAACCCAGCAGTACTTCACCCTTGTACAGTAAAGCTCTCTCTAACGTATATTATAATACATCTCTAATTGTTAAAGGCAGGAAATGGGAATTTCCTTTCCTTTCTGAACTCTAATGTGCAGTGAAAAGCATCAGAAAAATTTAAGAAAATGAATACAACACAATTATTTCTATTTCAAAGTATGTTATTTGGAAATATCAACAAAACATCAAAATAACACAGGTATACATATTTGTACTAAAATCTTGATAGGAAAGTACAGAAAAACAATCTCTTCCTTTTTAAGGTCAAAGTCTTTCATTTTCCCCAAAGAATTTCATATTTAGCTAATATGAAGGCCTAAACTAGCAACACAGAAAGATAATGCATAAAACAATGGGTATACTAAGAATAGTGTGTGATATTTTAAAGAGCTAAATGATAGTTTTCTTGAAGTTTAGAATAATTGAGTCCAATGATCAGCAAAGATTATATTGGAGTGATATCAGTCAATGAGTAAACAAAATTAACATACTTTATGCAACTAAATGTTTAGTCAAGAGAAACATCCATGTAGAAAATTCACTATACTTACTACTTTTTCATCAGAATAAAAAGGGCAAGCAAAGAAGGGGAGTGGTGTTAAATCCACAGGAATTAGGTTGGAAAGTCAATCATTCCAGGGACTGTCAGTTTAATTGCCCCAATTTACCTGCCAGAGATAGTGGTTAGTGGGGTTAGTAGATAGAACAGGGTTCAGTTAAGCCATAACTGCCCCGTTTCCTTCCTCTAATTAATTACAGAGCTCAGTACATCCTTTTCCCTGATTCCCATCAAAAAATTCATTAAACACCTAATTAGATGTGGCATTATCGCAGGCAGGGGTGTCTGTGTCCAACTGCTTAGTTCAGACTTAGACTGGAGAGGATTTCTGTGTTCAGTAGTTTCTGGGAATCAATAGATTTGCTACCAGTTAAAACTGTTCCACAGAGCCTTTAAAAATGTTTACACTCTGTGACCCAGTAATTCCTCTTCTGGGAATGTGTACTAAGGAAAGAGAAATGTGGACTAAGATTTATGAGCAAGGACATTGATGGCAATGCTATGTACAAGATAAAACTTGGGGAGGGACCCTAAAATGCACCAAGTTAGGGGAAATATTAATGAAATGAAAACACAATTATATGATGACTATGTTATAGAGCTAATGAAATCATGCTGTCAAATATTTAAGAACGTGGAAATATATATAACAGTAAGTTTAAAACTATGTATACTTTGATCTCCATTTTGTTAAAAATTTCATAGACATGAAGTGAAAATGAAGGGAAACTCAACACTATATCTCTGAGTTTTTAACATACAAAATATTTTATTTTATACTTTCTATATCCTTAAAATATGTTAAAAAAAGCATGTCCTTAGCCAGGCATGGTGGCACACACCTTTAATCCTAGCACTCAGGAGGCAGAGGTAGGAGGATCGCCGTGAATTCAAGGCCACCCTGAGACTCCATAGTGAATTCTAGGTCAGCCTGGGCTAGAGTGAGACCCTACCTCAAAAAAACAAAACAAAACAAAACAAAGCATGTCCTGTTAAAACTAGCACCATTCCCCCCACTTTGTTTAATGAACAAATCAACAGGTGGACTAAAATTTCTCCCTCTCTCTCTCTCTCTCTCTCTCTCTCTCTCTCTCTCTTTGTGTGTGTGTGTGTAATAAATGAATTTAGAACAAAAATATTTGGGCTGGAGAGATGTCTTAGTGGTTAAGTCACTTGTCTGTGAAGCTTAAGGACCCAGGTTCAATTCCCCAAAACCCATGTAAGTCAGATGCACATGGTGGCTCATGTGTCTTAGAGTTCATTTGCAATGGCTAGAGGACTGGCTGCACCCATTCTCTATCTCTCTCTGTCTATCTCTAATAAAAATATAAATAAATAAATAAATAAAATTTTGTAAAAAAAAAAAAAAAAAAAAAAACAAGTCTTCTCGCTGGGGATGGTGGCACACACCTTTACTCCCAGCACTTGGAGTCAGAGATAGAAGGACTGCTGTGAATGCGAAGCCAGACTGAGACTACATTGTGAATACCAGCTCCGCCTGGGCTAGAGCAAGACCCTACCTCAAAGAAAAAAAAAATAAAAAATAAAAACAAAATAATATATATTGTCTTCTCACGACCCTATAATGTGCATACGAAGTTGCTCAGGATGCACTAATTTTAATTCTCTCTCTCTCTCTCTCTCTCTCTCTCTCTCTCTCTCTCTCTCTCTCTCCCTCCCTCCCCCTCTCTATCTCTCTCTCTCACACACACACACCACTTCCTTTTTCAGTGTTCTTTGCTTTTGTGCAAGTTTCAGAAAATGTGAAATGTGACACCTCTCTCAAGGGAATTTATACTTCTCATTTGCGTGATTAATGCTCTTTGGTGCTGGCAGGTGAGCAAGTACTTTTTCTGGTATGGCTCTGTTTAGGCTCCTGAAATTACACCGGTAGAGGGCCGTCTAATCTGTGCAGTGCCTGGAAGGAGCAGCATTCTGGGAAACTGATCTGTCTGAGAAGTTAAAAGGAACTTTGCTGGGCCAATAGGAGTGACAAAAATTTGGAGGCAAGACTGAGTACAGGGAGGGATAAAGTCAGCAACTGTGGGTCTGGGGAGATGGCTCATTAGTTAAACATACTTCCTTGCAAAGCCTGAACACCTGGGTTGGAATTCCCCAGTACACACTTTAAGCCAGGTGCACAATGTGGTGCATGTGTCTAGAGTTTGTTTGTAGTGACCAGAGACCGTGGTGCACACGTCTCTCTCTCAAATAAATAAATAAATATATTTTAAAGTCAGCAACTTAGAGCTAGACATATTGCTCAGTGATTAGAGACACTTGCTTGCAAAGCCTGATGGCCTGAGTTTGATTCCCCCATAGTACCCACTTAAAGCCAGAAGCACAATGTGGCACATACATCTGGAGATCATTTGCAGTGGCAGGAGGCCCTGACATCATGTCTGTTCTCGCTCTATCTCCTTCTCTCTCCCTTTCTCAAATAAATAAGTAAATAGTAAAAGAAAAGAGTCAGCAACTATGTTTATTCCAGAGGATTTCCTTGGTAATATTGTATTTTTGTATGTTATTGTTTAAAAGAAAGAGAACTGGATCTTTAAGAAATTCTACTGGATGTGTAATGCACCTAAATCCATGCCTACCTCTCACCTCTTTTGAGAACCCCAAATCCTGCTACACTAGGGAAGGAGCTGTCCAATAAAGTCTGTTATCCTTTAACACAAAAACAGAAACTATAAAGGTTAAATATGCAAAATATTACATAAGTTAAAAATGAATGTTGGGGGCTGGAGAGATGGCTTAGCGGTTAAGCACTTGCCTGTGAAGCCTAAAGACCCCAGTTCAAGGCTGGATTCCCCAGGTCCCACGTTAGCCAGATGCACAAGGGGGCGCATGCGTCTGGAGTTCGGTTGCAGTGGCTGGAGGCCCTGGCGCACCCATTCTCTCTCTCTATCGGCCTCATTCTCTCTCTGTCTGTCCCTCTCAAATAAATAAAACAGAAAAAAAAATTAAAAATGAGTGTTGGGGCTGGAGAAATGGCTTAGCGGTTAAGGTGCTTGCCTTCAAAGCCAGAGGACCAGGTTCTATTCCCCAGGACCCATGTAAGCCAGATGCATGAGGTGGCACATGCATCTGGAGTTTGTTTGCAGTGGCTGAAGGCCCTGGTATACCCATTCTCTCCCTCCATCCCTCCCTCCCTCCCCCCCCCCTCAAGTAAATAATTAAAAAAACAAATTATATTTAAAAAATGAGTCTTGGACTGGAGAGATAGCTTAGCAGCTAAAGTGGTTGCTGACAAAGCCAAAGGACCCAAGTTTGATTCCCCGGTACCCACATAAAGCCAGTTGAACAAAGTGGCACATGCATCTGGAGTTCATTAGCTGTGGCTAGAGACCCTGGCATGCCCATTCTCTCCCTAATAAATAAATAAATAAATAAATAAAAGTTCTTTCAGAAATCTTCTCTTTATAGGAATTCCTTTTAACATATGGCACCGCTATTCCTTGAGTTGCACAAACACCTAGGCCCTTTCTTTCTTTCAAAAATAATAAAAAAAGAGTCTTTCCTTCCCCAGTCACATTCTTCAGAGCTTCCCTCTATTATGTCTGATGTATATTTTCCTATCTTTTTACTTTCCCTCTATATATACAATTGTATACATAGATGTATATTTATAAATGTATTGAATAAAAATCAACCTGTATTGTAGTATTCTGTAACATACTGCAAAAAACTGTTTCATGTTTATATTTTCTATATCAGTATACATTAGTTTACCTCCTTTTTTAGCTACTGAATATTGTTGCATAGGGTAAATGTTTCTGATTTTTTTAAACCAATACCCCATGATTGGATATTTAATTTAGTTCTAGTTATTCATATCTACAAGCCATGTTGCAGTAAACATGCTGTGTGTGTGTGTGTGTCTCATACAATCAATTTAAGGGAAATACCTTCCTTTTTTGTTGGTTGTTTTGTTTTTCGAGGTAGGGATTCACTCTAGCCCTCTAGCTCCGGCTGACCTGGAATTTACAATGTAGTCTCAGGGTGGCCTTGAACTCATGGCAATCGTCCTACCTCTGCCTCCCGAGTGCTTGGAACAAAGGCGTGCACCACCACACCCGGCTGGGAAATATCTTCTTTCCATCAGCTGTGCATTACCTAACCATTTGCAATTAGTTTCTCAGGCTCTGGAGAACAGTTTTTAATGACTATGCCAAATGTTCTGTAGCATCCCCAATGGTCTAAGGCATCCTTTCCAATTAAGTTGCATTCTACTACACACTGCATTTTAAATTGTATTATGCTTTAAGGACAAGGCATTGTCTTACATTATTGATATAGTGTTATGATGTTCTATCTTGGTATCAATGTCCTGAACTTGAATGAGCAATGCCTGAAGAGAGCTAGCTGCTGGTACACAGCTCCAAGTGCAGCCCAACACAGAGTAGCACAAACACACGATTGTCTCTCCTCCAATTACATCCCAAGGCTCTCCACCATCTGGCAGGAGGACCCAATCACAGATAAGGCATTTTGTTTACCACCTACTGGTTAGGAGGAAAGAAAGGGAGCATCTATATGAATATCTGAACTGACAAGACCCAGCTATATTCAGTTACCTTCCATCCTGTTTGTCTCTCCTAACCCAGTTGTTTTCTGGCTGTTTTCAGGCCATTTCCTTTATATTCCACTCGCAGGTGTTCTTGTTAGCCATTGCTTGCCACCCCCATCATTCATATTCTTTTTAGAAATCTCTGCCAGTATTCATGCGTGTTACCATGGCAGAACATGCTTAAGTCTTGGCATCAGAACACAATTTTCTATGCCTAGCCATTTGATCAAATCAGCAAATATTTCTGAGCCTCCATTTTTAAATTATTTATTTATTTAATAATTTGAGAGAGAGAATAGGCTCACCAGGGCCTCCAACCACTGCAAAGGAATTTCAGATGGATGTGCCACCTTGTGTATCTGGCTTACATGGATACCGGGGAACCAAACCTGGGTCCTTAGGCTCCACAGGCAAGCACCTCAAGTGCTAAGCCATCTCTCTATCTCCTGAGCCTCTATTTTAACATGCATAAAATGGGAACTGTACAGATCTGTTCTGGAAGGTTTCATAACATATTTTTCACAAGACTAATATGAAGAAAATGAAATGAGATAATATAAAGGAAAGTACATTGGGTACAAAAAAAGGTTCTCTAATTCTAGGATGCCAATTTATGAATTTTTCTTCCAGATACACCAGTTTCATTATATATTAGTTCAATTGGATTTCTGGATGCTACAATGTGAAAAGAGTATTTATTATCATGAAAATGCCAAGCAGTAGAGCAGGCCAGTGGAAAAAAGTATTTTGAGATGGGGAAATCCTTCTAGGCCTTCAAACACATATGTAGGAGATAATGGTATCACCAAGATAGAGTCCCCCAAGCAAAATTGTCAGAACAATCTCTGTTAGTCTTTACTCTCTCCAGGGGAGAGGAAGATTGGCTGGAAAGCAGCAAGATAGCACAGATTTCTGTAGATATGCCTGAGGCTCTGTCTTCCCTGGGGAGATGTGTTCTAGCAACTGTTTGGTGTATTTTTAAAGGTCAGAGAGGCTTTGGCTCTATAGGATGGAGTGGCTGTGACACCTGATTAATGTCTGTGCAGTACTTTCCAGAATGAAATTTAATCAGCAGAGTGATTGCAGCAAGCAGCTGCCTGGAGGAAAATGATCCTGTTCTAATGGTGGCTTGTTTGATGTGTTGGCATTGTAGTAGGGCACGTACATTATTAGTCCAGCCCAAGGGGGCCCCAAGTAGGACATGGGATCAACTAGGAAGGAAATGCTGCAAACAGCAGCAGCCCATCTATGGCTCTGCATAGGGTCATCACTGTCAGATTGTCAGTTCCTCCTACTCCAAGGACCTTTGCTGTCAGGCTCCCTCCCACCCCAGGGTCTTCCTTGTCAGTTTTATTGACCCCTTCATACCCTTATCAATCCCCTGAGTTCCCTCAGATCTGTCACTCTCTGTGCTCTCCCCACTCTGAGGCTTTAAGGCCTTCACTGACAGCTTCCTCCCAACACACTCACATATACACACATGTATATCTTCTGTCCTTACCCCCGCAGGTGTCCTCACAGCTTAAATGAAATGAAAAATGTCTTCTCCTCACAAAAATGATGGGAGTCTTCAGGTCTAATTAACCCTTCTTGCCCTGTTTTCCCATTAGAAGCAAAAGGGTTGTTATAGTGATTTGCAGAAATTCTGTATTCAGTATTATACTCTCTAACTTATAGGAAATGCAGCAGAGGCCTACGTGACTGACATCTACTGCCACTCAAATGACATCAGGGATTCTGCATGCAACCTGATTATGCTGGTTATTCCTCACAAGGATCTGTGGTATGTCATTTTTTCCCCCAGTAGCAAAGAGAGCATTGTTGAGCTGGCCACAATTTCTTGCTGGTTTTTGGTTCCCCTGTTTGAATTTTTCACCAAAACCCTCCAGAATGTCTCCCAGAGCCACTCCAAGGATCTGACTCAGGATAAGTATCCTACTTGGAACTTTAAGTCCACAATTAATAGTGAGAAAAATAGCTTTTTAGGGTCAAAAGTGAAGAGAGACATAATGCTTTCTAACCTCAAAGGGATGAACAGTCCATGTGAATAGTTACATAGGACATTGCATATGTTTCAGTATTCCTAAACTTTACTTGAGGTACCATTCCAGGGTGGTATGTGTGAAATAAATGTGCAATTCAGGAAAAACTGAAGCCAGGTGGATATTCCTAGCCAAGGGCTAGATAAATGGCTCAGTGGTTAAGGGCACTTGCTTGCGAAGTCTGCTGACCTGGATCTAATTCCCTAGTAACCACATAAAGTCACATACATAAACTGGCACATGCATCTGGTGTTTTCCCTCTCACACTCTCTCAAATAAATAAATAAATTTAAAACTATGATTAGCCATATGAAGTTGTGCTTATGGTTTGAGGAGGGCTGTAGAAATGGAATTGGAATACAGTGGGTAGAGAAATGTAAAAGTTTTAAAACACTGAATATTAGAGAACAGACCATTGTTGAGCACTTGGTTTGTTTCAGGACCTAGAAATAAATAAAATTTAGATCCTACTCCAAGGACTTTATAGTGAAGTGGGAAATAAAATTTGCTAAAAAAAAATAATTTCAGCTAGGTTTAGTTACATATGCATCCTAGCATTTGGGAAGCAAAATGCAGGAGGATCACAAGTTGAAGGCTATCCTGGGCTACATAGTAAGATCCTTGTAAATAAATTTCTGGGCTTGAGAGGTGGCTCAACAGTTACATGCACTTTCTTCACAAGCATGAGTGCCTGAAGGGGCCTGAATCTGCCAAATTCAAATGTCCATATCTCACATAAATAGCTGGGCCTGGCCACATGTGTCTGTAACCCCAGTCCAACAAGGGGAGCAGAGGCCAAATAATTGTTGGAGCAATTCTGGAACCAGTAAAGAGACTGCTTCAATGCAATGACTGGAGCCGGGCATGGTAGCAGGAGACAGAGGAAGGAGGATCATCATGAATTCAAGGCCACTCTGAGACTCTATAGTGAATTCCAGGTCAGCCTGGGTTAGAGTGAGACCTTACCTCAAAAAAAAAAAAAAAAAAAAAAACAAGGGCTAGAGAAATGGCTTAGTGGTTAAGGTGTTTGCCTGTGAAGTCAAAGAAATCAGGTTTGATTCCCCAATACACATGTAAGCCAAATGCATAACATGGCACATGTGTCTGGAGTTCATTTGCAGTAGCTAAAGGCCCTGGCATGCCCATTCTCTCTCTCTCTCTCTCTCTCTTTCTCCTTCTCTTTCTTTCTCTGTATCTCAAATACAAATAAGGTTTAAAAAGAAAACCACAGTGACTGGGACTTCCAGCCAAGATAGTGACCGCCTAACTGCACCACACAACTCTGGGAAAGAAAGGCAAGGCATTAAGGGTTCACTAGGTCTTTTAGGGGAGAGAAATCTCTAATAGATTGCCAGTTGGAGGGCACAGAAGGGGAAAAAAGGAATCACTGATTCCCTCACTCACGGGTAGCCCACCAGTACCCCAATTCCCCCAAGTAGCCACAGTACCCACAGTCCAAGATTCAGGATACCCCTGCACTTACTGTAGGAAATATGACCCAGGCCAACATAGTTCCACTTGCCTCGCTGCACAGGGGTCATTGCCCTGCTACTCCACCATCCCCACCCCAACCCCCCGTGTGCATGCATGACCTTGGGCAGGCTCTGCCCTCTGGCCCGCCGGAGCTCAGGATCTATCAGTCCATTTGCCCACCATATGTGCACCATCAATCCCTGCTTGTGTAAGCTTCTCTGTGCATTTGCCCACCTACTGCTCCAGCCACTGCCTGTCCACGAGCAAGCTCAAGCCCATTCCACCTGACCATGCAAGCTCAGGCTCACACTGCCTGTCCACCTGCAACCCTGAGCAAGCTACTGGTAAAACTTGCAGAAAAGCAACAAAAGACCGATAATCATGTGGATGCTGCCATCACTAGACTAGACCTAATAGATAAGAAAATGTAAGGAGTTCAAAGAGAGTTAAGAGATATGAGGGAGAGTGAAAAAAAAGAGGACCTCATAGTGAGCTGGCAATGCTAAACAAAGACATAAAGAAATGCAAGGATGAATTCCAAGAAGCATCAAGAAAACCAGAAAATGATGTGAAAAGGGAGCTTGATAGAAATATGGAAACTATACATAGAAAAGTAGTAGAAAATGCAAACCTAATTGAACAAGTCCAAAACTCTCTAGAAGCTCTCAAGAATAGAGTCAGCCATGTGGAGGATAGAAACTCTGATCTGGAAGACAAGATGGAAGAAACACTTTGAGAGTTCAAAAGTTTCAATAACTTCAAGTTTCTGTGAACAGAATATGAGGGCACTGTGGGATACCCTTAAAGGTACTAATATCCAGATCATTGGAATACCAGAAGGAGAAGAAATTCAGGCCAAAGGCATGAAGAACTTATTTAACAAAATAATTGAAGAAAACTTTTCCACTCTCTCAAAAGAAAGGCCCATTAAGATATAAGAAGCTGGACTTCCGGCCCAGATGGCGACCGCCAAGCTGCACTCCAGATACTGAGGAAAGAAAGATGCAGATCCTAAGGAGAGAGCTGCCCCAACATACCTCAAAAGTGGCCCAACTGAAACTAAGGACAATTGGCGAAACAAGCAAGGGTGATGTTTTCCTGTGAACCAGATACCAGCACAAAGGGGAAGGAGATCAACGCAGAGAAAAATCAACTCCTACCAAATCAGAGAGCCAGAGCCTCAGAGGCCCCCAACACCTCAGCACTGAAACAGACCAAACATGAACCCAACATGGCTCAGGGAAATTTTGCGGAAGAGGGGGCAGAAAGAATGTCAGAGTCACATGTTGGGTCATGATTTGCAGTGACATTTATCATACCAATAACTTGGGGCTAACTCCACAATGCACGACCCATTTACATCAACAAGGAGGGTCCAATGGGAGGGGGCAGATCATAGATGAGCCTAAACAATGGTACCAAACTGCCTGCATTTGCTGAAAAGAAAACTAATAAATTAAAATTTAAAAAAAAAGATACAAGAAGCTAACAGAACTCCAAACACATTGGACAAAAGGAGAAACTCTTCAAGACATATTGTCATTAAGACTCTAAACATTGGCACCAAACAGAAAATCCTAAAAGCACCTAGGGGAAAACAGCACATCACTTTTAAAGGTAACCCCATCAGAAATACTTCAGACTTCTCAATGGAAACCCTGAAAGCCAGAAAGGCCTGGAATGAAACACTGCAAAGTCTAACAACCTATGGCTTCCAACCCAAACTACTTTTCCCAGCCAAAGTATCCCTCATAGTAGGTGAAAGAAAAACTTTCCATGACAAAACTCAGCTTTACCATTGTATGAACACAAAACCAAACCTACAGAGAGTATTTCAGGAAATTCTCCACACAGAATAATCAAATAATCAACCTCAAATGCCTACAAGAAGCAGATCACAATAACCAAACTCAGAGAAGGCACAAAAAACTTCAAAGTCCATGAAAAAAACCAAATGACATATACCAGCACAATATGGCAGGGATAAAATCAAACCTCACAGTCATTACCCTAAATATTAATGGCCTTAATTCACCCATCAAGAGATACAAACTAATAGGATGGATCAGGAAATTGCACCCACAATCTGTTGTCTCCAAGAAACCCATCTCACCACTAAAGACAGACACCTCCTCAGGGTAAAAGGGTGGAAAGCAATATTCCAGGAAAACGGGAATAAGAAACAAGCAGGCATAGCTATATTAACATCAGATAAAATAGACTTCAAACCAAAATTAATAAAAAAGACAAATAAGGCCACTTCCTACTTATCAAGGGAATGATCCATCAAGAGGATATTACAATCATAAATCTGTATGCTCCAAACACAAGGGCACCACAGTTCATAAAGCAAAACCTACTTGACAATAAAACAGAAATAACTACCAACACCATCATAGTTAGGAACTTCACTACACCATCATCAGTAATAGACAGATCATCCAAGCAGAAACTCAACAGGGTAGTAAGAGAGCTCAACAAAACCATAGATCACTTAGACCTAAGGGACATCTACAGAGCATTCTATCCCAAATCCACAGATTACACATTCTTCTCAGCAGCCCATGGAACATTCTCTAAAATAGATCATATACTTGGTCACAAAGCCTGCCTCCATATATTTAGGAAGATTGACATAATTCCCTGCATGATATGATCACAATGCTATATTGCTAGAAGTTAGCAACAAAAGACCCACCAAGAATCCCATTGGCACCTGGAAACTGAACAGCACACTTTTATACAATATATGGATAGTGGATGAAATAAAAAAAAATGAAATTGTGAAATTTCTAGAAATGAATGACGATGAGAACACATCATACCAAAACTTATGGGACACAATTAAGGCAGTCCTCAGGGGCAAATTCATAGCACTCAATGCCTTCATAACAAAGGCAGAGAGATCCCAAATCAATAACCTAACCATCCACCTAAAGGCATTGGAAAAGCAAGAAAAATCCAACCCAAAAAGCTCCAGAAGGAAAAAATAATAATTAAAATCAGAGCAGAAATTAATGAATTGGAAATGAAGAAAACAATTAAGAAAATTGACAAAACAAAGGGCTGGTTCTTTCAAAAAATAAACAAGATTGACAAACCCCTGGCCAATTTTATCAAGCAAAAAAAAAAGACACTTCAAATTGAAAGAAAATCAAAATGAGAAAGGAGCGATCACAACAGACATAAGTGAAATTAGGAGAATCATTAGGACTTATTTCAAAACCCTCTACTCCACAAAACTGGATAATGTGCAGGAGATGGATAAATTCCTGGATGCATACCATCTATCAAAACTAAATTCAGAGCAAATTAATCTCCTAAACAAACCTATCATACTCATTGAGATTGCAATATTAATAAAAAAAATTTTAAAAAACTCCCTAAAAAGAAGAGTCCAGAACCAGATGGCTTCTCAGCTGAATTCTATCAAGCTTTCATGGAAGAATGCAAACCAATCTTTCTCAAAGTGTGCCATACAATTGGAGAACAGGGAAAGCTATCCATCTCCTTCTATGAAGCTAGAATCACTCTAATTCCAAAACCAGGCAGAGATGCCACAAGAAAAGAAAACTACTGGCCTATTTCCCTGATGAACTTAGATGTAAAGATCCTGAACATAAACCTCACTAACTGAATCCAACAACACATCAAAAGCATTATCCAACTTGATCAAGTGGGATTCATCCCAGGAATGCAGGGGTGGTTCAACATATGGAAATCTGTTAACATAATACACCACATAAACAAGGTTAAACACAAAAACCACGTGATTATTTCAACAAATGCAGAAAAGGCCTTTGGCAAGATACAACATCACTTCATGATCAAAACATTGGAGAGAATTAGCATGGTTGGCTCATATCTTAACATAATAAAGGTAATATACAAAGCCCCAAAGACCCAAATAATACCTAATGGAGAAAGACTGGAGGAATTCCCATTGAGATCAGGAACAAGACACAGTTGTCCACTCTCAGCTCTGCTCTTCAATATAGTGGAACTAGAGTGATTCTAGCTTCATAGAAGGAGTTGGGTAGCTTTCCCTGTTCTCCAATTGTGTGGCACAGTTTGAGAAAGATTTGTTTGTGTTCTTCCATGAAGGTTTGATAGAATTCAGCTGAGAAGCCATATAGTATTGGAAGCCCTAGCTCAAGCAATAAGACAGGAGAAAGAAATAAAAGGGATATAATTTGGAAAGGAAGAAGTTAAGTTAACTCTATTCACTGATGATATGATTGTATACATAACAGACTAGAGATACTTCATCCCAAAACTTTCGAAGGTGGTTTACTCCTATAGCAAAGTAGCAGGATACAAAATCAATGCAAAAAAAAATAAAAAAAAAACAGAAGCCTTTCTATATTCAAATGACAAATATATAGAGAAAGAAATAAGGGACATGGTCCCATTTTCAATAGTTACAAAATTAATTTAAAATACCTTGGAATAATTTTAACCAAGGAAGTGAAAGATCTATACAATGAAAACATAAAAACACTCAAAAAAGAAATTGAGGAGGACTTGAGAAAATAAAAAGACCTTCCATGCTCCTGGATAGGCAGAATTAACATTATCAAGATGGCAATCCCACCAAAAGCAATATACAGATTTAATGCAATCCCAATTAAAATCCCAACATTGTTCATCACAGAGATAGAAAAAAAATGATCTCAAATTTCATATGGAAAGGCAGAAGTCCTCAGATATCCAAGTATATCCTCAGCAAAAGAAATACCTCTGGGGCTGGAGAGATGGCTTAGTGGTTAAGCGCTTGCCTGTGAAGCCTAAGGACCCCGGTTTGAGGCTCGGTACCCCAGGTCCCACATTAGCCAGATGCACAAGGGGGCGCACGCGTCTGGAGTTCGTTTGCAGAGGCTGGAAGCCCTGGCACTCCCATTCTCTCTCTCTCTCCCTCTATTTGTCTTTCTCTCTGTGTCTGTCACTCTCAAATAAATAAATAAAATTTTTTTAAAAAAGAAATACCTCTGGAGGCATCACCATACCTGATCTAAAGATATATTATAAAGCCATACTAATAAAAATAGTGTGGTACTGGCATAAAAACAGGAGTATAGACCAATGTAATAGAATTGAGGACCCAGACTTTGGGTCAAGAAACTACAGCTACTTGATATTTGACAAAGGTCCTAACAACATAGGCTGGAAAAAAAGACAGCATGTTCAACGAACGATGCTGAACAAACTGGATAACCATATGCAGGAAATTGAAACTTGATCCAGACATCTCGCCAAGCAAAACACTCAAGTCCAAATGGATCAAAGATCTCGATATAACACCAGAAACTCGACTACTACTGGAAGAAAATATAGGAGGAACTTTCCATAATATAAGAATGGAAAAAGACTTTCTGAACTAAACTCCAGTAGCTCACAGTCTTAAACAGTCACTCAACCAATGGGATCACATAAAGCTGAAGAGTTTCTTTACAGACAAGCATATAATAAGCAAAGCCAATAGATTACCCACAGAATGGGAGAAAATATTTGCTGATTATCCAACTAACAGAGGCCTAATCTCTAGAATCTACAAAGAACTCAGAAACTGAAACAATAAAAAGCCAAACAACCCACTCACAAAATGGGGCAAAGAGCTGGACAGGCAGTTCACAGGGGAAGAAATACAAATGGCAAACACACACCTAAGGAAATGTTCATCATCCCTAATCATCAGGGAAATGCAAATTAAAGCAACTATGAGATTCCATGTTACCCCAGTAAGGATAGTGAAGATAAAAAAATCAAATGAAAATTAATTGTGGCAAGGATGTGGAGAATTAGGAACCCTCACAGAGTTACCAACAGACCCAGTTATTCCCTTACTGGGCATGTACCCTAAAACCTTTAAACCTCAGTCCAGAGAGATTTGCTCATCCATGCTTATAATGGCTCAATTCATAATAGCTAAGAGCTGGAATCAGCCCAGATGTCCATCACTAGAAGAATGGATAACTAAGATGTGGCATATCTACACAGTGTAATTTACACAGCAGTAAGAAACAATGACACAGCGAAATTTGAGGAAAAATGGTTGAACCTAGAACAGATCATTCTCAGTGAATATAACCAATCACAGAAAGATAATTGCTGCATAGTCTCACTCATCTAGAGCACATAACCTGAATCTACCCAATATGCTGACATACCCAGCAAGCATCTCGAAGACTAGACAATAGGGTGAGTAGGGAGGGAGGGGAGGGCAAGGGCGGGTGTGGAGGACACAAATCTAGGCCCAAAGGGCAATGGTACCGTAAAATTCTACATCCTAAAAGGCAGACCAAATGGTTGAATCTTCATCAGGCCCTTCGAGGGAAGACTTGAGCCACAAGGTACTGGAGCAGGTATGATGAAGACTGACCTTAACATTCTACAGCTTTTCTCTTTCTCTCTTTCTCTCTCTCTCTCTCTCTCTCTCTCTCTCTCTCTCTCTCTCTCTTTCTCTCTCTCTCTCCCTCTCTCCCTCTCTTCTCTCCTCTCTCTAACTTTATGTATTAGTTATCTTTTTCTTCCTTCTCTTAGTGGGTACTGACCTGTAACTCCCAGTACCAGCATGTGACTATCATCCACAATGAGCTTTTGATCAAATTTGCCCCACAGGAAAAGCCAGTGCCCAGCTCCAGAAAACAGAACAGAATTATTATTGTATGGTTTCTCGAGGCAGGATTTTGCTTTCTAGCCCAAGTTGACCTGGAATTTTCACTATGTAGTCTCAGGGTGGCCTCGAACTCACAGCAATCCACCTATCCCAGCCTCCCTCCTACATGGTGAGATTAGAGGCATGCGCCACCATGTCTGGCTTCTCTATTTTAGTTTAAAACAATTTCTTTAGAATTTCTCTTACAGCAGCTATTTTTTCTTTTAAAATTTGGCATTTTCTTCTTTGGTTCAAAAAGAAAAGTTCTTTCAGTCTAATATTGATAATACTTTCATTTAAATGATGTATTACCTTTATTCCCCCAATTTCAATAGAGATGCTCTAGGTTTCACATACTATTATCATCTTGAAACTTCTCTTTGAATCTCTATGATCCATTCACCTGTTTCTTGCATTTCACATTTCCTTTCCAAAATATTTCCTAAAATGGCTGGGGAGATGTCCCAGTGGATAAAGCCTTTGTTTTGCAGGTACCATGGGGACCTGAGTTTGGATCCCCACAAGCTGTGTACAGCTGGATTCTGAAGACGGTAGACAGAGACAGGAGAATCCCATTTGTTGTTGTTTACTGCTACCTAGATACTGTACATTATGGACTGATACAATATTTCATCTCCATTTCTTGAGACTTCATGAAATTCGACCATACAAGTAACTCCTAACCACAATATATGGGAAAGAAAAGCAGAATGGAGGAAGATCCCATCCCATGTGCTCACAAAAGGAGATAACAATGGAAAGAAAGTTAAGTTTTCCTTTAAAATCCCAGCTATTCTCAGTTATTAGATGAACAATGTAACTCTGATGGTAGATATGGGGTTGAAAACTTAGAGATAAAATATTTTTCTGGAACAATTAGGCCTCTAAAGTTGTTTTCTTGTGCTTACTTTTCAAAAACTTTATTTATTTGCAAGCAGAGAGAGAAAAAGAGAAAACAGACATAGAAAGAATGGACACACCGGGGCCTCTAGCCACTGCAAACAAACTCGACACATGTGTCCCTTGTGCATCTGGCTTATGTGGGTCCTGGGGAATTGAGCCTGGGTCCTTTGGCTTCACGGGCAAATTCCTTAACTGCTAAGCCATCTCTCCAGCCCTGTTTATTTGTCAAGGTCGGGTTTCACTCTAGCCCAGGCTGACCTATAGTTCACTATGTTGTATCTGGGTGGCCTCCAACTCATGGTGATCCTCCTACCTCTGCCTCCCGAGTGTGCCAACACACCTGGCCCTAAAGTTTTATTCTTATCCAGTGTTGCCATGTCTCTGAATAGCACAGTAGAGGGCAGGGTCATTTTTATGGGAACTAGAGCAGAGCAGTTCTGAACTTTGGAAACCCAGACACAGCAAAGTGCATTGAAGCACAAAACCAAACACAGAGAATATAATTGAATATCCACTGTAGAACTGTGAGACTACAAGCTGGTTTGCTCTGTACCATATCCAAATGCAACAAACCAGGCTTACCTAATTTCTCCACAAGCAATTAATGAAAGAAACCTTCTCTGGAGAAACATTTCATTAGACAAGTAATGTTGACATTTAGGGAGCCCTACCAAACAACCAACCAGTCAGCCCATCAACCCACCAACCAAACAAACAAAAAATAAGGAGTCTACCTGTTGGGTTTAACATGAAGTGTTAGGGGTAAACCCTGCTCCTCCATAGAGATTCCATTCAAGATTTGAAAGTAGGGCTAGAGATATGGCTTAGTAGTTAAGGCACTAGCCTGGGGAACCTAAGAACATAATTTGATACCCCAGTACCCATGAAAGCCACATGCACAAGGTATTACATGTGTCTGGAGGTTGTTTGCAGTGACTAGAGGCCCTGGCACACCCATGTGTTCTCTCTATCTGCTGCTCTCTCGATTAAATAAATAAAAAATTAAATGCATAAAAGATTTGAAAGTGAAATGTAAAAATTAATAATCAAGAAAAGTCACTTGAAAAAGTCATCCAACTGGCGCAAAAAGAGACATCAATGGAACAGAAGAGAGGACCCAGATATAAGTCAGGGTAGCTATAGCCACCTGATCTTTGAAAAAATTCCAAAAATACTCATTGGAGAAAAGGCATCCTTTTCAGCAAATAGTGCTAGGAAAACTGGGTATGTATCTGTAGAAGGATGAAAATAGATTCTTCTCTCTCTCCATAAATAAGAATTAAGTCTTTCGGTTAAGATGGCAGCTTAGGTACCAAGCCAAAGCAGCCTAGGGGGGGAAAAGACAAAAAAAACTCAGCAAAATACACACTTTTACTAAAAAGTGAGGTGTATAGGATACCGAAATGGCAGTGGAGAAGTAGAAGAGATCCAGAGCCCACACAAGCTGGCAAAAGCGGCCCCGGCAGGTCCACCGACCACGGTGGTGGCAGCACACCAGAAAGCCGCCAGGCTCGGCTCCAGCCACAGGAAAAGCCAGGTGTGGGGAGCTTCCCCTTGAACTGGAGCTCTCTGCAACTCAAGAAACGTGAAGGGAGAGCAGCAGTGAGCAACAGAGGAGCAGATCACAAGGTAGAAGGACACATGGAACAGTGAGAGAACCAGAGCAGCTACGGCTCCCTCCCCTCCCCCACCACCTGTGCCCAGCTCCAGCAAACAGAGCAGCAGTCCCGGGACATGGCCACACCAACTTGAGCCGACAGCGGGACCCCAGCAGTAGCAGAGTCTGGCAGCAACATCAGCGGCTCCAGCACCAGCAACAGCGGCCCCAGCAGCAGCAGATCCAGCAACAGCAGCTTCAGAGGCAGCAGTCGCAGATCCAGCAGCAGTGGCGGGGGATCCACCAGTGGCAGCTAAAGCAACAGCAGCAGCAGCAGCAGCAGTGGACCCAGCAGAAGTGACAGACCCAGCAGCAGCAGCTTTAGCAGCAGCGGTGACAGATCCAGCAGTGGCAGCTTCAGGAGTAGCAGTGGTGGTTCCAGCAGCAAGGGTGCCAATATGCAGGGCCACAGTTTCCAGGCTCAGTTTGCCCTGCAGGAAAAGCCAGTGCCCAGCTCCAGAAATCAGAACAGCAGCCCAACGACCCAGCCAGAAACTTGACTGAGACCAAAATCATCCAAAAAGGTAACTGGGATTGCACCAGGGAAGGTTCTTACTTGGTCACAATTGATAGAGGATCTGGTTGTTATAATAACTACTCTTGCATAAATACTCGGTCCTGTTTTTGATTGAATGTGTAGTGTCTAGTTAAATTTTAGAATCTACCTGTACTTTATTCCACTCAGCCTACTTTAATACTCCCATAGCAGGGAAACTCAACCTCTACAAACACCTTTGTAGATACTCTGAGAGTCTTAAGAGCCACACGTAACACCTTAAGCTCCTACCCAGAAGATATATAACATCAAATCAATTGATACAGCTAAGAATACCCAGCTAGCTAGAAAATCCAAGCATTAACTTAATCCAAGATGCAAAAATATATACATTATAACACAAGAAACACTAAAAAGCAAGACAATATAAATCCACCTAAAATTATTAATGCATCAGAAATGACCTCCAGTGAGAACGAATTAGAAGAAATGCCTGAGAAAGATTTGAAAAGAATGATTGTAAACATGTTTAAAGAAGTCAAAGAATAAATCAAATGAATCAAAGTAGAAATCAAAGAGGAAATCAAAGGAATCAAAGAGGAAATCAAAGAAGATGCAGGACACCAATTTAATGAAACAAAGAAGGCAAAATAAGACACAAATAAGGAAGTAGAAATAATAAAGAAAAACCAGTCAGAATTACTAGCAATGAAGAACAAAGTTAATGAAATAAAAAACCCTGTAGTAAATCTCACCAGTAGAATGGATGAAGGAGAGGACAGAATATCTAAGCTAGAAGACCAGGTGGCAGATCTAATACAGTCCAACAAAGAGAAAGACAAACTTATAGAAAAATATGAGTGGGAATTTCAAGATATTCAGGACACTATGAAAAGATCAAATATAAGAATTCAGGGCATAGTAGGAGAATTCCACTCCAAAGGCATAGTAGGCATCTTCAACAAAACCATAGAAGAAAACTTCCCCAAAATTGGGAAAGAGGTGCCAATGCAAATACAGGAAGCTTTTAGAAACCCAGCCAGACAAAACCTGGAAAGAACCTCTCCTTGTCATATTATAATCAAACTACCAAACACACAAACCAAGGAAAAAATATTGAAAGCAGTTAGAGAGAAAAATCAAGTTACCTACAAAGGCAAACCCATCAGGATTACAGCAGATTATTCAACACAAACTTTAAAAGCCAGAAGAGCTTGGAGTGATGTATTCCAAGTTCTGAAAGATAACAACTGTCAACCAAGGTTACTTTATTCTGCAAAGCTATCCATTCAAATAGCCGGAGAAATAAGGACATTCCATGACAAAAGCAGGTTAAAGGAGTATGTGAAGACAAAACCAGCTCTACAAAAGTACTTGATAGGATACTCCATGCTGAAGAAAAGGAAAAGCACACATATAAGGAACCGGGAAAAAACAAGCAATACTCAAATACTAGTTAACCCAAGAGACCAAAGGTAGAACTGGAACCACACAAAAAAAATGGCAAACATAAATACACACCTTTCAATAATATCTGTTAATATCAATGGCCTCAATGCCTCAACCAAAAGACATAGATTTGCAGATTGGGTTAAAAAGAACGATCCTACAATTTGTTGTCTCCAAGAAACTCACCTTTCTATAAAGGATAGACATTATCTTAGGGTGAAAGGTTGGAAAATGGTGTTTCAAGCAAATGGGCCTAGAAAACAAGCAGGGGTTGCTATCCTAATATCTGACAAGGTAGACTTCAGTCCAATGCTGGTCAAGAAAGATAAGGAAGGTCACTTTATATTGATTAAGGGCACACTCCAACAGGAGGATATTACAATCCTAAACATATATGCACCTAACATGGGGGCTCCCAAATTCATCAAACAAACACTATTAAAACTAAGATCACAGATAATACCAAACACAGTGGTGATGGGTGACTTTAACACCCCACTCTCATCAATTGACAGGTCATCCTGGGAAAAAAACAAACAGAGAGGCATCTGGACTAAATGAGGTCATAGAAGGAATGGACCTAACAGATATATACAGGACATTTCATCCAAATGCTGCAGAATATACATTCTTTTCAGCAGCACATGGAACATTCTCTAAAATAGACCATATATTAGGACACAAAGCAAATCTTAACATATTCAGGAAAACTGAAATAATTCCTTACATTCTATCTGACCACAATAGAATAATACTACAAATCAATAGCAAGCAAGGCTATATAGCATACACAATCTCATGGAAACTAAACAGTTACAGTACTGAATGATGAATGGGTCAATGAAGAAATCAAGGAAATCAAAACATTTATAGAGTCAAACGATAATGAGAACACAACATACCAAAATCTCTGGGACACAATGAAGGCAGTCTTATAGGTAAATTTATAGCTTTAAGTGCCTATGTTAAGAAATTAGAAAGTTCGCAAGTAAATGACCTAATGCTTCACCTTAAAGTCTTGGAAAAAGAAGAACAAGGCAAACCAAAATTCAATAAATGGGAAGAAATAGTAATGATTAGGGCAGGAATTAATGAGATAGAAACAAACAAAAAAAAAATCCAAAGAATTAATGAAACAAAGAGTTGGTTCTTTGAAAGGATAAACAAGACTGATAAACCATTAGCAAATCTGACCAAAAGAAAGAGAGAAGAGACACAAATTAACAAAATTAGAGATGAAAAAGGTAACATCACAACAGATGCCAGAGAAATTCAAAAAATCATAGGGACATACTATATAAGCATATACTCAACTAAGTATGAAAATTTGAAAGAAATCGATGATTTCCTTGATTCATATCACCTACCTAAATTAAATCAAGATGAGATTAATCACTTAAATAGACCTATAACAAGTATGGAGATCCAAGCAGTTATCAAAAATCTCCCAACTAAAAAATTCCAGGCCCAGATGGATTCACAGTCAGGGAAGAACTAACACCATTGCTTCTTAAATTTTTATATAAAATAGAAAAGGAAAGAATCCTACCAAACTCCTTTTATGAAGCTAGCATCACCCTGATACCAAAAATAGGCAAAGATAGAACAAAAAAAATGAAAATTACAGACCAATCTCCCTCATAAATATAGATACAAAAGTTCTAGACAAAATATTACAAACAGAATACAAGAATATATCAGAAAGATCATTCATCCCAACCAAGTAGGCTTTATCCCAGAGATGCATGGATGGTTCAACATATGCAAATCTATAAATGTAATACATTATATAAATAGACTGAAGGACAAAAATCACATGATCATCTCATTAGATGGAGAGAAAGCATTTGACAAAATCCAGAATCCCTTCATGATAAAAGTCCTACAGAGACTGGGAACAGAAGGAACATATTTCAACATAATAAAGGCTATTTATGAGAAGCCTACAGCCAACACATTACTAAATGGGGAAAAACTAGAAGGTTTTCCACTAAAATCAGGAACAAGACAAGGGTTTCCACTGTCCCCACTTTTATTTAATATGGTACTGGAAGTCTTAGCCATAGCAATAAGGCAAGAGGCACACATAAAAGGGATACAAATTGGAAAGGAAGAGATCAAGTTGTTACTATTTGCAGATGCCACGATTCTGTACATAAAGAACCCTAAAGACTCTACCAGCAACCTGTTAGAGCTGATAAACATGTAGCAGGATACACAATAAACACACAGAAATCAGTAGCCTTCCTATATGCTAACAACAAACACACAGAGGATGAAGTCAGGGAATCACTCCCATTCACAATTGCATAAAAAAAAAATAAAGTACCTTGGAATAAACCTAACTAAGGAAGTAAGGGATCTCTACAATGAAAACTTTAAAACACTCAAGTGAGAAATTGCAGAAGACACTATGAAATGAAAAAAAAAAAATCCCTTGTTCTTGGATCACAAGAATCAATATTGTGAAAATAACAATCTTACCAAAAGCAATTTACACATTTAATGCAATCCTCATCAAATTCCAATGGCATTCTGCACGGAAATAGAAAAAAAATCCAAAAATTCATTTGGAAGCACAAAAAAAAAAAAAAAAACCCTCAAATAGCTAAAACAATACTGAGCAACAAAAATAAGGCTGGTGGTATCACCATATCTGATTTTAACCTATACTACAGAGCCATAGTAACAAAAACAGCATGGTACTGGCACAAAAGCAGACATGCTTTTGTGGAACAGAATAGTGGACCCAGATGTAAGTCTGGGTAGCTATAGCGACCTGATATTTGACAAAAAAAAAAATGCCAAAAATACTCATTGGAGAAAAGACAGCCTCTTCAGCAAATGGTGTTGGGAAAACTGGATATGTATCTGTAGAAGGATGAAAATATATCCTTCTCTCTTTCCTTGCACAAGAATTAAGTCCAAATGGATTAAAGACCTGAACATCAAACCTGAAACTCTGAAACTGTTAGAGGAAAAACATATTGGTCTTGGCAAAGACTTTCTGAATATAACCCCAATTGCTCAGGCAATGAAACCACAGATTTACTGCTGGGACGTCATGGAATTACAAAGATTTTGTATGGCAAAGGACACTGTGAATAAAGCAAAGAGGCAACGTACAGAATGGGAAAATTTCTTTGCCAGCTATATATCTGATAGAGGATTAATATCTAGGATATACAAAGAACTCAAAAAATTAAATAAAAAGAAATCAAACAACCCAGTTAAAAATGGGCTATGGAACTAAATAGAGAGTTCTCAAAAGAAAAAATACAGATGGCATATAAGCATCTAAAAAATGTTCTACATCCCTAGACATCAAGGAAATGCAGATTAAAACTACATTTTTATTCCATATCACTACTGTCAGATTGGCTACCATCACAAAAACAAATGACCATAAATGCTGGCAAGGATGTGGAAAAAGACTTATCCTTCTACACTGTTGGTGGGAATACAATCTGGTCCAGCCATTGTGGAAATCAGTGGGGAGGTTCCTAAGACCGCTAATAATGTATCTACCATATGACCCAGCTATAGCACTCCTAGGCATATATCCTAAGGACTTATCTCATTACCTTAGAGGTACTTGCTCAACCATGTTTATTTCCAATCAATTCACAATAGCTAAGAAATGTAACCAGCCTAGATGTCCCTCAACTGATGAGTGGATAATGAAGATATGGCACATACATACAATGGAGTTCTACTCAGCAGTAAAGAAAATTGAGGTTATGAAATTTGCATGAAAATGAGTGAATATGGAAAATATTATACTAAGTGAGGTAACCCAGGCCCAGAAAGCCAAACGGTTTATGTTCTGTCTCATATGTGGATCCTAGCTACAGATGATTAGACTTCTGTATAAGTAGAATGAAAACTCAGTAACAAAGTCCAGTAAGCTATAAAAGAGATATAAAGAGAATAGAAAGGAAGGGAGAGGGTACTTAATAGGATGGTATTGTATACATGTAAGTAGAAGAATAGATTAATGGGGGTGAAAAGGCCTAAGTGAGGTCAGTGGAAGAGATTGAGTAAAGGAAAGGTGGAGTGAGGGCTAATCAAAATATAAGAGGATATAAATAAGTCATATGGAAACCTACTTTTTTTGGACAATGAAATACTCAGGAGCCATATATTGTTACTAGAAAATTTTCAGTGCCAGGGATGGGATACCTTCCAGTGAATTGTTGGCTAGAGAGGTCCCTGATGCCCCAGAAACACTATAGACCATTGCCGAGGCTCTTGGTTTCCCACCAGGAATACATGGTAAGACTCTATTGCTGAAGACTCCACATCCTTGGTCTGCAAGGCCCCTGAGGAATCCTGCTGGAACTGAGCTGATAACCTCCTCCATGGAGACTAGCTTACAGAAAGCTGGAAGGAGCCATTCTGCATGCAGTTCAATGGGAGAAAGAGAACTCACCAGTGAAGACTCTCAGCAGTGGACACTGCAAGCCTTATATTTGGCCAGGCAGGCCAAATGAGCGAACAGGTGCAATGCTCCATGGGAGGGAATACATCCCTGATACTTAAAACTTAAAACAGGGGTAGACATGAGTTCTGGGGGTGTAACGTCTGCTGCTGTCTGGCTAAATGTACATACTATGCTTATCAAACTGCCAATAAGCACTTCTCTTAATATTCATACTCTTATATTAATGCTACTCCCACTTTTGGTAGACAATCTTCTCTTTTCAGATGGAAGTGATCTTGGGATGACTCAGAAGGCATCAGGGTGCTGGGAAGAAGTGACAGGAGTGCTCAGCACTGAAATATCTCTATCACAACTTCCAAGGCACAGGGTCCATTGCAAAAGAGGTGGCAGAAAGAATGCAAGAGCCAAAGGAAGGGTAGGACTCCTTACAACATGCTCCTCCAGACACAAAATGGCCTGAATATCCATGACCTCACAGTGCCTGACACTACCTACACAAGACCATCATAATAGGAAAAAAAGATGATGACATCAAAATAAAAGAGAGACTGATTGAGAGGGGCAGGGGATATGATGGAGAATGGAGTTTCAAAGGGAAAAGTGGTGGGAGGGAGGGCATTACCATGGGATATTGTTTACAATCATGGAAGTTGTTAATAAAAATAATAAATAAAATAGAAAAGATCATTCCCCCAACCAAGTAGGCTTTATTCCAGAGATTCAGGGGTGGTTCAACAGATGTAAATCAACAAATGTAATACACTGTATAAATGGACTGAAGGACAAAAATCAC
Source organism: Jaculus jaculus (assembly GCF_020740685.1). Taxonomy (NCBI): domain Eukaryota; kingdom Metazoa; phylum Chordata; class Mammalia; order Rodentia; family Dipodidae; genus Jaculus; species Jaculus jaculus. The sequence goes on from NC_059125.1 coordinate 116,378,087, forward strand.
ATGATCATCCCAATAGATGCAGAAAAGGCATTTTACAAACCCAACATAGGAACATGTCTCAACATAATAAAGACTATTTATAATGAACCTACAGCTACAGCCAACATAATACTAAATGGGGAAAAACTTGAAGCTTTTTCACTAAAATCGGGAACAAGGCAAGGGTGTCCACTGTCCCCACTTTTATTTAGCATAGTACTGAATGTCTTAGCTACATAAATATGGCAAGGTATACACATAAAATGGATACCAATTGGCAAGGAAATGATCAAATTATCATTTACAAACCATATGATTCTATACACTAAGGACCCTAAGGAGTGTACCAGCAAACTGTTGGAACTGATAAACACTTTTAGGAATGTTGCAGATTACAAAATAAACACACAGAAAACAGTAGCCCCCCTTTATACTAACAACAAACATGCTGAAGATGAAATTAGTAAATTATTCCCATTCACAATTTCATCAGAAAAAGTACCTTGGAATAAACTTAAACTTAACCAAGAAAGTGAAGCATCTCAAAAAAAAAAAAAGAAAAAAAAAGAAAAGAAAAAAACACCTTGAAAACACTCAAGACATAAATTACAGAAGACACTAAGAAATGGATAAACATTCCATGTTCTTCAGTTAGAAGAATCAATATTGTGAAAATGTTAATCTTACCAGAAGGAATCTGCACATTTAATGCAATCCCCATCAAAATTCCAATGGCATTCTTCAAGGAAATAGAAGAAACAATACTAAAATTCATTCGGAAGCACAAAAAAACCTCGAATATCCAAAACAATTTTGAGCAACAAAAATAAGGCTGGTAGTATACCATATCTGATTTTAACCCATATTACAGAGCCGTAGTAACAAATCCAACAAGGCACTGGACCCCGACGTAAGTTCTGGCAGCTACAGCCACCTGATCTTTGAAATAAATGCCAAAAATACTCTTTGGAAAAAAGACAGCCTCTTCAACAAATGGTGCTGGGGAAACTGGATATCTATAAGTGGAAGGATGAAAATAGATCCTTAACTCTCTCCATGCACAAACATTAAGTCCAAATGGCACAAAGACCTTATCAGACTCAAAATTCTGAAACTGCAAGAGGAAAAAGCAGAGTAAACACTTCATCATATTGGTATAGGCAATGACTTTCTGAATATAACACGAGTTGCTCAAGAAATAAAACCACTAATCAACCACTGGGACCTCCTGAAATTACAGAGCTTTTGTACAGTAAAGGACACTGTGAATGAGCAAAGCATGCTACAAAATGGGAAAAAATCCTTGCCAGCTATACAGCTGACAGAGGATTAATATCTAGTATATACAAAGAATTCCAAAAACTAAATAATAAGAAATCAAACAACCCAGTTAAAAATGGGCTATAGAAGCCAGGCATGGTGATGCACGCCTTTAATCCCAGCACTCAGGATGCAGAGGTCAGAGGATCGCCATGAGTTCAAGGCCACCCTGAGACTCCATAGTGAATTCCAGGTCAGTCTGGGCTAGAGTGAGACCCTACCTCAAAAAACAAAAAAAGTGGTGGGGGTAATACAACTCAATAGAGAGTTCTCAAAAGAAGAAATACAGATGGTGTATAAACTTTTTAAAACATGTTCTACATCCTTAGCCATTAGGGAAATGCAAATTAAAACTACTTTGAGAGTCCATCTCACTCCTGTCAGAATGACTATTATCAAGAAAACAAATGACAGTAAATGCTGGTGAGGATGCAGCAAAGTGGGAATCCTTCTACACTCTTGTTGGGAATGTAATCTGGTACAGGCATTGTGGAAATCAGTGTGAGGGTTCCTGAGACAGATTTATTGTATAACCCAGCTATATCACTCCTAGGCAAATATCCTAAGAACTTGTCACACTACCTTAGAGATACTTTCACACCCATGTTTATTGCTGCTCTATTCACAATAGCTAGGAAATAGAACCAGCCTAGATGTCCCTCAACTGATGGCTGGATAATGAAGATGTTGTCAATTTATAAAATGAAATTCTATTCAGATGTAATGAAAAATGAAATTATTAAATCTGCAGGGAAATGGGTGGACCTGGAAAGGATTATACTCAGTGAGGTAACCCAGAAAACCAAGTGCTGTATGTTCTCTCTCATATGTGGATCCTAGGTACAAATGTTTGGACTTGTATGTGAGCTGGAATAAAACATGGTAGCAGAGGTCAAGAAACTAGAAAGGGGCTATAAGGGAAGGAAGAGAGGGAAGGACTTAAGGGGATGGCATTGTATATATGTAAGTAGATGAACAGATTACTGGGGCTGCAATGGCCTAAGTGAGGTCATGGGAAGACATTGAGTAAAACAAGGATGGGGGAGGGTTAATTAAAATTCAATATATTTTTATAAGCCTTATGGAAACCTTTTTTTTTTTTTTTGTATAATGGTACACACCAGAAACCCATCAGTGTCCATGATGGGATATCTTCCAGTGACTTGTTGACCAGTAAGTTTACTGATAACCCCAAAATATTACAGAGCATTGCCAAGAATCTTGTTTTCCCACCAGAAATAGATAGTAAGGTCCTGTTGCTAAAGACTCCACATGCCTGGGCTGCCAGGTCACTGAGAAATCAAGCTGGAACTGAACTGAAAACTTTCTCCATGTAGACCAGGTGACAGAAATCTGGAAAAAGCTGTTTTGCATGCAGCCCTATGGGAAACAGAAGTCATCAGTTCTGAAAACAGTGGACACTGAAAACCTTAAGTTTGGCCAACAAGGCCAAAAGACCAAACTGGTACAAAAGTTGTATATCTTTTATGGAGGGGGGGGGGGAAACTGCTCTCTAATTGGTCTGGAGGCCCTCTCCATGGGAGGGAATACATGCCTAATACTGAAAACCTAATCAAAAGCCTATGGTAGGGGAGGTCATGAGCCCTAGGAGTATAATGCTAGCTCTTTTCCAGCTAAGTATATATATATTATGCTCACCAAACTGCTCTGTAAGGACTTTCCTTAATATTTATACCCATATATTAATGCTACTCTCACTTTTGGTTAGAGAATGTTCTTTTCAGATGGTTGTGACTACTGGAATGACCCTAAAGGCACCACAGTGTTGAGAAGAAATGACAGAGGAGGATTCAGCACTGAACTATCTCTGTCATACCTTCCAAGGCTCAGAGTCCATGGGGAAAGGTGGCAGAAAAAATGTAAGAGACAAAGGAAGGGTATGACTTCTTACAATGCAATTGTTCAAACAGAAATTAGCTTCCATATCCATGACATCACAGTGCCTAGCACTACCTTCACAAAACTATCATAATAGGAGGAAAACATGATGATGTCAAAATAAAAGAGAGACTAATGGGCCTGAAGGGATGGCTTAGTAGTTTAGGCATTTGCCTGCAAAGCCAAAGGACCCAGGTTCAATTCCCTAGGACCCAAGTTAGCCAGATGCACAGGGGGGTGCACGTGTCTGGAGTTCGTTTGCAGTGGCTGGAAGCCCTGGCGTGCCCATTCTCTTTCCCTTTTTCTCTGTGAAATAAATAAAAATAAAATATTAAAAAGAGAGACTAATGGACATTGGGAAGGGATATGATGGAGAGAGGATTTGTGAAGGAAAAACTGGGGGAGGAGAGGGAATCATGTTTTATTGTCTGTAAATATGGAAGCTGTCAAAAAAGTTAAAAAGTGATATTCTTTCTCTTCTTTTAAAAGCATTGTATTTATTTGAGAGAGAGAAAGAGAGAGAGAGAGGTAAATAGAAAATGAACATGCCCAGGGAATCACACCTGGGTCATTTGGTTTTGTAGGCAAGCATCTTCACCACTAATCTATATATCTAGCCCTTCTTTTCTTATTTTTTGATTATAGCATTTAACCTATTTAAATTTAACAACATTATAAGAGGCAGTGTTTATGTCTCCCATTTTGGTGTTTGTTCTTCATATCATCTCTTTCTGTTCAACTCCACTACTGCCTTATTTTATATTAGATGGATAGTTTTGTTTAGTTACTTCATTCATTTTCCTATATTTGAGTTATTTTCCTGGTAGTTGCCCTAGGGATTACAAATAACATGTCAACTAATATAATTACAGTTGAAAATAATACTGTATTAGTTAATTTTCTTGTTGCTGTGACAAAATGCTTGGCCAGATCACCTTAAGGAAGAGTTTATGTGCTGTATATTCTAAGATTATGGTCCATCATGGCAGGGAAGGCATGGTGACAAGAGCATGGAGCAGCCCGAGTCACACTGAGTCCATAATCAGGAAGCAGAGAGCAATGAAGAGTGGTACTCAGTTATCTGTCTTCCTTAAAAAATATTTTATTGGGCTGGATAGATGGCTTAGTGGTTAAGCGCTTGCCTGTGAAGCCTAAGGACCCCGGTTCAAGGCTCGGTTCCCCAGGTCCCACATTAGCCAGATGCACAAGGGGGCGCACGCGTCTGGAGTTCGTTTGCAGAGGCTGGAAGCCCTGGCGCGCCCATTCTCTCTCTCTCCCTCTATCTGTCTTTCTCTCTGTGTCTGTCATTCTCAAATTAAAAAAAAATCATTTATTTAAAAAATATTTTATTTATTTATTTAATAGAGAGAGAGAGAGAGACAGAGAGACAGTGGGCACACCAGGGTGTCCAGTCACTGCAAATGAACTCCAGATGCATGTACCACTTTGTGTATCTGGCTTAAGTGGGTACTGGGTAATCAACTAGCCCATCTATCACCTTTTTATTCAATCAAGGTCACCCACTCATAGAATAGTATCTCCCACATTTAGGGTAGATCTTCCCACCTCAATTAATTTAATCTACCCATGCCCAGAAATTTATTTCCACAGTGATTCTAAACCCCATCAAGTTGAACAAACATAACCACCTAATTCATTTTCCAATCCTTTTCCTTTTCATTTACACAATGGAGTTCTACTCAGCATTGTTTGGAATTGAACCCAGGACCTTGAGCATGCTAGGCAAGCACTTCACCACTGAGTTACATCCCCAGTCCAAATATTACACAAGGACTTTCTCCAAAACTATGACATATATGTATGGAAATGCCATAATGAAGTTGGGCTTGGTGGTGCATGCCTTTGATCCAAACACTTGGAAGACAGAGGTAGGACAACCACCTTGAGTTTGAGACCAGCCTGAGCTACAGGGTGACTTGAAGGGCAGTCTGGGCTAGAGTGCAAGATGCCTTTTGTTTGGCTTGTATTTGGCAGGTAGTCTCTGAGACTACTACTAGTAAAGTTAGCACAACACAGCATCTTAACCAGTTGACACCTGAGTGTCACTTACCAACAGTGTGACTAGAGATGTCTGATCACTGTGTCTAGTCTGGTTATCACCATCAGCTGCTGGGGAATCCATGCAAACCTTAGTCTAAGGGCAATCATTTTCAGGACTTGTCTGTGGGAGAGGAAGGCCACCACCCCAGGAATAATTAAGCATAGCACCTGTTTCCCATTGCTAATAGTGCATTGAAGTTCTAACATGGGTTTTAGATTTAAGTCCAGGCCTAGAAGCTTATGCATACCTAAGCAGTTTTAGTCAAAGTATGGTTTCACCCATCATTGTCTGAGCTGTGGTCTTTCCTGCAAGGGTTGCCAGCACTGTGTGAAATCCCTCTATGGGTGAAACAAATTTCCCTTCTGACTGACACCAGGCTTAAGATTTTTCTCTCTCACAGCATGACATTTTCAAGGGCATTTCAGTATATTCCATACATATTCCATTCCAGTATTCTGGTATGGCTTAGCAGTCAGGCACTTGGCCGTGAAGCCTAAGAACCTAGGTTTGATTCCTCACAACCCACGTAGCCTAGATGCATATAGTGGAGTATGTGTCTGGAGTCCATTTGCAGTGGCAGGAGGCTCTTATGCATCCATTCTCTGTCTCTCTCTCTCTCTCTCATAAATAAATAATAAATATACAGGTATGACGTTGCATTATTGACAGTCCTCCCCAAGGGGCTTTATTTGAAACATTTATTAAAGACATGCAGATAGGACACACAAAGTGACACATGCATCTGAAGTTCATTTGCAATGGAAAGGGGCCCTGGTGTGCCATACTTTCTCTCTCCCTTTCTTTCTGTCTCTCTTTCCTGTCTCTCTCTCTCCAAATAAATAGACAAATAAAACATTTTAAAAGAAAAAGACATACAGACACTATTGTTCCACACCAAGAGTTACTCCATCCCTGTCACTGTCAAGAAACAGTTTTGAACCCTTTTTGCCCCAACAGTGTTAGTACACATCAAGAAAGTTATTACTTTTTTTAAATTTTCATTTATTTATTTGAGAGCAACAGACAGAGAAATCGGCAGAGAGAGAATGGGCACACCAGAGCCTCCAGCCACTGCAAACGAACTCCAGATGCGTGCGCCCTCTTGCATGAGGGTCACATGGTGAGGATGTATCAAAGAAACAAGAACATAAGAGTGGCATGTATGTTATGGGGGTAACACTCTGCTCTCAGATTGAATTTGAGGCTCACTCCACAGGAAGGAATTCATGTCTGATACTGAAAGCCTACTCAAATGTGTATGGCTGGAAAGGTCATAAGCTCCTTTCAGCCTGAAAAGTACCGTTTTTTGTAGGGCAGATCTACTAGCAACATTTGTTTTTAGTTTTCACTAATTCAGAAATATCTTAATTTCTGTCATTTTTTTTTTCATGGTTACAAAGTGTTTTCAGTTTATTTGCTTTATAGAGTGAGCACAAAAATAAAACCAGAGCGTAGATTTTTTTTTTTTTTTTTTAAGATTCAGGCTTTAAAATGTCATCCCCACCCCTGTGTGTTTATGGTAAAGAAGACACGTTACCAACTTTCTCTCACCTAGTGAAGCTGTGTTATTGTTTAGGCCAGTGATATCTTTCCTTTCTGCATATTAAAAGTCACTACTTATCCTCGCACATACCATGTAGAGTTTTTTCTTTTCCCTTCTTCTTGTCATATACACTTCCTCTTTCCCTTCCTTCCTTTCTTCCTTCCTTCTTTCTTTTTTTTTTTTTTTTTTTTTTTTTGCTTGGTCAATAAGTTTATTGTCTTTATGAAAAAAATCTTCATAGAAAATTCCTTTAGCTCTCAGCAGCCCGTTCCTGAGCTCTGAGGAAGCTTGCCTTCTTTTGAGCCACCCGATCTTTCTTCTGGGCAAAGGACATTTTGGGACGATTCCACCTCTTCTTCTTAACTTCTCTCTTGGGCTTCTTCTCATAGACTGGATTCTCCTTTCTTATACATCTCCTCCATCATGTCTGGAGTGACGCTGTTCTTTATGTACTGAGAGAACTGTTTCTTGTACACATCTTCATCTTCTTCCATCAGGTAACGCATGTAATCTGCAACATTCTGACCCATGATGTGCTTGCGGTGTACTTCTGCATTGAACTCCTTACTCTCAGAATCCTAACCCGAGAAGCATTTGGTACTGTGAGGGATAGACAAGCCTCCATCCACAGCTCCCTTTAGGGCCCCAAAAACTTTATTGCCAGTTGTAGTTCTAGCAAGGCCTGCATCCAAATAGCACGTGAAGGCACCAGGCTGACCATCAATGCTCTCCACATTGTATTCATCTCCAGTCACCTCCACTTGGCCTTCACAGATCTTGTCCATGCCAAACCTATTGAGAAGCCTGCGGGCCAGCAGCAGGCCGGTACAATAAGCCGCAGCATAATTTGTTAGGCCAACTTTCACACTGTATTTTGGCAGTTCGTGTGCATATGCTGCGCAGACTATCATATCCCCTTCTATACGGGCATAAGCAATCTGACAAATGATATCTCTGTTAGTTACACGAACAATCATCCTGTATTTGGGTGTGTTGTACTTATTTTTGTCTTGGATCACCAAGCGTTTGCGAGCATAGTAGTCAGTTTTACCCTCTCGTCGCCTTCTAAATTTCACTTGGTACCTGTTAAAGTAGGCCTTATTCTTGACAACTTTAACAAACCCCATCCTGTGAAATAGAGACCCGCACAGGCTCCGCACAGACTTGCTGGCCGAGCAGCGCTACAGGGGGGGAATGCCTTCTTTTTTTTTTTCTTTTCAGTATTAGGCTGAGCCCAGGATCTCTAATATACTAGGCAAGCACTTATCACACCCCTAGCTCATTTAGCAGTTATTTCACCATAATGAATTAAAATCATTTTGGCTAGGAGCATTGAAATCACTGGCTCTAACCCAGAGAGTTACAAAGCAAACTTGACAGAATCTTTCCTCTCTTCTTTTTTCCTTCCTTCCTTCCTTTCTTCTTTCTTCCTTTCTTTCACATGAGTTCATGTGTTCTGCATGTGCGTGTGTGTTGCATGTGAATGTCTGTGTGTGTGTGTTGCATATGTATGTGTGTATGCATATGTGTGTTGAGGCAAGACAACTTCAGGTATTGTTTCTCAACAAGCAGTCCACTTTTGTGAGAAGTGTCTCTCACTGGCCTGGAACTCACCCTATTAGGCTAGGCTACATGGCCAGCAAGCTGCAGAGATCTACCTGACTCTATCTCCCAAGTGCTGGGATGACAGGCATTTGTTTCCATGCCTAGTTTTTAAAAAAAAAATGTGTGTTCTGGGAATCAAACTCATGTCCTCATGCTTACAAGGCAAGCACTTTACTGACTGAGCCATATCCCAGCCCTTGATAATCTTTCTAATAATGAAACATAAAGCCATCTGTCATTTTTTTTTTAGTTTGAGACAGGGTCTTGCTTTAGTCTAGGCCTGGAACTCATGATCTTCCTGCCTCAGCCCCACCTTGTGCTAAGAGTACGATCATCCATTTTTAAAGAATGTTCTTGGGCTGAAGGTATGGCTTAGCTGTTAAGGTGCCTGCCTGCAAACCTAAAGGACCCAAGTTCCATTCCCCAGGACTCACAAAAGCCAGATGTACAAAGTGGCCCATGGTTCAGGAGTTCATTTGCAGTGGCTAAAGGACCTAGTGAGCCCATTCTCTCTCTATCTATTTGCCTCTTTCTCTCTCTGCCTCTTTCTTTCTCAAATATAAATAAAAATATAGGGCTGGAGAGATGGCTTAGTGGTTAAGCGCTTGCCTGTGAAGCCTAAGGACCCTGGTTCGAGGCTTGGTTCTCCAGGTCCCACGTTAGCCAGATGCACAACGTCTGGAGTTTGTTTGCAGAGGCTGGAGGCCCTGGCACGCCCGTTCTCTCTCTCCCTCTATCTGTCTTTCTCTCTGTGTCTGTCGCTCTCAAATAAATAAATAAATAATTTTTAAAAAATAGAATATTATAAAAGAATATTCTTGCTGGGCTGGGGAATGGCTCAGCGATTAAAGGTGCTTGCTTGCAAAGCCTGTCATCTCAGGTTCAATTCCCCAGCCTCCCATGTAAAGCTGGATGGACATTTGTTTGCAGTAGCAAAAGACCCTGGCACACCCATACACACACACACACACACACATAAATATGTTTTTCTAAATATGCAATTCTGTTATTTTGTTAATATATGGCCCAAGGTAGCCTTGAACTATTTTGGCCTCCAAGTAACTGGGATTATAGGTGTGTGCCACATGGCTCATAAATTTAGCACTTTTAGTGGATTTGATCAATCATTTAAATGATTTAAACATGAATCTTCAAGGTGAAAAGAAATTTGTCAATCGTGTCTTAATTCATAACAGCAATCCAAATGAAACTGAAATTATGGCAAGCTCAAATTAAAGCAAACAATTTATGTATTTCAATACTTGGGCTAAACATGGTCTTGTAAACAACAAAAAATATAGCCTTGTTTTTTGCTTTCATACAAGAATTTAAAGTCAGATAACCAACTTGAGAACTCACTAAGAATTGCAACTACTTCCATTAAGCCATTAGCTTCTGAAATATAATATCAAATATCCCACTGATTTTACATTGCCCTCTTTTCTTTTAAATTTATGAAAATATTTTTATAAAAAATCAATAAAGGCTAAATCAGTCGGTAGATTGCCTGCCTAGCATGCACGAAGCTCTGGATGTGAGTGATCTCCAGCACCAAATAAACCAAGTACCATGGTGCATGCCTGTAATTGCAGCACTCAGGAGGTGGTGGTAGGAGACTCAAAAGTTCATTGTTGGGCTGGAGAGATGGCTTAGCGGCTAGGGTGCTGGCCTGCAAAGCATAAGGACCCATATAAAACCCTCCAGATCCTACATAAGCCAGACACACAAAGGCGAGGCAAGCACAAGTTCGCACATGCCCACTAGGTGGTGCAAGCACCTGGCATTCCATTTTAGTGGCTGAGGCCTTGTTGGGCCAGTTCTCTCTCTCTTTCTCCCTCTGTCTCTCTCTCACACACAAATAAAAATTTAAAAATGAAAAATAAAATAAAATAAATTTTAAAAGTTTGGTGTCATCCATGGCTACATAAAGAGTTCAAGTTCAGCCTAGACAACTTGACACACTACTTCAAAAAGAAAAAACAACAATGAAGTTTTATTGCTCAGATATGTTAATTTTCTTAATTATCACAAACTTGGAACCTACTTGACAGTTTTAAAAGAATCTCCAAAATGGTGCCACATAATTCTATTTATTATGTAAACATTGTTATGCCTACCTATAGTAGTGGATATCACAAAAATTATAAAAAGAACATTTTGCTTTGCTCATCACTTTTATTAGTAAAGCTGTATTTACTTTGTATTGTCTTGTGTATTTAATATGTGGCCCAAGACAATTCTTTTTTTGTCTAGTGTGGTCCAGAGAGGCCAAAAGATTGTATCTTCCTGTTTAAAATCATGTATTATGGTAATTTTGGAAATTAAATTTTTCTTTTTTTTTAATTTATTTATTTATTTATTTATTTGAGAGTGACAGACACAGTGAGAAAGACAGATAGAGGAAGAGAGAATGGGCGCGCCAGGGCTTCCAGCCTCTGCAAATGAACTCCAGATGCGTGTGCCCCCTTGTGCATCTGGCTAACGTGGGACCTGGGGAACCGAGCCTCGAACCGGGGTCCTTAGGCTTCACAGGCAAGCACTTAACCGCTAAGCCATCTCTCCAGCCCCGGAAATTAAATTTTTAAGCCTGGGATAATTTTTAGTTGCTATTGTGTGTTTTGGTACTATGCCTGTTTGCTTACTTAATGGCTTTATTGAGTCTGTCAAGCTCATATCCATCACCTTGTCCACTTAAGTCATTGTTTTGCTTGTTGGTCAAGTGATGATAAGAAGGAGATTTCCAGGAGTACTGGAACCAATCTCCTCCTTTTGTGGGGGTCTCTATGTTCATTGAGACACATTCAACATTCAGGTACACAATTTGAAACCCTGTCTTACTCTTCATAGCCTGCTTATATAGAGCCTCATATTCACCTTGAGGCAGAGCTTTGAATCTTCCCAGTCATTCAAGAGCATACCCAGCTCTTCCTGTATTTGGTTTTTCAGGTTTTTAACAGAAGATACATTTCATTCCCAAGCTTTTTATTTTTAAACTTTTTTGTCATCTTATATTTTTTTGCTTCAACATCAAGATGGCCTAACTTTTCAATAATTGCAGCTATTTTCAACCTAGTACAAAAAAAAGGCAAGATGAGTCAGGTCAAATAAATAAAAACTCTTTAATGGAGTTATCAAGAAAATAAGCATATAGGTCAATTGATGGCAGTTATATAGGCATAGGGCTTGGTAGAGCTGCAACTTTATTCTGCCTTCTCTAGTAGTGGTTAGGCTCTTGATTTTCCTCATTATTTGAGAACGTCAGTTTTCTAGTATATTCTAAAGCTTGATATAGTGGCATGGTCATATATCAAGTTTCCACAAAATTTATTGTCCTTACCAAAAAAAAAAAAAAAATGACTCTGACAAGCTGGGTGTGGTGGAAAATACCTTTAATCCCAGCACTCGGGAGGCAAAGGTAGGAGGATCACCATGAGTTCGAGGCCACCTTGAGACTACTAGAGAATTCCAGGTCAGCCTGAACTACAGTGAGACCCTGCCTTGGAAAACCAAAAGTAAAAAAGCAGGGGGGGGGGGAAATGACTGACAATTTTTACCACTATTTCTGATATCACTTTGATATAATTTTGAATAGTTTGTATTATATATATTTGTAGTATACTTAGGTATAAATATCTTCTGATGACCTTTGTATTAAAATCTGACACTTGGGTGGAAGCAATCTAGTATAGAGATAAAAAATATCATCAGTCATGGTGGCACACACCTTTAATTCCAGCACTTGGGAAGCAGAGGTAGGAGGATCACTGTGAGTTCAAGGTCAGCCCAGGACTACAAAGTGAATTCCAGGTCAACCTGGGCTACAGTGAAACCCTACCTTAAATAAACAAAAGAAGTGGGGACTGGAGAGATGGCTCAATAGTTAAGACATTTGCCTGCAAAACCTAAGGACTCATGTTTGATTCCCCAGTATCCATGTACAGCCAGATGCACAGGTGGCACTTGTGTCTGGGTTTGTTTGCAGGTTCTAGCCTTGTTTTCTCATAAATATAGAGATAAAATATATTTTCCAATGTGTACAATGGCAGAATAATTTAAAATCTTGCAATGGATTGGTTCACTCAGGAAGAATTTGTAGGATCTGGAGAACAGAAGTTATAGGTCAGACTATATTAAGAAATAGCAATATTTAAGAGTAATTCTGAGCTGGATGTGGTGGCACACGCCTTTAATCCCAGCACTCTGGAGACAGAGGTAGGAGAATGGCTATGAGTTCGAGGCCAGCCTGGGAGTACAGAGTGTGTTCCAGATCAGTCTGCCCTACAGTGATACCCTTCCTCAGAAAACAAAAAAAAAAAAAAGTAATTTTGAGAAAGAGAAGGCACAAGCACAAAGGTAAGAATAACTAGAAAAACTGGGGTTTTAAAATTAATTTGTTATTAATAGTGGCCTATGATTTCAATACCAATATAGTTCCCACATTTCTTTCTGCTGATATGGAATCTGCAACGTGTCTACTTAGTGTAGTATTTGCTCCATTATTCTTTCCAGGACAGAGATTTCAAGCCACTTATCAACTTTATTAGCCAAAACTGTCTGTTTCACTTATTTTTTTCAACTATTGCTCAAATTTTCTCTCTTCTATGAAGCTTTATATAAAAATTAAACCAGAATCTATATAGATCCTTGATTCTGACTCCTTGAAGTTCTTTTTATTAATCTTAATACCACTATATTTGTATCTGTAGCTGTCTAATCTATGTTTTGAATATAATCCATCCCCAATTGAGGAGTTGTCAATATAATAGTGCATAAGGCATTTATTTGTATTATTTTCATAACTGTATATAACTCTACAATTATATTCATAAAAATTTAGTTCAAAATATATGGTAAGATAAAAAAGAGACCTCTTAGGCTGGACAATGGCTTAGCAGTTAAGGTTCAATTCCTCAGTACCTGTGTAAGCCAGATGCACAGGGTGACACAAGCATCTGGAGTTGATTTGCAATGGCTAGAGGTCCTGGCATGCCCATTCTCAATCTTTCTCTCTCTCTCTCTCTCTCTCTCTCTCTCTTTCTTCTCTCTCTTCCCCACTCTCTAAAATAAATAAATTAATTAAATACTTTAAAAAATGAAAAGAGACCCTCTGCAAAAGAAAGAGACCAAAAAATTAAAATAAAAAGAGAAAAAAGAAAGAGACTGTCAGTAGACTTTCAGTAGAAACAATGAAAGTCTGTTAACTTGGATTTTTTGCACAGGAAAAACTACTGTGCATGCACAATAATTAAATATAGGTATTTTCATATAAACAAACACAGGGCATTTTATGGAAACTTGTAAAGGGTATACTTCAAGAAAATTAATTGGTTTCAGTCACCAAAAAAATGTAGAAAGTACCATAGAATATGTGGATAAAACCAAACGAACAAACTTCGTGACAGAAGAAACTGGGAAAATGGATGGAACCAAAATGGAGATATTTATGATGGTATACAGAAAAAAAATGCAATGAAAATAGTTGACAATAATTGCATGAGACTTAAAGGCTTTGCAAATTTATTGGATACAAAACTGTGCTTTTATTTTCACTAAATAAATTTCACAAATAAGAAGGTGGGGTAAGCACCAAGAATGGAATACAAACAAAAACGAATGAACTTAGCAATATTTCAAATAAATAACATAACCACTTTGGTAAGTTGTGTGTAGAAAGAGAAATAACCCCAGAAGTGTAACTGATACAATATTTAACTAAATATTATTGAGTTAACAGCAAATAAGTTCTAAGAAAATTTCATCTTCTACTTAGAAGGCATGTTTTTATGTGGAGGTACAGTTTAATGATTCTGAAGCTGAATGATGCATACTTGGGGATAATGGTGTCAGTTACAAAATGGAAATGAGAAGGGTTAGAAGGCAGTCTGTGGTTTTGGATCTGAATCACCTTGGTCAATGTGAACTCATGGTTGTTGACATATATTATTTGCATATTTTCTGACTCTTTCAACTGAAAAATTCTAATATTAGTAATGCCCTAATAGCAATGAGCAAATCTAATGTTCATATTTTGTTTTCTAAAAGACAATTTGGATAAATGGCTTATAGCACCAAAAATGAGATCATGAAACATGATGGGTACATGTCACAAGGACAGAGAAGGCAGCTTAATATGACATTCACTGGAAAAATACATTATACTTTGATGAATAAAATAGATGATAAGAAGAAGTTATAATCCACATGCAAAAAGTTCATAAATACATGCTGAAATACATAGATATAAAACAATTTTACATGGAAAAGTACCAGTTAACAAAATTAAGAGGAATAATGGACTTAGAAAATCATCATTGGGCAACAATCATACTTGTTTTGGGCAATAATCATAAACATATGTTAAAACAAGTAGGTGAATTATGAGGTAAAGAGTATCCACATAGCCTCAAAGTATCCATAGATATGTATGTATTCATTACAATATAATAATTATATTACAAAATTATAATGTGTATATTAATTGCAATTTATTATGCAACTTTCCAGTGAAGGAAATGAGTCCCCTGCCAGGGACCTGTTTAAGCAAGTATCTAAAGTTAAAATTATGAGAAGGACAAGGCAGTATCCTGTGCCTCCAAGATGTACACTCTAAAAAAATATTATCAGTCCTATGACATTCTGGCCCAAAAATGCATAACCTAAGTCTGATAGTGAGAAATCATCAGAAAAAAAGAAATTGAGAAACATTCTAAAAGTAAATAGCCTCTAATTGCTTAAAAAATCATATCCAAACAGAGGTTGATGAACTATGAGAAATTTAAAGGAATACTAAATAGTAACAATAATTAAATAGTGTGCACAGTAGTAGATGGGACCCTTGACCTGATTTTTTCTTTTGTCACAAATGCCCCTAGTTTAGCAACTAATGAAACTTAAATTTTAAAAATATAGAGATAATGGTAGTATTATTGTATTAACATTAATTCTTGATTTTAATCACCGTTCTGAAATTATATGAGAATGGCTTTATTTGAAAAAAAAAAAAAAAAAACCAGGTAATACCACAACCTGAAAAAAACCTAACATAAAAATTTGGTTAGTAGATTAAAGTTATATCTTAGACCCTTTGCTTTGTAGTTTTTGACATTGTGAAGTGAGGTGCAGTCTTTTGAGCCCCAAAGTCTCTTATTTGTGCAATTTGCAAGATTTGTGGGGCAATCTTTCTAAGGATTTCCATCTAACATCATTCCTTTATTTTTGTTTGTGTATTTTTGTTTTTGTTTTTTGTTTTTTGAGGTAGGGTCTCACTCTAGCCCAGGCTGACCTGGAATTCACTCTGTAGTCTCAGGGTGGCCTAGAACACAGGCCAGTCCTCCTACCTCTGCCTCCCAAGTGCTGGGATTAAAGGTGTGAGCCACCACACCCGGTTCACATCATTCCTTTTCTGAATGTAGGTGCTAAGGACCACAGAATTTGTCTTTGGTGGTCAACTTTACCAGTATAAGACTTATCAATTATATTATTTGATTACTTTTTTGGATGAGACATAAATTTAAAATCCGTTAGTTTAGCATTTATTGAGTGACCTATTATGTGCTAGGTAGTAGTGACATAAAAGTAAAAAGCATTCCACCTTAGGTAAATTCATCACCTAGTGGAAAATACAAACTTGTAAATATATCATATTATAATTTGACAAATTCTGTAGCAAATATAAAACAAAGGACTGCAGAGCATAGAGGCCCAAAGTGACTAATTGTGCCTTCTGGTGTCTTATGGAGACTGAAACTGATATTGTTGGAAATTCAGAAGCAAATTTGGAAGTGTAAGTTAGAGATCAAAGAGTATTCCAGGTTGAAGGAATGGCACAGTCATGAAACTCCCTGTTACGTGAAAAGAATGCTAAGACATTCAAAGTAGTTGCAAAGCAGTATTTATGGGAGAGTGACAGAAGAAACTGGGAAAATGGATGGAACCAAAATGGAAAAGTTTTCTCTCCTCACAGCCTTTCTAAAAACACCTGCAAATTCAGATTGGAAACACAAATCAGTGGTACAATGCTTGCCTAGCATTTTGGAATACCTGAGTTCCAACCTCACCATTGCACAACAAAGCCAAAAACATCTATATTTCAAATTTAATTTTCATCTATTTAATTCAAAATACAAAAGCAAACATGCATTAAAATATTGGGGTTGCTTTCTGCTGGGCACCTTAATTATGTAGCCATGGAATAAAACAGTAGTTGTAGTTCTATGTTCTCCCTTGACAAGGGTGTATCAGTGAGATTTATTAAATTTGTTGCTTTATGGTGTAGCTGTTATGGAAAACAGTGTGAAGGGTTCTCAAAAAGGTAAAAATTGAATTACCATATGACCCAGCTGTAACCTATCTTTGGAATATACTCAAATGACTTGATATCCTACATAGAGATATTTACACATCCATATTCATTGCTACTTTACTCACAGTAGCTAAGATTTCAAGCTAGTTGTTTATCAACTGATAACTGGATATACAAATGTAGTACACACTGGATATGATGGAGAATGGAGTTTCAAAGGGGAAAGTGGGGGGAGGGGAAGGTATTACCATGGCATATTGTTTACAATCATGGAAGTTGTTAATTTAAAAAAAAACAGTGTTTAAAAATAAAAAAGTTGAAAGATTTGCCAAAAAAGTAGTCCATATACACAATGGAATATTACTCAGCTATAAAAAAATACCAAGTTATGAAATTTGTGGGAAAATGGATGGATTTGGTAACAGTATGCTAAGTGAGATAACCTAGACCCAGAAAAATAAAAATTGCATGTTTTCTGTCATGTGGATCTTAACTTTTAATGTTTGTATATGTGTAAATAAGGGTCTGAGAATATTAAAGCCTGTGGTTGGAGATAGAAGAATGAGAGGTGATGGGAAGGGAGGGAGAGGAAAACAAGGAACCATTCAATGTGAAAATGGAAAGAGGATATAGGGGGAAGGGGCAAAAGGAAAGGGAAATGGGAAAGAGATGGAAAGGGGAACAATTTTTTTTTTTTTTTTTTTTTTTTTGCCGGGTGTGGTGATGCACACCTTTAATTCCAGTACTTGAGAGACAAAGGTAGGAGGATCACTGTGAGTTTGCGGCCAACCTGGGTCTACAGAGTAAGTTCTAGATGAGCCTGGGCCAGAGTGAGACCCTGTCTCAAAAAAAAAAATTTTTTTAAAACACCACAGTGAGCTGGGCATGGCACACCTTTAATCCCAGAATTCAGGAGGCAGAAATAAGGAGGCTCATTATGAGTTCAAGTCCACTCTGAGACTGCAGGTCAGCCTGGGTTAGAGTGAAACCCTACCTTGAAAAACCAATAAATAAATAAATAAATAAAAATTTGAAGCTGGGTGTGGTAGCTCATGCTTTAATCCCAGCTCTTGGGAGGCAAAGGTAGGAGAATCGCTGAGGGTTCAAGGCCCCCTGAGACTACAGAGTGAATTCCAGGTCAGCCTGAGCTAGAGTGAAACCCTGCCTTGAAAAAACAAATAAACCAAAAAAGGCCGGGGGGTGGAACTGGAGATATAGCTCAATAGTTAAGGTGTTTACTTGCAAAGCCTAAGGTCCTGAGCTTGATACCCTAGTACACATGTAAAGTCAGGTGCACAAAGAGGTGCATGCATCTGGAGTTTGTGTAATGGCTACAGGTCCTGGCTCACCCATTCTGTATCTGTCTCTCCTCTTTCTGTCTCTCTGCATGTAAATAAATAAATAAATATTTTTTAAAAATCTTAGGGAATAGGCTAGAGAGATGACTTAGCGGTTAAAGGCATTTACTTGCAAATCCTGGCAGGCCGGGTTCAATTCCCCAGTACCCACATAAAACCAAATTCAGAAAGGGACCCACACATCTAGACTTCATTTACAGTGGCAGGAATCCGTGGTGCATACCTTCTTTCTCTCGATCTCTCTCTCACACACAAATACATAAATATAAAATCTTGAGGAAAATGTTTCTTACATTCAATTAAATGTAAACTACTATTGATAGTATTGTTATTTTCATCCATCCTTTTACAATGTACATAACATATATGCTGTAACCTCACCTAGTGTTGCAGCTCCTTCTTGTTACTGGACAAAACACCCAACGAAAAGCAGTTGATGGGAGGAATTTTTTTGTGATTTACAGTCTTAAGTAGAACCTCCATGGTAACAGGGGAAAGCATAGCATGAGGCTGGGTATCACTTCTGCCACAGCAGGTGGAAAACAGCAGCAAGACAGTCAGCTGATTAACACTGAAAAGCTAGGAGCTATTAACCTCAAGGGCCACTTCCAGCAACACACCTCTTCTAGCAAGGCTCCACTTCCAAAATTGCCACCATCTGGGATCAAGCATTCAGAACATATAAGTTGAACACCTGATTCAAACCATCACTCCTAGATCCTCAATGCATATAGTTGCCATGCATTATGCTCCTTTAGCATAATTTATCACTGTAGCTAAATTTCACTAAATGGCTTCAAAGAAGTTTAAAATACATATGTAGAGATGATAGAATATATCTAAAACTTAATTTCAAATGTTTCAGAGGCATAAACTAAATGTGGTGTTACTATTTGGGTGTTATGTATGCTAAAGATATAAAATGCATGCATGTAATTTCTCTGGCTTGTAACTCCCAATATCAGAAATTAGTTACAACCCACATTGACCTGTTGATCAGAAAGGCCTACAAGGTCCCCAAAACAAGACAGGCTTCTGTCAAAACACTTGATTACCTGCATGAGATAAAAGGTAAGACCTTATTGCTGAAGGCACCACATGCTGCTGACACAGAGCATTGAGAGGTCTGGCTGCAATCTGAAAGGAAGCCAGTTCCAAGATGGTTAGCCAGTATAGTGCTGAAAAGAGCTACAGGAGCTGCTGGGTATAAATAGGCAACAATGCCATGAGCAAGGGGGCACAGCTACATGAAAACAACCAGCCTGACAAGATGTACACACCTGTGCAATGATGGTACCCAGCCTAGGAGGGTAACCAATGGCTTTCATATTTGCTAAGAGCTCTTCTCAGTGGAAAGGAGCCCATAGCTAGAACTGAGAACTGAGTCAGACTTCTATAAAGACCAAGATTATGGTCTCCAACAAGAAGCTCCCACTAGTTTGTGGTGAAAAGAGAGACTACACCCATTAAAATCTCTTTAAATTAACAATGCTTATCCCCTTTAACCTATGCTGATCTCACTCTCCATTAGAGAATCTGTTTTCCTTTCAGAAGGCAATGAGAATTGAGGACAACCAAAATATATCAACAAGACCAGAATAGATAGTTGACTCCCTGGCAGGCGAAGAACCACCCTTCACACATCAGCTAGGGCCCAGGTGAAACCACAGAGGAATTGGCAAGATGAGCAAGAGTGCTACTGCCATGGCCAGCCTGACAACCTGCACCAGGGTGAAGGAGACAGATACCGAGGATCCTCAGCATGTACCAAAGCAGAAATCCAGAAGCTGCTGAGAGCACAACACTTAAGTAGACTTAAAGCACACCCACCATGGCTCAGGGAATTTTGCAGAAAAGAGGGCTACTGGAAAGATTGTAAGAGCCACAAGGTGGGAGGGAATATCCAGAGGCACCCCCCCCCAAGTGACTGACTGCAACTCTCACAACTCTTAACTCACTCTTAACCCCATGGTCAATATAAGCAATCCCACTGAGGAGGCTCCTCAGTGGAATGGGGACAGGAAGGAGGGAAATGATGGTACCAACATATGTCCATACAGTTTCTACTTACTAAAAAAGAGAGAGATCCTGTACCAAAAAAGTAGAAATTTATAGCATGTGGTTTTTGTAATAGGCTTCTTCCATTTATTTTCAAAATGCAAACATGTTTATTTCACCACATGTCTGGAAATTCAAAGTCCAAGATCAAGGTGTTTACAGGATTGGTTTTAGGTGAGGCCTCTTTCATGGGCAACCAAGGCTTCCAGCCATTGCAGATGAACTCTAGAGCATGTGACACATTTTGCATCTGTCTTTACATGGGTATTGGGGAATTAAACCTGGCTTTTCTGGCAAGCACCTTAACTGCTAAGCCCTATTTTCAAACCTTGTCTTTTAATCCATTCTTAAAACCTATCCCTTTTGGATGACCTATTTAATATATTCATACTCAATGTCATTGATATTGAGATAGAATCTCTGTATTGTACCCAAGCTGGCCAGAAACCCTTGATCTTTGTGTCTCTGCCTTCCAAGTGGCAGGATTCATACCCAGTTTCTGTATCATTATTAATGGACCTGGATATATATCTGCTGTTTTCTTTTTGTTTTCAATATATATCCTGGCTTTTTTGTTCCTACATTGTTCCTTTAGTATTTTCTCTTGCTTTTTTAAATAAGTTATGGACATACTCAGTATATAAAAAGCACATGTTAGCTGGGCATGGTGGCACACGACTTTAATCCCAGCACTCGGGAGGCAGAGCTAGGAGGATCGCTGTGAGTTCGAGGCCACCCTGAGACTCCATAGTGAATTCCAGGTCAGCCTGGACTAGAGTGAAACCCTACCTCAAAAAGAACCAAAAAAAAGCACTTGTTACTACCATCTTTTCCCTCGTCCCTGCCCCGCCCCTCCAAAGGGACCTTCCTCATTGGAGATGCTGGTCACCCCATGGGGATTGTGGGTTGCGCACTATGGTTGCAGCCATTCCTTATGGGGAAGAGGCAATGGTTCTGTGCATACTGTCGCATCTTATGGCTCTAAACATCTTTCTGGCCCCTCTTCCATGAATTAACCTGAGCCATGTTGGGTTTGTTTTAGGTCTACTTCAGTGATAGGCTCTTAGGAGTCTCTGTATCTCTGAAGCTCTGATTTGGTAGGAATTGAGTGTCTTCAGTGTCTATCTCCTTCACCATTGCGCTGATATCAGGTTCACCAAGAAAGCAGCACTCTTGCTTGCTTTCCCAGTTCCTTTATGGTTTCAGCTAGGGCCCTGATGAAGTGTGATGGGTCATTTCACTCCTAAGGTCCCACTTCTGGATGAAAAAGAGTAGATTCTCCAACGGAGAGTGAAGTCAGTACTCATTAAATGGGGTAAGCATTATTAATTTACAGAGAATTTAATGGATGTAGGCCCTCTTGTAGCCCAAGATAAGTGGGAGCTTGATATTGGAAAGCAAACACATTATCTGAACATGAGTCTGACTTGTTTTCCAGTTCCAGATAATGGTTCCTTTCCATGGAGCAAATCTGTTAGCCAATCCAAGAGCAGTTGGTTACCCACCATGGCTATGCGCCACTATTGCAGTTGTGTGAGCATCATGTCAGGTTGTTTGCTTCTGAGTAGCTTAGACTTCAAGTTGTTCAGACAGATGTTGGCCACTTTCTTCCAGTAGCTCATGTAGCACCTTCTAGCACTAGACAGGCTAACTGTCTGTGAACTGGCTCTCTTCCAGATTACAGCCAGGTCTATCCATGTTCTGTACTGACAGCATATGGTGTTTTTAGCAGTAGGGTATTACCATTAACCTCTGGTGTGTAAAAACAAGCTCTGACAGAAGTTTGTCTTGTTTTGGGAAAACTTATAGGACTCTCTGATCAACAGCTGACTATGGGTGTTAACTGCATCTTGGTAGTGGGAGTTACAGGCCAGCAGCAAGGGAAAAGAAATAAAATAGAAAAAAATAGAAAAAAGAAACAGGAGAAATTTAAAGTTAGGCTTCATCTCACCCTCTCCAGGGCCCTTCTATTCAGATGCTCCCTCTAAGGTCCTAATGAAAGTACAAGCTTTTAGTTTGTCTTCCAGGATATAGGATTTTATGGTACAGGTTCCACTTGGGTCTAGTATTGTCTGCTCCTGGAGATGCCTATTAGCTATGTCAGCATCTCGGACTGATCCAGGCTAGGAGTCACAGATGAGTGAGACCATGTGATGATTATCTTTCTGTGATTGTGTGAGTTCAGTGAGTATGATCTGTTCCAATTTCAACCATTTTTTACTCCAACTCACATACAAGTCTAAACATTGGTAGCTAGGATACACATATGAGAGAAAACATGTGATGTTTGGCTTTCTGGGTCTAAGTTACCTCAATTAGTATAATCCTTTCCAGATCCATCTATTTTCCTAAAAATTTCATCATTTTAATTTTCTTTACCTCTAAATAGTGCCCCATTGTATAAATGTACCACATCTTCATTATCCATTCAAGAGTTAAGGAACATTTATGTTGGTTCCATTTCCTAGCTATTGTGACTAGAGTGGCAATAAACATGGATATGCAAGTATCTCTAAGGTAGTGAGACAAGTTCTTAGGATATATGCCTAGGAGTGGGATACCTGGGTCATATGTTAAATCTATTTTTAGCTGTCTCAGGAAACTCCACACTGATTTCCACAATGGCTGTACCAGTTTATGTTCCACCTACAGTGAAGAAGGGTTCCACTTTTTCTATGTTCTCACCAGCATGTTTTGTCATTTATTTTCTTTATGACAGCCATTCTGGTAGGAGTGAGATGGACTCTCAAAGTAGTTATAATTTGCATTTCCCTAATGGCTAAGGATATATAACATTTTTAGATATTTATAGGCCACTGGTATTTCTTCTCTTGGGAACTCTGTATTTAGTTCCATAACCCATTTTTTTTATTTTTAAAATACATTTTTTATTTATTTAAGAGATAGAGAGAGAGAGAGAAAGAATGGACATTTCAGGGCTTCCAGCCACTGCAAACGTACTCCAGATGCATGCACTTTATGAATCTGGCTTATATGAGTCCTGGGGAATTGAACCTGGGTCCTTTGGCTTTGTAGGCAAGCACGTTAACCATAAAACCATCTGTCCAGCCCCATAACCCATTTTTAATTGGGTTGTTTGATTTATTATTATTTAGTTTTCTGATTTATTTTTATACCCTGTATATTAATCCTCTGTCAGATATATAGCTGAGGAAGATTTTCTCCAATTCTGTATATTGCCTCTTTGCTCTATTCACAGTGTCCTTTCCTGTACAAAAGATTTATAGTCCCATTAGTTCATTAGTGCTCTCATTGTCTGAGCAACTGGGTCTATATTCAGAACGTTTTTGCCTTAGACATCCAGTTTTCCCAGCATATGTCATTAAAGGAGCTGTCTTTTCTCCAATGAATATTTTTGACACTTTTTTTGAGGTAGGGTCTCACTGTGGTCCAGGCTGATCTTGAATTCACTGTGGAGTCTCAGGGTGGCCTTGAACTCATTGCAATCCTCCTACCTCTGCCTCCCGAATGCTGGGATTAAAGACATGCGCCACCATGCCCAGCTATTTTTGACGTTTTTTTTGAAAATCAGTTAGCTGTGGCTTCCTGGACTTACATCTGGGTCCTTTATCCTGTTCCATTGATCTATGTGACTGTTTTTGTGCCACTATCATGCTGTTTTTGTTACTTTGGCTCTGTATTATAGTTTAAAATCAGGTATTGTGATACTGCCAACCTTATTTCTGTTGCTCAAAATTGAGATTTTTTCTGCTTCCAAATAAATTTTAAGATATTTTTTCTATTTTCATGAAGAGTGCCATTGGAATTTTGATAGGGATTGCATTAAATATGTAGATTGCTTTTGGTAAGATTGCCATTTTCACAATACTGATTCTTCCAGTCCAAGAACATGAGATGTCTTTCCATTTCCTAGTGTCTTCTGCAATTTCTGTCTTGAGTGTTTTAAAGTTTTCATTGTAGAGATCCTTCACTTTCTTGGTTAGGTTTATTCCAAGGTACTTTTTTGAAGCAGTTGTGAATGGGAGTGATTCCCTGATTTCATCCTTAGCTTGTTTGTTGTTCATACATAGGAAGGCTACTCTTTTATGTGTGTTTATTTTGTATCCTGCAATATTGCTAAAAGTGTTTATCAGCAAGAACAGTTTGTTGTTAGAATCTTTAGGGTTTGTTATGTATAGAATCATATCATTTTCGAATAATAACAATTTGATTTACATTTTGTAGCCCTTTATGTGTGTCTCTTGCCTTATTTCTGTAGATAAAACTTCCCGTGCGATGCTGGGCATGGTGGCACAAGCCTTTAATCCCAACACTTGGGAGGCAGAAGTAGGAGGATTGCTGTGAGTTGGAGGCCACCCTAAGACTACATAGTGAATTCCAGGTCAGCCTGGACCAGAGTGAAACCCTACCTTAGGAAAAAGAAAAAGTGGAGACAGTGGACACCCTCATCTTTTGGTGGTACCAGGTTCACCAAGAAAGGAGCACTTTTGCTCATTACCCCAATTATTCTATGGTTTCAGTTGGGGCCCTGGTGAGGTGCAATGGGCTGATTCTCTCCTCAGGATCTGCGTCCATCTGAAAAAGAAGCAAATTCTCTAACAGAGAATGGCATCAGCACCAGATAAATGGGATAACCATTATTATTTTTGAACAAATTTAATAAGTGTAGGCCCTCTGGTAACCCATAATTGGTGGAAGCTTAATAATGGAGAGCAGGCTAATTTTTTGTATATAGTTCTGACGTGCTTGTCAGCACCAGCTATGGGTTCCATTCCACTGAGCAGATCCATTAGCCAAATCAAGAGCAGTTGGTTACCCATCATGGATGTATGACACTACTGAATTTGTGTGAACATCACATCAGTTTGTTTGCTGCTGAGTAGCTTAGACCACGAGTTGCTTGTACAGAAATTTGTTACTTTCCCCCAGTCACTCATGTAGCACCTTTTAGCACTAGACAGGCTAACTGTCTGGGGACTGACTCTCTTCCAGATTCCAGCCAGGTCACTCCATGTCCCGAACCAACAGCATATGGTGTCTTCAGCAGTAATGTCTTAACACCAGCCTTTGGTCGATCATCAAGTACTCTGACAGAAATCTGTCTTCTTTTGGGAAACCTGGTAGGTCTCTCTGATCAACAGCTCATTATGGATGTTAATCACATGCTGGTGCTGGGAGTTACAGGCCAGCACCAAGGAAAAGAAGGAAGATAGGTAATATAAAAGAGATAGAGAGAAGTGAGAGAAGAGAAAGAGAGAGAAACAGGAGATTAAGGTTAGTCTTCATCATACCCTCTCCAGGGCTCTGTGGTTCAGGTGTTCCCTTTAGTACTGGATGAAGGCTCAACCAATTAATCTGACTTTTAGAATATAGAATTTATGGTACTATTGCCATTAGGATCCAGTTTTGTGTCCCCCGCCCCTCAATTACCCTCTGCTCCCCACCCCACCTTCCTTATTGTCCAGTCCTCAAGATGCTTATTAGGCATGAAAGCATCCAGGGCAAATTCAGGTTAGGAGCCACAGATGAGTGAGATCATATGCCAATTATCTTTCTGTGATTGGGTGAGCTTGCTGAGAATGATCTATTCCAAGTTTGACCATTTTTTCATGAAATTTCATTGTGTCATTTTTTTCCTTACTGCTGTGTAAAATTCCATCACGTAGATTATCTTGATTATCCATTTGTCTAATGATGGACATCTGGGTTGATTCCAGTTCTTAGCTATTATGAATTGAACAGCTATAAACATGGTTAAGCAAATCTCTCTGGACTGAGGCATGGAGCTTTTAGGGTAAATGTCCAGTAAGGAAATAACTGGGTTTGTTGGTAACTCTATAGTCAACCTTTTTTAGGAGTCTCCATATTGTTTTCCATAGTGGTTGTGCCGTCTTACATTCCCACCAACAGTGAATGAGGGTTCCTATTTCTCCACATCCTCATCAGCATTTGTTTTCATTTGATTTTTAAATGACAATTTAATTTATTTATTATTTCTTGAAGAGACACAGAGAAGCAGATAGACAAAGAATGGGTGCTCCAAGGCCTCTTGCCCCTGCAAATGAAATCCAAATGCATGCACCACCTTGTGTATCTGGTTTATGTGGGTCCTAGGGGATTGAACCTGAGTCCTTTGACTTTCAAGGCAAATGACTAACCACTAAGGCATCTCTCCAGCCCCTAAAGGTTTTGATATGTTGTGTTCTCATTATCATTTGATTCTTTGAGGTTTTTTTTTTATTTCCTTCTTGATTTCTTCATTGATGCATTTTTCATTCAGCAATGTACTGTTCAGGTTACATGATTTTTTGTAAGCTCTGTAGTTTTTCTTGTTGCTGATTTGTAATTTAATCCCATTGTGATCAGATAGAGTACAAAGAATTATTTCAATTTTCCTGTATTTGTTAAGGTTTGATTTGTGTCCTAATATATGGTCTATTTTACAGAATGTTCCATGTGCTGCTGAAAAGAATGTATGTTCTGCAGCATTTGGATGCAATGTTCTGTAAATACCTGTTAGGTCCATTTGTTCCATGACATCATTTAATCCTGATGCTTCTTTGTTTATTTTTCCGGGATGACCTGTCAATTGATGAAAGTAGGGTATTGAAGTCACCCACTACAAGGGTGTTGGGTGTTATCTGTGACATTAAGTCTAATAGTGTTTGATAAAATTGGGAGCCCCAATAGGTGCATATATGTTTACAATTGTGATGTCCTCATGTTGGATTGCTCTTCAAATCAATATAAAGTGACCTTGTTTATCCTTCCTAACTAACATTGGTTTGAAGTCTATCCTGTGAGATATTAGAATAGCAACACCTGCTTGTTTTCTAGGCCCATTTGCTTGAAATACCATTTCCCATCCTTTCACCCTAAGATAGTTGTGATATATATATATATATATATATATATATATATATATATATATATATATATATATATATATTTGGAAAGGTGAGTTTCTTAGAAGCAACAGATAGAAGTATCCTGCCTTTTAACTCATTCCAAAAGCCTGTGTCTTTTGGCTGGGACATTGAGGCCATTGATATTAAGAGTTATTATGGAGATGTGTGTATTTATTCTTGTAGTTCCTCCTGTTTTTCCTTTACTCTCTTGAATTAACTATTATTTGAGTATGTTTTATTTTTTCCTGATTCCTTATGTGTGTGCTTCTCTTTCTCTTCAGAGGGATCACTTCAAGTATTTTCTGTAGAGCTGGTTTAGTAGTCACATAGTCCTTTAGCCTGATTTTTTGTTGTGGAATGGCCTTATTTGTCCATCAATTTGGATGGATAGCTTTGCTGGGTAAAGTAATCTTGGTTACAGTTGTTATCTTTAAGAACTTGGAACACATCATTCCAAGCCCTTCTGGCTTTTTAATTATTTTATTTATTTATTAGAGACAGAAAGAAAGGGAGAGAGAGAGAATGGGTGTGCCAGAGTTTCCAGCCACTGCAAAAGAACTCTAGACACAGGCGCCTCCATGTGCATCTGACTTATGTGGGACCTGGAAAATTCAACCTGGATCCTTAGGCTTTGCAAGCATGTGCCTTAACTGCTAAGCCATCTTTCAAACCCCCTTCTGGCTTTTAATATTTGTGTTGAGTAATCTGCTGTTATCCTGATAGGCTTGCCTTTATATGTGTCTTGATTTTTCTCTCTAACTGCTTTCAATATATTTTCTTTTGTTTGTGGGTTTAATAGTTTAATTTCAATATGGCATGAGAGGTTCTTTCCTGATTTTGTATATTTGGCAGTATAAATACTTCCTGCATCTGTATTGGCATCTTTTTCCCTATTTGGGGGAAAGTTCATCCTATGATGTGGTTGAACATACCTACTATGCCTTTGGAGTGAAAATCTTCTCCTTATACTATACCATGAATTCTTATGTTTGATCTCTTATTAGTGTCCTGAATGTCTTGAAATTCCCATTCATACCTTTCTATTAGTTCATCTTTCCTCTTTGTTGGACTGTATTAGATCTGACACCATGTTTTCTAGTTTAAATATTCTGTCCTCTCCTTGATCCATTCTACTGGTGAGACTTTCTATAGAATTTTCTATTTGACTTACTCTGTTTTGCATTTCAAGTATTTCTGATTGGTATTTTTTTCATTATTTCTATTTCCTTACTCATGTCATTATTGATCTCCTTATTTCATTAAGTTAGTTTCCTGTGTTCTCTTGTAATTTCTTCAGGAATTTGTTTTCTTCTTTGATTCCTTTGATTTCTTTGAACACAAATATAATCATTTTTCTGAATTCTTTGTCAAACATTTCATTTAAATCAGTTTCACTGGGGGACATTTCTAATGAGTTTAATAATTTTTGTAGAGTTGTATTATCTTGATTTTTGTGTTTCTTGTCATAATATAGAGATTTTTGCATCTTGAGCTAATTTGAGGCTTGGGTTTTCTAATTATCCGCAAAATTCTTAGACATTTATATATGACTTTTATATCTTCAGGACAGGAGCTTAAGGTACCAGGTGTGATTCTTATACTAGTCCCACAGTAACACCAGAAGTGACCTTAGGTGTTGAGTTTGCCTGCTATGCAAGTATTTTAGTAGGCTAGGTGGAGTAAAGTACTGGCACATTCTAAAATTCAACTGAGCAACATACACATTTAATTAAAACCAGCAGTGGGGGGCTGGAGGGATGGCTTAGTGGTTAAGGTGTTTGCCTGAAAAGCCAAAGGATCCAGGTTTGATGCCCCAGGACCCACATTACCATATTAGCCAGATGAACAAGGTGGCACATGCATCTGGAGTTTGTTTGCAATGTCTGAAAGCCTTGGCATGTCTCTCTCTCTCTGACCCTCTTTCTGTCTATCAAATAAATAAGTAAAAATAGAATATTTTTTTAAACCAGCACTGAGGGCTGGAGAGATGGCTTAGCAGTTAAGCACTTGCCTGTGAAGCCTAAGGACCCCAGTTTGAGGCTTGATTCACCAGGACCCAAGTTAGCCAGATGCACAAGGAGGCACACATGTCTGGAGTTCATTTGCAGTGGCTGGAGGCCCTTGTGAGCCCATTCTCTCTCTCTCTCTCTCTCTCTCTCTCTCTCTCTCTCTCTCTCTCTCTCTCTCTATCTATCTATATCTCTCCCTCTTTCTCTATCTGTCTGTCACTTTCAAATAAATAAATAAAAATGAACAAAAAATTGAAAAAATACCACTAGGTATTTAAGTAAGGGTGGGGATTAAAACAAACTGATAATCTAATAAAAACAAAGTCCCTAAGGGTGTGTGTTGTCCCACACGCTTAATCCTGTCGATCAGGAGGCTGAGATTTCTGGTCTGAAATGGGTTCCAGGTCAGCTGTGGTCATGTAAGACTCTGTCCCCAATAATGAAAGAAGAAAAAGACAAAGGCAAGGCTGGAAAGATGGCATAGCAGTTAAGGTGCTTTCCTGCAAAGCCTAAGGACCCAGGTTCACTTCTCCAGGTCCCATGTAAGCCAGATGCACATGGTGGCATATGCATCTGCAGTTCATTTGCACTGTATAGAGGCCCTGGCGCACCCATTCTCACTCTCTCTTTCTGTCTCTCTTTCTCCTTCTCTCTGTCTCTAATAAATAAATAAAAATAAATCTTTAAACAAAATAAAGATAATGGCTCTTTAAATGAGGATATGTCAAAAGCAACAATAGTCAACACCAAATATAGCTTGAGAATGGTAATGCCAACAAAGAATACACCTACACCAATCAATTCTAACATATACCCTGCCCTGACATGGAAGATGAGATTAGCACTTCCAGTGTAGGCCTATGTACCTGGCTTTGTCTAAGTAGGCCCCGTCACCTTTTGGAATGCCTTCCAATTTCACCTATGCTGAGTGCCTACCTCAGTCCCTCTCTGTTGTGCTCTGGACTCAGGCTGCTTAGGTCACCGGATCTTGTGTCCTGATCAGCTGTGCTGGTTGCTGTGTGGTTGGGGGTGGTTCTGTGGTGATTCGTGATACTGGGGGCTGGGCAAATGGTGACTGTGCAGGGTTCCTGGAATTGTACTGGAGCTGCTCAGCTGGTCCTGTTTGTATTCTCCTTCAGCAGCTGGTCCCTGCTGTCTTCTCCATCAGGTTTCTTGACTTTGCAAAGAGGCTAGTGTGAGTGAAAAATCCCTTCACTTGGCTTCTGCTTCTGTTGCTCAGGCAGAGCCAGGCAGCCACATGGACCAGCGCTGCAGTGGGAGCCAATTCAGGCTGGTTGCTTGCTTGCTAGACACTCTGAGTTGCCAGCGTCTCTGCTGAGGTTGATAATTCCTTATACACCTTCACTTTTCACTAGGAGAGTGTATTTTGTAGTTTTTCTGCTTATTCTGCCCCTTCCCCAGGCCACTTTGTTTCTATTATGCCTCCAATTTATGGGTAAGTCTTAAGTTTTTAAAAATATTGTTATTTACACCGGGCGTGGTGGCACACGCCTTTAATCCCAGCACTCGGGAGGCAGAGGTAGGAGAATCTCCAAGAGTTCGAGGCCACCCTGAGACTACATAGTGAATTCCAGGTCAGCCTGAGCCAGAGTGAGACCCTATCTTGATAAACCAAAAAAAAAAAAATTATTTACTAGCAAGCAGAAGGGGGGTTATGCCAGGGCCTCTCACCACTACAAACAATCTCCAGTTGCATGTGTTACTTTTTGCATCTGGCTTAACATGAGTACTGAGGAATCAAACTTGAGTCCTTAGGTTGTGCAGACAAGCACCTTAAACACTGAGCCATTGTTCCAACTCCATAGAATTTTATTTATTTATTTATTTTTTAGGTAGGGTCTTGTTCTTGCCAAGCCTGACCTGGAATTCACTGTCAGGGTGGTCTCGAACTTACAGTCACCCTCCTATGTCTGCCTCCAGAGTGCTGCCATTAAAGGCATACACCACAACATCTGGCTTGCATTTTAATTTTTTAAATATCTTTATGCTTCTATTTTTTTAGTGCTGGTCCTAGGGCTTATTCACATACAATTTATAAAAATCACTCTCAGGCATACATTAACTTATTTCCAGTGAAATATTAATAATTGTATATAGACTAATATTTTCTATGGATATTAATGAGAAATCCTGTTATATTAACAAACGTTTATCTTTTGGGTCAATTTGAAAAGGCTACATATGGTTTGGTTTTTAACTCTATAACCCTGTGGAAAAGACAAAACTAGAGTAGGCATGGTGGCACACGCCTTTAATCACAGCACTCAGGAGGCAGAGGTAGGAGGATCACTGTGAGGTTGAGGCCAGTCTGGGAGTACAGAGTAGTGCCAGGTCAGCCTGAGCTAGAATAAGACCCTATTTCACACACACACACACACACACACACACACACACACACACACACACACAAACTACAGTGATCATAAAAAGTGAATGCTAAGTGTTAGAGGAGAAGACAAACAGGTGAGCACAGGGGACTTTTGAGTGCTATAAAAGTATTCTGTACAATAATACTGTGACAGTGGATATGTGTCATTATATATTTGTTCAAAGCCGTAGAATATATAACACAGAGTTCACCAATTGTAAGAAAGGCACAAATCTGGTAGAAGATGTTGATAGTTGGGGAGTGTATAGAGAGAGGCAAGGAGTACATTAGAACTATCTGTACTTTCTGCTCTATTTTTCTATGAATCAAAAATTCCTCTATGGGCTGGAGAGATGGCTTAGTGGTTAAGCGCTTGCCTGTGAAGCCTAAGGACCCCGGTTCAAGGCTCGGTTCCCCAGGACCCACGTTAGCCAGATGCACAAGGGGGCGCACGCATCTGGAGTTCGTTTGCAGTGGCTGTAGGCCCTGGTGCGCCCATTCTCTCTCTGTCTCTATCTGACTCTTTCTCTCTCTGTCACTTTCGAATAAATAAATAAAAATAATTTTTTAAAGATCCCCTAAATAAAATTGTTTAATTTTTATTGTGATCGGGCCTGGGAGCATGGCTTAGTAGCAGAACCCTTGCTTAGCATGTATATGGTCCCTGGTTCCATCTCTAGCACTAAAAATAAATTTGTTAGATACATATCATGAAGTCTTCTTGTTATTTTGAGGTATGGTCTTATGCTAGCTATGGCTGACCCCAAACTTACTCTGTATCCCAGGCTGTCCTTGAATTCACAGCAATTCTCCTACCTTAGCATCCCAAGTGCTGAGATTAAAGGCATGAGTGACCATACCCAGCTTCATAAATTTTTAAATGGAAAAATGTCTGAGGAGAAGTGATTATAGTTATAGTACTCTAAGGGTCTTTCATTTTTAGTAGGATGTTGAGATGTTAAATTTAGGACTGACAGTGTCCAAATTCTACATTTTTTCCATTATACTATCACTTTTCTCCAGAATTATATTATGAACTTTTGACTTCCGAACAACTCTTAAGTCCAGTCGCAACAAGTGAGTACACTATTTTTTACAGTTGACACAGCTTTTTGCTTTTCCCTACCTCTGAAAGTCTCTGATGTCATATTTGAAGGCTCCTTTCAATCCTTATTTCACTAAAAAGTGTGTTTCTCTCAATTAGAAAAAAAAATTGGGGGGGGGGGGCCTGGAGAGATGGCATAACAGTTAAGGTGCTTGCCTGCAAAACCAAAAGACCTTGGTTTAAGTTCCCAGGATCCACGTAAGCCAGTTTGTACAAGATGGCACATGCTTCTGGGGTTTGTTCACAGTAGCTAGAAGCCCTGATGGTGCACCCATTCTCTCTCTTGCTCTCTCTCTCTCTCTCTCTCTCTCGCTCTCTTTATCACTCTCAAGTAAATAAATAAAAGAAGTAAAATATTTTTAGGTGGGTGTGGTGGCACACGCCTTTAATCCCAGCACTCGGGAAGCAAAAGTAGGAGGGTCGCCATGAGTTTGAGGCCACCCTGAGACTATATAGTGAATTCCAGATCAGCCTGAGCTAGATTGAGACCCTACCTCAAAAATAAATAAATAAATAAATAAATAAAATAAAAATAAAATATTTTTTAAAAAAATTATTTGGGCTGGAGTGATGGCTTAGCAGTTAAGCCTGGGTCCTTTGTCCTGCAAAGCCAAAGAACCCAGGTTCAAGTCCCCAGGACCCACGTAAGTCAGATGCACAAGGTGGCTCATGCATCTGGAGTTCATTCACAGTGGCTGAAGGCCCTGGCGCACCATTCTCTCTCTTCTCTCTCTCTCTCATCTGCCCCTTTCTATCTCTGTCTCAAAAAATAAAATAAAATAAATGTAAAATATTTATTTGTGTGTGTATGTGAGAGAGAGAATGCATGGGTGCACCAGAGCCTCTTGCCACTACAAAGGAACTGCAGATGCATGTACCCACCACTTTGTGCATCTGGCATTATTTGGGTACTGGGGAATTAAACCTGGACCACCAGGCTTTGCAAGCAATTGCCTTTAACCATTGAGCTATCTCCTCTGCCCGAAAAGTGTGTTTCTCTTAACCCCAAGAGTTATAATAACTAAGAGGTAACTACCTCTTTCCCACTCCTCACTAGGAGTTCATCATTCTCTGCCCTTTATCACAGGGAGGCAGAGTGGCAGAAGTTTTGACATTATTCTTGGAAAGATTCCTTAGTCAGGATCAAGGGGATTAGACTAAGAAAGATGACAAGGTAATGATTAAAGTCAGTGTTAGGGATAAGGTTTCTTTGCGACTATTCCTAGCAGTACTGTACTAGCATGTGATTGGTCCAAATTAATATTTGACTTTCTATCTGTGAAAATGGGGAAACCAATCTGTCTGAGCTGACAAATTACTTGGGGAAAATGTTTCTATTGATACAGTAAGGATGACTGACCAAATTAATCTGGGAATTTTTACAAATAAAATCACCATGAAACTGCTGCTTGTAAACACCATGCCATTCCACAGCATCATTTCTTTTTTTAGATAGCTTTTTTAAAGAACAGATTGTTTTTATCATTGAACAGATGCAGACTTGGCTGGGAATGGAAGGTGAAGTAAGTTATAAGAGATTTATAAGCTATAGTACTTATTTTCATGATTCTTATAATATTGCTAGGGAGAAAAAAAAACATTACCCTAGGAGAAAGAAGGATAGTAGCAGATGAGTGAATCTCCTAGTAGTTCATAGGTGAGGCTAACCTTTTATAGAAGGAAGTTTTACATAGTTAATTATAAAAAACAAAGTGAGGACCCTAGACAGGTGACATAGTAAATGCCTATAAACCAGCACATGGAATTCTGAAGCAGAAAGATTGTGAGTTTAAGGCCAGCCTGTGCAACTCAGGAAGACCTATTGAAGAAGAAAAATGAGGAAAATGTACAATTCCTTAAGAGTAAAGACCAGCAAGCCAGGTGTAGTGACGCACTTCTTTAATCCCAGCACTTGGGAGGCAGAGGTAGAAGGATCACCATGAGTTCAAGGCCACCCTGAGACTACATAGTGAATTCCAGGTCAGCCTGAGCTAGAGTGAGACCCTACCTCGAAAAAACAAAAAAACAAAAACAAAAAAAGCCAGGCGTGGTGGCACATGCCTTTAATCCCAGCAGAGGTAGGAGGATCGCTATGAGTTTGAGGCCACCCTGAGACTACATAGTGAATTCCAGGTCAGCCTGGGCTAGAGTGAGACCCTACCTCAAAAAAAAAAAAGAAAAAAAAGAAAAAGGAAAGAGTAAAGACCAACAGATTTGCTTTCAAATGCTTCTTTGACAGGTTGTTTTCTCGTAAAGGATGGCTCTGTTAAAGCAGGTATGGTGGCACATGCTTGACGTCCTAGCACTTGGGAAAGTAAGGCAGCAGAATTGCAAGTCTGAAGTGAGGACTGAGCTGCCCAGTGAGATCTTGTCCAAAAATTGACTCTGTTAATGCCAACTGGGATCTGTACTTTAAAATCTTTAGCAGGTTATAGAAGCCTATTTCCCTGACTTTCTGTTCTTGTGAGGGGAGAGGGGGTTTGAGATAAGGTTTCACTCTAACCCAGGCCTGACCTTCCTTTCTACCACCAGTGTTGCTGCCCATCTTAAGGAAGAAATAAGACTCCACTCTTTGGACAGTGTGCTACATCCTAGCTGCTCTACAAGTTTAGATTGACCTCTCACCTACTTAAGAGCCAGGAGGAAAGCATGACTCCATCAAGGAAAAGTGAGGGATGCCATCCTATGTGGACAGTATCTTACTCTTAGTGGGCAGGATAGATCAAACTAAAAAAAAAAGAAGTTAGTCTTCTTTTCTCTATGCTTTGCTTTCCTGATGGATAATAATTTTATTTGATTTGTTTTCATCCCAAACTAAAGGGCAAAATCCGTGAGATCAGTGACCATGTCTTTTTATTTTTGCCATATACTCATCACGTAGCACCATGCTATCACATATGTGTCCTGTTAAATGACTGAATGGGTTAATTAGTAAGATAATTTAATTGGGCTTACATCCTGATTGGATATGGGTAAAAACTATAAAAACTAGCAGATAAATGAGCAAAGGTGGAGGAAATAAGCTGAGCTCTTTGATGCAGGCCAGAGAATGACGTAAGGAACATAATAGGAAAGTATAACACCAGGGTGTTCTAGTAGTTGTGGTGAAAAAGAGGGTGAAAATTAAGCTAACATTTGTTTCGTATCTTCTGCATGCCTAGTGCTTTACTAGATATGAACTCATTTATTCTTCACAATTCCAGAGGTGAGTACCAGTATGATACACATTTTAGAGATGAAAAACTGTCACTCAAGAGGTTAGATAACTTCCTCGTGATCGCTATTGTATGAAAATCTCCCACAGGTCTCTTATGCTTCTGAATATCTTATGAGCAGAGACACTGGCTGACATTGTTCCTAACTACTCTTTCAAGGCTATGCTACAACTGTAGATAAAGGGTCTCCTTCCGGAGCAAAAGTCAAGCACACTTATTACCCATCATATAAGGTTCATATTTGGACTGGAGAAATGGTTCGGCAGGTAAGGGCACTTGCAGAACAAGCATGAGGGCCTGAGACTACCTGAGTTCCATTTCCAGTACTCAGGGTGCAGCCATGCACATCCATAACCCCAGTCCTGTGGCAAGTGGAGACAGGAGAGTCACTGGGGCTTACTTATCAGCCACTTCAACCAGCTCCACGTTCATTGAAAGACTTGGTCTCAAGGGGGAAAAAAAATCACATAAGAATGATAGAGGAGGGCATCCAGCCACCTCATATTCTCTGGCCTTCTCTACACATGTGCTCATAGGGCATGTGTATTTGCACATGTATGCATACATACACACGTGTCTGTATGCACGCACACACACCACATGCATACAAAAAAAATTCAGTTCAGATTTATGAAATGCCCATGTTCTTCTCCTCTAACACAGCACCAAGAGTTTTCAGTTATTTCCTAGTCCTCTTTGAGTAGCTGTTACAGGGCTTATGGGCAAGAGATCCTCAAACAAGAACATGCTTATATTCTTTCTCCCACTATTGCTGTGAGAAATGAAGTTCCTTATCTCTGACCCAGGACATGAGTGTATTCTGCCAATGTTCAGGAAAATGTGGAAAGCTGAAATAGCTTTCAAGCATCATAAGTGTCTGACTGAAAATCTTCACAAGTCTTCTCAATCACACAGGTGGAATGTATATGAATCATACTTAGGTGTATTTCCCTAAGATGTTGTTCCTTCTTTTGTTAGGATGAAATTGCCTCAAGAGTTGCTGTTTGAAGGGAAGAGAAAGGAAGGGAGGAGGGTACTTAATAGGTTGATATTGTATATATGTAAGTACAATGATTGAGATGGGGAGGTAATATGATGGAGAATGGAATTTCAAAGGGGAAAGTGTGGGGGGAAGGGAGGGAATTACCATGGGATTTTTTTTTATAATCATGGAAAATGCTAATAATTTTTTTAAAAAAAGAAAGAAATTGAAAAAAAATTGAGGCAAAAAAGAGTTGCTGTTGCATCCTATGGTATCATTATTCCCTGTGTTTCTCCCACACCTATGTACCACTAGATCTGTCCTCAGTTTTTAAGTTTGTAGAGAATGTGCCTCATTTGATAACAAAGAAAAGAGGTTTAAAGTATGTCTTCCCTTCTGTCTTAGAGGTTAATGGAAGTACTTATTCTGTCATCCTACTTTTTTAGTCTTGATGTTTCCCAGAGCTATGGTTCTTGAAACACTCATCATTTTGCCAGACAGACATAGTGATAGCCAAAAACATACCTCAGAGGATACAACTGGAACACTTTGTACACTTCATAAATAACCAGATAGTTTTACTTCTTTTGGAAATACTTGCCAAACTCTACTTCAAAAACATACTGTTTCCTATATATTTTCTGGGCCCCTTAAGTGGAAAGATCCCCAAATCATATTTTCAATGTATTTCTAATTTCCAGATTAATTGTGTAAAGCAGTTTCAGAAAGGATTTCTAGTCTTGAGAATCCCAAGTATTCCTATTGTTCATTTAGGTCTTTTGTTCTCATTGCTCACAAAACTCTTTTTCTATCCTCTGTAATGTTAAGGTATTAGATAGTCATTCTCTCTGTTCACTGGAGCTAGAGAAAACAGCTGTTGTCTTGGGGCTGGAGAGAGGAGAAACAGGAGACTGTGAAGAGTGAGGCCATTTTCACTTATCATGTCTCCAGAGGACTACTCTACCAGAAGGTCTGATGGTTTGTTTAGGATTTTCATCATCAAAATGATTGCATGCTACCCTCACAACAGCCCTCTGAGGACACCAAGATCCAGTGAGATTAAGTGACTACTCCAGTATCACACTGCATTTATAGCAGCTCTGTACTAGAACTCCATTCCCTATTCTGTATAGTTGGCAAGTTCAGAGGATGGTTTCAAGGAAACAAAAGAGAAGGAACATAAGGGCAAAGATTCTTTTATTCTGACCAATTTTGCTATGCTGTCCAGAAGACAGGAACTCCAGGGACAAAGAGCAAGGTAAAGTTAATGCTGAGCCATGCCATGCTTCCTTCCAGAAAGGCAGAATAGAATGCTCATTTGGGTTGGTTAAGGACCAGTGTACTGCAGAGACATGGGGTGTGAAGAACTATCCAAAGCTTCTACTATTCCCTCCTTGAGCTCTTCCAGCAGCTATTGCTATTATCTGTACAGAGGATGATTGTTTAACCTCTTCATTTCTGGGCATAGATTCACTAAACTAGGGTCTTCTTGGGTTAGAGTCAGAGATGGTGGACAGAAAATAGTTCAGGAAAGGACTATACAAGTTGAGTTTCCACCAGTCTTCATCAAGCAAGGAGAGCTTGAGATAAGAAAGGGAGGTACCTGACACTGAGCCACCTATAAGGTAAGAAGGGTCTTGAGAAAATGAGCTCAGAGTAACTTTTCTTGACTTGTGTCTGTTTGAAGAGCCAAGAGAAAAGTAAAAGTAAATTGCTTATTTCTGGCCTGACAACTCCTCCAGTGGGAAACAATATTCCCCAGAGACAGTTTTTATGTAGTGTGAGAATTATAAACATTTGTAGGGTTTTTGTTTGTTTGTTTGTTTTTGGTTTTTCAAGGTAGGGTCACACTCTAGCCCAGCCTGACCTGGAATTCACTATGTATTCTCAGGGTGGCTCAAACTCTCGGCCATCCTCTACCTCTGCCTCCCCAGTGATAGGATTAAAGGTGTGTGCCACCACACCCAGCTGAGAATTATAAGTTCTTTAATAATAGGAAACCTCAAACAGAGTGCATTAATTTAATTCTTGTGTTATAGATAACAGAGGTTTTCTTAGGATTACTCAAGAAAAGAAAGTTTGTAGGGGTAGGGTATATACACATGGTCTGGGAAACCATTAGATTCCAAACCAACTCTAGGTAGCTTCTTCATCTCCTCCTTACACTTAATGTCCCTGCTTCCTGCTATACTGTTTTGTTTTGTTTTGTTTTGTTTTCTATTCTTGTAACTGACTGAAAAATTCTCTTTAGCAGTGATAACAATGTTTCCACAAGGTGCTAGTCTGATTCTCTTAGTTTGTTAGTATCTGTCCTATTGGGTAGAATTATTTTGTGTGTTTGTGTTAGTATGCATTATCTGGCATCAAATTGTCCAGCTTATTACAAAAAAACTTAATAAAAAATGTGAAGCACTTCTACAATGAAAATTTTGAGACAGAAGTCAGGTGTGGTTGTGTATGCCTTTAATCCCAGCACGTGGGAAGCAAAGGTAGGGTGGTCTCTGTGAGTTCAGGGTCAACCTGAGACTGCATCATAAATTCCAGCTCAGCCTGGGGTAGAGAAAGACCATATTGCCCCCCTCCAAAAAAAGGAAAGAAAAGATAAGGAGAAAAGAAACCAAAGAAGATAGTAAACAACAGAATTAAGTTACATGTTTCTACATTAGCAAAAAGTATATTGTGAAATGTCTATATTTGTCTATATTACTTAAAGTAATGTAAAGATTCAATATAATCTCCATCAAAATTTCTGTGATGTTCTTCACTGAAGTGGAGAAAACAATCCAAGAATTCATACGAAAGCACAAAAGACCAAGAACAACCAAAGCAATCCTAAGAAGCAAAGAATATTGCAGAAGAAACCATGTGTTGTAGTGTATGCTTTCAATCCCAGCACTCGAGAGGCAGAGATAGGAGGACTGCTGTGGGCTTGAGTTCAGCCTGGGACTCCCGAGTGAGTTCCAGATCACCCTGGACTAGAATAGGACCCCACCTCAAAAACAAACAAAAAAGAATACTGCAAGTGGTGATAATATCCCTGACCTGACATTATACTACAGTGCAATAGTGACAAAGACCACATGGTAATGGTCCCAAGACAGACACATAGACTAATGGAACAGAATAGAAGACCCACAGATAAACCCACACAGCTTTGCCCACTAAATTTTTGACAAATGAGCCAAAACCATTTGGTGGGAAAAAAAATCTATTCAACAAATACTGCTTGCAAAATTGGACATCCACCTGCAGAAGAATGAAATTAGATCTATATCTTTCACCCTGTATAAATAACAATGTGGATCAAAAATATTAGTCTAAAACCTGAAACACTGAAACTGATATAAGAAATAATAAGGAATATACTTGAAGACAGGAAAGCAAAGCAAATTCTAAAAGATATCAAAATAGAAGATGGTCTGATTGAAAAGAATGTGGGGTGTGAGGGGTATGGATGGGAGGGGGCAAAAGAAACTAATTGGAGGGTATTTTGATCAGAACATGTTATAGCCATGCATGGTGGCACACACCTTTAATCCTAGCAATTGAGAGGCAGAGGTAGGAGGATCTCTGTGATTCAACGCCACCCTGAGACTACATGGTGAATTCCAAGTCAGCCTGGGCAAGAGCAAGGCCCTACCTCAAAGAAGAAAAAAAAGAAACTATTTGAAAAGTGAACAGATAGCCTACAGAGTGGGAGAAGATCTTTGCCAGCTCTTCTTCAAACAGGGGATAATAGCCAGAATTTATGAAAACCTGCAAAAATTAAATACCAAAAATAAAACAGCTAATCACCAAATGGGCTAATGAAATGAACAGTCAATTTACAAAAGAAATGGCCAGAAAATATTTTAAAGTGTTCAATATACCTAGCTATCAGGGAAATGCAAATTAAAATCCCTTTGAAGGCAGGGTGTGGTAGGGCACGCCTTTAATCCCAGCACTCGGGAGGCAGAAGTAGGAGGATCGCCATGAGTTCAAGGCCAGCCTGAGACTACATAGTGAATTAAAACATGGTTTCTATAATTGGAACTGGGTTTTATTCTAGTGTCCATTAAGAACATTAACACTTCAAGCTTAACTTTTCTCTTATACTATGCTGGGATTCAAACCTAAGGCACTGTGCCTGCTCTACAGTGCTCTAATTCTATGTGACATCCCCATTCCACCCCCGCTTTAAAAATATTTTTTTACTTATTTATTTGAGAGAGAAAGAGGGGGAGGGAGGGAGGGAGAGGGAGGGAGTGGGCTAGAGTGAGACCTTACCTCGAAAAACCAAAATAAATAAATAAATGAATCCCTTTGAGATACTATCTCACCCCATTGATAGTGGTTATCATCAAGAAAACTGACAACAAATGTTGGTGAGGGTATGGGGAAAGAGAAGCTCTGATGAGAAGACAAACTAATAAAGCCATTATGATAATAAGTATGGACATCTATAAAATAGAAATAGAACTGCCATATGACCCAGCTATACTGTTCTTGGACATATACCCATAAGGACTTTATACTCTACTAAAATGTATGCACATCCATGTTTACTGATGCTCTATTCACAATAGCTAAGACATGGAATCAGCCTACATGGCCATCAACTGGTGAATGGATAATGACAATGTGCTGCATAAACACAATGGATATATACTCAGCAGTAAAAAAAAAATTAAATTATAAAAATTTCAAGAAAATGTATGGATATAGAAAGAATTCTATTAAGCAAAGTGATCCAAACTGAGAAAGTCCAAAACCACATATTTCCTCTCATATGCATATCCTAACTTGTAATATCAATATGTATGAATATAAAGGGATCAAATGTGGGTAAGTCTTTAAAAGCTAGAATGGTGACCAAAAGCAAGTAGAGACAACAAGAACATGGGTAGGGGACAGGTGAAAGGACACATGTGACATGTAAATAGAAGAGGGGAAGATGTAAGGGGGAGCAGGAGGGTGGAAAGAGAAAGAGGCTAGGAGAATCAACTAAAATTATATTTGAAAACACTATAATGATAGCTAAGGCTTTGTATGCTCTTAAGAAATAAAATGCAATTTAAAAAACCACTTAGTGTTCATATTCATATATTAATACTAATCTCACTTCTGGTTAGAGAAGCTTCTCTTTTCAGATAGCAATGACTACTGGGATGACCAAAAAGGCCACATAGTGATGAAAAGAAGGGATGGAGGAGTGTCCAGCACTGAAACATCTCACACCCTTCAAGGCTCAGGGTCCATTGCAGAAGAGGTGACAGAAAGAATGTAAGAGCCAAAGGAA
The DNA here is from genome assembly GCF_020740685.1 of Jaculus jaculus. Lineage (NCBI taxonomy): Eukaryota > Metazoa > Chordata > Mammalia > Rodentia > Dipodidae > Jaculus > Jaculus jaculus. Next base: position 116,420,081 of record NC_059125.1, read on the forward strand.
GGGTACCACTCCTTACCTACAACTGTCTGGACAGAAATCGGCCTCTATATCCAAGACCTCATAGTGTCTAGCAATACCTACACAAGACCCTCATAATAGGAGAAAAAGATGATGACACCAAATTAAAACAGACCAATTGAGAGGGGAAGGTGATTTGACAGAGAGCAGTTATGAAGGGGAAAGTGGGGGAGGAGAGGGAAATACCATGGTTTGTTGTTTGTAGTATAGAAGTTGTCAATAAAAAAAAATTAAAAAAACCAAAAGGGGAATGGATAGATGGCTTATCAGTTAAGACATTTTCCTGCAATGCCAAAGAGTCCTGGTTCAACTCTCCAGGACCCATGTAAGCCAGATGCACAAGGGGTACATGCATCTGGAGTTCGTTGGCAGTGACTGGTGACCCTGGTTTGCCCATTCTCTCTCTCTATCCCTCTCTCCTTTCCTCCCTCCCTCTCCCTCCCTCCCTCCCCCTCTTTCTCTCTCAAATAAATAAGTAAAAAAATATTTTTAAAGCGGGGGTGGAATGGGGATGTCACATAGAATTAGAGCACTGTAGAGCAGGCACAGTGCCTTAGGTTTGAATCCCAGCATAGTATAAGAGAAAAGTTAAGCTTGAAGTGTTAATGTTCTTAATGGACACTAGAATAAAACCCAGTTCCAATTATAGAAACCATGTTTTAAGCACTATGGCATTCTCCTTAGTAAGTAATAATTCCACCTGACTTCAATCTACTCTTCCCATTTTACATTCCTGACAGTGAGAAAGCTGAGACACTGGACCTCTCGAAGGGAGGATGGTAGATGATGTCACTGAGAAATCAACTGGCATTCCTCTGGTCTTACAGCAAGTGTGTAACTGGACAGGGCTTTTGATGGAGAGACCTTTAGCTCTTGCTTATGAATTTGACTTTGATTTAAGAGGCAGCTGAGAATCACTGTGATTTCTGACTAGTGCTTGCTGAATTGAGAGTGACTTCAGATTAAATGAATATAACTGTCCTCAGTGTGGCAAAATGCAGCTGCTTGACCATCCACAGGTTTGCAGGTTGTGGTGGAAAAGCCCAATGTTGCCTGACTGACCCTTCTGTTCTTGGCATACTTGATTGACGAACCATAGGCTTACAGTTGTCTACGCAGCCCATTACAGGGAACATTTCTCCTCTCATCCTAACTCTATACTCTGTTCTCAACAGATAGGAATGAAGTCTTTGAAATGTGCTCCACATATGTGTAGCACAGTTTCCCCCACAGTCTGCTAATTCTCCCTTGAAGACGCTACAGTGAAACACATACAAACAAACACACACACACACACACACACACACACACACACAAATACCAGCAACCCTCTAACACTCCTATTCTCAAAAGAGTAATTTGGGACGTTCGTGAATACTTAGTTTCTAGTTGCTCATTTCTTAGTGACTGAGGTGTCAGGAAAGCATCTCTGCACCTGTTGCAGTCTCATTTATGGCTGAAGATAGACACAGACACACACATATAGAGTATCATCCCATTTTTAGCATACGTGCTATTGAATCAAGTACAAGTACATATAAAATATCATCCAAGTTTAGCATATGTCCTGATAAAGCAAACAGCATCATAGGCAGACACACCAGATTGCAAGGATAGAACAGTACAAAGAGGTACTAAGGTCATGTAGTGAAGCTCTCATTCCTGCTCCCCTTAGAACACCTCTGTACTGTGACACCAAGGTTTGAGAAGCTCTGGCGACGAGTCGCGTAGTAGCTGTTAGAAGCAGCTGATCTCGACCAGTTTTGCCTAATAAAAATCTTACAAAATTAGTAAAATCCATCTACCCTGCAGCTCCTTGCCTTTAAGAGGCAGCTACTGGGCTGGAGAGATGGCTTGGCGGTTAAACGCTTGCCTGTGAAGCCCAAGGACCCCGGTTCGAGGCTCGGTTCCCCAGGTCCCACGTTAGCCAGATGCACAAGGGGGCGCACGCGTCTGGAGTTCGTTTGCAGAGGCTGGAAGCCCTGGCGCGCCCATTCTCTCTCTCTCCCTCTACCTGTCTTTCTCTCTGTGGCTGTCGCTCTCAAATAAATAAATAAATAAAATTTTAAAAAAAGAGGCAGCTACTTTCTTTGAGAGTCACTCAGAACAAGGAGGTTCTTTTTCACATCTAGCTCCACGGTTGCCTGCTTGTACTCTGAAATGGCTCTCCTCTTTCCTATGTATTTCCAAACTTCATTTTCCCCGTTGGTACTGCCTCACCTATATTGCACCACTCCACCCTGCCTACCAAGCAAGTAAAGATTGCGGGGAGACTGGGCCCCTGTGGGTGCACTGCAGTGCCATCACTCTGCTTGCCAAAGGCCATTTGAGGTAGCAGATAAGTAAGCCGTTAGAGAGGTGCATTGGGTTTCTGAGAGGCCCCAGGCTAGCTAAGGCAGAAATGGGCTTTAACTTAATAATCTGCTCATCACACACAGTGAGAGACACCCTGACTTATTCAAAGACACCGTGGGTGGTGCAGAGGATGAATAAGCATGATTCACTGCCACTCTGGCACCCAGGGCACGAAGAATAATAAAACCCAAAGAATTGTGGCCGCCTGAGTAGTAAATTAAGAGATCCAGGACTCAGCTAGACTCTAGACATCAATGTTACCATGGCAATAAAGGGTTCCAGCGTTCAGCAGCTATTACAGAGCAGGCATCTAATAGGCTAGTCTATGTCACAGCCAAAGCCCAAGGGGCTAGCAAAGAAGTCCGATTAGCATATCCATTCATTATGGGCCTCTGCACACTTTTTCTCTTAATTCCAATTACTTGTTTGTTTGAAACAACATCTCTTGCTTGCATTATACTCATTAGTGCCTTTTAGCCACTAGAAATAGGCTCAAATTTCCACAAGGACCTCACAATTTCCCAAGCCATTTTTTTTTAAATCTGGGGGGTCTAGGCTTATACAGTCACAAACCCATGGCCATCAGTCCCTCGAAATGAAAGCATCTTTCACTGTACAACTGTACTTGACAGGCGGAAACTCTGCTCAGGAATGTGATGCGCTAAGGGATCTTCCTGGAGCCCAGTGAAATAGGTATCTGGGGCCATTATCTGGACCATTTAGGTCAAGGAAACCTTCTGGACTTAGCCAGTGAGTCTGCTGGCTATGTCTGCTGGCCATGGCTCAGAGGCTAGCCATTCCGGAGGGGGAACCTTAGACGCTGGGGACCAGACTGGTATCATCAAATTCAGGCAGTACTGTTCCAGCTTGAAGAACTGCTCTTCAAGGACTAGCCCAGACTCCGCCTATTCTGGGAACGCTTCCCTGATCACTGTAGCTCCAAGAGAGTCCTTCTTCTATGCACTTCAAAGAAGACACCCTTTTCTAGGTAGCATTTATGGGCAGCCTGAGGCCCTAGTGTGGCATACTGCTTTCTAACCCAGTGAGTCCACGGGTTACTAATGCTGGAAGGAGCTGAGGTTCTGGAGAGTACTTGATGACATCTAGTGACTCTAACACCAAGCAACTCTTAAGCTCCACTGAACTCTAACACCCCCTCTGCTGAGTACCCCTAAGGAGCTAGCCAATCCTGAATAGGGAAAGTTTGCATCTGATCTTTGATGGCTCTGGACATATTGCCCCCCAAAACACACACACGCACCCACCCATGCACACATGTGGGAATGGCCTACAGATGCAAGGTGCAAGGAGTTAACCTTGTATTAGTAACGTCAAAGATTCTTCAATAGGTGCTACCATCTCATCATTCTGGACAGAAAGACAGGAACAGTGAAGAAAAATTCTTTTCTCAGTTGCCATTGTCAACAACCATATGTTTTACCAGAGCAGATAACCAAAACAAACATCATACAAAAGCAGCTGCCAAAACTGTGTCCACGATATGGGCATGATGTTTTAGAGACTTGGAATTTGGACTTTAGAGCCTTTAAACTTGTTGTTGGGCTGGAAAAATGGCTTAGCAGTTAAGGCACTTGCCTGTGAAGCCTAAGAATGCATGTTCAAATCTCCAGGTCCCGCATACCCAGACGTATAGTGACTCAAGCATGCAACGTTGCACATGCGCACAAGGGGGCACACACATCTGGAGTTCATTCACAACAGCTGCAAGGCCCTGTCACACCCATTCCCCCTCTCTGCCTCTTTCTCGCTCTCAAAAATAAAATAATAAAAAAAATTAAAGGAATTAATTTTGTTGTCACATTAAAGGCCTCTCTTTCCCTTTCCTCTCATGTTTAGCAAATTCTGGCTCCATTCTACTGTGCTGCAACACATATGGATCATTTCAAAACTGTCAGGAATGGTTTTCCCTCTAACTAGAGTTGAGTGGGAACTCATAGTTTTCGTCTTTTGTTTACATCCCAGAGGAGTTAATTATTTTATCCTGCCCAACAGGTGATATTACAGAAGGCAGCCTGAACAAGAGTGGAAATACATTTCCAATGTGTTAAGCATATATCAAACCATCAATTAGTCCAAATTCTAGGGATTAAGGAAATCCTACCCAAGCATGGTGACATACAACTTTAATCCCAGCACTTGAGAGGCAGACGTAGGAGGATCACTGTGAGTTCAAGACCAGACTGGGACTACAGAGTGAGTGGTCAGTTTGGGCTATAGTGAGACCCTACCTTGAAAAAACAACAAAAAATAAATAAAAATAAAAAAGGAAATTCTAGAGAATGGAATATTTTGTTACCTGAGGTTTTGTCACTACACATCTTTTGTGTCTCTAATCTTTTAAAAAATATACTTATCCACTTATTTCTTTATTTTTATTAGCATACAAAGGATTAGATTTCATTATGCTATTTTACAAACAAATTTTGGCTCTTTTTATTTCCCTTCCTCCCTCTCTTCTTCCATCCCGTTCTTTCTCCCACCATAGCTACCTTTTCACATTCATGGTACTGAAATATCACTAAAATGGTCCTATTCTCTTTTCTGACTTATAAGACCAGCTAATCTATCCTTGTTTAGTTTGTTTTGAAGATTTATAGGCCTCAGAATTCTCATATTCAACATCAGTAATTGCATAAAATACTGGAGTAGAAGGTAGTAGAATTAGACATAATTCAACATCTACAGAGTCCAGATTATTATATATCCCCTGGGATACATCTTGATTTTATTAACATCTAAAGAAAGAAACATTTGTCTTATTTGTAAGTGGCTTCTTTCTCTCAAAAAGTGGGTTGGAGAAGAGATTCTGTTAAGAAAGAGTCCCAAACTGTGAAAAATAAATACTAACAAACAAAACTACCAACCAATAAATGGACTAATGAAATGAAACAATCTCAGAAGAAGAAGCACAAATGACCAATCAAATATTTGAAAAAAGTGTCCAACATCCTTAACCAACAGAGAAATATAAATCAAAACCACCTTGAGATTCTATCTTACCCTAGTTAGAATGTCATTTATCAAGAAAACAAATGCTGGTGAGGATGTGGGGAGGAGCAAAGTCTCTGGCTGGTGAGAGTATAAACTGTTATAGCCATTATGAAAATAAGTGTGGCTCTTTATCAAAAAAATAAAAATAGAATAGGGATACAACTCAGTGGTTAAGAGCACTTGCTTACAAAGCCTGATAGCCCAGGTTCAAATCCCCAGTACCCACATAAATCCAGATACACACAATGGTGCATATATCTGAATTTGCACCAGCAGGAGGCTCTAGTGCAGCTCTCTCTCTCTCTCTCTCTCTATCTCTCTCTCCTTGCAAATAATAAAATTATTCATATATCATATGACCCATCTACATCACTCTTTGGACATATGATCAAAGGACTTTACATCCCCCCACAGAGAGTCTTGCATATCCATGTTCATCACTTCTCTATTACAATAGTTAGGAAATGGAATCAGCCTAGATGTCTATCAATTAATGATTGGATAACGAAAATGCAGTATGTATACACAATGGAGTTTTATTCATTATGAAATTTGTAGTAGCATAGAAGGATCTGGAAATTATTATATTAAGTGAAATGACCCAGACAGAAAAATATTGTGTTTTCATTCTCATATGTGGGTTTTAGATCTTAATGTGTGTGTGTGTGTGTGTGTATGCGCACATGTGCATTAGTATAGATTATGAAACTATAAAGGGGATCACAAGAGGGGAAAAAAGAGATGTTGGGAAGGCGAAGGGCAAGAGAACACATGAGAAAGGAAAATGGAAAGGAGGCTTCTGGGGGTAGAAAGTTCAAGGGAGGCATGAGGATAGGGAAGAAGAGAAAGGTTAATAATAAAAATCAATTTTTTGTGACAGAGCCTCCCTCTAGCCTAGGCTAACCTGGTAATCACTATGTAGCCCAGGCTGGCCTTGAACTCATAGCAATCTTCCAACCTTTGCCTCTTGAATGCTGAGATTAAAGGCATGAGCCACCAGGCCTGGCTAACCAATTTTATTTGAAAATGTCATATTGAAGCCTAACACTATGTAAGCTAACTAAAAATAAATATATAAATCAGAGATTAAGGAGACAGTTCAGTGAGTAAAGTACTTACCACAGGACCTACTTTCTGATCCCCAGAACCTACACAAAAATACCAGGCATAGTGGTGGGTGCCTGTGATCTCAGTGCAGGGGAAATATACAGGGAATCACTAGAGCACACTGGCTAGCTAGTCTAGCTGACTCTGTTATCCTTAGGTTCAACAAAAGACCCTATCTCAAAGGGTAAAATGGCAAGTAATAGAGGAAGACATCCACCATCAGTCTGCTACTCCACACACATGCATATACAAGTGAACATTCACACACATGTACACATGCATCTGTATACATGTGTGCCCACACATGCACAAACATATATGCACACACCACTCACATACACATACAAAGAAATGAAAGAAAAAATTCCCTTGTAGCCTTTGTCAGCCACCATTTACTTTCTGTTTCTATGAATTTGACTACCTTAGATATCTGCTTGGAATCACATGTATTTGACTTTTCATGAATGATTTATTTCACTTAGTATAATGCCCTTAACTTCCATCCATTCTGTAGCATGTGTCAGAATTCCATTCCCTTTTAAGGTTAAGTAATAATCTCTTGTATCGATATGGCACATTTTATTGGTGGATGGACACATGTGTTGCATATTTCTTTCGGCTATTGTGGACAGACAACATTGCTATGGTATTGTAAAAATATCTTTTCAAGTTCCTGCTTTCAATTATTTGGGGTATTTACCAAAAAGTGAACCCAATCCAGTTTTATAACATTTCCACCTCTCCTAAAATTCCTTAATGATCATTTTCATACTCTCCACTCTGACCTCCAGACCACCACTTATTTCCATCTACTTTCAGTTTCTAAGTTTGCCTGTTTTGGACATACCATATTAATAAAATAAATTATGTGCCAATACATTATTTTGTTCCAGACTCCCTTTACCCTGTATGATCTCTGATGTTAATTCATTTAGCATATATCAGCAGTTCATTTCCTTTCATGCCAAATAAATCCATATTAAATTAAGAAAAGAAAGAATCTTGACTACTTGAATTAAACTACTGGGGCACTGATTTAAAATTAACCATAACTGAGGTCATTTTCACAAACTTTTTTTTCTTCCATTTTTCAAGTTAGGGTCTTGCTCTATCTAGCCCAGGCTGACCTGGAATTCACTACATAATCTCATGGTGGCCTTGAACTCACAGCGATCCTCCTACCTCTGCCTCCCAAGTGCTGGGATTAAAGGCATGCACCACCACACCAGGCTGAAGTTATTTTCATCAAATAACTTAGACTTCAAGTTATGAATAAATCTAAGCAATTGTGCTGTTTTTATTGGTTATGAATATGGGCAGTATCTTGGCTTCTGAAACATTCTCAGCCACATAGGTGAAAGTGGGAGTGGTGATTTGTGAAGAAAGAATCACCAACTCCATCCTGACCTTTTTAACCAGTTCTAGTGGAATTGATCAAATAGATTAAAAATGCTATAAAATATTCTTAGCTAATTTTATTATTATTATTTTCTGTCTCTGGATCCCATTTGGGCTTCAGGAGTTATATATGTCTGGGAAACTGACACTGCAAAGTTCTGGCGTGTTCCCTGCCCTGATGTTAAGGGATAAATATAGATCTCAACCACTACAGAAATTTGGCCAGGATTCCAAGGGTGTGTGTATGAGGGGCAGTGCCTGATGGGGCCACTCTGACTTGTGGGCTAGGAAAAGGTTTCTTTATGTCCAAGAACCTCTTTGGGACAGGGAGGGTTAAAGCAAGAGCCTTGCATCTAAAATCAGAAGGCATAATACACATTTAAATGAGTTCATGGATTGACACAATAAGGAATATTGTAGGTGGCTTAGAATGTGTGGGGGGAGGGGGATAGGGACAGCAAAGGGAATCTTCCCTGACACCCTAGATCCTTTTGCATGAGATCAGCCTTATGAAAAAAGCAAGTTATTCTTGGCCATCTCCCCTCACCCCAACTCCCACCCACGCCCCACCCCCAGAACACACTGATATCCAGCTCTCAATTGAGAAGAATATGACTTAAGATTTCCATTGAGTCCATCACATCTCAGGCGCTGGAGAAGGGCAAGAGGTGAAAAGACACATGAAGGGGGTGGTGAGTCGCTCATCCTCGTGACCCAGAATATCTCCCCCTCCCTGTAATGATGAGCTTGCTTTTCCAAAAGGGCTTTCCTTTGATTCCGGGAATGGGCCAACCAATGAGAGAAGAGCATGTTAGATTATTTTGGGGAAGGACTCATGCCAGCAGGGTTCACTTTTACTAGGCGCCAAGTGTCCCCAGCAACCAGTGTCTCCTGTACCAGCAGAAGCTTCAGAACTCTCGACCACTTGCCTGCCCCACCGGCGTCTCACTGAACAGCCATGAGAAGGCAACTCCGGTCCAGAAGGGCTCCAGCTTTTCCCTATGGTTATCGCTACAGACTTGTGAGTCCCAGGGAGCAGAATATATTGCTGTCCCTTTTGAATGGGTTGGCTTGGGGGCTGTGTAGGTCTTGGTTTATGGATATCTCTCCTTGGGATCGACAGAACAGGGAAGTTTAAGAAAGGCCAGGATTTCAAGTAGGAGCAATGACTTACTCCCAGCACCTGAGAGCACCCTAATTTGCTGGATGAAAAATGAGGAATTCTCTCCTCCTTTGGAACAAAGATAAGGGAAAGGGAAGATACTGATGAATAAGGGGCCTTCTGAAGCTTTTTTTTTCCCCCTTGGGAGTCTAAAGTTTGAACAGACCTTTTGGAGTCTGGGGGTAGAGGTTTCTTTACAAGAAATTTAGTCAAGAGAGTAGAAGGGGAAGAGGAAATGAAAGGGGCTGCCTACTCCAACTCCCCATCCAATTGGACGGTAGTTTTTGGGTTTTTTTTTTATTTTTTTAGAAGCGAGCTGCCCTTTTTCTAAAGCACATATTTCAAACTATAGCTAAAAATCATAAAATCCGTGAAAAGAAGGAAACCTAGACATTATCGATCCAGAACCCCTCATTATGTAAAAGGAGGCTGTAAGTGTCAGAGCACTGGGGTGACTTGCAAGTTAGTGAAGGTGTCAACCTGAGAATTCACATCATCTCACTTCTAACTCCTGTTCTTTCCACTGTATTTTCCCTAGGCAACTCCTCAAGCCTCCGACCCATTACCACCCACTTTACCACATTGCCTCTCACCTCACACTGCCTAACTAACACACACGTACACATGCACAGACACAGACACACACCCACACCCACCTTTAGTGTTACCATTTATCTCCTGGTTTCATTACAAATTTATTTGGTCCAAGGTTTATTTACATTTACTTTACTACAAATAATTAATGTATGCCATATACAATACTTTTAGAAATTCTGAAATCTTCCCCAGAGATTATAATCTGAACACCAGAAGGGAACAAAGCATAATCTACTTCGCTTTGATATGACCACCTATGTGACCAAAAAATGAAGTGAAATTTTCCAAGAGCCAGCAGAAGTAAACACAAATTCTTCTAACCCCACGTCAATGACTGGGGGATTTCTTTACCATTCTCGTGACAAATTGCAGAATCTTTCTTTCGTTATCTGCATTGACTTCTAGCTTTTAGAGCAGTCACAATGTGTGGGGCATATGCTACTATTCTTTATTTGGATTCTTTTCACTGTAACGTTGCTAAAATTGTGTGTAATTTCAATTATTTGCCAAGAAGTTTGGGCTTTAACTGCTCCAGAGGATCTTGCTCTTTATTATAATATTTATCAAGTTAAAAATAAATTATTTGATGCGGTTGAATTTTTTCTTTTAAAATAGCAAACCATTCAACTGTGTATGAGGTATTACTCAATGCAAGACACAAATTTATCTTTTGGCTTAGACTGTTTGGTTATATATTTGTTTATATGTTTATATATTTAGATTGCTCAAAATGGAGCCACCCTCTGTCCTTCAGGCTTCCCTTTTAGGGACACAGGAGGGCCCCAGCACACACCCACTACCATATCCGACCATATGCACACTATCACATGAGGGTAGTGCCACTTTAGGAAACTGACAAAAACAGAGCCTTAGAGATAAAACATTCTCATCACCAAAGCATTTCCTAATGTAGTCTGTCAAGTACAGGAAAGTGCATTTTACACAGGATTTCATTAATCCTTTTGGGGAAGAACTATCTTGCACATTTCCTCTATCCTCGGAAGCAGGGAAGAGGAAAGAAGATATTTAAGGTTCCTGAAGTAAGTGGAATACCTGTGGGGGGATTAATCCCAAGAAGATTAATTCTTCCTCAAAGAATAAGGCTTTAATGACAACCTATTTAATAGGATTATTGTGAGAGTGCATATTTACAAATAAGAAAAGGCTGAGGCCATGGCCAGCTACTTTCTTTGTAAAGCAGAGGTGGAGGGAAGCCTAGGCAACAAGGAGAGAAAAAAAAGAAAAACTCAAAAAATAAAGGGGGGGCTGGAGAGATGCCTTAGTGTTTAAGGCACTTGCCTGCAAAGCTAAAGGACCTCAGTTTGATTCCCCAGGACCCACGTAAGCCAGATGCATGAGATTGCGCATGCATCTGGAGTTCGCTTGCAGTGGCTGGAAGCCCTGGCACGCCCATTCTCTCTCTCGCTCTCGCTCTCACTCTTGCTCTGCCTCTTTCCCTCTCTCAAATAAATAAATAAAAGCAAAATATAAAAAATAAAAGAGATTTAAAGCCTGTCATGATGAAATGTTACATGCCAAATTCTCTGAGATTTTGTGCATAGATTTTCTAGGGAGCATGATGACTTAGCCAATCTAGTGCACATGACTTCTGAGGTCAAAGGTGACAAGCTTTATGAGAAGAGTCAGCCAGAGTCTAGGTGGTATCACTGATATTTGGTCAACACCTATTGGGTACTTAGTTTTGTGGTCAGCAACAAATGACCAGTAAGAGGTTAGAAAATCTTGGACCCCCGCCCCAGATGCATAAAACCTAGTTGGAGAGATCAAACATGTCCATGAGTTCACGTGCAAGTGAAATAAGAACATGCATTAACCCATCCATCATTGAGTGACAGACACGGTTTATTTTTCTGTGCCTTATATTTTGAAACCATATGGAAGTCAGGAGTAATTAATTAAACATATGTATAATCTCTTGGGAACACAATCTCTAAGACATTATCATGCTCATAAATCTGCTAAGCCACATCTAGCTGCTCATGTTCAATGTGATGGAAGAGAGACATTGTCTGTACTATCAAGAGTCACAAGTCCTGAACCTGTCAAACAGGTCATAGGTTTACTATGTGCCTTTGGCCAGATCCTATCCCCTCTTGGAGCAGCTCAGTTGGACAATCAAATTTTGAAGGTTTCTGTCAGCTCTGATATGGTCTTTGCTATAGAGCTGTACATTTGAACAAATCTGAGAGCAATTCAAGTGTACTTGTAATCAAGGGAGTGCTAGGCAGACTAAAAGCACAGAGTAGAACTTGTCATTCTGTGCCACTTTCACTGATTCTGAACAATCCAATTTGCTCAACAGCCCACCAAAGCCAGCATTTGTAGCTGAATGCCCTCTAAGTGGCCTTTGAGGAATCAGGCAGGAAGGGGGCAGCACAGAACCCATGGCCTCTAGCATTTGACACATCCAACCCCAACAGGTGCACCAGCCCCAGCGCTCTTCAGACTTGGACAGCAGAGAGAAGGGAGGGTGGCCTCGTTTTCTGCTGCTGCAGTGAGCCTTGGCAAACTCCCAAAGGGCAATGTTACAACCCTCTAGCCTGTGGCTGTGAGCATTTGAAATAACACTTGGTGAGGTCTGAGTAGGTTTTTTTTTTTTCTTTCTTCCTTTTCTTTATAAAATCTTCTTAGAACCATGCAAAGCAGGTTACTACTTCAAATCTCAAGTACTGCCTATAAGCAGTCATCAAGAAATATGTGCTGAGCGTTTACTATGTGACCAGCTTTTTACATATGAGACGGGAATATAAATTAGGGTCTTAGCTCTCAGGAGATGTGTCCATCCAGCTCAAAGCAAAAGAAACAGGAAATGAATCCCCATATCTTGGTTCTGTTGAGATGCAGTGTAAGTTTTGAGGAGAGGTACAGAAATTGGCTTCTCCTCTTGATGTCTATCACAAGCTATTTTTAAGCACAACTTAGGATGGTGAGGTTGAGCAGCTGAGAGTGTACAGAGTGCTAGGACAAAGCTGGCATGAACTGGGAATTTGCCATCATAGATTTAAATGTCTAAGAGTACTCCATCCTTCAATGTGAGATCAGCTATGTCCTGACAAGGCAAAGTTAAGTGAGAGGCCAAGGCCCTAGGACAGAATAGTGACATGAGCTGTCTTCAGGGAAGAACCCAAATGCTTGAACCTGAAAATAAAATTTTCACTTCCATGGAAAGAATATTGATTCAATATGGGCTATAGAAAGGATATTTTCTTAAGCCTGGCGTGGCACACGCCTTTAATCCCAACACTTGGGAGGCAGAGGTAGGAGGACCACCATGAGTTCAAGGCCACCCTGAGACTACATAGTGAATTCCAGGTCAGCCTGAGCTACAGTGAAACCCTACCTCAAAAAAAAAGGAAAAGAAAAGAAAGGAAGGAAGGATATGTTCTCCAAAAGAACAGAGAAAGAAAATCCACCTCTTGCAGCCATTGGTATTTTTATGGGGAAATGGAAATTTGAAGCATCTCCAAATATTGAGTTATTTCCATTTATTTTTGGCTGGTGGGATATGTCATTGGACTTTTTTTTTTTTCCAAAAGAGGATTGTATTTTGTCAATGTTCCAGGACGATCAAGATGAAGTGAATCAGAACTACTTAGCAGATGAAGAGGAGGAAGCAGAAGAAGAAGCTCGGCTGATGATGGTGTCTGATTTGGAGGAAGAGGAAGAAGAGGAGGAGAAAAAAGATGAGGAGGAAGAAGAAGAAAAGGATAAAGAAGAGGGTCAGGTTCAGCCATCAGGCAATGCCTGGTGGCAGATGTTGCAAATCATGAATGAATACCTGTGGGACCCGGAGAAAAGGATGTCTCTGGCCCGAACAGGTCAGAGTCGGAGTAAGTCCCATTCATCCCAATGTCCCAGTCTGGTGTCCTTGGCTTCTGCTGTGGTGCCCAGGGCACCTTTACCATACACTGGATCGGTTTGTTGCAAACTTCTCTTTAACGTTTCGCACAAAAGCACCAATGCCAGGGGAAATGCCCAGACCATGGACAGCATCATCAGAACAAACCCCAAACCAATGAACAGACTTGAATGTATAAATAAAATCTAATGAGTTCAACAAGGAATAGAGAATAACAGGGGGGTGAGTCGGAAGAACCCAGGGTTTTTAAATAAATTTATTTTTATTTATTTATTTGAGAGAGGGAGAGAGAGAGAATGGGTGCACTAGAGCATCCAGCCACAGCAAACGAACTAGATGCATGCACCACCTTGTACATCTGGCTTATGTGGATCCTAGAGAATCAAACCTGGGTCCTTTGGCTTTGTAGGCAAGGGTCTTAATTGCTAAGCCATCTCTTGAGCCTGAACACAGGGTTTCTTTTAAAGGCCTACACTTGCCACTTTCTATCCACGTGACTATGGGCCCATCATTTAACCGCTCATAGCCTGATTCCCCACGGCCAAATGTGGGAAAAGTCCTTGCCTTGCCTAGTTCACAGGATCAGTGTTAAGATCCATTAATGTACTCAAAAAGTCAGGTTGAAGTTACTATGCAAAAGAGTATTTCTAGTATATGAGACAAAGCCCTTCTAATCTGACCAAGACTTTATAAAGCCTACTGATGTTAAAGAAAAACAACCAAGAAACCTGTCCTGGCCCCAGCTTGTGGGTGCTTTACTCCCCCATGGTAGACATAGAAGAATTGGATTAAAGAGGATCAACACTAGATGCCAAGGCTAAAATTCCTTAATGGCAAAATTTCACACCTTAACCCTTTCTCTTTGTACCACATGCTACTACCATCTTTACTCCCCACTCCCCAGCGCTCCCTTCCCAGGGTCCTACCCACTTCTTAAACTATTACTGACAGGCCTTCTTAGAAGATTTTTCCTTTAGTAAAATTCCCACTTGCCACACTCTGCAAGACCCAGAAGAAAAGAATAAAAGAAAAGGAGCAGCTGTTGATGGCTAACTCAACTAATCCATAGGAGAAAAACACAATAAACAGAGGAAGGACACCATGGATAAAATGAGTTCCCCCTTGCCAAAGGGTCTAGGCTGTTGAAGTTGATGGCTCTGACTTCCAAAGGCCCCTTTGGCTAAGAATTCTCTCTTCGTAGTTAATACTGCTAATCCAGCTCAGTTAGGGTGCAGCAGTCAGCCCTGTTTCCTGGAATTAGGAAGAGCAGGTGTGGGGATCTAAACAGCACCCATCTCCCTATCACTCCTCCTCAGTTCCCAGCCTCACCCCTGCCAATCCCTCCACCTCTCAACTGGAACAAATGCACCATTTAAGGGAAATTCCTGTGTTCTGGAAGCTGCAGGCAAATGTCAGATACCCACTGGGGGGGGGGGGTCTCTAGAGTGGGCACAGCTGTTTCTCTCTTGCCTAAAGAGGACTGAGAAAACAGGCCTTTTGAAATGCAAGCTTGATTTTAGAAGGAGGAATCATACTTTAACCTCCAAACAGCCAGCTATTGGTTCTTCATCAGATGAGCTCATTTAAGTTGCTCTGGTATATGTGATAAACCATAGGCCAATAAGTGGGGATGCAGCAGGATGGTTCTAGTATCTGGGAAAGACATAGCACTGGGGACATGACATATGCAGGTCACAGTGAGACCCATGGTTAGCAAGTCTAAGGAAGGCCAGCAATTTAGGATTCTGTCAAACTACCCTTGGGCAAAGGGCAATGTCAATATGCATGCCTAGGCCATGAAGTATATGCCTTTTTCTGCCTTCTGTCCTGACAGCTAGGTGACCACTTGAGCACTTACTAAACCTGTGCCAACCTGGACATCAAGCATGTCCAACATATTTGCCCAGATTATTAATAGATTTTCCTTTAGTACCTGGGCAGCTCCTATTTTAGGAACTATATGTTATTTTATTGGATACTGACAAGAACAAATATGAGGTAGTAATATCACTATCCCCATCTTACAGATGCAGAATTGAGGCTTAGAGAGGGTAAGTAACTTGTCTAAAGTCACACAGTAACTAAGTGGCAGTGCTGGGATTCAACAACTGAGTTCATTCTCTTGCCAGAATGCCTCACTGTTTTCATGAATTCCAACAATGAACATGGCCCTTTTTATAGGGCTTCAGGACCAGATGAGCTATTTGGGTGGGTGATGACTTGGGAGCACAAGTACTTAGTAGCCTACCCAAGCCCAGGTGGGTTATTCAGGAAAGAACCCTAGGTTACCTAGTGGAAGGCCCAGGGTAGTACTTGAATACCTGGGACAGAAAGGGTTAGGATTGATGTGCTTTGTTTGGCCTGGGGGAGGTGAGATAGATAGGATATCACCGACTCTAGGGCACTCCTTCCTGGATGAGGTTGGGGAGACTTGTTGCTAGTGCCATTTTCCCATCTACAGCTTTCTGGACACACATCTGGAGCAATGTGATATTGCCAAGTGAACATTGATACCCCTTCATGTGTGAAACTGAGTCTTTTGCTCCTCTAGGATGGGGAAAGGAGAGGAGGTAGGACTGGAGGAGGAAACACAACCCATTCGGATAGCTGGTGGGCGATAGCCAAGAACCATAGGCACACTCCAGGGATTACAACTGAATCAACATGTCATGTTCAAGTTCTGCTTTAGCTCATTTTAGAAAGCATATAGGATCATTTCTACTTCCAGCTGGTTTGCTATAGTGTCCCCTATCTCAATTTTATTTGGTTCATGGTTCAATTCAGTTTGGGGTACAGCAAAGTTATGTGGTTGGTTCTGGTTTCTGGATTGTGATTCAGTTCAAATCTGTAGTTCCAACATCATGTCACTGCTATGAGTGAAGCCAATTGCTTTTGCCTAAGAGGTTCCCAAGGCAGGATTGAGAAAGCTTCCCAGCAGCTATCTCGTGCTCATTCACCCTGCTCTAGACCTCGGACAAACACAGTCCCAGTACAGAGCACAGAAGGACAATTCATACAACTATGCTTCTGCCACTATAGCAATCATACCATAGTAACATTAATAATAATAATGATGACTGTCAGTCTTAAAGCATTTGGTATCTCCCAGGCTCGGTGCCATGGAGTTGATATGCATTATTTAATGCTAAGAAGTACTATATTGTCTTTATTTTCCAAATGAGGACATTGAGGCCCAGTGTGGTGAACATCTTGCCCAAGATTAAGCATCCAGGAAATAGTATAATCAGGATAAGATGTATGAAAAGGCTGAATTTCAGATATTATTAGATATATGAATAAGGACATAAGATAGGTGCTAAGCTTATTCTACTAAAAAAAAAAAAAAACTTATTCTACTTGTGAGGAATCAGGGTACAAGGTCCTGCAACTTGCCCAAGTTCACGGATAGCAAAAATCTTTGACTAAGTGCCAATTCTCCTTCTTCCTTCCTTGCTCTTGGCTAGTGTTCTCTTTGGAAAGCAGAGCCACTTCAACTTTGATAACGATGAATAAGGTTTGAAATAAGGAGAATAAAACCTCATTCTGCCTTGATTAGAAGGAAGTCCACTGGAAATTAAGCAAAAGTTTGAATCATAGGCCATGTGAAAAGAAATGATGTTTGAATGACTTCCAAATATATATAATCACTGGACTCATGTTGCTAGGACCCTTCACAGCACCTGCCTGAATGAATAAAGAAGAGTGGTTTATACCTAGGACATCAAGCATTGCCCAGATGATTCCCAAGCAACCTTGCTTTCTGCTGCATGTTAAATCCCCCTCCCCTCTATCTTTGTTCATGGTTATCATGTACTCAGCAAGCCCTTCCATTGCAAATGCTGGAAAGGTGAACTGCAATCAGACTTCTGACACAATCCTCACCGATTCCAGACCGGCAAAATCTGAATAAGCAAAGATACACTGAATCCAGAGTTCTGAAAAAGCTCCATTATGCCTGAATTTGTTCTGGTTCACGAGTTCACTGGGGAGGCGGGGCTTGTTGGCACTCACTGACCACTGTCATCTTTGATTACTCTACAGGACTTATTTTAGTCATTTACTTCTTCTTCTATGCTTCTCTGGCTGCTGTGATCACCCTATTCATGTACATGCTATTTCTGACCATCCACCCTTACATGCCGACCTTCACTGAGCGGGTGAAGCCTCCTGGTAAGTGTACCCAAATGCCCTGTATTGCTAGAACTTGCTGGACAGAAATCTGCTTGGATAGCATATTCCACCACAATTAACTTTGTTTCTTCCCAGTAATGACCTAGAGATTCAATTATTAAGAGTAAAAGTGACATGCTACTTGGCAAATTATGATTCCTTTTATTTTGATTGCCTAGGGGGATGGTTTCAGGGGAATCAATATTTAAAAAAAAATATCCAAGAATGGGTTAATATAGCCAAGACTGTTTTCATTGCCAGGAGTTATGATCAGACCCTTCGCTCATAGCCTTAACTTCAACTTCAACGTTTCTGAACCTGACACTTGGCAGCATTATGTGATCAGTCTAAATGGCTTTCTCCAAGGTAAGTTCTTTGTAACAGTGGACAGCTCTTTAGAAAGGTAACGGGTAGGAGGCCAAAATTCAGAATTCACTTCTCATAGAAATCCCAGTTTTAGTCACTCCTACCCAACATGGATTTTTTTTTGTGACTTTGCATAACTCTCAGCACCCCTCATAAAATCTGATTCTGTATTGCCTTGAGAGCATACAAGTCAGCTTTACAGCAAGCTCTTAAGGGGGCAGATCTTGGTTTTTCTTCATGAACACCCTACAGCCCTAGTTAAATCCTGAGCACCTCCAGGTGATCATCTTTATAATGGGTCACTGATAAAAAGATAATTCTGGAGGGAAATAATGGTGAGGAAAGGAGACTGTTCTTCAGAGCTGGATGATTACTGCCTCCTACAATTTCTCAAGGTAAGAGAATGCATTTCTTGAAGATTGGGCTGTCTTGAAAGGGGAAAAAGAATTAAGTCCCTATATATAATAATATTCAAGAAGTGAGTAAAAAAAAAATGATCTCTGGGTGACATCACTTCAATGTGCTTATCCAAAATATTGTGAGTATGCCTATTCCAGTAATGTTATCAGGTACACTTCTAGGGACAAATGAATGGTTTGTGAGAGGCCTTTGCCACCATGGTAAAAGCAAAGATAGTAATAGTTTGGGTAGGGTTAAATCCAGTGTACATAGATTATATATTTTTCTAGTTATCAAAATTGAGCACTAAGGGCTGGAGAGATGGCTTAGCGGTTAAGCACTTGCCTATGTAGCCTAAGGAACCCGGTTCAAGGCTTGGTTGTTAGCCAGATGCACAAGGGGGCGCACGTGTCTGGAGTTCGTTTGCAGTGGCTGGAGGCCCTGGCACACCCACTCTCTCTCTCTATCTGTCTCTTTCTCTCTCTGTGTCTGTCACTCTCAAATAAAATAAAACAAATTGTTTTTTAAAAAATAAGCACTAAGCAGGGCTAGGTGGTACATGCTTTTAAAACCAGAATTCAGGTGGTTGAGGTGGGGATTACTTGGAATCAGAAGTTCAAAACTAGCCTAAACTACATAATGAGCCTATATCTCATAATTAAACAAACAAATAGGATCCCACATGAGGTTTGTATCACTGCACCTAATTTTTGTGTATGGGAGGACTGAATTTGGGATGGCCTGATCTGGCTGAAGTGAGGGGTATGGGGGTAGCTAATAAAATGTACACTGAATTAGGAGAACGATCTCTTATAATGAGCCTGGAAATATTGCTTAAATACATACTTTTTTTCATTCAACTTTAACCAGGCATAATGTAACCCATTGTCTTCATTTTACATGAAGGAATTGGGGCTCCAAGAGGGGAAGTAACTTGATGAAAATCTCTGAGTGGCAAATCCAGTTTGTGAATCTGTATATTTTGACACCTTTGCTACTCAAAATTATTTTTTTAATTTTATTTAATTTTATTTTTTATCTTTTCACAATTTTTATTAACATTTTCCATGATTATAAAAAATATCCCATGGTAATACCCTCCCCCCCACACTTTCCCCTTTGAAATTCCATTCTCGGGCTGGAGAGATGGCTTAGCAGTTAAGCACTTGCCTATGAAGCCTAAGGACCCCGGTTCAAAGCTCAATTCCCCAGGACCCACATTAGCCAGATGGTGCATACGTCTGCAGTTCGTTTGCAGTGGCTGGAAGCCCTGGCACACCCATTCTCTCTCTCTCTCTCTCTCTCTCTCTCTCTCTCTCTCTCTCTCTCTCTCGTTCTCAAATAAATAAATTAAAATAGACAAAAAAAATTAAAAAAAAAGAAATTCCATTCTCCATCATATTACCTCCCCATCTCAATCATTATATATACTTACATATATACAATATCAACCTATTAAGTACCCTCCTCCCTTCCTTTCTCTTCCCTTTATGTCTCCTTTTTAACTTACTGGCCTCTGCTACTAAGTATGTTCCTTCTCACGCAGAAGCCCAATCATCTGTATCTAGTATCCACATATGAAAGAGAACATGTGGTGCTTGGCTTTCTGGGCCTGGGTTACCTCACTTAGTATATAATCCTTTCAAGATCCATCCATTTTTCTGCAAATTTCATAACTTCATTTTTCTTTACTGCTGAGTAGAACTTCATTGTATACATGTGCCACATCTTCATTATCCACTCATCAGTTGAGGGGCATCTAAGCTGGTTCTATTTCCCAGCTATATAGATTGAGCAGCAATAAACATGGTTGAGCATGTACTTCTAAGGACATGAGATGAGTCCTTAGGATATATGCCTAGGAGTGCTATAGCTGGGTCATATGGTAGATCAATCTTTAGATGTTTTAGGAACCTCCACACTGATTTCCACAATAGCTGGACCAGATTGCATTCCCACCAGCAGTGCAGAAGGGTTCCTCTTTTTCCACAACCCCGCCAACATTTATGATCATTTGTTTTCATGATGGTGGCCAATCTGACAGGAGTGAGATGGAATCTCAATGTAGTTTTAATCTGCATTTCCCTGATGACTAGTGACATAGAACATTTTTTAGATGTTTATATGCCATTCGTATTTCTTCCTTTGCTACTCAAAATTATTACCCAGGAGACTGCAGCATGGACATCAGAAGGGAGTTGGTTAAGAAGGCAGAATCTTAGGCCCTATCCCAGAATGTGTGCTTCAACAAATTTTACAGGGGATTTGTGTGAACTTCAAAATTTGAAAAATGTAGCAGGTTGTGGGGACGTACTCAGGAGGCAGAGGTAAGAGAGGTAAGAGGATCACTGTGAGTTCGAGGCCACCCTGAGACTACATCGTGAATTCCAGGTCAGCCTGGGCTACAGCGAGATCCTACCTAGAAAAACCAAACAAAATAATAATAGTAATGAGTAAATAAATTAAATAAAAACTCAAAAATGTGTTCACAGTGTAGATTGACTTTAAAATGTTTGGAAAATAGGCTGGAGAGATGGCTTAGCAGTTAAGCGCTTGCCTGTGAAGCCTAAGGGCCCCGGTTCGAGGCTCAGTTCCCCAAGTCCCACGTTAGCCAGATGCACAAGGGGGCGCACGCGTCTGGAGTTCGTTTGCAGAGGCTGGAAGCCCTGGTGCGCCTATTCTCTCTCTCTCCCTCTATCTGTCTTTCTCTCTGTGTCTGTCGCTCTCAAATAAATAAATTTTTTTTAAAAAGTTTGGAAAATGCTGTTTCATCATTCACTGCTGCCATTTAAGCAGGAGTAGGGAACTCACCTTGTATCAGAAGTATTCAGTGCTATTTGGGGAAAAATGAAGCTGCAGAGTCCTTATTTGTAGAATAAGGGAGTTGGGTTCTTTCTGATCCACACAGTTCTATTTTGGGCCACAAAGGTATTTTTGGGAACCCTTGTCAGCATAGTATCTTCCTTTCTTTCAAAATGTTTCTGAGCTATTTCAAGTATGTATATTGCCAGAAACTCTTCTGAGGGAATCCCTGAGAGAATATAGTAGATGGAGAAATACCAATTCTGAACTGATGATGGAGGCAGGGAACAACTGGAAAGCTGGGGTTTTAATTCCAGAGTGCAGATACTATGTCTTGCTCAAAAGGAAACCATGGGTGCTGGTGAGATGGCCCAGTGGTTAAAGGCACATAGTTGTAAAGCCTGGTGGTCCAGTTTCAAGTCCACAGTACCCATGTAAAGCCAAATGCACAAAGTGCTGCATGCATGTGGAGCTTGTTTGCAGTGGCAAGAGGCTATGACATCCCCATTTTTTCTCTCATTCTCTCTCCTTATAAATAAATTAAAATATTTTTAAAAAGAAACTCAGAGCTGGGGAGATGACTTAGTGGTTTAGGTACCTGCCTGCAAAACCTACTGACCTGAGTTTGATTCCCTAGCACCCACAAAGTAGCACATGCATCCGGAGTTTGCTTGCAGCTGCTGAAAGCCCTAGCACACCCATTCTATCTGTCTCTCTTCTTTCTGTCTCTCTGTTTGCAAATAAACAAATACAAATATTTCTTTAAAAAGGAACTCATATCTAGCCGGTTGTTGTGGCTCACACCTTTAATCACAGTACTTGGGAGGCAGAGGTAGGTGGATTGCTGTGAGTTCGGGGCCACCCTGAGACTACATAGTGAATTCCAGGTCAGCCTGGCCTGGAGTGAGATCAAAAAAACAAAAATAAAAGGAACTCATATCTGAAATAGACATCTAGGAGCATCAATTTCATTACCATGAAGACAGGGATTTTGCACTAAAGGTAAGGCCCAAGTCATATTATTTTATTTTTATTTTTTAATTTTTAAATTTATTTATTTGAGAGCGACAGACACAGAGAGAAAGACAGATAGAGGGAGAGAGAGAGAATGGGCGCGCCAGGGCTTCCAGCCTCTGCAAACGAACTCCAGACGCGTGCGCCCCCTTGTGCGTCTGGCTAACATGGGACCTGGGGAACCGAGCCTCGAACCGGGGTCCTTAGGCTTCACAGGCAAGCGCTTAACCGCTAAGCCATCTCTCCAGCCCATATTATTTTATTTTTTGACAACTTAATATACATATATAATGTATCTTGAATATAATCCCCTCACATACCTTCTTTTGTCTCTCCTCTGCATTCTCCTTCCACTGAATTCCTTTTTCTTCCCAACTAGTACCTCTTCTACTTTTTTTCTTTATTTTATTTTTATTTATTTACTTGAGAGAGAGAGAGAGAGAGAGAGAGGAAGACAGATAGAGACAGACAGTGGGCACACTAGGGCCTCTAGTCACTGCAAATAAACTCTAGACACATGCACCACCATGTGCATCCAGCTTACGTGGGTACTGGGGAATCCAACCTGGGTCCTTAGGCTTCACAGGCAAGCATGTTAATTGCTAATTCATCTCTCCATCCCTGATGTCTTTTCTGTGTGTGTGTGTGTGTGTGTGTGTGTGTGTGTCAGTGTCAGAAAAGGTATATCCCAGGCCTCCACCTCTTCAGCAATTAACTACCAGTGTTTACCACCACCAGCAGCCCATGTCACATTATTTTTTAAAAACTGCCTCAAGAGAAACAATAATCATGTGAGTGCAGCTTCTGTTTAGAAAATTATTACTGGAGCATAGTTCTTGTTCTTTACAAAGGATTAAAACAGCTGGGCATGGTGGGGCATGCCTTTAATCCCAGTACTTCAGAGGCAGAGGTAGGAGGATCTCCGTGAGTTTGAGACTACCCTGAGACTACATAGTTAATTCCAGGTCACCCTAAACTAGAATGAGACCCTACCTCAAAAAAAAAAAAAGATTAAAACAGGACTGGAAGAATGGCTTAGCGCTTAAGGTGTTAGCCTGCAAAGTCAAGGGACCCAGGTTCCGTTCCACAGGATCCGCATAAGACAGATGCACATGGTGGCACATGCTTCTGGAGTTTGTTTGCAGCAGCTGAAGTCCCTGGAGCACCCATTCTCTCTGTGTGTCTGTTTCTCTCTCTCTAATATAAAAAATAAAATAAAATATTTCTAAAAGGATTAAAACGAAGTCTTAAATTGAATGTGGTTTTTGTCAAAAGAAAAATAAAAGCATAGTCATAATTGGTACAAGTTTCAAATTCCATGGACTGAGAATTTAGCTTAGTAGCACAGGGTTTGCCTAGTGAGCTGAGTTTGAACCCAAGCACTGCAAATAAAATTCCCAGTGAGGGGGCTGGAGGGATGGCTTAGTGGTTAAGGCATTTGCCTGCAAAACCAAAGGAACCAGGTTTGATTCCCCAGGACCCATCTTAGCCAGATGCACAAGGGGAAGCACATGTCTGGAGTTCATTTGCAGTGGCTGGAGGCTCTGGTGCACCCATTCTCTCTCTCTCTCTCTCTCTCTCTCTCTCTCTCTCTCTCTCTCTCTCTCTCCCTCTCTCTCTCTCCCTCCCTCCCTCCCTCCCTCCCTCCCTCTTTCTCTGCCAAATAAATAAATAAATAATAAAATAAAAATTCTCAGTGAGGGAGGAAGAGGAATAAGAAAAAGTAAAATTTATATATATGAAATGCTATAATGAAAGCCATTCATTTGCATAATAATTTTAAATATATTTAAAGTTAAAATATATTTAAAATTAAAAAGTGAAAGAAATTTCTGAAAAAAATTATTACTTGCCTCTTAATAACATTAAGTCCATGTCACAACTTGTTTGGGTCCTGAAGTACATTTTGAGCTTTACCTCTGGTGGTTCATAAGTTCACAGTTTTCTCTGAGAAAGTAAGTTACTTAAAAAATGAATACATGGCTATGTCCAAGATGATTGACTAGGCTACATCATTTAAGATGAAACTAGAAATAATACAATGGCAAGACATGGTGGTGCATGCTTTTAATCCAGCACTCGAGAGGCAGGGGTAGAATGATTACAGTGAATTCAAGGCCAGCCTAAGACTCCATAGTGAATTCCAGGTCAACCTGGGCTAGAGTGAGATCCTACCTTAAAAAAAAGAAAGAAAGAAAGAATAAAAAAACTTCCAAAGTCAACATTGATAGAAACTAGTGGCTCAAAGAACGAGCACACAGATAGCTCCTTTCCATTCTGTGTATGATGTGTGTACCTTGGACACCTGTTACCTCCCATCTAATTAATGTAAAGGAATATGAAAGTATATCAAGTCTGAGTAGGTAATGAGATCTTAGCCCCTCACCCCCTCAATGGAAGGCCTATATTTTTCACTGCCTTCTATCTTTCAACTTAAGTTCCTATTTTGCAATGCTAAGTAGCCTGTTTAAAGCCTAGGATCAGGCATTTTCCTTCTCCTCCTGTTTCTCCTCCTCATTCTTCTTTCATAATCTTTCTTTTCCCTAGCACATACTTCTCACTCTCTTGTATGAGATCACCTCATTATATATGCCATCCCTTAGCATTATCCAGTCCTTCTTCCAAAATTTACCAGAATAGGCCTATTCTTCTCCAAGAAGTAGAAGGGACGGCCAGTCCAACTGTTGCAGTTACCTTCTTATTGCTGGCTCAAAGGGCCTGACCAAAAGTAGCTGAAAGAGGAAAGTCATTGATTTTGGCTGACAGTCTCCATGATGGCAGGGGAAAGATGGTGGAGTAGAGGTTAGACATAACCTCCTTGCCACAGTAGGTGGCAAATAGCAGCAGGAGTGTGAGCCGAGCTCTTAACAAGGAGAAGCTGATTATAATACCCCTAGGCCCACCCCCAACAACACATCTCCTCCAGCAAAGTTCCACCTCCCAAATTACCATCAGCTGGGAGCCAGGCACTCAAAACAAATGAGTTTATAGGGTACATCTAAGTGAAATCAACTCTTGCAGTTTACTATAGCTATAAGAAAATAATGGGAAATAAAGACAAGTTATAAGGTGACCAACATTGGACCCAGAGATGGACATCTGGGGATATAAGAAGCAAGAGAGCAGGCAATAAAGTGACTAGCCAGGAAAGCTTCCTAGAGGAATACTGCCAGTGAAAGTCCTTAGGCACCTGCTGCCAGGCCACAGGGCTTAGACCAGGGTTAATGGACTTACAAGGGACAAATACTAGCACATTGGGAGAAAAGAAATTAGAGAGGGAAAACTATTACTACATGACCTTTCTCTGTAGCACATGTCTAACATGACCCTTTGCCACCATGCGTGCTTTAGGCTACAATGACAGTGTTCAAGAGGAAATGAATGTAGATTGTCCCCCGGGGCAGTATTTCATCCAAGATGGAGATGAAGATGAGGACAAGAAGGCCTGCCAATTTAAGCGTTCCTTCCTGAAGAATTGCTCTGGTCTGGAGGACCCGACTTTTGGATATTCTACTGGACAACCTTGCATCCTTCTAAAGATGAACCGGGTATATTAGCCCTTGATATCTGACAGAGATAAGTGGATGAGCTGGGCAGGAGGGCTGTGGGCACCTCATTTCATTTGTACCGTGGTCTTCACACTGCAAGTTTGGCCATGTTTACCAATAGCATCAGAATTGCATATAACCAGACACGTTGCGTAATTTTTCTCTCCCTGAATATTTCCTATTGCCATCCTTCATTCCAAGCCACCTTCTTAATGTCCTCTAGATGAATATGATAGAACATGACTATAATCTTAGCACTCAAGTTAGGCTGAGGAAGGAGGATCATGAGTTCTAGGCCAGCCTGGACTATATAGTAAGACCCTGGCTCAAAAGAAAAATGACTGAGATGTTTGGAATAAGTTGACATGAGAATATAATGGAGAACAGTTCCTATCTTATTTTAAAATGCATATTTTGCAGGGTGTGATGGAGCACGTCTTTAGTCCTAACACTTGGGAGGCTGAGGTAGGAGGATCATTGTAAGTTCAAGGCCAACATGGGGCTACAGAGTAAATTCTAGGTCAGCCTGGGCTAGAGTGAGACCCTGCCTCAAAAAAATAAACAAAAAAAATGTGTATTTCCTTCTCTCCTGTTATGCTTTACTGAGGTGCAGCAAAACCTTTTACATTCCACTGAAACCAGTTTTTACATCTTTGGGGACATCTTGCTGCCATTCCCCTTGTGCGTTTATCTCAGACACAAGCACAACAGGGAGTGAGCTGGGCTGCACAACTCTAAAATTGGTTTGCATTGTCTGCTGTTTATAACATGCTTGAAAGAGCAAAAATCAATGAACTTTATGCCCAAGGCATGATATCCCAAGGGTAGTGTAGAAGGCCCCATTTATACCGTGAAGTGAGTCTTAATTGTTTTTTAAGCATTGGTTTTCTTTTGCTAGATTGTAGGCTTTCGTCCTGAGCTTGGAGATCCTGTGAAAGTTTCCTGCAAAGTTCAGGTAAACTGTCCTGTTCTGTAAGCATTGTTAGCATTTGTGTTTCAACCTAAATGGAAGTGGATCCAAGAACTTACACGTGGATGGTCGGTAGGTATTGCATTAATCTTTTCCATAACTATACCTCCTTTGAATGCATCCATAATTTCCTATTCCCAGAAAAGCACTGTGTGTGTGTGTGTGTGTGTGTGTGTGTGTGTGTGTGTGTGTGTGTGAGAGAGAGAGAGAGAGAGAGAGAGAAAGAAAGAGAGAGAGAGAGAGGGAGGGGCGGGAGAGAGAGATGATTTATACCTGTGAAATCCAAAAAGACTGAACCTAGGGGCCACAGCAGGGAACAACAATGTGCCAAGTCATTAATTGGGATTCCGGTTACACTTTGCTTTTAGCTCTAATTACTTGTTTCTTTGAACTAAACAAACAGCTTTCATTAGAGTCATTAGTCCCTGATTTTAAAACTGAATTTCACATTTTGCAGCAATGACCAGTGACATTGCGTGCTGCAATAACAAATGACTACAAGGGAAGTGTAAACAGTACTCCATTAATATGCTAATTAATTGTCCTTCAAGGGACCATTAACTCCTATCTCATCTGCACCAATTAGTTCCTTTGTAGAAAAAAGCCCTAGATCTTGGCTTTGCTTTTTAAATAGCCTGTAGTCCCTTCTGTTCAATGGCATCAAGTGCACCCCTGGCCCTGGCCTATTGTCCTGCAAATGTGCAAAGCCAGGTATTTCCATTGCCAGTATTAGAAATAAAACACAGCCGGGCATGGTGGCACACGCCTTTAATCCCAGCACTCGTGAGGCAGAGGTAGGAGGATTGCCATGAGTTCTAGGCCACCTTGAGATGACAGAGTTAGTTCCAGGTCAGCCTGGACCAGAGTGAGACCATACCTCGAAAAACCAAAAAAATAAATAAATAAATAAAAATAAAACACAAGGGCTCAGTGGTTCAAGGCACTTGCTTGCAAAGCCTGCTGAGTCAGGTTCAATTCCCCAGTACCCGTATAAAGCCAGATGCACAAAGTGGTACATGCATCTGGAGTTCAATTGCAGTGGCTGGAGGCCCTAGAACACCCATAGTCAGTCTCTCTTCCTCTCTCTCTCCCTTTAAAACCCTGTCTCATAAATAAATAAATAATATTTCTTTAAAAAGGGAAAAGAGTGCTGGGCGTGGTGGTGCACGCCTTTAATCCCAGCACTTGGGAGGCAGAGGCAGGAGGATCACCATGAGTTCAAGGCCACCCTGAGACTACATAGTGAATTCCAGGTCAGCCTGAGCTAGAGTGAGACCCTACCTCAAAAAAACAAAAAGATAAAAAATAAATGATAAATAAATAAAAAGGGAAAAGAAATAAAGCACAAAACCCCACTCTTCCTGGTAGTTCAAAAAACAGCAAAAGGCAGCATTTGGTCAGTCATTCTCCCACATTTCAATTTATTGGGCACTTATTATATAGTAGGTACTGTACTAGCTGTTGGAGATAACTATGACTATATGAAATCAGGGCTAGGAGATATTAACAGGCACACTGAAAGGTACAGTGGGGACATGGAAGAGAGGAAGCTCAGTTCTATGTGGGAAATGGTAATGGTAACACTGAAGATGAGCTTCAAAAGATCAAGAAGGGCTGGGCGTGGTGACACACACCTTTAATCCCAGCACTCGGTAGGCAGAGGTAGGTGGCTCACCGTGAGTTCGAGTTCGAGGCTACCCTGAGACAACACAGTTAATTCCGGGTCAGCCTGGGCTAGAGTGAGACCCTACCATGAAGAAAAAAAAAAAGGTCAAGAAGGATTGCCAGGTGAACAAAGGACACTCATTCTATTCACATGTAGGTGTGCATGCATAAACAGTCATGTGAAATATGGCTGCAAAATCATGGAATTGATTTCACAGGCCATTCATAAAAGATAACTTTTATTGTTTTTAATATGCAAATAAATCATAGAGACAAATGCAGTATTAAATTAGCTTTTTTTTTTTCAGTGATGAGGATGGAAACCAGAGCTTTGCACATGCTAGGCAAGAGCTCTACCACTGAGCTATATCCACGGCATGCAAACTAACATATTGATTGGACCAAGTTCTACTTGTGTTTATCTAATTTAAACTATTTTCCAACTTACATTGAACCTTGCTGAGAACTATCCTCTCATAAAAAAGAACTATTAAGTCGCTATACATTTATAATAATCAATATGGGTCAAATCCACACTCCCTTATAGCATTCAAACAGGATAGAGTAATAGCTAGAATGAGTTATAGGTAGCTCAGTTTGAAGCAAAAATCATCATAGTATATTGACAAAAGTAATTGCATGACCTTAGTAAGTAGTTGGCTAATAGTGATGTACTTTTTCTCCTTATTAGCCCTCAGACCCTACTATTTAGGGCAAGCCTAGTACATGGTCAGTTCCTTACCTAAGATGATGTGATGAGGGTAGCCTTGTTTAATCATTTTTATCATTTGGATTTCTCTTGCTTACTCTCCCAACTCCACATACTGGGCAGAGACAGGAGTTTACGTGAGCTAAATATAGGCTGTGTGCCTGTGTATATCTGATGTGACTTACAATAGAACTGAACCTTCCACAGGCAAGTGGTAGAATGAGATTTAGGAAAGGTGGTCTGATTTATGCCTGCCTTACCTCCAAATCTTAAGACTGGGTTCCAGGCCCAGTGTGATTCTTTGGAGATGGGCTACAATGGTAGGCCCTATTTCTAGAACAACACCAAATATTGAAAGCCCATTGGGGGTTTTGCCTAAGAACCCAAGAAACCAAAACAGAACCATACAAATACCTTGGATCTCATAAGCCCTGCCCTTCTATCAGTATTTTTTGAAATGAGAAACCAAGCTACCATCGTTCCTTGGACATACTCCTCTGAGGATAGGTCAGGACTAACCTCTGCTTCATTCTGATTATGTAGTCTTCCTGGGAAAGTGGGTTGTGGGATACACAGTGATTTCACTGGGGACAACTCCCTTTAGCTTAAACTCCAATTCACTTTATGATCCAGCATCCCATATATACCTCCTTTTGCTTGCAGAAAGGTGATGAAAACGACATTCGATCCATCAGTTACTACCCAGAGTCGGCTTCTT
The DNA here is from genome assembly GCF_020740685.1 of Jaculus jaculus. Taxonomy (NCBI): domain Eukaryota; kingdom Metazoa; phylum Chordata; class Mammalia; order Rodentia; family Dipodidae; genus Jaculus; species Jaculus jaculus. The sequence goes on from NC_059125.1 coordinate 116,449,971, forward strand.
TTGACCTCCGCTACTACCCTTACTATGGCAAACTGACTCACGTAAGCTGTATCACCTTCCTTCTTTGCTATGATAAAGGGCTCACACAGAAAGGATTTATAAAAATTAGGGAACAGCAAATAATAACAGAAAGATGAATAGCTGCTGACCATAACAAAGGCCAGCCTCTACAATTCCTAACACAACTACACACCTTTCCATATCTGAACAAATACCACAGTCTAATCAAATCCCTTAAGTTTTCAGATGGGGAATTTGAGATTCAGAATAGGGAAGAGACTTACCCAAAATCACATAGCTAATTAATTATAAAGCCAAGAAGAGGCAAATTACTACCATTGGGTTGAATCAGGCCCAAATAACCTATTTCTTCTTCCTCCCATGCCATAATATTCCCATTGAAGCAGTGAAGACATCATTTCCAGGCTGCCAGGATCTTTATAGACACTAGTTCTGGTTGAATTTGTGGTCTGATATCCAGAAAATCAAATCACTCTGGGTCAGAATTGGTTTATCCCAGAAGACAATCAGACATCTGACAATGTTTTATGAGAACTATATAATTCCTTCACGCTTTCCCAAAGCAAGGGAAGCATGTCAGTAGCTGTTGTCATTTGTGATTGACATCATAAGATTCGCTCAGTTCTTTTTATGGAGGTTATCCCATCCTGCCTTGAGTAGAATTCATTGTTCTCTCACCTACAGGTTAACTACACCTCCCCCCTGGTGGCAATGCATTTTACAGACGTGGTGAAGAACCAAGCAGTGCCTGTACAGTGTCAACTGAAAGGCAAAGGCATCATAAATGATGTCATCAATGATCGTTTTGTGGGGAAGGTCATCTTCACCCTGAACATAGAAACCTAAGAACACCAGGGGGCCACTCCCACCTGTTCTAATTCTGTTTGATTTCGTGTTATACCTGGTAGCACCTCAGTTCTTCTTCAGTTAAGCCAAATGGACGCCTAAGACAACAGATCATCTTTCCTTGCCTTTGACGTGTGTATGAAGTGACAGAGTGGGACCTGCTTGAGTTTTTAAAGATAGTCTCACCTGATGACAGACTAATTTCCTTTCTTTCACTTCAAATTCAGACCAGTTTTTGCTGCTAGAAGTCTCACTATAATGTAAGCATAGCTTCTGATATTATTTACCCTAGACAAGGTCAGGAGAATGCCAGTGATGCTTACAAATTCATCATGTTTTCTAAAATTCTGTTGGTTTTAGAGGTGAAGTCACTCCTAATTGGGCTGATAATCTAACCCCCCTTTTAAAAACTGCCTTTCAAGGTCTTTCCTTGAAAACCATCTCTCAGACCAACCCAGACTGTATACTTAGGGCTACTCTCCTTATAGAATTTTATATCCACGGAGGGTTGAAAAATTGACTGCTTCCCATAGGCAATACAGATTCAAAGACTACATTACCTTCAACCAGGACAGCATGTCATGCTGACATGGGTCCCAGTGCAACTGGAGAGAACACCTAACCTATGGTTGTGATTGGTGGTTGATTGTTTGCTCTATATTAGGTACAACCATCCAAAACCAAACATTCCTGAAAACAGGTTTGTCTGTGCTTCCAACAGAGGAGAAAACATGAAATATCTCCTTTGAACAATTCTTTTTGGGCTATTTGCTTGATAGTAATGTGATTTCCTTTGAAACTATCAGAGATGGGTGCATTGATCCCCACCTACAGCCTTAAAGATCAAACTTAGGGTTTTCCAGTTAATAAATGGCAAAACAGAAAGCTTCTGCCAGGCCTCCTGAAGCCAAAGCTCATTAGCCAGTTTCACGTTTACTTAAAAAAAAATCACATGAGGCAGATGTTTATCCAGGTTGTGGATCAGCCAAGTTGCTTTGTCATATCTTTAGCCATGTGACCATTCCAATTGCTTCTTAACACCTCCACCAGAGGGAGGGCTGGGACAAACAGAGACCGCAAGCATTAGAGAATAGCACAATGTCTCAGGGTCCAAAGTGAGCTTAAACTCCACTTGAAAAGCATGCAGAGACTGTATCTCCTCTATGATGTTTACTTCTTCCAAAACCACAGAACTGGCCATCTAGTGGGAAAGGCTAACAAGTAAGAAAGTATAGTATATAGATAAAAGATACAAAAATATGTGGAAATGCTATGAGGAACATGAGGGAAAATAACTATTTCCAACTGAAAAATTAGCAGAGGAAATCACACATGCAAGGCCACAATCCTGAAGAGATCATGGGTTCTGGCAACTGAAAAGTTCACATACATTGGAGTGTAAAGAGTGCGGAGGAATGGCAGGGAGGGTGGGCCAGATGAGTACTCAGGGACTTTGAATAGGTGAAAAGGAATCTTCAAGGCACCTTCATCAGGAAAACTCTGTGACATTTGCATCTTAGAAAGAGCATTTTGCCATGGTTGGAAAACAGAAGACCTAGACAGGAGTGAGAAAAAAGGGTGAAACATGACCCCAAGCTTTTGAGTTTGGCTAAAACCAGTGAGTGATATGGTGATGGTGTTGATCAATAGTGGGTTTAAAAGATAAAGTAAGTTATTGAGATCAGTTTGGATACTCTGAGCCTGTGGTTTCTACTGGTGTGACACTGAAATAAGCATGTAAATTGGTGTTGGAGAAGAAGGAAAGCAACATTTGGTTAAGTGAACTCACTTAAACCCTAAACTATTTAATCTTGAGAAATTGTGCCAGTTATGTAAACTCACCTGTGTAGTTACCAACTTAGTGTTTTTCTTGGTTTAGTGGCAAAATGGACTATTAATGCTCCTTGAAATCTCCTTAACAGATACCATCTGAATCTTATCCGTAGAGTAGAGGAGGGACTGACAGCTTTTTACAAGTGAGAGAAGATAAACATAACAACAGGTCTATGGGGGAAAAAAGCACAATAAAACTGTCTCCTCCAAGCACATTTCCTTAACAAGATCAATTTTCTGAACCTTGAAACAGAAAAAAGAATCAAATGAAAAAAATTAAGGCCATTTAAAAATGAGCTCATTCAAAATCTCAGGATTCCATAACAAAAGATAACAGAACATTAGATCTGGAAAGGATCTTATGGGGGCATTTAGAGAAAGCAACCTGCATTGCATCTGACTCCAGGTCCAGTGCTCTTTCTCCACTGAGCTGCTGCTAATCAGGAAGTACCATCTTTTAAAAAACTAATGAATGCTATCCCAAACATTTTGAACTATATGTCAAATTTGAGTTAAAATAGTTGACATTCCACAGGAATTCAACTACTGGTGCTATATTTTATACATAATACACGATTCTGTTAAATGCATTGACTCTTAGATAAGGAATTATTAGCCTTTTGTTATAAGTATTTCTCATTCAATGGAACATATTATTTCTACAATTTCAAAGAGCTATTGAAAAGTACCAAGACAGTTTGGACTGTCAACTAGGACGTGATAAAACAGCTTCATTATATAGAACTGGATATTATACAGAACTGGATTAATAAGTATGTTCATTAGTGTGAGATTCTAACTGTTCAATAAACTTCTAGTTGATGAATTCAAACAGGTTCCTATACTGTGCTGTAGCAGGACTTGATTTGTATACCATCTATTGCAATGCACTTGATTTTACTTGATTGTCAATGAGAAATACTACTTCCACATAGCTTTGTGGTCTGTTTTTGCTTCACTTTGGTTATGACTTTTCACAATCCACTCCTCCAAAATCATTACTCTAAAGTAACCTTTCTTAGGCATCCATTTCCTGGAGGATCTTCAAGTAGAAAATATATTGTCTTGGGGAGTTGGTGACAACAATAAATTGAAATAAAAAAGTGATGTATCATTTCCTCTTTCTAGATTCATAATATTGATTTCTTTCCACAGGAATGTTGGATAGCCATGTGGGTGGAAAACTTGACAAATGACAACCTGTTAGTTGAAAACTGGTTTTCTCCCCTCTTCACACACATACCTCTTTTTTGAAATTAAATTTTTGCCTCAGGATTTCACCCATAGGGGAGTGAAACCGAGTCCTTAATTCCTGGGCATTTTCCTTTCAGGGTCATCATGCTCTAGTCTCTCTTGTTTTGTGTAAGAGGCCATCCTTTCCCCCTTCTTCTCTCACTCTCCTTTGCACAGTGTCTCACTAGGCTCTCCCACTGGTGTTGGGATTCCACGTGAGAGCCAGCATGCTTTGTGTCTTCCCTTTCTTTATCAGGGTGGAGACCTGCTATCAATTCTTGTTATTCATGTAGAAGATCGACAGTAAAAGAGAATGGGATAGAGGAATGGAAACTAGATTCAAAGAGAAACTCTGCAAAAGTGTGATGAAAGCCTGCCTAAGTGACTTCTGGCCATATCTGACCACAAACTGTTTCTCAGAGAAAATCCTCTTAGGGTAATTGCAATTAAAGACAAGTGTTTTCAGCCCCTTATTCCACTTAGAGCGTAGGCTGTAGCAGGAATATTTTGTTTCCTTGGAAGCTTCCTTGGCCTAAGAATCACTGGTTCCCCTTCAAATATTCATGTGTAGTAAGGTAATTTAAGGAAATCATACAGAAATATGATTTATAGTGTTTTTCTATGAGCAGAAGGTAGAATTTTAAGTGTGCATATATGTGTGTGTGTTGAGGCTATAACAGGGACCTTCTCATTGTTGGGACAAATCACCCAACCATAAGAAGCTTATGGGAGGAAAAGGCTTACTTCAGTTTATAGTTTCTCTGTAAGGGTCTCTGTTAGGGAACTCTCATCATGGCTGACATAAACGTGGTGGAGCAGGCAGCTAGCGCAGCACATCTTGTCACAGCAACAGGAAAGGAACCATTTCAGTGAGCCAGCTCTATATTCCCAGTGGACTGGACTAAGAGACCTCAAGGCCCACCCCCAGTGACACACCTCCTCCACCAAGGTGCCTCTTCCCCAAAGATCCACCATCTGAGGACTAAGTAGGAAGTTTAATCATGAACCCTTGAGACTATGGGGGTCATTTTCTTTTGATTTTTTTGAGGTAGGGTCTCATTCTAGCCCAGGCTGGTCTCCAACTCACAATGTTCCTTCTACCTCTGCCTTGCAAGTGAGTGCTGGGTTTAAAGCAATGCACCACCACACCTGGTCTATGGGAGAAATTTCAAAGCACCACAAAGTACAGTGGTCATGAGCAGATTAGATGAATGAAATGAGGAATGAAACTTCACAAAGTTCATTAGTTGCAGGCTGAAAGGGAAAAGGGGGCTGATAAATGTATCTAAAAATTTAAAGACAGATGTGATAAGCTCTTGGTCTAGCAGATCATTCACAATGTACTTCCTTTTAGGCTACTGAATGAAGATTAGGATGTCAATAAAAAATAGGTGTGGGCTGGAGAGATGGCTTAGTGGTTGAAGCACTTGCCTGTGAAGCCTAAGGACTCAGGTTCAATTTCCTAGAACCCACATAAGCCAGATGCACATGGGGGCACATGTATCTGGAATTTGTTTGTAAGAGCTGACAGCCCTGCTGTGCCCATTCTCTCTCTCTCTCTCTCTCTCTCTCTCTCTCTCTCTCTCTCTCTCTCTCTCTCTCATAAATAAATATATAAAGAAATTAAAATATTTTTTAAAAATAGGTCCAGGCATGGTGGTGTACACCTTTAATCCCAGCACTTGACAGGAAGAGGTAGGAGGATCACTGCGAGTTTGAGGCCACCCTGAGACTACATAATGAATTCCAGGTCAGCCTGGGCTAGAATGAGACCCCACCTTGAAAAATTGCAAAAAAAAAAAAAAAAGAGTAGAATTAACAATATAGATAGCAAACTTGACAATAATTAAAATAAGGTTTATTTTCAAGGAAATTACTAATCATAAGTAGCACAACAACCTAGTATAGTAGGAGCTAAACTCTTGCCAACTCTAAGCCCTAATGCTCCCTAACAATGAGACATGTGGAGTTGTCTATCTTGAGAGGAGTTATGACTTTGTTGAAGTATCCCAGGTGATCATATGGGAAGAGAAACAGGAGAATAAATACTTAAATTTCCTCCTTATATTCCCTGGTAGTAATTATCAATGGTCAGACCTAAGGGACAAAAAAAAAACACTTAGTGATGTACTTTATGCAGGTCGATTTTGCAAAGATGAATACAACATGGAGAAGGGTGGAAAGTGTACCTGGAGAGGTAAAGAGTAGACATCTAGAACAGTCATCAAATGAAAGTTCTGTGTGGAGATTATTTGGCTGATCATGGTGGCAAGCACCTTTAATCCCAGCACTCAGGAGGCAGAGTTAGGAGGATAGCTGTGAGTTTCAGGCCAGCCTGAGACTACATAGTGAATTCCAGGTAAACCTGGACTAGAGCAAGACCCTACCTCAAAGGAAAAAAAAAAAGATTATTTGACACCTGGTACAGAATATAACCCATTCCTCAACCAAGTCTCAGCACCAGGTTAATTTTATTTTCACACAATCTCTGCTTTCTGCCTACAGATCAAAAGCATAGTTTCACCATTATATATATTTCTTTTTCTGTCCTCTAGTAGTTATTCTCTTTCTAAATTTTCTCTTCATATTTGTGTTAGTATGAATAAATGTCACCCTATAGATTCAGAAGTTTTATTAAAGCTTCTTAGATTTCCAGCTACCTGGTTAGAGGAGATGTCACTGGGTGGATCTTAGTGTCCAGCCCTAAATTCTGGTGGTGGATTTGAAATTACAGTCTAACGATATGCAAAATGCCTGAGTTCCACCTGGAATTCCTAAGTGTGCTTATGTATGGTGGCACTTTAGAGTTTTTTGGCTTAGAGTTTCTCTCTGCTTAGTACTGTGAGAGAGGGTCACCTTCTTCTGCCACTATGGAACTTCCCCTGGATCTGTAAGCTTCAAGGAATATCCCTTCCTCCATAACTGTGCCTGATTTGGAAATTCATCTCACCAACCTGGAAGCTGTCTACTAAAATCCTTTTTTTAACTTTGTATTGACAGCTTCCATACATATACACAATATACCATGAGCATAATCCTCTCCCACCACCCTCCCTTTTTCCTTTTCCTCTACCACCTCTACTGAATCCCTTCTTCTTTCCAACTAGTCCATATTTTAAGTCATCATATTTCCCTCCTATTATGCAGGTCTTGTGTATGTAACAACAATCACTGTGGGGTCATAGATACCATAACCACTCTGTATCTGGAAGATGGTATTGTAAAAGCATTTGTCACCTTCATTTGCCTAATATTCTTTCCCACACCTTTTCAGCAATGGTCTCTGAGCCTTGGAAGGTATGATAAAAATGTCTCAGTGCTGAGCACCCCACTGTAACTTCTTCTCATCACTTTTGAATCTCCCCAATGCTTACCACCATCTGAAAAGAGAAGCTTCCCAAACCAAAAATGACAGTAGTACTAATATATGGGCATAAACCCAAGTATTTAGAGAACTGTTTGGTGGGCATAATATAGCCAGTTAGACAGAGCAACAGCATTAGTTTCCCCTTAGGGCTTATGACCTCCCTAGTCATAAGCTTTTGATTAGGTTTGCACTACCAGGCAGAAATACCCTCTGATAGTGTGAGCTCAAGTCCAAGCCGAAGGCAGTTGGTTCCATCCATAGCAGATATGCCACCATTGCACTAGTTGGCACATTTGGCCTAGCTGGTTAGCTGAGATGCTTCCAGGATCCACTGCTGGTTAAGATTATTGATAACATCTCTCCACCAGGCCACATAGATTTTTGCAGCATCATGACAGCTAGCCTACAGGAAGGAGATTTCCAGATCAGCTCTAGCTTGATCTCTCAGTGTCCTGAAGCCCAAGCATGTGATGCCTTCAGCAATAGAGTTTTACCATGTAGTTCTAATAGACAACCAAGAGTCTTGGTAATAGACTAATGTTTTAGGGGAATCAGAGACCTTCCTGACCAACATCTCACTTGCACTGGAAGGTGGACCATCCCTGGCACTGAAATTTTCTTATAACAATCTATGTCTTCTGGACATAGCATTATACACCCCTATAGAGTACTTCTGCAAAAATTCTTTTTATATACACACACACACAGAGAAAGAGAGACAGAGAGAGAGAGAGAAGGAGAGACACACAGAGAGAGGTTTGAAGTCTGCCTATGGTTTTTTCTTAGCATCTTTAGTTTTTACTAACCCTTCTCCCACCCCTCCTCTCTCTTTGCAAATGAATAGCAAAGATTTAAAATAAATAACTATTAAGAAAAATAAAAATACTGAGTACCCTCAAGCTGTTCCATAAAATAGAATGCAAAGAAACACTACTAAACTCATCCTACAAAGCCAACATTACCCTGATACCATATCTAGATAAGGACATAAAGAAAAAAGCTATAGACCACGTTTCTCCATGAACATAGATGTAAAAATTCTCAATAAAAGTATTGCAAGGGCTGGAGAGATGGCTTAGCGGTTAAGCACTTGCCTGTGAAGCCTAAGGACCCCGGTTCGAGGCTCGGTTCCCCAGGTCCCACGTTAGCCAGATGCACAAGGGGGCGCACGTGTCTGGAGTTCGTTTGCAGTGGCTGGAAGCCCTGGCGCGCCCATTCTCTCTTTCTCTCCCTCTATCTGTCTTTCTCTCTATGTCTGTCGCTCTCAAATAAATAAATAAAAAATGAACAAAAAAAATTTTAAAGTATTGCAAATCCCTCTGATAGAGTGAGTTCAAACCCAAGCAGAGAGTAATTGGGTCTCTTTTTAAATTTTCTTTTCTCAAATTCAAGAACAGATTAAGGGCTAGAGAGATGGCTCAGCAATTAAGGCACTTGCCAGCAAAGCCTAACGACCTGAGTTCAATTCCCTAGTACTCTTTCTTACTGCCTCTCTTCTTTCTCTCTCTACTTGTAAGTAAATAAATAAATAAAGACCATATTAAGATCACACATTATGGCTAAGTTGCTTTGAGTCTAGAGATTTAAGGTTGGTTTACAGTGTGAAAAACCATAATTATAATTCAGCATGTTAATAGAATGAAGGATAGAACCCGTATGATTATCTCAATGTAAGAAAGGCCTTCCAAGGCCGGGTGTGGTGGCGTATGCCTTTAATCCCAGCATTCGGTAGGCAGAGGTAAGAGGATTGCCATGAGTTCAATGTCACCCTGAGATTACATAGTGAATTCCAGGTCAGCCTGGGCTAGAAAGAAACCCTACCTCTAAAAACCAAAATAAAAGGAAAGGCCTTCCAATAAAGCTCAATATCCCTTTATGATTTTTATGATAAAACATTGAATAAACTAGGCATAGAAGGAACATACTAAGGATATATGTGATAAACTTATAATCACATTATACTAAATGGAGAAACCTGTGAGCATGTCCTCTGAAACCTGGAACAACTCAAGCATATCCACTTTCTCCACCCTTACCCAGCATCCCAGTATAGTGCTTGAAGTCTTAGCTAGAGCATTAAGACAAGAGAAAGAAACAAACGGGATACAAACAGGAAAGAAGCCAAATTATCTCCATTTGCAGATGGTATGATCCTGTACATTAAGGACCTTAAAGACTTCACCAGAAAACTCTTAGACCTGACAGACACCTGACAGACAATTTGAGCAAAGTACAAGGATTAAAAAAACACCACATAAAATTGAATAGCTTTTCATTAGAATCATAATGAGCTCACCAACAAAGAAATCAGGAAAAACCCTATTCATTATAGCTTTTAACTGTCAAGGAAAGGGCTGGAGAGATGGCTTAGTGGTTAAAGTGCTTGCCTGCGAAGCCTAAAGACCCAGGTTCAATTCCCTAGTACTCAAGTAAGGCAGATGCACATGTGTCCAGAGTTTGCAGTAGCTAGAGGCCCTGGTATGCCCATTCTGTCTTTCTCTCACTCAAATAAATAAGTAAATATAAAAATATAAAAAATGCCTAGAAATAAGCCTAACCAAAGAAATCAAAGACCACTAAAATGAAAATTTTAAAACATTGAACAAAAAACTGAAAAAGATATTAGAAGATGAAAAGATGCTGGGCGTGGTGGCGCACGCCTCTAATCCCAGCACTAGGGAGGCAGAGGTAGGAGGATCGCCATGAGTTCAAGGCCACCCTGAGACTACAGAGTTAATTCCAGGTCAGCCTGGACCAGAGTGAGACCCTACCTCGAAAAACCAAAAAAAAAAAAGAAAAGAAAAGACTACTTATATTCATGGATAAGCAAAATTAATATTGCAAAAATAGCTTCATGGCTGAAGGCAAACTACAAACTCAATGTAATCTCCATCAAAATCAGTAAGACTCAAAATGTTAACACTGAAAGAAGAAACACAGGGGGAACACTTCAAGTTGTAGGCATAGATAGGATTTTTTGAGAGAAGCCCAACAGACTGGCATCTTTTATGTGAGAAAGCAAGAGAAAAAGGGAGAGAGAGAGAGAGAGAAAGAGAGAACTGGTGCATCAGGGCTTCCAGACACTGTAATCAAACTCCAGACACATGTGCAACCTCGTGCACTTGTGTCACCTTGTTTGTCTGAGTTACGTGGGACCTGGAGAGTCAAACATGGGTTCTTCAGCTTCACAGGCAAGTACCTTAACCACTAAGGCATCTCCCCAGTCCATAGATAGGACTTTTTTTTAACATAGCTCCAATAGCATAGGAAAACAGTCCAAGCATTGACTAATGGGGTTGTACAAAATTAAGAAGCTTCTGTGGAACAAAGGAAACAATCACTGAGTGAAGAGACAGCCTACAGAATGGAAAAACATATTTGCCAAATGCACATAAGATGGGAATGACATCTAAAATATATAAGTAATCACAAAATCAAATATCCAAAACCAAACCAGGTCTGGAGATATGGTTCAGTGGTTAAGGCACTTGCCTGCAAAACCTAAGAACCCAGGTTCTATTCCCCAATACCCACATAAAGCCAGATGCACAAAGTGGCAAATGCATTCTGGAGTTTGTTTCCAGTGGCTGGAGGTCCTGGTGCGCCCATTCTCTCTGTCTGTCTCTCTTCTCTCTATTTCTCTCTCTCTCTGAGTCTGATAAATTTTTTAAAAAGGTATTTTAAAATATAATTTTTTTATTTGAGAGCGACAGACACAGAGAGAAAGACAGATAGAGGGAGAGAGAGAGAATGGGCGCGCCAGGGCTTCCAGCCTCTGCAAACGAACTCCAGACGCGTGCGCCCCCTTGTGCATCTGGCTAACGTGGGACCTGGGGAACCGAGCCTCAAACCCGGGTCCTTAGGCTTCACAGACAAGCGCTTAACTTCGAAGCCATCTTTCCAGCCCTAAACTATTTATTTTTTCCAAAGAGAGAGAGAGAGAGAGAGAGAGAGAGAGAGAGAGAGAGAATGGGTGTGCCAGATCCTCCAGCCTCTACAAATGAACTCCAGACACATGTTCCACCTAGTGCATCTGGCTTCTGTGGGTCCTGGCGAATCAGATCTAGGTCCTTTGGCTTTGCAGGCAAGCCCCTTAACCACTAAGCCATTTCCCCAGCTTCCTAAATACATATTTTAAAAAATCATCCAATAAGTAAATGGGCCAATGAAGTCAGTAGACATCTCTTAAAAATAAAAAACAAATACTAATGGCCAATAACTACTTGAAAATGTGTTCAACATCCTTTTTAATGAATTAATTAATCTTTGCATGTGCATATCCAAGAGTGTGAGTGCAGTATGCATGTGTCACAGCACACAGGTGGAGGTCAGAGGATGACTTCAGGCGTTGCTCCTTGCTTTCCCCTCCACTAGAGGCAGGAACTCCAATTGTTGTTCACCACTCTGTTCACAAGAGCAACTGGTCTGCAAGCTTCAGCGAAATTCTCCTGTCGCCATCTCTCTTCTTGTTGTAAGCACATTAAGAGAATTGAAACCCATTGGGGATCTGAATTTAGGTACTCAGACTTGCATGGCAAGTGTTTTATCCACTGAGCCACCTTCCCAGCCCAGCTATCATAGAAACACAAATTAAATATGCTGTGAGATGCCATCTTAACCCAGTCAGAAGCCCTGTCACAAAGAAAATAAATAATGGGTTTCTCTCGCGTATCCTCATTGGTGGTGTCGTACCGAGGACGCCAAGGCTTAGTTGAGGGTGACAACGATGACGTTTCCGTAGCTGGCCAGCACGCTGTCAACCATCAGGTTGCCGGTGCCCTCCAGGCAGGAGCCGCTGTGCATGTACACCATCACCGGCTTCCTGTTACTCTGCTGGTGGATGTCTGCGGGGGAGGGGGGAAGACAGACACGGTTCAAACACATGCACATGCACCCACAGCATCCCACCCCCACCGGGGTCCACGGGGGCGGGTGAGCCACAGACACCCCCCAGGGATGGAAGGATTGCTCAGTGGTTAGGGCGATCGAAGACCTAGCGGAGCCTGAGGATGGAGTGAGCCGGAAAAGGGAGGGAAATGGAAGGAAGGAAGGAGGTAAGGAGGGAGGAATGAAAGTAAGGAATGGATAGGAAGTGGAGGAGACAGGGAAGGAAGGGAAAATGGAAGGAAGAAGTTGAATGGAAGGAAGGAAGGAAGGAAGGAAGGAAGGAAGGAAGGAAGGAAGGAAGGAAGGAAGGAAGGAAGGAAGGAAGGAAGGAAGGAAGGGAGAGGAACTAGAAGAAACACAGAATGGGTGGGGAAAATGGAAGGAAGGAGGGAGGGAATGGGGAGGAAGTGGAGGAGACAGGGAAGGAAGGTAAAATGGGAGGAAGAAAGAAGGAAGGAGGGAAGGAATGGAGAAGAAGTGGAGGAGTCAGGGAAGGAAGGGAAAACAGAAGGAAGGAAAGGTATAGGGAGGGAGAAAGGAAGGAAGGAATGAAGAGGAAGTTAAGAAGGCAGGGAAGGAAGTGAAGATGGAAGAAAGGAATGGAGGGAGGGAGGGAGGGAGGAGGGAATATTTTATTTTATTTATTACGGAGAGAGAATGGGCGCATGACAGTGCCTGTAACTGCTGCAGACAGACTCCAGGTGCACACACTGCCCTGTGCGTGTGGCTTTACATGGGTCCCATGGAATCGAACCCAGGCCCTCGGCCTCACGGGCAAAAGCATATCTAATTGCTGAGTAATCCCTTCCCTACAGGACCCCAGGTGCTGATTTTTATGTGGGATTCACACTGAGGTCTTCAGGCTTAACCCTAGCCCTGCCGATCCTGTTTCTCCAGCCTGACTTTTCACTCTTTTTTTTTTTATACTTAAAAAAAATGTTTATTTTTATTTATTTATTTGAGAGCGACAGACAGAGAAAGAGGCAGATAAATATAGAGACAAATGGGCGCGCCATGGCCTCCAGCTACTGCAAACGAACTCCAGACGCGTGCAGGAACTTGTGCATATGGCTAACGTGGCTCCTGGGGAATCGAGCCTCAAACCTGGGTCCTTAGGCTTGACAGGCAAGCGCTTAACCACTAAGCCATCTCTCCAGCCCTGCTTAAAAAAAATTGTCACGTTTTATATCATTTCATATTTATTTATTTTCCCTTGCTTTTTATTTTAAATAGTTCTGAGAAGGAAAAATAATAATTACATCACGTCAAAACACTTCTTTTTGTAATTTTTATTTATTTATTTGTAAGCAGAGAGAAGAGAGAGACACAGAGAGAGAATGGGCTCGCCAGGGCCTCCAGCCACTGCAAAGGTACTCCAGTTGCATGTGCCCCATGTGCATCTGGCTTACCTGGGTTCTTTTGCTTCGCAGGTAACGCCTTAACTGCTAAGCCATTTCTCCAGCCTTCAAAACACTTCTTGAAAGTACTTCATCACTGTGAGTCAATTCTCGAAATCCCCATTATTATTATTATTGGAATTTGAAGATCTGCAAAAAATAAGAAAATAATTTTTTTAAAATGTCCTTTGACATCCCACCCCCGAACCACCACCAAAAGAAGAAGGAGAAGCAGAAGAAGATGGAGGAGGAGAAGAAGGAGAAAACACAGTCAGAATTCCAAAATATGCAATATTTACTCACAAAAATAAAGTCGGGAAGGAAGAAAAGAGAGAGAGAGAGAGAGAGAGAGAGAGAAAGTTGCATGCATATTTTAAAATTTCATTTTCTCTTCTTGTGACCAAGCCAAAAATTTATTTTATTTTATTTAAAATATATTTTATTTTATTTTTTAAAATTTTATTTTAATTTTAAAAGTGATTATTGTAAATCATATATATATGTATACGTGTGTGTGTGTGTGTGTGTGTGTGTGTGTGTATGTATTTTTTGGAGCTTTTAGACTTGTTTCAATAGAGATTGGCAGAGTCTTTGGCATGGTAATGGAATTTTGGAAAAACCAAAGGTAGGTTTTTCTTTCTTTTTTTTAAATTTTTTTTTGTTTATTTTTATTTATTTATTTGAGAGCAACAGACAGAGAATGAGGCAGAGAGAGAGAGAGAGGGAGAGAATGGGCGCGCCAGGGCTACCAGCCTCTGCAAACGAACTCCAGACACGTGCGCCCCCTTGTGCATCTGGCTAACATGGGACCTGGGGAACCGAGCCTCGAACCGGGGTCCTTAGGCTTCACAGGCAAGCGCTTAACCGCTAAGCCATCTCTCCAGCCCTCTTTCTTTTAAAAAAAAAAAAATTGTACAAGAAGAAAAGGAAACGAGTACACGTGTGTGTGTACTAGTTTTGGGTAAAAAAAAAAAAGGGAAGGAGAAACAGAATTGCTATATATATATATATATATATATATATATATATATATATATAGAGAGAGAGAGAGAGAGAGAGAGAGAGAGAGAGAGAGAGGTAAATTATAAAGAGCCAAGGTCACACTTCCTATAGGCTGGAGAAATTTATTTAATATTTGTCACAAAGGCCTCCTGACTTGAATTTTAAAAAATAAAAAAAAATAAAGTCACCATGTGTGTATACATATATATATATATATATGCATATATATATATATATATATATATATATAAAATAAAGTCACCATGTGTGTATATATATATATGTATATATATATACATATATATATTATAATAGATACATAAATAAAATAAATCATATATATGTATATAATAAGTACATAAATGTAAATGCGTATTTTTAAATTTTAAATACTAAGTCCAGGCAGACATGAACCAGGGACAGAGAAAAACAATAATTAATTAATTAATAACTATAATAAATAAATATGTAAAATATACAAATAAAAATATAATAAAATAATTAACAATTAATTCAAAACAAAAATGTAACCTTGTCCCTAGAAGGTGCCCACTTCCAGTTCTCTCCCACGCGTGTTGCTATTTAAGTGCTAACCCTAGGTGCCCCCTTGTGCGTCTGGCTTTACATGGGTTCTGGGGAATCAAACCCAGGTACTCAGGCTACTGCAGACAAGCTCCTCTAACCACTGAGCCGCCTCTCTGGCCCCCAGACGACCAGTTTTAACAGTTGGCACAGCAGGCTTACGCAGAGGAAGCAGTATGAACCCACTGATTGCTAAAAGAGGAGGAGCGGTGGGGGAGGGGGGAGAAGGGAAGGCTTCCATCTGCACACCTACTACGCTTTCCCCATGCACTGAGACGGGTCTGTGGGCCATGAGTTCAAGACCAGCCTGAGGTGACAGAGCAGATTCTGGGATTGGCCTGAGACCTAGTGCCAGACCTGACCTCGGAATAACCAAAATAAAATAATAAAATAATAAAAAGTCAAATAATAAAACTCAATTTGGTTAGAGGTGGGAGGATCATGGGCCGTGAATTTGAGGCCAGCCTGAGGTGACAGAGTGGATTCCGGGGTTACCCTGGGCCTAGAGCCAGACCTAAACTTGGAAAAACCAAAATAAATAAATAAAATAAATAATAAAAGGTAAAGTAAAATAAAATAAGAAAACAGAAAAACTAGACTCAATTTGGTTAAAGGTAGGATCATGGGCCATGAGTTCGAGGCCAACCAGAGACGATGGAGTGAATTCCAGGTCAGCCTGGGCTAGAGCCAGATCCAACCTCAGAAAAACTCAAATAAAATAAAATAAAAATATTGGAGTCGACTGAGTCAGAGGTAGGAGGATCATGGCTATGAGTTCAAGGCCAGCCTGAGACAACAGAGTGAATTCCAGGTCAGCCTGGGCTAGAGCCAGACCTGACCTACAAAAGACTCAAATAAAATAAAAATTAATAAATAAGTGAACTAAAATAAGAATATTGGAGTCGACTAGGTGAGAGGTAGGAGGATTGTGGCCATGAGTTGGAGAACAGCCTGAGACAATGGAGTGAATTCCAGGTCAGCATGGGCCAGAGTGAGACCCGACCTCAAAAAAACAAAAATAAAATCATAAAATACAATAAAAATATAAAATAAAGTAAGAAATAAAATAAAAAATAAATGATAACATATTTTCAAAAATTAATCAAGCACATATAAATTGCCTGGTAAATGTCGGGTCAGGGAAAATGGCATATCCTGTCTGCAGAACCCACAGCTGCCATCAGAAGAAAGGTTTCGTCCTAGCAGCCATGAAAAAAAATAAAAGAAAAGAAAAAGAAAATCAAAGATAAATCCATACCAACACTAATAATTATATATTATATATGGAAATACACAATGTTTTATTTCCCCACTGAATATCAAGGACAGGCACCAAAACCCACAGCCGCAGTCAGCTGTCCCACTAAGTACTGGAGGTTTTTAAGTTTTACCAATAAAATATTATACAGCAGGCCAGATGGATGATTAAGTGGTTAGAGACACTCGCCCATGAAGCCCAAAGAACAGATTTGATTTTCTGGGACCCACGTCAAGCCATATATGCAAGGGGGTGCACACATCTGGAGTTCGTTTGCAAAGGCTGGAGGCCCTGGTATACCCATTCTCTCTACCACTCTCCTCTTTTTAGATGGCAGTGACCTTGGATGCAGAAGGCACCAGAGGACTGAGAAGTAGTGACAGAGGAGTGCTCAGCACTGAAATATCTCCATCACACCTTCCAAGGCACAGGGTTCATTGAGGAAGAGATGGTGGAAAGAATGAAAGAGCCAAAGGAAGGGTAGGACTCCTTACAGCATGCTCCTCCAGACACAAAATGGCCTGGATATCCATGACCTCATAGTGCCTGACACTACCTACACAAGACCATCATAATAAGAGGAAGAGATCATGACATCAAAATAAAAGAGGGACTGACTGAGGGTGGAGGGGATGTGATGGAGAGTGGAGTTGTAAAAGGGAATGTGGAGAGAGGGAATGACCATGGTTTATTGTCTATAATTATTAATAAAAAATTGTTAATAAAAAAATAAAATTTAAAAAAAGCTAACTCCTCAAGGGCTGCCCAAAGGCTAATCAAATCTACATAGATAGTCTCTCAATAATGATTATAGGTCCTTTCAAGTTTCTGATTAATATAAATCATTAATACATCCCATATATACAGCTTCTATAATAATAAGTAATTTTTGAAGAAAAAAATAAAGCACTTGGGCTGGAGAGATGGCTTAGTGGTTAAGGCATTTGCCTGCAAAGCCCAAGGACCTCGGCTAAATTCCCCAGGACCCACATAAGCCAGATGCACAAGGGGGCGCATGTGTCTGGAGTTCATTTGCAGTGGCTGGAGGCCCTGACCTGCTCATTTTCTCCCTCCCTCTCTCCCTCTCCCTCTCTCTCTCTCTCTCTCTCTCTCTCTCTCTCTCTCTCTCTCTCTCTCTCTCCCTCTCCCTCTCCCTCTCCCTCTCCCTCTCCCTCTCCCTCTCCCTCTCCCTCTTTCTCACTCTCTCAAATAAATAAAAATAAAATAAAAAGATGCTTACCAGGTGGCAGTCCTCTCTTAAAAAAAAATTAAGCCAGACATGGTGGTGCACACCTTTAATTCCAGCACTTGGGAGGCAGAGGTAGGAGAATTGCCATGAGTTTGAGGCCAGCCTGAGACTACATAGTGAATTCCCTGTCAGCCTGGGCCAGAGTGAGACCATACCTTGAAAAGCCAAAATAAAAATAAAAATAAAGCACTTGTAGCTGACTTCTCTTTGCTGAAACAAAACACCTTACCAAAGGCAGTTTATGGAAGAAAAGGGCTTATTTCAGTTTATATTCTTAAGAGAAAGTTTCATCATGGCAGGGAAAAGATGGCAGAGCAGAGGCTGAGCATCACAGCTCTACTGACAACAGAAATTGGGACATAACACTCTTGAATCAGCCCCAGCAACACACCTCATCCAGCAAGTTCTCATCTCCCAAATTGCCACCAGACAGGGACCAAGTATTCAAAACACATGAGGCTATGGGGGATATCCCATTCAAACTACCACAGCACTCTAAAAAAAAAAAAAAATAGTTGTCTCTTTTATACTAGCAATAAAAAATTCTTGAAAATTAATGAAACAATTCCATCTAAAATTGCATTAAAAAGAAACAAATAATAAGGAAATATTAACCAAATAAATGTGTGCATACACTGAAAAGTATATACTATTGTTAAAGAAGAGCTAAATAAATGGAAACACATTTAAGTTCATGGATTATTTTAATAATGTTAAAGTGATAATACTCAAGCTGGAAAAATGGCTCAGTGGTTCTGTGAGATTCCTATGCAAGCATGAGGGCCTGAGGGGACCTAAGGCATTCTAAGAGTTTGAACCTCCAGAATACAACTTAAGAGTTGGATGTGGCCATCTGCCCTGGTAACCCCAGTTTCACAGGAGAACAAAGACCAGGGAATTGCTAGAGCTTGCAAAGGCAGGGGGTGGAAAGTTCTGGGATTAATAAGAGACCCTGGGTCCAAAAAAAAAAAAAAAAAAGAGAATGGGCAGCCAGACACGGTGGCACATGCCTTTAATCCCAGCACTTGGGAGGCAGAGGTAGGAGGATCACCATGAGTTCAAGGCCACCCTGAGACTACATAGTTAATTCCAGGGCAGTGTGAGCTACGGTGAGACCCTATCTCAGAAACAAACAACAATAACAAAAAAAAAAAAAAAGACAAAACTCAGGCTTAGGATGTATCTCAATGATAGAGTCTGGAAAACTAAACTAGAAGATTCAACTTCCCAGTAAGATGGCAATGTAGTAGCCATGCCAAAGCAGCCTGGAGGGGGCAATAATCAGGAAAATAGCAAAATGCATTCTTCTATCAAAAAGTGAAATTGTTTAAGAAATTATCAGCCTCAGCAGAGAAGCAGGAGAGACCCAGAGCTTCTAGCAAGCAGGCAACCAGCCCCAATAGCCTCCTGCTCTGGTGCCATTAGCCCTTGTCTTTGCCTGCCTGGCACTGCCTGAGCCACAAGAGCAGAAGCCAGGAAAAAGGATTTTGCGCTCATACAAGCCTCCTTGCAAAGTCAAGAAATCTGAAGAAGTCAGCAGGGACCAGCTGAAAAGCTGCTGAATGAGAATACAATCTGAACCAGCTGAGCAGCTCCAGCACACCTCCAGGCACCCTGCACAGCCTCCCTTCCCCTATCCCCCAGTGTCACAAACCACCAGAAAAAGACCCCCAGCCACACAGCATCCAGCACAGCCAATCAGAACACCAGATCCACAACCCAAGTAGCCTAACATAGTCCACAGCGCAACAGAGAGGAACCAAGGTAGGCACTCAGCATAGGTGAGATTGGAAGCCAAACCAATAAATAACAGGGCCTAGTTACACAAAGCCTGCACTGGAAGTGCTAAATCTCATGTTCCATGTCAGGGCAGGTTATGTGTTAGATTTGATTTATGTAGTCTTGGTTGGTTTTACCACTTTCAAATAAGCTGTATCTTGGCATTGACTATTGTTGCCTTTGGTGTTTCCTGATTTATGGGGCCTTTATCTTTTTCTTCTGACATTATTGGGGGCAGGGTCTCACTCCACCCCAGGCTGACCTGGAACTCTTTACAGACCAGAAATATCAGCCTCCCTGTTGACAGGATTAAAGATGTGCAACAATACACATCTTTAGGGACTTTGATTTTCTTAGATTATCTGTTTGTTTTAATCCCTACTCTTGCATAAATACTCTGTGCTCGTTTTGATTGAATGTGTATATTGCTCAGTTTAATTTTAGAATTTTTCAGTAATTTGCTCCACCCATACTTTTGTAGCAGGCAAACACCTGGGGTCACTTCTGCTGTTACACTAGGAGTAATATAAGAGTCACACCTGGCACCACAAGCTCCTATCCTAAAGACATATAAAATCATATTTTCATGTCTAAGAATACTGCAGATAATTAGAAAACCCAAGCATCAAATTAACTCAAGATGCAAAAATTTCTACATTATAAGACAAGAAACACAAAAAATTAAGACAATCCCACCAAAAATTATAAGTCCATCAGAAATGACCTCTAGTAAGACTGATTTAGATGAAATGCCTGACAAAGAATTTTTTAAAAAATGATTACAACTATGTTCAAAGAAATCAAAGGAATTAAAGAAGAAAACAAACTCCTGAAGGAATTCCAAGAGAATACAGGAAAACAACTTAATGAAATAAGGAGGTCAATATAATACATAAGAATGAAAATATGTATGTAAAAGAATATGGAAATGAAAAAATAGCAATAAGGAATACTAGTTATGCAAAATAGAATAAGTCAAATAGCAAACTATAGAAAGTCTCACCAGTAGAATGGATGAAGGAGAGAACAGAATAACTAAAGTAGAAGACATGGTGGCAGATATAATACAGTCCAACAAAGAGAAAGATAATCTAATAGAAGGTATGTATGGGAATTTCAAGACATTCAGGACAACCATGAAGAGAGCAAACACAAGAATTCAGGGTATAGTATAAGGAGAAGACTTTTACTCCAAAGACATAGTAGGTATTTTCAACAACCGGTTCAATTCCCCCATGCACACATAAAGCCAGATGCACACAATGTCACATTTATCTGGCATCTGTTTGCACTGGCTAGATGCTCTGGCGCACCCATTCTCGCCCTCTCCCTCTCCATGTGTGTGTGTAAATAAATAATTTTTTTTAAGCTAGAAGATTCACAACTTCCAGTTTCAAAACTTACTATGAAGCAAATGGGAGAGAGAGGAATCACTAGTGACAATAATCAATAGTTGACACTGCAAGCTTTATATTTGGCCTGCCAGGTCAAATGAGCTAACGGGTGCAATAGTAGCACATCTGTTATGGGGGAAACCAACCACCCTCTAATTTGACTGGAGGGCCCACTCCATGGGAGGGAATACATCCCTGACATTGAAAACCTACAACAGGAGTAATCATGAGCCCTAGGAGTGTAATGTCTGCTGGTGTCTGGCTAAACATATATACTATGCTCATCATACTGCCCAGTAAGCACTTCTCTTAATGTTCATACCCACATATTAATGCTACTCTCACTTTTGGTTAGAACACCTTCTCTTCTCAGATGGCAGTGATCTTGGGATGACTCAGAAGGCACCATGATGCTGAGAAGTGACAGAGGAGTGCTCAGCACTGCAATATCTCCATCACACCTTCCAAGGCTCAGGGTCCATTGCAGAAGAGGTGGCAGAAAGAATGTAAGAGCCAAAAGAAGGGTAGGACTCCTTACAACGTGCTCCTCCAGATACAACATGGCCTGGATATCCATGATCCCACAGTGTCTGACACTACCTACACAAGACCATCATAGGAGGAATCAATAGGAGGAAAAGATCATGACATCAAAATAAAAGACAGACTGATTGAGAGGGGGAGCGGATATGAAGCAGAGTGGAGTTTCAAAGGGGAAAGTGGGGGGAGGGAGGGCATTACCATGGGATATTGTTTACAACCGTGGAAGTTGTCAATAAAAAAATCTTATGATGCGAGAGAAATTACAATACAGTGACACAGAAACTCATAGAGGTCTAAGGAATATAATTCAGAATCTAGGGGGCTGGGGAACTGGGTCAGCATTAAAGACCTCTTGTCATTTAAGTGTAAGGACCTCTCTGGTCAGAGACTGCCAAGTTCAACTCTCCAGAACACCCATAAAATTCTGCATATGACAGGCTGCATTTGCAGAACATTGAGAAATCAAGCTGGAACTGAGCTAGAAGCCAGCTCCCTGCCAGCTAGCTGTCACAGTTCTGGGAAGCGCTATGCAAGCTGCTGAGGAAAAAACGTCACTAATAGCATGAACAAGCAGTGAATCCTGCAAGCAACAAAATTAACCAGGCAGACTAGATGCACCCACCAGTACAATAATGGAACATAAGTTATGGGTAATCAACTGCTCTCTGATTGGATATGAGGCCCAGTCACTGTGAGGGAATTATGCCTAGTACTAGGAATCAAGTCAAAAGCCTATGGTGTGGAAGGACCAGAGGGAAGCTTCCACTGCTCTGTGGCTAAATGGAGAAGCCATGTCTACCAAAAAGCCTTTTAATTGCATTTGTTTATCCCTTTTGATCCATGCTTCCCTCACTCTTGGTCAGAGAACCTACTGTTGCCACATGGTGGGTGAATACCAGGTAGACCCAAGACCTTTCAGAATGACAAAAACAGAAAGCCCAGGGTCTAGCAAGAGAAATGTCATCTCACACCTGCCAGGGACCAGACAGCATTACAGAGGAAAAGGTGGATTAAATATGTGGACTACTCTTATGGTCAGTCAGAGAATCTTCTCCATGGAGATGGCAGAAGATACAGAGGAGACTCAAAATTCATCAAAGCAGAAAAATAAAGGGTCTGTCAAGAGTTCAACACTAATGTAGACTTCTAACTCAGGGTACACTGTAGGAGTGGGAGTATGATGAATGTAAGGGCCACAGGGTGGGAAAGTGTTCTGTGAGGCATTGTGCTCCCCACTGGACCTGACTGGTGCAATCATGACCGTAGTGACTACTGATACCCCACTGTAGAGGATCCTCAGAGGAAAAGGAGCAGGGGAAAGGGGACATAAGAAAATAACCTGCTGGGTATATGACTAATTCACAATATGTTCATATATTAAAATTCCCAATAAAAATTAAAAATTACTCGGCAGGGTAATTCAGATATATTCTTCACTCCCCTCTAGTGAGAATTCTAATTGCACAAATATAGACTCATCACAGCCTGGGCTAGAGTGCAACCCTACCTCCAAAACAATGTTCACACATGTGTGGGCATATGAGTGTATGTAGGTGCACATGCACATGTGTGCACAGACATGTGGAGCCTAGATCAGCATGGCATGTCTTCCTCAATTGCTCTTTGCTTTATTTTTTAATTTTTTTATTTTTTTTATTAAATTTGTTATTTATTTATTTGAGAGCGACAGACACAGAGAGAAAGACAGATAGAGGGAGAGAGAGAGAATGGGCGCGCCAGGGCTTCCAGCCTCTGCAAACGAACTCCAGACGCGTGCGCCCCCTTGTGCATCTGGCTAACGTGGGACCTGGGGAACCGAGCCTCGAACCGGGGTCCTTAGGCATCACAGGCAAGCGCTTAACCACTACGCCACCTCTCCAGCCCTGCTTTATTTTTTTTAAGGAAAAGTTTTCACTAAACTTGGGCTAAGTGACTTGGCTAGGTAAGCTGGCCGGCAACCCAGAGGATCATCCCTTATCTGCCTCCCTGGTGCTGCACCACCACACCCAGTTATTACTCACTTTGGTGAGTTTTGAAGCACTCCAGGATCTCCACGCTCTGAAAAAAGTAGCTTCTCTAGCCAAAAGTGAGAGTAGCTTTAATATATGGGCATAAACATAAGTATTTACAGGACAATTTGGTGGACATAATATATCCATTTAGCCAGACAACAGTAGTAGTTCCCCACCCCCAGGGTTTATGACCTCCCCAGCCATAAACTTCTGATTCAATTCTCAATACCAGACAGGAATTCTCTCCTAAAGTTTTCATCTTTAGTTCTTCAGATATATTCTTCAGTCCCCTCTAGTGGGAATTCTAATTGCACAAATATAGTCTCATCACAGCTCACTGATATTTTTTGTTCATTTCTTTGGAGGCTTCATCTTCTGGGTATATCATTTTGGCTATTTTCTAATATTAAATTTTCAAATTTTGCTCTGCAATGTCTTATTTGCAGACATGTTACAAATATATTCATCCAGTTTATTTGTATTCAAATTATGTCGCCCTCATGTCTATTCCATCTCCTTTCTTTTCTATTATTCAAAGCCTTACTTAACTTTTTTGGATATATTCAATATAGTTGTAATAACCACTTTAGTGTTCTTTAATTTTTTTTAAATCTTTTATTATTTATTTATTTGAGAGAGGCAAAGAGGCTCAGAGAGAGAGAGAGAATGGGTGCTCTAGGGCTTCCAGCCACTGCAAACAAACGCCAGATGCATGTGCCACCTTGTGCATCTGGCTTACGTGGGTCCTGGGGAATCGAACCAAAGTCCTTAACCACTAAGCAATCTCTCCAGCCCCATTTTAGCCTTCTTATCTACTAATTCCAACATCTTTGCTATTTGTCATCTCAAAAGGGTGCTTTGACATTTTGTCTGCTCAATTTTGAGACACCTCATGGATCTCTGGCTGGCCTTAAACTCCAGATCCTCCTGCCTATGCTACCCAAGTGTAGGATTATAGGCATACAGCACCACGGTTTCATTTTTTTTTTTTTTTTGGACAGGATCTCACTATCTAGTTCAAGATTCTTTTGTCTCAGCCTCCCAAGTTGTGGGGTTATAGGAATGTATCACCCTGCATGGCTTCTGGGTTTATTTTGATTGCTGAACATGTTGCCTTATGATGGGTCATTGTTTTTAATGTCCCAGACATTTTGACTGGATATCAAATCATGTTGAATTTGAACCTTTAGGCATTAGTTATGTTTGTATTCTTTTTAAATTTCATTTTATTATTTATTTGAGAGAGAAGAGGCAGATAGAGAGAGAGAATGGGTGTGTCAGGGCCTCCAGCTGCTGTATCAAACTCCAAACACATGCACCACCTTGTGCATCTGGTTTACATGGTTCCTGAGGAATTGAACCTGGGTCCTTTAGCTTTGCAGACAAGTGCCTTAACCACTAAGCCATATCTCTAGCACTATTTTTGTATTCTTACAAAAATCTGTGAGCCTTGTTTTCAGACACAGTTAAATTCATGGAGACAATCTGATCCTTCAGTGGCATTGCTTTCATGGCCTTTTGAGGGTGGTAAAGAGCGCATTGCAACCATCATGATTGCATACATCTGTAATCCCAGACATTCAGGAGGCTGAAGCAAGAGAATTGTAAATTTGAGGACAGGTAGGGCAATATGGCAAACCATTTCAAAAGGCTGGGGATGTTAACTAAGTGATTGAGTGCTTACCTAACATATGGGACCATGAGTTTGATTCTTTTAACTGCAAAGCACTATATAGTCTATTCTTTACTACTTGGCAAGGGTCTTTGTAGCTGTCTTCTCAATCTTCCATGATCTATGAGGTTCATTAGTCTGGTTAAATGGGAAAAGACACAAATTCCAGACCTGAATATGGTAATCATTTTATGTGGCATATTCCTTAACCTTGGATAGTTTCCTCAGTGTATGGATCCATAAGTACTTGAGAGGTGCCTCCTCAGTAGGCAGCATATCAGTACTCAAAAGGATCACCAATAGGTCTCTGGAGCTGTTTCTATGCCTACATTCTCTCTACTATATCTAGTAAAGCTTAGTCACTTTGGTTGCCCCCGGTTCTCCACTTACTTCCTTACTTCATAGAGTTTCCCAACCAGGCGTGGTGTACACCTTGAATTCCAGCACTTGGGAGGCAGAGGTAGGAGGACTGCTATGAGTCTGAGGCCACCCTGAGACTACATAGTGAATTCCAGGTTAGCCTGGACTAGAGTGAAACCCTACCTAACAAAACTAAATATATATATTGTGCCGAGAAGAAATGACAGAGTGCTCAGTACTGAAATATCTCTATCACACCTTCCAAGTCTCAGGGTCCATTGCAGAAGAGGTGGCAGAAAAAATGTAAGAGCCAAAGGAAGGGAAGGATTCCTCCAGACACAATATGGCCTGGATATCCATTACCTCACAGTGCCTGACACTACTTACACAAGACTATCATAACAGGAGGAAAAGATGATGACATTAAAATAAAAGAGAGACTGATTGAGAGGAGGAGGGGATATGATGGAGAGTGGAGTTTCAAAGGGGAAAGTAGGGAGAGGGAGGGAATTACCATTGGATATTGTTTACAATTACGGAAGTTGTCAATAAAATAAATAAATAAAAACCCAAACAAACAAACATTGTATCTTATGTCCACATAAAAAAGATATTTTTCTCCTGATCTGGAGAGATGGCTCAGAGGTTAAGGTGCTTGCTTGTAATGCCCAAAGGCCCAGGTTTGATTCCCCAGTACCCATGTAAAGCCAGATGCACAAAATAGCACATATGTCTGGAGTTCATATGCAGTGTCTAAAGTCCCTAGCACACCCATTCTGTCCGTGTGTCTCTCTCCCTCTCTATGTCTGTGTGCTTGTAAGTAAGTAAGCAAGCAAATAAATAAATAATATTTTTTTTAAAAAAATACTTTTCCCTGATGGGAGAGAAAATCCAGTTTATAATTTACCGTCTTGGCCAATTCTTGTAATCTACTTCCTTTTTTGCTTTTGTGGGTTGTTTGTTGTTGTTGTTACCATACAAAGTAATAGTTTCATTATGGTGTCTTCATACATATATGTCATTTTTATTTGTTCTTATTAATCCTCTCCCTAACTGTCCTCCTTCTTTACTCTTATCACTTTTTAAAAAAAATATTTTTGGGCTGGAGAGATAGCTAGGCAGTTAAGGCGCTTACCTGCAAAGCCAAAGGACCCCAGTTCAATTCCCTATACCCCATGTAAAGCCAGATGCATAAGGTGGTACATGTGTCTGGAGTTTTTAGTGGCTAGAGTCCCTGGTGCATCCATTCTCTCTGCCTCCCCCTATCTATCTATCTATCTATCTATCTATCTATCTATCTATCTATCTACCTACCTATCTATTTATCTCTCAAATAAGTAAATAGATGAAATATTTTAAAAGTTAAAAAATATTTTCATGTGCATCAATCAGACATCAATCTGAGTAACAAAACTATTCTGTGTGTGTACAATTTTTGGTGTGTATGCATGTATGTAGATACGATGTGTGTATATGCTCATGTGTGTGAGTGCAGGCATGCACATGGAGATCACAGGACAATTTGTGGATTAGGTCTAACCTAGCATTGTTGTTTGGGGTGGGGTCTCTCATTGTTCACTGCTCCATTCACCAGGCTAGCTGGCCCACAAGCTTGTCAGAGTTCTGTCTCTACCTCCCTTCTTGCTATAGGCCTCTCAGGAGTACAGTTGCTTATAGTACAGCAGCTGGCTTTATGTGAGTTCTAGAGACCCAAACTCAGGTACTCACACTTAGGTGGCAAGCACTTTATCCACTGAGCCATTTCTTTAACCCCTGTATATAACTTTTTTGAGCCCTGGTCTTGCCCAAACTTATCTTGAACTCATAATCTTTCAACCTCAACCTTGTGAGTGCTAGGATTTGAGCTGGAAAAGCTCTCTCTCTTTTTTTCCTTTTGGTTTTTGAGGTAGGGTTTCACTGTAGTCCAGGCTGGCCTGGAATTCACTCTAAATTCTCAGGGAGGCCTTAAACTCATGGCAATCCTCCCACCTCTGCCTCCCGAGTGCTGAGATTGGAGGCGTGTGCTGCCATGCCCAGCTGGACGGGCTATCTCTCTAAAGCTGCTGCCTTCACATCTGATGTTGAAATCTCAGGGTCCAAAGTGCTGTCAGGACAACAAGATGAAATTAGACATGAAGTTGAAGAGGACAATATCACTGGAGCCAACAAACACAAGCTGGTACCTCCGAGGATGGACTGAGCTCTTACGTCACTTCTTGTTTCCTCTGATCTTGATGGCATGGGTATTCTACACATATCGAGACACTTTGTCTTAGAGCTAAATTCACAGCCCTGGCTCAGAAGTGAGGACACAGGAGAACATTGTATTCATCACTTTTCTTATGGCTGTGAACCAACACCTGACAAAAAGCAACCTAAAGGAGGAAGACATGAACTCACAGGTTGAGAGATTCAGTCTAACAGGACAGGGAAGGCATGTCAGTGGGCAACTCTAGTGACAGGAGCACGCTGCAGCTATTTGCTCACACCTCAGCATAGCAGGAAACAGAGGACAGGGTGGGAAACAGCCTGGCTATAAAACCCAAGCCCCATCCTGCCCAGCCCAAATTCATTTCCTCCTGTTTAGCTTCATTTCCCAAAGGCTCCACCACCTCCTTAAACAGTGCCACCAGCTAGAAACCAAGTTTTCAAACACATGCACCAGTGGGGGACATTTTACATCCAAACTATAATGAAATATAGAGTATTTCCAGACCCAGCTGCTGATAAGACAGGAGCAGAAAGTAACCCATATGTTCAAGCTTTAAAGTTTCACTTCTGCCAGGTGTGGGGGTGCACGCCTTTAATCCCAGCACCCGGGAGGCAGAGGTAGGAGGACCACCATGAGTTTGAGGCCACCCTGAGAATACAGAGGGAGTTCCAGGTCAGCCTGAGCTAGAATGGGACCCTGCCTTGGAAAAAAAAAAAAGAATAAAAGGCTTTACTTCTATCTTTCAATTCCCCCACCATAGTTTCATATGTTCCAACTGGAAGCAGCAAGGATAGAGAATTCTGGGAAGTGAAACAGAATCTAAAGAGCTATACCACTATTACTTATGGCACAAAGAACTTTATAATTTAAGACAATTTGGTGAATGAAGTGTTTTACCAATTCCTACTTGTCCCCACTTATTTCTACCATAGGGAAAATCTCATGTGTTTATCTTGTTTTCTGCCTTGACAATACAATTAATTCCATTATTATTTACTAGTGTCTCTTGCATTTTCTAAGTATATGCTTATACCAGAAAAATGATAACTCTTTTTTCAGTACTTATTATGCTCTATCATTGCTTACCTTAACTGCAGTTATTAGAATGTCAAAAATTTGTGGAAAAATCATTGAAGAAGTATTTTCATTATATTAAAATGTTTCACAATTTAGAATATAGACTGTTCTTGTCGTAGTTTGATTCAGGTTAGGTGTTCTGCATGCTCGGTTCCTAGCTGATGGAGATTTGGAAATTAACGACTCCTGAAGGCAATGTATTCTTGGGGGTGGGCTTATCTTATTTTTTTAAATAATTTTTGTTACAACATCATACTTGTACATATTTATTAGGTACAATGTGATATTTTGGTTCATGTACCCATTATACAATGATCACATCTGTGTGTCTTTTTTTAATCACGGTAATTAGCATATCCAACCTCTTAGGCAGGTGCTTCCAACTCATTTGCCTTCTGTGTTTTTTTAAGCATTTTTTTTCGAGGTAGGGTCTCACTCTAGCCCAGGCTGACCTGGAACTCACTCTGTAGTCTCAGGGTGGCCTCAAACTTACAGTGATCCTCCTACCTCTGCCTCCAGAGTGCTGGGATTAAAGGCGTGCCCCACCACATCTGGTCTGCCTTGTGTTCCATTAGGATTACCTGGTGGACTTTAAGAAAGGTTTTAAAAATGTATTTATTTAGCATTTGTATGTGTGTGGCCATGTTCATATGTGGAGGTGTACACTCATGACTTGGTATACATGTGGAGCTAAGAGGACAACTTTAAGGTGGGTTCTCATCTTCCACCTTGTTTGGGAATAGGCTTTCTCATCGTTCACTGCTCTACTCAATTCACAAACTTCTGTGAGATTATCCTGACTCTATCCCTCTTCTTGTCATTGGCACTCTGTAGTTACAGAAGCCCACCACAACTTCTTGATTTTACATGGGGTTTGGGAATCCAAACTCAGGTATTCAGAGTTGTGTGGCAAGCACTTTATCCACTGAGCCATCTTCCTAGCCCATGAAAGCTTTTAATGTACATTGCCAGTATTATCATACTATAGTCTCCTGCACTTCATTTTGTGATGAATTACATTAATAGGTGTGGTGGTTTGATTCAAGTGTCCCCCATAAACTTAGGTGTTCTGAATGCTAGGTTCCCAGCTGATGGAGATTTGTGGATTAATGCTTCCGGGAGGCAGTGTATTGTGGGGCGGTCTTATGGGTGTTATAGACAGTGTCCCCTTGCCAGTGTTTGACCCACTCTCCTGTTGCTAGTTTCCACCTTATGTTGGCCAGAGGGTGATGTCCACACTCTGCTCATGCCATCATTTTCCCCTACCATCGTGGAGCTTCCCTTCGAGCCTGTAAGCCAAAATAAACCTCTTCTTCCCACAAGCTGCTCTTGGTCAGGTGATTTCTGCCAGCAATGTGAACCTGACTGCAACAGTAAAGTGGTACCAGGAGTGGGATTGCTGCTAGACACCTGACTGTGTGGCTTTGGCCTTTTGGAGCTGGTTTTCAAGAGGAATGTGGGAGCATTTGAAACCTTGGCCTAAGAAACTCCTTACAGTGCTATAAGTACAGCTTGATGGACTCTTCTGGTCAGAGTTGAAAGACCTGAATGAGGTAAGAACTGTGGACTGTGAGGTTTGGTTTATGAGGATGAAAAAGAGCTTTGCTTGGACTGGACTAGCAGTTTGTGTGAGAAGCTTGCTGTTATGCCCATGTCCTGAGAAATTGTGCAGGGTTACTTGAGCAGAGTGATATGGCACAGAAAAACAAATGAAATCTTTAGGCCTAAACTACTGCCTGTTCACCTGCAAATTGTTTGAGAGATAACAACTATTGAGATGGGGCCTGCTGACCTGCACTGGGGCAACAGGAAGAATGTAGACTCTTTTGAAGGGGCCTGAGTGCTCAAGGAGTGTCCTGTTCTTCATAGTCTGCTTTATTCCCTCCTGGATTAACAAATTGGCACCCTACGTGGTATTGTGGAGTATAAGAAATGCAGGAAAAAGAAGGTTATTGTGTTTGCAATGTGGTCTTGTGTTTTGGAAATGGCCATGGGCAGTGTGAAGCAGGTTTGCTGGAATGCATGCATGGAGACCCCACGGGGCCATGAGGATGAACTGTGGGTTGCAGTGGAGACCCAGTGGAGATGCTGGGACCACGAGATGGCTGCTATGAAAAGCTGCCAGCCCTGATGAAATTTACCAGGACTGTGAGTAGCCTAGCTAGAGGGGCAGAATTGGAATTGCTGGTTAGAATTATTGGACTTGGAGATTTGTCACTAACTAGAGGTTTTGGACTTGAAGCTACAGAGTTTGATGTTTGCCCTGGTTATTTTAAATCTTGTATTGGTTGAATATTACTTTGCTATGCCCAATGCCATTCTTTTGCAGTGTGAATGTTTATTCTGTGCCATTATGGGTTTGGGGGGAGATTTTTTAGTATTATAACTCAGTTAAAAGACCTTGGATTATGAGGATGTTTGAACATCATTGGGATTGATAAAAACTATGGGGACTTTTAAAGTTGAACTGAATGCATTGCATTTTATATCACATATGGATATTAGTTTATGGGGGCCAGGGATGAAATATGGTGGTTTGATTCAGGTGTCCCCCATAAATTTAGGTGTTCTGAATGCTAGGCTCCCAGCTGATGGAGATTTGGGGATTAACGCCTCCTGTAGGCAGTGTCTTGTTGGGGGTGGGCTTATGGGTGTTATAGCCATTTTCCCCTTGCCAGTGTTTGGCACACTCTCCTGTTCCTGAGGTGCACCTTGTGTTGGCCAGGGGGTGATGTCCACCCTTTGCTCATGCCATCATTTTCCCCTGCCATTGTTGAGCTTCCCCTAGAGCTTGTAAGCCAAAATAAACCTTTTTCCCACAAGCTGCTCTTGGTCAGGTGATTTTGACCAGCAATGTGAACTTTACTGCAACAATAGGTCTTTTTATATTGAGACACAATAGATTTGCTTATATTTAACCACTCTTGTAATCCCTGGATATATCCCACACCATACTAATTGACTATAACTTTTTTTTTTTTTCGAGTTAGGGTCTCACTCTACCCCAGGCTGACCTGGAATTCATTCTCTGGGTGGCCTCGAACTCATGGCAATCCTCCTACCTCTGCTTCCTGAGTGCTGGGATTAAAGACTTGTGTTACCATACCGAGCAATTATATCTTTAACTTTGTATCACTTTAGAATTCTTGTGGCTGCAAGTAACAGGTTACCTAGCTAAAAACATTCTCACCATAAAATGACTGAATTATTTAGTACCACTAGACACAGGTGGTTCCAATATCATGCTAGAGACTGAACCATGTCAGCAAGGGTCTAAGCTCGCTCACATTTCCACACTATCATTACAACTATGTAGTAACAGAGAATTTGATTTCATTTTTCAGTGTTTGACTTCTGAGAGCTTTTAAACCTCAGCCCACCCTCATCTCCTTGTGCCTCACATCTTGGCCTGTGAGTCAAAAAGCCTTGTTTGGGGCTGGAGACATGGTTTAGTGGTTAATGTGCTTGCCTACAATGCCTAAGGACCCAGATTCAATTCCTCAATACCCATATAAGCCAGATGTACAAGAGGGCACATGCATCTGGAGTTTGTTTACAGTGGCTAGAGGCCCTGGCATGCCCATTTTCTCCCTCTCTCTCCCTTTCTCTGCCTCTTTCTCTCTCCCTCAAATAAATAAATAAAGTCTTGTTCATCTTTCTACTTCCTTTGGTTGTAGTCATGAATTCAAACCGTGAACCTCCTGTCCTTCTCACAAACCTTCATCTATGCATTCCTCATAATCATTTTCAAAATCCCAACCCAGTCTCCCTTCCTTGCCCTCTCAAGCATTTTTACTTCATCTTGGGAGGACTGGCTGCCATCATTGCCCCAGCAAACTAAGTTATAAACCTTTCACACCTTCCTGACATATGTATGACATCAGTCTTGATATCAAAACCACATTTTGGGTGGAGAGCCATTCTACTTCTGTAGGGTATCTGCATTTAGTACTGGGAGAAGGATGCTAAGACAATGATCCTTACATCTAGGTATCTTTCTCCTCCTGCTTTGACTTGCTGACTCTGCTGCCTGAGATGAGCAATTTGAGCTCCTCCCTGCTGACCAGCTTGCACTTTGGGTTGCACTGCTTTGTGCTACATTTCACAGCACTCACAAAGGCTGAGGTAGGAGGATTACTGTGAGTTTTAGGCTATCTTGGGATACACAGTGAGTACCAGGTCAGGCTGGCCTGGAGTGAGATCCTGCTTCAAAGTAAAAATAAGAAAAGACCTGGGGAGAGGGGGGCATAGCTGGGCGTGGTGGTGCGCTCCTTTAATCCTAACACTCAGGAGGTAGTGGTAGGAGGGTTGCTGTGAGTTCTGGGCCAGCCTGAGACTACATAGTGAATTCCAAGTTAGCCTGGGGTAGAGCAAGACTCTACTTCGCAAAAACAAAAAAGAAAAGAACGGAGTAGAAGTCAAACACGGTGGTGCACACAAGTAATCCCAGCACTCAGAAGGCTGAGGCAGGAAGATCATGAGTTTGGGCCAGCCTGGGCTACATAGCAACAAACTGTATCAAGATACATACATGTATATACACATGAATAAAGAGAAGAATAAGACCCAAGGGTCAATAGAATTGCTCAAACTTTATGCAGGCATCTTAGCACAATTTTTCCTGGCCAAATATCAAAATTGTCTGCAGCATTTTACAGGCTCTTGGGCCATTGGCAATGGTCTGGCTCTCTGGTCTGGCCAAGAGAAACAACAATCATTCCTTTTCCATACTGTTCCAAGGTTTCCTACTTTGACTTAATGAACTGCAATAATCTATTACCTCATAAGCATATATTCTGAATAAAATGTAATTCAATGTCGCATATACCTATACATATGTTGAAATTAAAATGCAAATTCTCATCAAAACATTGTTCATCCCCATTAGAATTATATTCCTTACTAACAGAGACAAAGACACTTCTTTCACTCCTCAGAATACACAATACTGGGCCCTTGAACAAGGCATGCAATGGAATTTTCATCTTCCTTACAGGTTACAGGCTATAGGCTTCAGGCCTCATAGAATGCCAGAATGGCTCATTTAAACGAACTTAAATTTGATTAAATGAAGCATGGCACATTTTGTCAGCACTCAGACATCAGAAGTGAATTATAATGAATAGCCTTACTCTATGGGGTGGAGTATCTCATAGATTGAAGCCAAGGCCTTGCACATACTGAGCACACATTGTACTACTTAATTATACTCCCAGCCTCATGACTCCATTTTTGTTTGATTGCTAACATTTATGTTTCACCCTCACTCTCACCATGCCCCACACCTGAGCAAGCTGTTGAGAAAGCCTGAGTGCTACCTCTTTTGGTGCCTGCAAAAGTTTCAAACCATACAAGTTGCTACCCATACAAGAAACATACCAAGGCCCTCTCTTACCACAGTGAAAATCCCACACCAATCTCCTTTCCTTGATCTCAAGCTAGTTTGGGAGCCAAGTTGTAAAGCCTAGCTGTGCTCTTCAGAAAGTTCCAATGTATAAATAATATTCACTTTAATATTTATTTAGTCTGTGTATAATATCAACATTCTCTTTATTTGGGAGGGCATTGAGGTAAGGTCTTGCTCTAGTCCAGGATGCCATGTAATTCTTTGCAGTCTCAGACTGCCCTTGAACTCGTAGTGATTCTCCTTCCTCAGTCTCCCAAGTGCTCGCATTAAAGGCATGCACCACCATGCACAGCTCCTCTTTTAAATTAAAAAAAATTATTATTATTTGGTTTTTTGGTTTTTTTTTAAATTTTTTTTATTTATTTGTTTGAGAGTGACAGACACAGAGAGAAAGACAGATAGAGGGAGAGAGAGAGAATGGGCACGCCAGGGCTTCCAGCCTCTGCTAACGAACTCCAGACGCGTGCACCCCCTTGTGCATCTGACTAACGTGGGACCTGGGGAACCGAGCCTCGAACCGGGGTCCTTAGGCTTCACAGGCAAGCGCTTAACCACTAAGCCATCTCTCCAGCCCTATTCTTTGTTTTTTTTTTTTTTTTTTTTTTGAGGTAGAGTCTCCCTTAACCCAGGCTGACCTGGAACTTACTCTTGTAGCTCCAGGCTGACCTCAAACTCCCAGGGATCCTCTTACCACAGCCTCCTGAGTTCTGGGATTAAGGGTGTTCAACACCACACCAGGCCAATGTCATCATTATTGACTTCCAAATCAAATTTTCGTTAGGAGCTCACTCTATAAGTGGGTCACAATGTATGTCTTCTGTGTCACTGTCTCCAGATAACTACTAAAGCTCCAAACAATGCATCCTTCATACCAGCATCCCCAAACATGGGGTCAAGAGTAAGAGAATTTCACTTTATTATTCCTCTGCCTAATCACAAAGGAAACTCTCTCTCTGCAGCCCTCACAAAATTTCCTGCTGCACCTTATGAACTGGAACACAGTTGCATGTACAATTCCTGTCACAGTGGACAATACTGGCTAAAAGTAATCATGAGACATTACCCAGGGTTTCCACATCACTGTCTGAACAATGTAGAGTATGTTAGCAAAGAAGAGAGAAGGAATGTAAATATCGTTTCTTTTGAGATATTTATGGAGGGTTATTTGGACATGTGTAAACATATGATATACAGCATTATTTTGCACGTTGTTTTTTGACTGCCGATTAACATTTTCTTGACATCATAAAAGTTAACTAGGGAGTTGTCCATCTTTTTCGATGGTGTGGAACATATACCTTTAGCTTGCAATATGCATTTTTAAAATTTATACCTTCAAACATTATACAATTTCATGTTTATTAAAAGAATCTCCTATTGCAGAAGACCCCACATATTTGGGCTGCAAGATCACTGAGAAATCCTGCTAGAGCTGAGAAGAAAACCTCCTCCATGTTGACCAGCTGACAGAAAGTTGGAAAAAGCTATGCTGCATGCAGTTCAATGGGAGAGAGAGAAATCACCAATGGAGACACTCAACAGTGGATACTGTAAGCCTTAAATTTGGCCAGCCAGGCCAAATGAGGTAACAGGTGCAACAGAGGCATGTCTGTTATGGGGGAACCAACAGCCTTCTAATTGGACTGGAGGCCCACTCCATGGGAGGGAATACATCCCTGATACTGAAAACCCACAACAATGGTAGTCATGAGCCCTAGGGGTCTAACGACTGCTGCTATCTGGCTAAATGTGTGTACTATGCTCACCAAACTGCCCAGTAAGTGCTTCTCTTAATGTTCATATCCACATATTAATGCTACTCTCACTTTTAGTTAGAGAAGCTTCTCTCTTCAGATGGCAATGACCTTGGGATGACACAGAAGGCACCATGGTGCTGGGAAGAAGTGATAGAGAACTGGTCAACACTGAAATATCTCTATCGCACCTTCCAAGGCTCAGGAACCATTGTGAAAGAGGTGGCAGAAAGAATGTAAGAGCCAAAGAAAGGGTAGAACTTCTTGCAATGTGCTCCCCCAGACACAAAATGGCCTGGATACCCATGACCTCACAGTGCCTGACACTACCTACATAAGACCACCATAATAGGAGGAAAAGATGATGACATCAAAATAAAAGAGACACTGATTGAGAGGGGAGGGGATATGATGGAGAGAGGAGTTTTAAAGGGGAAAGTGGGGGGAAGGAGCGAATTACCATGGGTTATTGTCTACAATTATGGAAGTTGTCAATAAAAAATAAATTTCAAAATATAATCTTACAACAGTGTTCTTACATACTGACCTAAAGCAACATAGAAATGATGATGTGATCTATTTGTAAATGAAATGTACCAATAGCATTATTTGGGATAATATATTTTCTCATCTCTCCAGTTGTATTGACTTTTTTTGTTTGATTAGCAATAATATCTTCAAAACTATTATATTTACTTATATATATGATCCCATACAATCTCTATTCCATGGTGTGGTGGTTTGATTCTGGTCCCCCCCCATAAACTTAGGTGTTCTGAATGTTAGGTTCCCAGCTGATGGAGATTTGGGAATTAATGCGTTCTGCAGGCAGCACACTGTTAGAGGCGGGCTTATGGGTATTATAGCCAGCGTCCCCTTGGCAGTGTTGGGCACAATCTCCTGTTCCTGTTGTCCACCTGATGTTGGCCAGGGGGTGATGTCCACTCTCTGCTCATGCCATCATTTCCCTCTGCCAACATGGAGCTTCCCCTCAAGTCTGTATGCCAAAATAATCCCTTTTATTTTTCCCAAAGCCGCTCTCAGTTGGGTGATTTTTGCCAGCAATGTGAACCTGACTGCAACACGTGGTATCCAGAGTAAAACTTTTCAGGCTTCACACAAGACTTACACAATGCAGGAAAATAAGCACATTGAAAATAGAATAGGGGGCTAAATAGATAGCTTAGTGGTTAAGGCACTTGCCTGCAAAGCCTGAAGACCAAGGTTTGACTCTCCAGAACCCACATAAGCTGGCTGCACAAGGTGGTGCATGTGTCTGGAGTTCGTTTGCAGTGGCTAAAGGCCCAGGCACATCCATTCTCTCTCTGTCTCTCTCTCTCTATCTGCCTTGTTCTCTCTCTCTCTTAAATAAATAAATAATGCATAAATATTTTAAAAAATAGAACAGGAACAGATTACTGCAGGGTGGGAAGGCCTAAGTGAGGTCAGGGGAAGAGATTGAGTAAATTTAGAGTGGTAAGAGAGTTAATCAAACTCTAAAAGCGTATGAATAAGTCATACGGAAACCTACGTTTTTGGATAATGGCACACCCAGAAGCCATAGATTGTTCCTAGAAAATTTTCAGTGCCAGAGATGGGATGCCTTCCAGTGAGCTGATGGATATTAGGCCCCTGGTGCCCTCAAAACCTAACAGGCCATTGCCGAGGCCCTTGGTTTCCCACCAGGAATAAAGGGTAAGATCCTATTGCTGAAGACTCCACATATTTGGGCTGAAAGGTCACTGAGAAATCCTGCTGGAGCTGAGCTAAAAACCTCCTCCATGTAGACCAGCTGACAGGAAGCACTAAAACTTCCATTGTGGAAGAGGTGGCAGGAAGAATATAAGAGCCAAAGAAGGGTAGGACTCCTTACAATGCACTCTTCCACACAAAATGGCCTGGATATCCATGACCTCACAGTGCCTGGCACTACCTACACAAGACCATCATAATAAGAGGAAAAGATGATGACATCAAAATAAAAGAGAGGCTGTTTGAGAGAGGGAGGGGATATGATAGAGAGTGGGTTAGTGAAGGGGGAAGTAGGGAGAGGGCATTATCATGGTTTGTTGTCTATAATTATAGATGTTGTCAATAAAAATAAATAATAAATAAATAAATTTTTTAAATAGGACAGGAAGCTGGAGAGATGGCTCAGTGGTTAAGGGTATTTGTTTGCAAAGCCTGATGGCCTAGGTTCAATTCCACATAAAGCTGGATGCACAAAATACCACATGTGTCTGCAGTCTGTTTGCAGTGGCAGGAGGCCCTGGCATGACCATGCCCATTTTTTGTCTTTCTCTCTCTCTCTCCTTGCAAACAAATAATAATTAAAAAATATTTAGCTCGTTATGGTTGGTGGCTTATGCCTTTAATCCCAGAACTCGGGAGGCAGAGGTAGGAGAATTGCCATGTGTTTGAGGCCACCCTGAGACTCCATAGTGAATTCCAGGTTAGCCTGTGCTAGAGTGACACCATATCTCGAACCACCCCCCCCCAAAAATTAAATAGAACAGGGTGCTGCAGACATGGCTCAGCAGCCAAAAGTGCTTGCTTACAAAACCTGCTTGCCTAGAATTTATTCCCTAGTACCTACATAAAGTCAGATGCACAAAGTGGTACATGCATCTGGAGTTTGTTTGCAACAGCAAGGGGCTCTGGTGTGCCTATTCACTCATTCATTCATTCTCTCTCTCCTCGTAAATTAAAAAAAAAAAATAGAACGGGGCTACTTGGAAAGAAGAAGGATTCCGTAGAGGGGGATAAAGGAGGGAGTCAAAGAAGGATGGTGTGCCGGGGGGCGGGGGGGATTCTGATCATGGTACATTGTGTACATGTGTGGAGGTTATCAATAAAAAGTTCAAGAAATTTTAGGACTGGTGCAGAAACACTACAAAGTCAGCCCCTCCCACCTAGAATAAAGATCAATTGCCTTAATTTTGCTTCTGAGGTCATGCAAGATGACACCTTTGTCTACCTTTCCAACATTTCCTCATTCCATTCTCTTCCTAGCTTATTATACCGTGGCTACACTGGTATCTGTTCTATTCCATAGAGGCATAAAGGTGCTTTTTTACTTTTAAATTTGTGCCACTAGAGTTCTGAATCTCAGATCAAACATTATCTTCTCAAAGAGACATTTTCTCAAATTCTTTTTTAACACTTTTTTTTATTTTTAAATATTTTTATTTATTTATTTGCAAGCAGAGAGAGAGGAGAGAGAGAGAATGGGCATGCCAATGCATGCAGCCACTGCAAACGGACTCCAGATGTATTTGGCACTTTGTTCATCAGGCTTTACATGGGTACTGAAGGATCAAACCTGAGTTGTTAAGCTTTGAAGGGAAGCATCTTAACTGCTAAGCCATCTCTCTACCCCCTCAAATTCTGGGCATGGAACAATCTCAAACCCCTGTGGAGTCCCAATCTCTCACATCAATTTGTTAACTTAGTAGCAATATCCCAAACTATAAATAATTATGCAGTTTTCTCTCTCTCTCTCTCTTTTTTTTTTTTTTTTTTTGGTTTTTCGAGGTAGGGTCTCACTCTGGCTCAGGCTGACCTGGAATTCACTATGTAGTCTCAGGGTGGTCTTGAACTCAGACAGTCCTCCTACCTCTGCCTCCCGAGTGCTGGGATTAAAGGCGTGCGCCACCACGCCCGGCTAGTTTTCTCTCTTATTAGTCCACCAATGGGATATGAATGGCATGAGGACCAAAAACTCTTCATTACTGCTCACAGCTCTTTTGCATATGTATGTATGTGGTGTCCATGTGCGCGCGCACAGTGCGTGTATGTGCACAAGTGCGTGTGTGTGCTAAGGTCAGAGGTTGATGTCAAGTATGTTCATCAATCTTTCTTCATTTTTTCTCTCTCTGTTTTCTACTTTTTTTTTTTTTTCGAGGTAGGGTCTCACTCTGGTCCAGGCTGACCTGGAATTAACTCTGTCATCTCAGGGTGGCCTTGAACTCATGGCAATCCTCCTACCTCTGCCTCCCGAGTGCTGGGATTAAAGGCGTGCGCCACTACACCCGGCTTTGTTTTCTACTTTTTAAGACAGGATCTCTCACTGAACTCAGAGGTCACAAATTTGTCTAGACTGTGACCCAACAAGTCCTAGGTATTCTCCTGCCTCTGCCTCCCCAGTGCTGGGATTTCAGGTGCACACCGCCATGCCTAACATTTATGTGGGTGCTGAAGATCCAAACTCAGATCTTTGTGCATGCATAGCACTTATCTAACGGAGCCATTTCCCTAGACCCTGTTCATCGCTTTCTGTTAGGTGAACATAGGATGTACCCGACAGCCAACTGCCAAAGGAATTAAAAATAAGGGTCAGGCTTGGGGAAATGGCTCATTGATTAAGAGCACTTTCTGT
This sequence comes from Jaculus jaculus, assembly GCF_020740685.1. NCBI lineage: Eukaryota > Metazoa > Chordata > Mammalia > Rodentia > Dipodidae > Jaculus > Jaculus jaculus. Next base: position 116,490,234 of record NC_059125.1, read on the forward strand.
GCAAGCATGAGGGCCTGAGATATCCTAAGGCTGCCTGAGTTCAATTCCCTGGCACCCACATAAACAGATGGCCATGGCCATGCATGTCTGTAACTCTTGTCTTGGAGGTGTGTGGGTGGGAGTGGATATCAGAGAATCGCTGGGGCTTGTTGACAAAAAAGGGACAGAAACAACAGCTATAGTTTGAATGAAAGACTGTCTCAGGGAAACAAGAGGACTCTTTTATTTAAATTTTTATTTATTTATTTATTTGAGAGCGACAGACACAGAGAGAAAGACAGATAGAGGGAGAGAGAGAGAACGGGCGCGCCAGGGCTTCCAGCCTCTGCAAATGAACTCCAGACGCGTGCGCCCCCTTGTGCATCTGGCTAATGTGGGACCTGGGGAACCAAGCCTCGAACCGGGGTCCTTAGGCTTCACAAGCAAGCGCTTAACTGCTAAGCCATCTCTCCAGCCCAACAAGAGGACTCTTAAAGTTCTCCTCTGGGCTCTGTTTGTGTGCATGCAGGGCACCTGCATGTGCACACACATACATGCACTGCACACGCATCACACATAATACATACTTTGCACATATGCACATGTCAAAAATAGATATTAATTAATAAAATAAATAATAGGTCTGATAACAAAAACAAATCCAAGTTGAGAATACAGATTTGTGGTGGAAGTAGTATATGAAATTTCACTGGTGAAACACCAATTTGGGAACCTTGAGCAGAAGACCAAGTAGTTCAAAGAGATGGGGAAAGATAAGCCAGAGATATGAATTTAATAAAACAGAAACCAGGACAGAATCTGCTAAGAGCACTCTCTGGACCCTTCTAATTGGTGGGTTCCTCTGACTGAGGATACTGTGACATTTCCAAGCTGAGAAGCCGACCACGCACGAACTTCCTGCCTAAAACCCTTCAAAGGATTACAGGGTAATGTGACCAATTAGAAATGTCCTCCATACAGCTTCACTAAGAGAAGAGTCAACATGGCAAAAGATGGGGTGCATTCCACTGAGAGAAACAGGGAAAGCACTGGAAAACATGGAAGAGGTGACAGGCCAGCTAAAACACAGAAAGACATGCGGAGGGGAAAAGAAAAAAGGAAACAGTCTGTAGGAATAATTCCAGCTGGGGGGAGGAGGGAGGAGCCAGGGGAACAGAGAACAACCAGAAGTAAGCCAGCCAGGCCTCGTGACACCAGAAGGGCGCTACTAGCTGCGGAGAAACCCACAGGCTTCCCAAGACTTGAATCCAGTGAAAGGTTTTGAGTAGCAGTGAGTCCCCAGGCATGGTGGGCTAGCCTTAGGGAAGAAAGTCACAGTCTTGCTCCCCATATTACAGAGTGCTACAGTCTGGCACCACCTTGAGGGGGGAAGTCTATTGTTTGAGGCTCAGCTATTCTTAGGACTGAAAAATAAAAACAATCACCAGTCAGGGCGCCTAGCAACATCCTGCTACTGTGTGGGAGAAGGTCACGAGAGCAGGAAGGGAGAAGATGGTCCGCAGTGAAGCTTAAGGAGAAGGGAGTCCAGCTGCGGAAGACCATGGTGGTGGGTGGACCCACCCTCTGTCATGAGGGAGAGCGCGAGACCCATGATTACTATGGAAGCTGCGTTCCAAACCCTCGGCGGGCCGGCGGATTGCTGCCTCTCAAGAGTTGCCTCACTGACACCTGAGGTTTGCTGACCGGCAGGACTTCCAGCCCTGAACCGAGGTCCAGTATGGAGAGATGGAGTTCCCTGGCCTCCTCCCTCCTGCAGGGTGGTTTACTGTTAGGCCGGGTCTGAAATTGCGGAGACTGACAGTTCCCTTGAGTCATCCCCCTCCCCTACAAGGTAGAGCTCAGTGCTTTGTTTGTCCTCCCTGTCCCCGTCCCCAGTGCACTCCGGCGACACGAAATAGCTGGAGTTCGCCACCCAGGAATGTACAAACGGAGGTAGTCAGGCTTGGAAGAAGGGCAACCCTCCTGGTCAACAAACAACAAAACTCATTGAGTCCAACTGTACACAAAGAAGGCGAGGTTCTAAAGCGAGGGCAGCCCTGTCACTGACACCACCGCCTGGAGCCCAAGCCTGCACACAGCAGTGACCTACACAGTGTGAACATAGCTAAATGAGACCTAAGCTGTGCTCCTCTACCTCTGCTCCTCCCCAGCCGCCCACAGGCCTGCGATAGTCCAGTATGACAGGACCTGGGAAGAGGCATCTCTAGTTCTTTGTCTGCTTTTTTCCTCTGTGTGGGCACATGCATGCCATGGCCCACATGTGGCAATCAAAGGACAAATTTGGGGTGCATTTCCTCTCCTTTCACCTTCTTTTGAAATAGGGTCTCTCTTGGCTGCTGCTGCTTGCAAGCTTCCAGATTATTCCGAATTCACGCCCATTGCTACACTGCTATAGGTGTGTTGGAACTACAGATGTGTGTGTCCAGCTTTATGTGAGTGCTGAGGAAGAGCAAACTCGAGTTGGTAGGCTTCCAAGCAAGCACCCCAGCACATGTGATGACTGAGCTATTTCCCCAGTCCCTTAGCTTACTTTTTTTTTTTTTTTTTTTTTTGGTTTTTTTTGAGGTAGGATCTCCCTGTGGCTCAGGCTGACCTGGAATTCACTATGTATTCTGAGGGTAGCCTCAAACTCACAGTGATCCTTCTACATCTGCCTGCCGAGTGCTGAGATTAAAGGCATGCACCACCACACCTGGCATCCTTAGCTTACTTTTCAAAAGATTTCTAACATTTTGATTTCTAGTCTCTTACTTGTATCTAATTTTATTTATGTATTTTTCCTTTATTACATAATTATTTTTAAAATTGTTTCCTCTTACATTCTTTTTTTTAATATTTTTGAATTTATTTATTTGAGAGCAACAGACACAGAGAGAAAGACAGATAGAGGGAGAGAGAGAGAATGGGCGCGCCAGGGCTTCCAGCCTCTGCAAACGAACTCCAGACGCGTGCGCCCCCTTGTGCATCTGGCTAACGTGGGACCTGGGGAACCGAGCCTCGAACCGGGGTCCTTAGGCTTCACAGGCAAGCGCTTAACCGCTAAACCATCTCTCCAGCCCGTCCTCTTACATTCTTTACCTTATATTCTTTTTGGTTTTCTTCTCTTTTTCTTTCTTTCTCTTTTTTATTTATTTCTTTTTTGTTTTAATTTTATTTATTTGAGAGACAGAGAGAGAGAAAGAGGCAGAGATAGAGAGAATGGGCATGCCAGAGCCTTCAGCAATGAACTCCAGATGTATGCCACCTTGTGCATCTGGCTTATGTGGGTCCTGGAGAATCGAACCTGGGACCTTTGGCTTTGCAGGCAAATGCCATAACTGCTAAGCCACCTCTCCAGCCCCCTTCTTTCTTTTTACATAAACATTTTAGGGATCAAGAAATTCCTCAGTGGTTAAAAGCACTTGCATGCAAAGCATGATGGCCCTGGTTTTATTTCCAAGTACACACAGAATGCCAAAAGCACAACATGCCATGTGTGTCCGAGGGTTGTTTGCAGTGGCAAGATACCCTGGTTTGGGCATTCTCTCTTTCCTTCTCTCTCTCATAAACATAAAACTATTTCTTTAATTTTTTTGTTATTTAATTTATTTATTTGAGAGCAACAGACGGAGAGAGAAAGAGGCAGATAGAGATAGAGAGAAAGAGAGAGAGAGAGAGAGAGAGAGAGAGAGAGAGAGAGAGAGAGAGAGAATGGGCGGGCCAGGGCCTCCAGCCACTGCAAACGAACTCCAGATGCATGTGCCCCTTGTGCATCTGGATAACTTGGGTCCTGGGGAATCGAGCCTTGAACCGGGGTCCTTAGGCTTCACAGGCAAGCGTTTAACCGCTAAGCCATCTCTCCAGCCCAACATAAAACTATTTTAAAAGACAGAGATAGCCGGGCATGGTGGCACACGCCTTTAATCCCAGCACTCAGGAGGCAGAGGTAGGAGGATCGCTGTGAGATCAAGGCCACCCTGAGACTACAGAGTGAATTCCAGGTCAGCCTGGGCTAGAGTGAGACCCTACCTTGAAAAACCAAAAAAAAAAAAAAAGACAGAGATAGAAAGATGGCTTGGTTGTTAAGGCATATGCCTGCAAAGCCTAACAACCCAAGTTCGATTCTCCAGTCCCCACATAAAGTCAGATGCCCAAAGTGGCACATGTATCTGGAGTTCGTTTGCAGCAGCCGGAGGTCGTGCATGCCTATACTCTCTCTGGCTGTCTCCCTAGCTCTCTCTGATTGCAAACAAATAAATAATAAAATTAACGTAAAAAATTGCCTTTTGATTTTTCAAGGTAGGGTCTCACTCTAGCCCAGGCTGACCTGAACTCACTATGCAGTCTCAGGGTGGCCTTGAACTCATGGTGATCCCCCTACCTCTGCTTCCTGAGTGCTGAGATTAAAGGTATGGGCCACCATGCCCGGCTTGTAAAAATATTCTTTTAATTTTATTTATTTATTTGCAGGCATAGAGACAGAGAGATAGAGAGAATGGGCATGCCAGGGCCTCCAGCCACTGTAAACTAACTCCAGACACATGCGCCACCTTGTGCAGCTGGCCTACCTAGGTCCTGGGGAATCAAACCTGAGGCCTTTGGCTTTGCAGGCAAACGCCTAAACTGCTAAGCCATCACTCCAGCCCTGTAAAAATATTTTTTTAATTTTTTTTTAATTTATTTGAGAGCGACAGACACAGAGAGACAGACAGATAGAGGGAGACAGAGAGAATGGGCGCGCCAGGGCTTCCAGCCTCTGCAAACGAACTCCAGACGCGTGCGCCCCCCCTGGTGCATCTGGCTAACATGGGACCTGGGGAACCGAGCCTCGAACCGGGGTCCTTAGGCTTCACAGGCAAGCGCTTAACCGCTAAGACATCTCTCCGTCCTTTTAAAACATTTTTAAGGGCTGGAGAGATGGCTTAGCAGTTAAGCGCTTGCCTGTGAAGCCTAAGGACACCGGTTCAAGGCTCGATTCCCCAGGACCCACATTAGCCAGATGCACCAGGGGGCGCACGCGTCTGGAGTTCGTTTACAGTGGCTAGAAGCCCTGGCGCGCCCATTCTGTCTCTCTCTAGCTCTCACTTTCAAATAAATAGATAAAGATAAAACAAAACATAAAAAGATTTAAAACATTTTTAAGTCAAAGCCAGGTGTGCTGGTACATGCCTTTAATCCCAGCACTCTGGAGGAAGAGGTAGGGGGATTGCCATGAGTCCAAGGCTACCCTGAGAGTACATAGTGAATTCCAGGACAGCCTGGGCTAGAGTGAGACCCTACCTCGAAAAACCAAAAAATAAATAAATAAATAAATAAATAAATAAATAAATAAATAAAAAGAAAGAACGAAAAGAAAGGAAATAAAAATAAAAATAAAGCATTTTTCACAAAATTTCCTTGAGCCATGTTAGGTTCATTTTTGGTCTGCTTCAGTGCTGAGGTGTTGGGGGCCTCTGAGGCTCTGGCTCTCTGATTTGGTAGGAGTTGATTTTTCTCTGTGTTGGTCTCCTTCCCTCTTGTGCTGGTGTCTGGTTCACCAGGAAAACAGCACCCTTGCTTGTTTTGCCAATTATTCTTAGTTTCAGCCAGGGCCCTTTTGAGGTATGATGGGGTGGCTCTCTCCTTAGGATCTACATCTATCTGAAAAAGAGAAGCAGATTCTCCAACGGAGAGTAAGTTAGCACCAGACAAGTGAGATAACCCTTACTTTTACATGTTGGGTCATGATAAGCAGAGACATTTATCCTACCCATAGCTGTGGGCTAACTCCAGAATGCATGACCCATATACCTCAACAAGGAGGGGTGGGGGGGACGTCATAAATGAGCCTAATAATGGTACCAAATTGTATTCGCTGAGTATAAAACTAATTATTTTTTTTTAATTTTTATTTATTTATTTGAGAGAGACAGACACAGAGAGAAAGACAGATAGAGGGAGAGAGAGAATGGGCACGCCAGGGCTTCCAGCCTCTGCAAACGAACTCCAGACACGTGCGCCCCCTTGTGCATCTGGCTAATGTGGGACCTGGGGAACCGAGCCTCGAACCGGGGTCCTTAGGCTTCACAGGCAAGCGCTTAACCGCCAAGCCATCTCTCCAGCCCTAAAACTAATTAATTTTAAAAAAGAATTATTGAAGCAAAAACAAACATTTTTAAGTCAGCCTACGCTAGAATGAGATCCTACCTCAAAAACAAAATAAAACAAAACGCCAGGAGACACCCCAACAATGACACATTCAGCTGGCATTGGGCTCTAGCCAGTGGCTCTTGAGAAGTACTTCTACTGCCCAGGACTGTGTGAGCCAGCAAAAGCAAAACTACAGTCAAAGGGTTCTACATGCACACTGGCCTTCCAAAATAAAAACTTTAAAAAATATATAGAAAAACTGAAGGAAAAGACAACAGGGAACAACTGAGCAGCTCTACAACAATTATGAAGTAGGATTTGGAGTTGAGGGAGAGGGTGGTCTCCCCAGGCCTATGAACCCCAACTGTTGGGTTCTTGCTTTCATGAAAGAATTGAGAAAAAGAAATCTGAGAAGGGTAAATGATGAATTAGGAGATTAGGAGGACCTCTGTGAGTTCAAAGCCACCCTGAGACTCCATAGTGAATTCCAGGTCAGCCTGCCCTAGAGCAAAACTTTATCATGAAAAACAAAAAAATAAATAAATAAAATATTTTAAATATTTTATCAATTTATTTAATACTTTGATATTTTTTGGTTTTTCGAGGTAGGGTCTCACTCTAGCCCAGGCTAACCTGGAATTCACTATGGAGTCTCAGGGTGGCCTCGAACTCACGGCGATCCTCCTACCTCTGCCTCCCAAGTGCTGGGATTAAAGGCGTGCGCCACCATGCCCGGCTTTTATTTAATACTTTGAGAGAGAGAGAGAGAGAGTGGCATAAAAAGAGAGAGATAATGGGCATACCAGGGCTGCAAACGAACGCCAGATGCATGCGCCACTGGGGAATCAAACCTGGATCCTTAGGCTTCATAGACAAGTGCCTCAACCACCATGCCATCTCTCCAACTCTCCCAAAATAATGTGTGTGTGTGTGTGTGTGCGTGTGTGTGTAACACAAAGCAGGAATACTTTCAAGTCTGTTCTCACTATTCCACTTCATTTGAGACAGGATTTATTTGTAACTTGCTCTGTTGTTGCTGATTTGTGTTTGCTGAGAGCTCCCAGGAAAGTCAATGGTTCTTCACCTCCCATCTCGCTATCAACATGCTGGGATTACACAGAAGCCCACCATACCTTTCAGTTTTTACATGGGGTCTGAGGCTCAAACTCTGGTACTTGAGTTTGAGTGGCAAGTGGTTTATATACTGAGCCATGGTCCCAGCTCCTCTTTTCTTTGTGTCTGTTGTTTATGTTGTTTGTATGGTAGTTTGAATGTATGTTGCCCACAGACTAAGGTATTGTATTAAAGCTTGTAACTTTAATCTCAAGCTACCTGACTGGAGGAGGTGTCACTGGGGGCAGATCCTGGGGTCCAGACCAAAGGTGTGTATGTGGGTGGATCTGGATTCCAGTCCAAAGGTATGCAGAGAGGTTTGAGCCCTGGAGGTCCTGCTTGCTGCCTGTTTGTACTTGGTGTTTTTGGTTTATACTGGCTGTTGGTTGTTTCTCTCTGCTTCAATGTATGGAAGCAGCTTCTTCCACCACCAATGGAATCTCCCCTGGCTCTGTAAGCTGGAGGTAAACCTCCCATTAACTGTGTTTGGCTGGATACTCATTCCAGCATTGTGGAACTGTCTACAACAGTGTGGTTGGTTGGTTTTTGAATACAGGATGTCCCAATGTAGCCCAGGTTGGCCTCAAATATGAGGTTCTCCTGCTTCAGCCTTCTGAATACAGTGATTACAGGCTCGTGTCATGATGTCAGGCCTGTGTCTTTGCTGCTTCTTTCTTGTTTTTCTGTGCCACCCCTTTTTTCATTCTTTATTCATTATTCCTTTTTAAAAACTTTTAATGGAAACTTCCATAAATATAAAGAATACCATGATCAAAATCCCCTCCCACTACCTTCCTTTTCCCCTTCCCAAAACACCCCTCCACTAAATCCCTTTATTCAACTATTCTCTCTTCTATTTATTTATATATTTAAGAAAGAGAGAGAGGTAGATAAGAGAGAGAAAATGGGCATGCCAGGTCCTCCAGTGGCTGCAAATGAACTCTAGATACCTTGTGCATCTGGCTTACATGGGTATTGGGGAAATGAACCTGGGTACTTAGACTTCACAGACAAGTGCCTTAACTGCTAAGTCATTTCTCCAGCCCTCCCTTTTCTATACCCCCCAACCCTCTGCTATTTTGAGGTCATTATTTTTCCTTCCTATTAGGTAGGTCTTGTGTAGGTAGCATCAGTCACAGTAAATACCCTGGCCACTTTGGGTCTGGAAGACAGTATTTTAAGCACTCCTCTCCTTCCTTTTGCTCTTACATTCTTTCTGCCATCTCTTCTGCAATGGTTCTTGAGCCTTGGAGGGTGTGACAGAGATGTCTCATTTAGTGCTGAACACTCCACTGTCACTTCTTGCATTTTGTTGATTTTGGGTCACCCCAGTGATTACTGCTATCTGAAAGAGAAGCTTCTCTAACCAAAAGTGAGAGTAGCATTAATATATGGGCATAAGCATAGGTATTTAGAGGGTAGTTTGGTGGGCATGATTTGTATATATATATATATATACATTTAGCCAGATAACAATAGTAGTTTCTGCCTTAGAGCTTATGACCTCCCAAGCCATAGGCCTTTCAGTAGGCTTTCAGTACCAGGTAGACATTCCCTCCTGTGGAATGGACCTCAAGTCCAATCAGAGAGAGCAGTTGGTTTCTCTCACAGCAGAGATGTCACCATTGAACCATTTGGTACATTTGGCCTGGCTTGCCAGCAATAAAGCTTACAAGGTCCACTGCTGGTTAAGACCATTGATGACTTTTTAACTCCAACAGGCTGCATAAGTCATTCCAGCATCCTGACAGTTAGTCAACAGAGAAGAGGCTTCCAGCTCAGCTCCAGCTTGATTTTTCAGTGATCTGCAGCCCAAGCATGTGGAAACTTCAGCAACATCTAGTTCTGGCAGGCAATCAAGACATTATAGGCAATAGCCTATACTGTTTGGGGGGGAGGATATCAGGGGGCTTCCCTGGTGAACAAGTTGCTGGAAGGTATCCTAACCCTGATACTGAAACTTTTATAATAACAATCTATGGTTTCTTGGCACAGCATTATCCACCTCCACAGGATACTTCTGCTCATGCTCTCATTTTAGCATATATATTATTAGCTAGCTGTCATAGGAAACTTTTCCCCTGGGGAGATGCGAAAACAGGTCTTCACCCCAAATAGAGTTCAGATGGGAGACCAAAGTACAATTTTACCAATACCAGTTTAGTGAACCAATGAGTTTATTAGGGGGGCCACTTACAAAGCATAAAGAGGGATTACTTACAGGAACTTGGGACCGCCAAAGAAGCCACTTTAATAGAGATTCTTGGGTCAAAATTACTCCTTGGCTGCTCCTCCCTCAGCCTCAGGATGAGGGCTCACTTGCATAGCACTGAGACCCCAGAGCAGCCACCCCACCAAGAAGTCTCATTCCACCCTGCATAATGACTTCCCTGTGGGCAATTCTAGAAGATCCTTGTCCCTGTCCAGGAGGAGGACACCACAGAGAAGCACTTCAGTGGGCTCCCTATACTGGTATGACCCCCATGGATGCCTCTCCCTTACCCTTGGGGGTGAGGGCTTACAGAGCATGGAGCTCCAGAGACACCACCTCAACGGAGCTCACCGTTCTTAGATTTTGTTTTTCACTCTCTATATACTCAATAGCCCCCCTGAGGTCACAAGACCTCATGCACTATTGTATACAGCTGGCACAGGGGGCACCTAAATCTCAGGTAGGGGGTCTGGTAACCCTCCCCATGCCTACTCTCCTGAGTTGACCCAACTGCTTTGTTTGTTTTTTTGTTTGCTTTTGCAAGGTAGGGTCTCATCTAGTCCAAGCTGATCTAGAACTCACTCTGTAGTCTCGGGCTGGCCTCAAACTCATGACAATCCTCCTACTTCTGCCTCCCAAGTGCTGGGATTAATGGTGTGCACCACCATGCCCAGCAACCCAGCTGCTTTTGATAAAGCTGGCAAATAGTTGTTTGCACTTTTCAATACAGAGGAAATTTGCCATACAACACTAGTGAATAAATAGGTTTTCATATATTTTATTCATAAATCTTAATTTTTTTTAATTTGATTTATTAGTTTTCTTTTCAACAAATACAGGCAGTTTGGTACCATTGTTTAGGCTCATCTATGATCTACCCCCTCCCATTAGACCCTCCTTGTTGATGTAAATGGGTCGTGCATTGTGGAGTTAGTCCCCAGTTATTGGTATGCTAAATGTCTCTGCAAATCATGACCCAACATGTGACTCTGACATTCTTTCCGCCCCCTCTTCCGCAAAATTTCCCTGAGCCATGTTGGGTTCATTTTTGGTCTGCTTCAGTGCTGAGGTGTTGGGGGCATCTGTGGCTCTGGCTCTCTGATTTGGTAGAAGTTGATTTTTCAATTTTTTACAAACCATTCTCTCAGCCCCTCCCCTTAGATGCTTTCTGCCCCTAGGATTCTGCCCTTCTACTTACATATCTACTACTATGTCCACCCCTTAAATCCTAACCTCTCTTCCCTCCCTCATGGTCCCTTTCTCACTTCCTGGTCTCTTCCACTGGCTCTTTTTCAACTCACATAAAACTAAATGTTTGAAGCTAGGATCCACATATAAGAGAGAACATGTGGCCTTTGACTTTCTCAGGAGAAGCTTCTTTTTAAAGATGGTGGTGATTACCAAGGAGGCCCAAGACTCACCAAGGTGATGAGAAAAAGTAATAGCCAAGTGCTCAACACCAGACAAGATATCTCTTTCACATCTTCCAGGACTCAGGTAATATTGTGGAGGAGGTAGCAGAAAGAATATTAGACTAGCCAGAGAAGTTTCTCTATGGACATAGCTATAGATATTATGGAGACTTAATATTCATCAAGGTGCTGAAAATAAACTATTGAGAGCTCAGCACCAAATGCAAAATTTCTATCATGCCCTCCAAGGCTCAGTGAACATTTGTCATGAGGTATTAGAAAGAATTTAAGAGCCATAGGACAGGAAAGACTATTTTGGGGCACTTTTCACAATAGCTTGGAAATGGAACCAGCCTAGATGTCCTTCAACTGATGAGTGGATAATGAAGAGGTGGCACATTTACACAATTGAGTTCTATTCAGTGGGAAAGAAAAATGAAGTTATGAAATCTCCATCAACTGGGAACGTAGTACTCAAAACACCTAAGTTTATGAGGCCACCTGAATCAAACCAGCACAAATAGCAGGAGAAATGACAGAAACTACACAAACACATGGAACCTCAACAATTACACTTTTGAATGATCAATGAAGAATCAGAAATTTGATCTCAAATCCTAGGATCAAATAAAAATGAAAAATCAATTTACCAGCTGAGGCAATTCAAACAGGAAAATTTATATTTATGTGTGCTTACACTGAAAATCAAAAGGACACTGAGAAATCAAGCTGGAGCTGAGCTGGAAGTCTCCTCCCTATGGACTAGCTATCAGGATGATGGGAAGAGCTATGCAGCCTGTTGGGGGAAGAAGACTCATTAGTGGTCTTAACCAGCCATTGCCACTGCAAGCTCTACAGCTGGCCAAGAAGACCAAATATACCAACTGGTGCAATGGTGGCATGTCCATTATAGGGGAAACCAAGTTTTCTTTGAATGGACTTGAGGCCCATTCCACTGGAGATAATTGATGGCAGGTTCTGAAAACCTAATCAAAAGTCTATAGCTAAGGAGATCATAAGCACTAGGGGGGGAATTACTACTGTTATCTGGCTAAATGCACATAGTATGCTCACCAAGCTATCCTCTAGATACCTATTTTTTTGTTCTTTTTTAAATGTTTTGTTTATTTTTGTTTATTTCTTTGAAAGTGACAGAGAGAAGGAGGCAGAGAGAGAGAGAGAGAGAGAGAGCCTCCAGCCACTACAAAGGAACTCCAGACACGTGTGCACCCTTGTGCATCTGGTTTATGTGTGTCCTGGGGAATCGAGCCTCAAACTGGTGTCCTTAGGCTTCACAGGCAAGTGCTTAACCGCTAAGCCATCTCTCCAGCCCTAGACACCTATGTTTATGCCCATATATTAATGCTACTCTCACTTTTGGTTAGAGAAACTTATAATTTCAGATGACAATGGCCACTAGGGTGCCTCAAAACTCACCGAAGTACTGAGAAGAAGTGACAGTGGAGTGTTAGTACTTAGTGAGACATTTCTATCACACTCTCCAAGGGTCAAGATCCATTGCAGAAGAGGCGGCAGAAAGAATGTAAGAGCCAAAGGAAGGGGAGAAGCACTTACAATACTGTCTTCCAGACACACAGTGGCTTTAATATTCATGAACTCACAGTGGCTGGTGCTACTTACATCTGCCTAATAGGAGAAACAAATCATGACATCAAAATAGAAGACTAGTTGTAAAGAAAAAGGAATTCAGTGGATGAGGGATTCAGGAGGGGGAAAAGGGAGGACATCACGATTATGGCTATTGTTTATATGAATGGCAGTTGTCAACATAAAGTTAATAAAAGCCATAGGTTGTTACTAGAAAATTTTAGTGCCAGGGATGAGATACCTTCCATCAAGTTGTTGGCCAGGGAGGTCCCTGATACCCCCAAAACATTACAGGCCATTGCTGAGGCCCTGGTTTCCCACCAGGAATAGATGGTAAGACCCTATTGCTTAAGATTGCACATACTTGGGCTGTAAGGCCACTGAGAAATCCTGCTGGAGCTGAGCTGAAAACCTCCATGTAGACCAGCTGACAGAAAGCTGGAAAAAACTATGCTGCATGCAGTTCAATTGGGAGAGAGAGAAATCACCAGTGAAGATTCTCAAAAGTGGAAATGGAAAGCCTTAAATTTGGCCAGCCAGGCCAAATGAGCCAATGGGTGCAAGAGTGGCATGTCTGTTATGGGAAAAACCAACTGCTTTCTAATTGGACTGGAGGCCCACTCCATGGGAGGAAATATATCCCTAATACTGAAAACCTACAACAGGGATAGTCATGAGCCCTAGGGGTGTAACGTCTGCTGCTGTCTGGCTAAATGTATGTGCTATGCTCACCAAACTGCCCAGTAAGCACTTCTCTTAATGTTCAGACCCATATATTAATACTACTCTCATTTTTGGTTATAGAAGCTTCTCTTTTCAGATGGCAGCGACCTCTGAATGACTCAGAAGGCACCATGATGCTGAGAAAAAGTAACAGAGGAGTGCTCAGCCCTGAACTATCTCTATCACACCTTCCAAGGCTCAGGGTCCATTGCGGAAGAGGTGTTGGAAAGAATGTAAGAGGCAAAGGAAGGGTAGGATTCCTTACAATGTGCTCACCCAGACACAAAATGGCCTGGATATTCATGACCTCACAGTGCCTGACACTGCCTACACAAGACCATCATAATTGGAGGAAAAGATCATGACATCAAAATAAAAGAGTCTTATAGAGAGGGGGAGGGGATATGATGGAGAGTGAAGGTTCAAAGGGGAAAGTGGGGGGAGGGAGGGAATTACCATGGGATATTGTTTACATTTATGTAAGTTGTCAATAAAAAATTAATTAATTTTTTAAAAAGTTAATAAATAGCTGGGTGTGGTGGTGCATGGCTTTAATCTCAGCACTCAGGTGGCAGAGGTAGGAGGATCACCATGAGTTGGAGGCCAGCCTGAGACTACACAGTTTAGCCTAGGCTGGAGCAAAACCCTATCTCAAAAAAGAGATAATAAATAAATATTTAAAATTCAAAGAGATATCCCAAACAATACAGGATATTACCAAGGTCCTAGACTACCCACCAGAACTAGATGATACAACCCTTTTGCTGAATGTACCACATGTTCCAGTTTCAGGACATTGAGAAATCAACCTAGAACTGAGCTGGAAGTCTCCTAAATACTAAGAGTCATAGTGCTGAAAAGTACTATGCAGCCTGCTGGAGGAAAAAAAGTTATCAATCCTCTGAATCAGCATTGGATCATGAAAGCTACACAACTGGCCACACGGGCAAGTTATTTCGTGGCATGTCTGTTATGGGAATATGTTAATAACTGTTCTCTGATTGAGGCCTACTTCCTGGGAGAATTCATGCATAATACTGAAAATATAGTCAAAATCCTATGGCTTAGAAGGTCATAAATACTAGGGGGAAAGCTACAATGGTTATTTGGCTAATGGATATATTATTACCACCAAATTGCCCTCTAAATACCTGTGTTTATGCCAATATAATACTGCTACTCTCACTTTTGGTCAGAGAAGCTTCTTTTCAGAGGCAAGAGACTACCGGGAAAGACTCAAAACCGAACAAAGTACTGAGCAAACGTGACAGTTGAATATTCAGTACTAATAGTGAGCATCTCTGTCACACTCTAAGGCTCAGGGATCATGGTAGAAGAGGTGGCAGAACGAATGTAAAAGCCAAAGGATGGGGTGCCAGGCTTCAGAATGCTGTCTTCCAGACACACAGTCGCCTTGATATTCATGACCTCACAGTGCTGATGCTACCTGCACAAGACCTGCATAACATGAGGGGGGGACATCAAGGGCTGGAGAGATGGCTCAGTGGTTAAAGGCACTGCTTGCAAAGCTGGACAGTCCGAATGTGAATCCCCAGTAGTGGCACATGTTTCTGGAGCTCATTTTCAGTAGCCAGAGGCCCTGTCATGCCCATTCTCTCCCTCCCCCTCTCTTTTTTTTTAAAATTAGCTGTGTGTATACAGACATGATGGTACCATCGTTAGCTTCTCCCTGTCATCCTCCCACAGCCCCCCCCCCCCGCGCCACAGATTGTGGGTTTTGCATTGTGGGGTGGCTGTCAGTTATGGGGGAGAAGTAATGTCTCTGTGCATAATGACCCAATTTATGGCTCTAACAATCTTTCTGCCCTCTCTTCCGCAAATTTCCCTGAGCCATGTTGGGTTCATTTTAGGTCTATTTCAGTGACGGGAGATCTTGGGAGTCTCTGCGCCTCTGGATATCTGAGTTGGTAGGAGTTGAGTGTTCTCTGTGTCTGTCTCCTTCACCATTGTGCTGGTATCAGGTTCACCAAGAAAGCATCTCTTGCTCATTACCCCACTAACTCTATGGCTTCAGCTGGTGCCCAGGTAGCGTGCGATGGTTTTTTAGAGGTAGGGTCTCACTCTAGTCCACTTCACTATGTAGTATGCATGTATATATTCACTATGTAGTCTCAGGATGGCCTCGAAATCATGGTGATCCCCCACATCTACCCCCTGAGTGCTGGGATTAAAGGCATGTGCCACCATGCTTGGCCCTCCCCCTCACGTGAATAAAAAATATCTTAAATAATTACATCAAAATAGAAGAGTGGTGAGAAAGAAAAGGTGGTTCAGCGGAGGGGGATAGGAGATGAAAGAGAAGGAAGGTTGGTGGAAGGGAATATGTGTGATCAAGGGACATTGTATATATGTATAGAAGTTGCCAAAACAAGTTTTAGGCAAAATAAATATTCAGGGACAGGAGAGATTACTCAATGATTAAAAGTGCTTGCTTGCAAAGTCTGCTGGCCAGGGTTCAATTTGTCATCCACCCACATTATGTTTGGCTTTAAACCAGACAAGTATTTTCAGTAGCAAGAGAGCCTGTGCATATACACACATGCAAGTAAATAATTTTTAAAACTTTTACTTATTTTTAATGTTTATTTATTTGAGAAAGAGGAAGAGGCAGATAGAGAGAATGGATGTGCCAGAGCCTCAAGCCATTGCAAACAAACTCCAGACACATGCTCCACTTCATGCACGTGATTTATGTGAGTACTGGGGAATTGAACATAGGTCCTTAGGCTTCATAGACAAGCGCCTTAACTGCTGAGGCATCTCTCCAGCCCAAGTAAATAATTATTTTATTTTTAAGTTTTTTAAATTTAATAATTATTTCTTATTAACAACTTCCAGCCGGGCGTGGTGGCGCATGCCTTTAATCCCAGCACTCGGGAGGCAAAGGTAGAGGGATTGGCATGAGTTCAAGGGCCACCCTGAGACTCCATAGTGAATTCCAGGTCAGCCTGGGCTAGAGTGAGACCCAACCTCGGAAAAAAAAAAAAAAAAACCTTCCATGACTGCAAATCATATCCCATAGTAATGCCCTCCCACCCCCCACTTTCCCCTTTGAAACTCCATTCTCCCCATCTCAATCAGTCTCTCTTTTATTTTGATGTCATGATCTTTTCCTCCAATTATGATGGTCTTCTGTAGGTAGTGTCAGGCACTGTGAGGTCATGGATATCCAGGCCATTTTGTGTCTGGGGGGAGCACGTTGTAAGGAATCCTACCCTTCCTTTGGCTCTTACATTCTTTCCGCCACCTCTTCTGCAATGGACCCTGCGCCTTGGAAGGTGTGATAGAGATATTGTAGTGCTGAGCACTCCTGTCATTTCTTTCCAGCACCATGATGCCTTCTGAGTCGTCCCAAGGTCCCAAGTAAATAATTTTTTAAAGTAAATAAAATTGAGGGCTGAAGAGATTGCTTTGTGGTTAAGGTACTTGTCTGCAAAGCCAAAGTACCTAGATTCTATTCCCCAGGACCTGTGTAAGCCAGAAGCACAAGGGGACGCATGCATCTAGAGTTTGTTTCCAGCGGCTGGAGGCCTGGCATGCCCATTCTCTCCCTCCCCCCTCCCTATTTCTCTCAAATAAAGAAAAATATAAAATATTTTTTAAATTGAGAGAGACCTCAAATAATAATCTATCGATAAACATGAAGTCTTAGAAAAGCTAGAACAATCCAAATCCAGAAGTAGTAGAAGGCAAAAAATAATAAAAATCAAGGCAAAAATTAATGAAATAGAGGCTAATTTTATAATCCACAGACTTATCAAACAAAAAGTTAGTTTTTAAAAAACAAAAAGATTGGGCTGGAGAGATGGCTTAGCGGTTGAGCGCTCGCCTGTGAAGCCTAAGGAGCCCGGTTCAAGGCTCGGTTCCCCAGGTCCCACATTAGCCAGATGCACAAGGGGGCGCACGCGTCTGGAGTTCGTTTGCAGTGGCTGGAGGCCCTGGCGCGCCCATTCTCTCTCTCTCCCGCTATCTGTCTTTCTCTCTGTGTCTGTTGCTCTCAAATAAATAAATAAAAAATTTTAAAAAATTGTTAAAAAAAAAAAAACAAAAAGATTGCCGGGTGTGGTGGCGCATACCTTTAATCCCAGCACTCGGGAGGCAGAGTTAGGAGTATCACCATAAGTACAAGGCCACCCTGAGACTACATAGTGAATTTGAGGTCATCCTGGACCAGACTAAGACCCTACCTCAACAAACCAAAAAAAAAAAAAAAAAAAAAAAAAAAAAACATTGCCGGGTGTGGTGGTGCACACCTTTAATCTTAGCACTCAAGATGCAGAGGTAGGAGGATGATTGCCATGAGTTCGAGGCGACCATGAGACCATGAGACTACATTGTGAATTCCAGGTCAGCCTGGCCAAAAGTGAGACTCTACTTCAAAAACTCAAAAAAAATAAAATAAAATTTGTCAAACACTTAGACAAACTAACCAAAATTTTACAAAAGGCAGAGAGGACCAAATCCATAACTTTCCAGATGAAAAGGACTTAATATAAGAGATTCCCCAAAAATCTAGATGATCATTTTGAAACACTTTGAAAATTTATTTTTCAAAAGGTTAGAAATCTAGAAGAAAAGAATAAATTTCTAAACGCATATGATATATCAAAATGAAACCAAGAAGATACCAACAACTTAAGCAAATTCATAACAATCAACAAAATTGTAACAGTAATGAAAACTCTTCCAAAAAAGAGAAGCTCAGAACAGGACAGATTTACTATCAAATTCTACCAAGTTTTTAAAGAAAAGTTAAAGGCTGGAGAGATGGCTCAGTAAGCCTAGTGAACCAAGTTCAGTTTCCCAGAACCCACGTAAATCAAATGCACAAAGAGGAGCATGTATATGGAGTTCATTTGCAGTGGTTGGAGGCCCTGCTGTGCCCATTCCCCACCCCCTGTCTCTCCCCATACATATATATATATACATACCTCTCACCCTCTATAAAATTAATAAATTAGATATTTTTTTAATTCTTGCAAACTTAGCTTGGCATGGTGACACACTCCTTTAATCCCAGCACTTAAGAGGCAGAGGTAAGAGGATCACTGTGAGTTCGAGACTCAAGGCTGGCTAGGGACTACAGGGTGAGTTCTGGGTCAGCCTGGGCTAGAATGAGGCCCTGACACAAAATGAATCCACTCAAGAGAAAAATTAAAGAAGACATTGGAATTTCAAAGGGGAAAGTGTCAGGGGGAGGGAAGGAATTACCATGGGATATTTTTTTATAATCATGGAAAATGTTAATAAAAATTAAAAAATTTAAAAAAAAAAGAAGACACTACAAGGTTGAAACAAGGCTTCCCATTTGCATGAACAGACAGAATTGATATTGTGAAAATGGCTATATTGAAAGAAATCTACAAATCAAAATTCCAACAATATTTTCACACAACTAGAAAAAAAAATCCTAAAATTCATATGGAAGCAGAAAAGGCCATGAATAACTAAAACAACGCTTAGCAGAAAAAGCAATGCCAGAGTCACCACAATATCCAATCTCAAATAATATTACAGAACCATAGCAACAAAAAAGCATGACACTGCCACAGACACAGATCTATAGACCAGCTGACTACATAAAGGGTCCAGAAATAAACCTACACAGTTGCAGCCACCTGAAATACAAAAATGCATTAGAGAAAAAATGGACTCTTTACTAAATGGGATTGGCAGGTCTAGATATCCCTATGTAGAAGAATGAAACCAGACCTCTATCTCTCATCCTGCAGAATAATCAATTCAAACCAGACCAAAGTTCTTGATGTAAGGGGATTAATATATAGAATATGTAAATGTCCACAAAAACCAAACATCAAAACCTAAATCATCCAATCAGTAAATGGGCTAATGAACTGAATAAACATCTTTCAAAAGAAAAAGAAAATCACAAATGGACCATAAATACTTAAAAAAATTAACATGTTTAGGGGGGAGGGAGGGTATTACCATGGGATATTTTTTATAATCATGGAAAATGTTAATAAAAATTGTGAAAATTTTAAAAAATAAAATAAATTTTTAAAATATTAAAAAATTAACATCTTTAATTTTTGTGATTTGAGGGAGGGGAAGGGGGAAAAGAGAAAGAAGGAGAGGGAGAGGATAAATGGGGAGAGAAACAGTGAGATTTGTGTTCTTCCTAACATCAAGAGTGTGATCTGAATGACATCAAAATAAGAGACAGAGACTGATTGAGAGGAGGAGGGGATATGATGGAGAGTGGAGTTTCAAAGGGAAAAGTGGTGGGAGGGAATGAATTACCATGGGATATTGTTTACAATTATGGAAGTTGTCAATAAAAAAACAAAATAAATAAAAATAATAAAAGAGTGTGATCTGGACTGGAGGGATGGCTTAGCAGTTAAAGTGTTTCCCTGCAAAACCTAATGACCTGAGTTCAATTCCCCAGTCCCCATGTAAAGCAAGAAGTACAAAGTGGCATATGCATCTGGAGTCCATTTGCAGTGGCTGGAAGCCCTGGTGTGCCCATTTTCTCTGTGTGGCTCTTCTATCTCTCTCTCTGCATGCAAATAAACAAATATTTTTAAAAAGACAGCTGGACATGGTGTGCATTCCTTCAATCTCTGCACTCAGGAGGCAAAGGTGGGAGGATCACAGTGAGTTTGTCAGCCTGGGCTAGAGCGAGACACTACCTCAGGGAAAAAAAAAAGAGCCCTGGACTAGAGAAGATGGCTTAGCAGTTAAGGCATTTGCTTGCAAAGCCGAAGAGCCCCGGTTCGATTCCCCAGGTCCCATGTAAGCCAGATGCACAAGATGGTGCATGCATCTGGAGTTTGTTTGCAGTGGCTAGAGGCCCTGGTGCACCCATTCTCTCTCAATCTCTCTGTCTCTCTCTCCCTCCCCCTCTCCCTCAAATAACTATATATATACACATACATATACATATATATTTATACTTATATTTATTATATATTATATATTATATTATATAATATATAGTTATATAATTATAATAATTATAATATTATATATCAGTATAATTATATATTATATAGTAATATATAATATATAATTATAATGTATATTATATATAATATATATATATATTATATATATATATATTTTTTATTTTTTTTTGGTTTTTCGAGGTAGGGTCTCACTCTGGTCTAGGCTGACCTGGAATTAACTGTAGTCTCAGGGTGGCCTTGAACTCATGGCGATCCTCCTATGTCTGCCTCCCGAGTGCTGGGATTAAAGGCGTGTGCCACCACGCCCGGCTATATATATATATATATTTTTAAAGAGCTCTCTCTGGGGCTGGGAAGATGGCTCAGTAGTTAAAGGTGCTTGCTTGAAAATTCTGTGATTTTGTTTGGAGCAACAGGCCCTTATGTGTTCATTCTTTCTCTCTCTCTCTCTCTCTCTCCTTTCTCTATCTTTCTTTCTTCTCTCACTCTGTCATAAATAATAAGTACATTTTTTAAAGCATCCTCTCTGGACTCACTGCAGTCTCTCGGACAGTTTCCCAACCAGGCTCTGCCTTGTAGAGGAGCCACGGAACTTACCAGACTAACCCGTGTAGCCCTGTCATGGCATTTTGGTCCCTGCCAGCCTTGCAGCAAGATTCATAGCTCATGTTTATGACGTGATGAACTGTTACATAGGAAGAGTTAGTGTGAAGGACTCTGGCTTCACGTCCTCAGATTTCATGAGGGGGAAGGGAGAGAGGGGCAACAGGCTCCTTTCCTAGGCCTGGTCAGGGCCGGAAACAGGATTGAGCAAGGAGGTGAAGGTGAGCCAGTTCCAGCCCAGTTACAGCCAGTTACAGCAGTAGCGGAGTGGGCTCACCCATGGCCTTAGACATCAGGGACGCCAAGAGTGGATTCCGCCACAATGAGGTGGTTGTTTTCATCAACGAGGAGGTGATCCGGTGTGGCGGTAGCCCTGCCTTCTACCTGACCTTCCATTCGCGACCCTGGAAGGATATAGAAGAAGCCTTGAACTCTGTGGTGGTGGACACACAGGTGCCGCACGCCTTCAAGAAGGCCTGCGCCTGGAGTGCTTTGGCCCTGGGGGTGAGAGTGGCTGTGAGGCAGCGCGAGAAGCAGGTTCGCCGCATCCGGCAACTGCAAGATCAGGTAGCGAAGCGTGAGGTGGCGATCTGGACCTTGGCCATGGACCTGCAGAGGCTGAGTGAGGAACGCAACGAAGTCGTCTCCAAGCTGAACAGTGCAAGACACAACCTGAAGCAAGTGCTAAATGAGCACGATATGTTAGAAAAGAAGCTGATGGAGTTCGAGCTCTCTCGGAAAATCCTTGCTGAGTGGCAAGATGCCGGTCAGCCCAGTGCTATGAAGTGCCCCCTGGCTATAGAGGAGCAAAGTGAGACTAACAAAACAGGGTTTCAGAGTAAACGACATGCAGTATTAAAAAGGAAGACCCCGGTGGCATTCACAACAGGTGTGGCAAAGCCCCTTAGTCCCGAGGCCTAGGTCGTTCAACCCCCACTGTCAATGCTGTGCTCCATGCCATCCCCAGTGTCATCTCCTTCCCCATCCAGAATAATTTTAAAGAGGCAGGAGCTTCTCGAAGTCCCATGATAGATACCTACTGGAGGCATCTATCTAATCCTCTGCCCGTAGTGGGGTCCTGGGGTGGAAGTTGGGAGATTATCCTGTGGTGGGACCTGGGGACCCAAGGACAGGAACAAAGTCTAATGAGGTTTCAGAGGACGGCACCCTGACTTACAGTACTAGCCCAAGCCAGGTGGAAAGTCCTGTGTGGTTCCCACTGGAACCAAGGAAACAGCTTAAGGGACACATGGCTAAGCTACCAAATGATTAAAAAAATAACATTGATTTCTAACACGAAGAGAAACTTGCCCCAGGCTTCGGGAGAAGGGATTAATTGTCCAAGGTATAAAGAGTGTGTTTCATTATTCTTGACATTTTGACTGTTGTAAATACAAAAAAAAAAAAAAAAATCTAGGTCTCACCAGGTGAGCTGAGAAGCCTAGACCCCAAAATAGCTCCTCATTGAATTCAGGAAGGAAGGTAGAAATAAATGGACATATGCTCCCAAGAGAAATCAATTTCCAGAGGCATTATTGTAACCAAAACCTCTTTTATTTTTATCAGAGAATATTTGAAGAGTCATTTAACAAAACTTTTCACTATTTCCACCATCAAGCAAATGACTATTTGGTTATTTGCCATGCTAGGGATCCAATCTATGGCCGCATATGCATGTTAGGAAAGCACTCTACATTCTTACCTGGATTGTCAGGTCTAGCACAATGTAAGAGTTTCCACATATGAATATCTTCCTCCAGTTCATACTGTGCATGTGTGTGTATATAGTTTGTATTGTTTTTGAGAAAAATGAGATCTTACTGAAAATGTCAATTAATCTTTTTGTTTTGTTTTTGAGGTAGGGTATCACTCTAGCCCAGGCTGACCTGGAATTCACTATGTAGTCTCAGGATGGCTTTGAACTCATGGTGATCATCCTACCTCTGCCTCCTGAGTGCTAGAACTAAAGGTGTGTGCCACCACACCTGGCTTAATTAATCTTTAAAAGGGGAATTTTTCTAATTGCAGCCAAGTTTACAGGTGGAATCTGGCTAGCCATCAGTCAACAGCTGAAGGAGGTGATGTTATAAAACATTATTTTAGCCAGGTGTGGTGGTGCACGCCTTTAATCCCGGCACTCAGGAACCAGAGGTAGGAGGATCGCCATGAGTTCAAAGCCATCCTGAGACTACATAGTGACTTCCAGGTCAGCCTAGGCTAGAGCGAGACCTTACCTTGAAAACCAAAAAATAATATATATATATTTTTTTTCTTCTTCTTCTTCTTTCTACATTATCCTTAACCTCCTTTCGTAACACCAGATCTACTGGGCACAGCTATGCAGTTGGAACATAATAGGCAGCTTACTTTTAGGTGGCATGTTTTCCCCTTGAAAATCCTATTGTTTTACTGCATAATGTTCATATTTGCTTCTTGATTTATTCTGTAACATTCATAGATGCTTTTTTTTAAGCTCTAGAAACTGTGTATGAAGTTGAAGAAGATCCACTGTCCACTGTGTGACTCCTCCTGCAATGCCCCTCAATAGGCCTCACCGCAACAAGACCTCAATTCAACTGGATGATCTTACTAGAATGTGAAGGTATCAGGGACAAGATGTTTGGACACATACTTTAAAACAAAGGACAGCATACAAAATCTGTTAGAACTCAATCCAGTGACATCACAGAGGTCAAAGGGGTTTGAAGACCAACATTAAATTTTAGACATTATAACATGTTTGTTGGATTTCATTCATTAGTTCATGGATCGGAGTTACTGATGATACATTGGCATATGATAGAAATTAAAATTCTCTTTTCTGGTGCACATACTATAAATCCACTGGGTGAGGATGGTTAGATGGCAGGAGGGAGCATGATTTCAGACACAGTGTTTCAGCGTTGGATGAATTGTAACCTTTGGATAAACTCAATCGAAATAACATCAACATCCATTTCTGTAATTCTGGAGGCAATGTCAAAGAGATTTTCTTTAGAGAGACACTGAAGAACAAATTAGTTTTCTTAGAATTTAATTTCTCCCTTGGGCAAGCGATTAATTTGGAAGAGTTTGGAAAGCTGCCATGGTGCTAGCAAATTTGATAAATTTCACGTAATTTGGAAACAAATAGTTATTGATTGCTTAGTGTTTGCTAGGAGTTGGATGTTATCTGCCACATACAACGTAATCCTTTTGGATGAGTTTTATTAAACAACAGGAAAAGTTAAGAAATTGGGGAACAAATTAGATCAGGAGTGTCACCTTTGCCTAGCCTATGGCCTTGGGAAAAAACAAATTTAACACCCAGATCCATTTTTGCATTTGTGCAACAAGATGAAAGAGACTTTCATGAGTAGACTTGAGTGACAAACTGTTTCTCCTTTTGCTCCCAAACGAGATGAATAGGGGCAAAGACCAAAAAAGTGCCCCCATGAAATTGAAGTCAAGGCTTTTTCAATTTTCTGTTCATTTCCTCTCTTGAGGGTCACAACTATTTTCTTGGCTGACCACCAACTAGAGATCACTGTGTTGTCTTGAAGAACGGTAGTGCTTAGAGGAGTGTTGAGCATATACTCCAGTCCTCAGATTTCCAGTCCTTATCCCAAGTTCCTCTCCACTCAACATCAAGGCCATGGTGCTCTGTGATGATGGTGTTTCTCTTGGGAGGATTAACTAGGTTAAAAATAGAACTGGGTGTTACAGTTTCCCTTTGCCAATGTTTGACACGCTCTCCTGTTTCTGCTGGCCACCTGGTATTGGCCAAGGGGTGATGTCCAACCTGTTGCCTTTCTGCCCAAGGCATTGTCTCCCAACTCCTACCCACAATCCTGATGTTTTCAGTTGAGACAGGGTTGCATGTATTTCTGGCTGTCCTTGACCTCATTATGTATTCTAGAATGAGCCTAAACTTCTGGTCCTCCTGCCTCCACCTCTAGAGTGCCGAGATTACAGGTGTGGTCAGCCACACTTGGCTTATGTGGCAGTGGGGGATGATGGAACTCAGGCCCTCATGCATACTAGGCAAGCATTCTGCCCACTGAGCTACATCAGCAGAACCCCTTTGTACATAATTAGATCAAGGTGCTGAAGATTCTAGAAAGTATCCAGAAGACAAATATTCCATAAGGCTGAGGGTAGAGGCTGGCTTCCTGCTTGGCATATGGACTGGAATGGGGACAAATCACAAAAGTTACCCTGCCTCACCAGTATTCTCACATCCCTAGGAGTTGTGTTTATTCGTAAGGAAGGGGTCTGCAAGGGACATCAAACCCAAAGCTAGATTGTCTGGGTTGGAGAAGGTTTTGTGATATTCTGTGTGTTCTTATATCTTAGAATCTGGAGAAGATGGGACCGAGGTGAGACTTGGGAGTGTTGGGGTACATTTTATTGCAGTTCCTAGACCAGCAGCATGCAGACCACTTGGGAACTTGTTCCACATCTAAATTTTTCAGGCTCTACCTCATACATCCAGACAGAAGTTCCAGGAGTGGGGCCGAGCAAGTATATCAGGTTCATGATGAAATTTGAAAAGCTTTTTTAAAATCCAGTCTAATGCAAACAAAACACCCTAAATTTTGTGGTATGGTTGGTTCATTTAAAGCTTCCTTGAAATGCCTGCAGGCCTTTTGGTAGCTTTCATATAAATTAATGTTATCATTTTAGGCATTCTTCTCACAGCAACTCACCTGAATCTTTATTTAAGCAGGCTCCCAATTCTCCTCATCCTGGGCTGACCACATGAAGAAAAATAGGGTGTTTTGCTAAAGTAGCCTGAACTATAAAGCCAGAAAACTGGGCTTAAAACCTGCTCTGCTATGCATTAGATATGAGAACTAACACAGTTCTAACTTTTCAAAGCCCCAAAGCATTGGCTCCTTCCCCTACCCTCTGGGTTCTTAGCTAAGGACTACTCACATCAATATGCTTACTACATAAGACTTTATGACCATTATCTTGCTAGTGATTGCTAAGGTTTGGATGCTGTTTGTCATCCCAACGGTTCATGTATTGAAGGTTTTATCTCCAGAGTGACAGTGCTGGGAAGATGGTGGGAAGTTTAGGAGTTGGGGTCTACTGGAATGTCCTTAAGCCAATGATGACCTATCCCCACAGGGAAACCGTGATCTCGTGGGATGAGTTCTTGTAAAATTAGGTTGTTGTAAAAGCATGAGCTTGACCCAAGAGTTCATTTTTGGTTTCTTGTTTCAAGACATGATTTCTTCTTAATCAATGTCTCCTGCCCTGTGATGCAGCCAAATGGACCCTAGTAGTGCCGTGCTCTGGAATCTCCAAAACTGAGAACTAAAGCCTCTTTTCTTATTAAGTTATCCTGTGTCAGATATTTCACTGTAGTAGCAAAAATGAAACAACACAGTGGCCACGAGAACTATGTACTTTATAACAGATGTTTATTAACGATTCTCCAGGGAACATATTTTAAACAATTTTATAGATGTTGGACCCAATCACTTGTACAGTAATTCAGTTGGAAGGTGGTTAAAACTGTATTTGAATCCCAACTTTCCTGGCACCAAACTCATACTGTTTCTACTATAGTACAATGCATTAATCTTTTTATATTTACCAGTTAGTAGCAGTTAACAGAGTCTGCCAATGCTTTGGTCCACAGAAATCATAACAATGGAGAGAATTTGAGTTATACAGGTGGAGAGGGGGGTGGCAAAAGATGTATGTTTTCTAGTGTTGGTGCTACAAGTAGTGTAAGGAGAGGACTGATTCATTTCCTTTAATCATATAAACTTATAAACTTGCACTTCTTTATATATATATATATACACACACACACATATATATAATATATATATTTATGATGACAGTGACCTTATAGTCCTGGACTGTGTACGCAGCATGTGGGGAGATACAGGGACAGGGAGAAATTTTCATGTGATACAGGACAGTGAGGCAGAGGTAGATTTACTTACCAAAACCAAATGTGACATATTTCTCTCCAATGTTCTCTCTCTCTCTCTCTCTCTTTATTTATTTATTTTTGTTGTTGTTGTTGTTGTTGTTTAGAGACAGGGCCCTACGCAGGCTGAACTGGTCTCAGATTCACCATATAGTTGAGTATGACCGGAACTTCTGATCTTCCTCTTTCTACTTCCCAGAGTGCTGGGTTTATAGGTATATGCAATGACATCCAATAGATATAGTACTGGAGACCAAACCCAGGACTTTGTGCATGCTAGACAAGGACTCTACCAACTGATCCCACAGATCCACACCTCCAGCCCATATATTAACTTTATTTATTTATTTATTTATTTGAGAGAGAGAGAGACAGACAGACAGAATGGGCCCACCAGGGCCTCTAGCCACTGCAAACAAACTCCAAATGCATATGCCACCTTGTGCATCTGGCTTATGTGGGTCCTGGGGAATCGAACCTGGGTCCTTTGGCTTTGCATGCAAACGCCTTAACTGCTAAGCCATCTCTCCATCCAAAAGTGTTCACTTTTTTAAAATATTTTATTTATTTATTTGCAAGGACAGAGAGAATGAATGGGTGCACCAAACCCTCTAGCCATTGCAAACGAGCTCCTGACATATTTGCCACCCTGTGCATCTGGCTTTTACCTGGCTCCTTAGGCTTTACAAGCAAGTGCCTTAACTGCTGAGCCATCTCTCCAGTCTAAACATTCACTTTTTTGTCATATGATATAGGAATATTTAATTTTCATGCATAAATGTATAAGTAAAAATAATAATTTTATGAGACCTTATGAATAAGTTGTAAGCAAGTGTTTCTTTTTCAAAGTACTCAGAAAATCAAAGGGAGTGTGGGCTTCCATACATAAACATTCACTTTTTAACTTAACATTAAAATTAACTTTCTAACTTAATATTAACTATTTCTTACTGGCAATTTTAATTATTTCCAAGTATTTGTTTTTACTCTCAAAATTATGTTAGTGTTTGATTTTCTGTACTATGGACAAAAGTGAATATTATCATTAAAATACAGCCAGTTCAGAAATTGTTTTAATTTCATTTGTTTACTAGAAAGATAGAATATTTTCTCAAGCTGATTATCCATTTGTATTTTTTCTGTTATGATTCACCTACTCGGGTTTTTGTTCCAGTTTCCTCATGGGAATATGCATTGTATTTTGTTTTGTCAATATTTGATAGTAAGTACATTATCTCAATCCTATTATTCTTAAAATAGCAAGTATTTTCTCTTGTTTTTACATTTCTCTTTAAATTTTAGTCTGGTGGCATTTTAGTGGACAATAAATAGGGAAAGTGGAATTCTTTTTTTTTTTTTAATTTTTTTTTTTTAATTTGAGAGCAACAGACACAGAGAGAAGACAGATAGAGGGAGAGAGAGAGAATGGGCGCGCCAGAGCTTCCAGCCTCTGCAAACGAACTCCAGACACGTGCGCCCCCTTGTGCATCTGGCTAACGTGGGACCTGGGGAACCGAGCCTCGAACTGGGGTCCTTAGGCTTCACAGGCAAGCGCTTAACCGCCGAGCCATCTCTCCAGCCTGAAAGTGGAATTCTTATTCACTGCTGGTGGGAACATAAACTGATGTAGCTACTATGGAAATCAGTATGAAGGTGTCTCAAAAAAAAAAAAAAAAAAAAACACCTAAAGCTACAACACCATAAGACCCAGCTATTCCACTCCAGACTATATAATCAAGACTCTAAGTCCTACCCCACAGAGGCATTTGTGACTTGTGCATCCAAGTATATTACAGCTCTGTTCACAATAGCTAAGAAATGGAACTAGCCTAAATGCCCATTGACTGATGAATGGATAAGAAAATATTGTACATATGGACAATGAAATTTTATGCCTTAAGGAAAAACAAAATCATCAAATTTTCAAGAAAATAGAAATTATTATGATCAGAGTACATTGCATGTATGTATAAAGGTTGTAAATAAATTTTTAAAAAGAAAAAGAGAAATTATTATGTTAAGCAAAGTGAATGCTCTTTTTTTCTCATATGGGGGTACAAGATTTTAGTATCTATATATTCAATTTTTGGGGGGTTAGAGGCAGGGCATCACTTCAGTCCAGGTTGACCTGGAATTCACTGTGTAGTTTTAGGGTAGCCTTGAATTCATGGCAATCTTCCTACCTCTGCCTCCCAAGTGCTGGGATTAAATGTGGGTGCCACCATGTCCAGCATGTGTACATTTTAAATATATTTTGTTATTGTTTATGTGTGTGTTCATGTGTGTGACTGTTAGCACATGTGGAAGTCAGAGGACAACTTTCATGTTCATTGGAGGCAGGGTTTCTTGTTCTGGATTCTTGCTCTGCCACTCTTTGCTGTGCTCACAGAAGCTTTGGGGAAATTCTTTTTCCACTTCTTATCTCATGTGCTGGGATTACAGAAGTCCAACTGGGATCTAGAGGATGAATTTGGGTACTCCA
Source organism: Jaculus jaculus (assembly GCF_020740685.1). Taxonomy (NCBI): domain Eukaryota; kingdom Metazoa; phylum Chordata; class Mammalia; order Rodentia; family Dipodidae; genus Jaculus; species Jaculus jaculus. Next base: position 116,519,380 of record NC_059125.1, read on the forward strand.
GCTTTAGTGGTTAGCCCTTTATCCACTGAGCCATTTCCCAGCTCTATATATTGACATTTCAATTTTGCATATACATGGGGGTGTAAGCTATAGGCCATGAAACAAGAAAGGGGCCATGAGTGGGTGAAAGAGGTCTTAAAGGAAGAGGGAGGTAGCAGTTACCTTCTTGTTTCTTGTACAGAACACCTGGCAGGAAGCAATTTATGGAAGGAAAGCATTTATTTTGGTTCACAGTTTCAAGGGGAAGTTTCACCATAATGAGGAAAGGAGGCATGGCAAAACAGGCAGCCAAGGAGTCACATCTTGTCACAGAAGTAGAAAGGAAGCAGCAAGGGTGAGCTACCACTTCTTTCCCAGTGACACACCATCTCCCACAAGGCTCTACCAGCTAGAGAATAAATATGAGGCTTAATCACAAATACAGGAGGCTACTGGGGACATTCAAGCCACCACAAGGGGGAAAGAAGGAAATAATAGGGTAAAATAGTACATGTGACATGAAAGTAGAGGAGTAACCAGCAGCAGAGAAGCAGGTGGATGGGGGAAGAGGAGTGGGAAAGGAGGATCAACCAAAACAAATTATGTATAAAAACACCATAATGATCGGGAGACACAGGGAGGTGGATCACTGTGAGTTTGAGGCCACCCTGAGACTACAGAGTGAATTCCAGGTCAGCCTGGGCTACAGTAAAACCCTACCTCAAAAAAACAGCAAAAAAAAAAATCATAATGAAGCCCATTACTTTGTATGTTGACTTTAAAAATAAGGAGCACTGGTTTGGCCTGCTTAAATGATATAACTAGATGATGTATGGTTAGTTATTGATCAGTAATTAATGACTAATGGTAGCTGATATAATCTATGCACAGCAATCTCCACAATGCCTGGAACACATCAATTCCAAAATGCTCTTTTCCTTTCAATTTTAACATCTTGAAAACCAGCATACCTCTCACAGCACATTTTAATTTGCAGCATTGACCTTTCAATTGATGGCATCTTAGATTTGATAGAACAAGGCATTAAGTGCTTAATAAATGTTTAGGTGCTTATTCATTTAGCAAGCATTATTTTTTCTGTGGAAATTATAAGTCAGGTACTGCTCGAGGACAGAATAGTAGATGAATCAACAACTCCTCTCATTAGATTTAACTTTTACTGGGAAACATGCATTAAGCACATATGCACCAGGTGTGGTGGTGCATGTCTTTAATCCCAGCATTTAGGAGGTAGAGGATGGAGGATCACGGTGAGTTCAAGGTCACCCTGAGATAACATAATGAATTCCAGGTCAGCCTGGGCTAGAGTGCGGCCCTGCTTGAAAAATGAAAAGACCTACAACAGGGGTAGTCATGAGCCCTAGAGGTGTAAAGTCTGCTGCTGTCTGGCTAAATGTATATACTATGCTCACCAAATTTCCCAGTAAGCACCTCTCTTAATGTTCATACCCATATATTAATGCTACTCTCACTTTTGGTTAGAGAAGCTTCTCTTTTCAGATGACAGTGACCTTGGGATGACTTAGAAGGCACCATGGTGCTGAGAAGAAGTGACAGAGGAGTGCTCAGCACTGAAATATCTCTATCACACTTTCCAAGGCTCAGGGTCCACTGCGGAAGAGGTGGCAGAAAGAATGTAAGAACCAAAGAAAAGGAAGGACTCCTTTAAATGCACTCTTCCAGACACAAAATGGCCTGGATATCCATGACCTCACAGTGCCTGACACTACCTACACAAGACCATCATAACAGCAGGAAAAGATGATAACATCAAAATAAAAGAGAGACTGAGTGAGAGGAAGAAGGGTTATGACAGAGAGTGAAGTTGCAAAGGGGAAAGTGGGGGGAGGGAGGGAGTTACCATGGGTTATTGTCTACATTTATGGAAGTTGTCAATAAAAAAATTAAAATAAAAATTTTCAAAAAAGCACAAATTATAAGTAAAGGACAAGCATATAAGATGGTAATAAGTGAAATGAGATAAGGGAAATGGAAAGTGATGGGAGTGCTATTGTAAACAGGATGGTCAAATAAAACCTCACTGACAGGGTAAGATAAAGAGACTTGACTAGGGTGAGAGGATAAGTTATAAAGAAAACCGGAAAGAAAAAAGGTAGAGATAGGGCTAGAGAAATGACTCAGCAGTTAAAGGTGCTTGCTTGCAAACCCTGACAGCCCAGATTTGAAACACCAGTACCCACATAAAGCCAGATACACAGAGTGGCACATACATCTGGAGTTTGCAGTGGCAGGAGGCTCTAGTGAGCCCAATGCTTACTCTGTCTCTTTCTCCCTGTTACAATTAATAAATTAAAATTTTTAAAGGGACAGACATTAAGGGCCTTGAAATTAGAGCACCATTAGGGTCTTTGAAGAACATCAGGAGAGCCAGTTTGCCTGAAGCGGCATGAGTATAAGGAACCAGTAGATAGGATGGGATATAGAAACTTTAAATACAAAAGTAAGGCTTTCCTGAAACCCTTTCAAAAAGATTTGGGAGTAGGAACTGAGTATGAGAGCTCAGACTGCTGAATATCATGACTACAGTGCATTTAAAACTGAGAAATGACTAGGGGATAGAAGTGACATTAATTTAATGAAAGTGCGGACAGAGACAGCTCCATTTAGTCTCTAAAACACACTAATGCACAGTCAAAATGATTCATGGTGCAGAAGCATTTAAGGGCAGAATGAGAGTGATAACGTGATCAGAATAACTAGATGTAGAGCCTGAAAAAAAGTGGCAATCCAGGGCTTAACACCACGAATTAAGTACAATGAAAACTTTTAAAAGGTAGGCTGGCTGCCACAATAGTCTTCCCTGCCTTCTTAGGTGGGCTGAAAAAGTCAAGTTACTTTAAGAATACCGAAGAGCATTTATAGACTGACTACATATAAACTAGCAGAGTACAACACACGGAGGTGGTTCTAAAAGTCTACCATTTCTTAGAAGGGCAGGGTTACAGGGAAGGCAGACCAAGCTGGGTTCAGATGTCATCTTGTCTACTCATTTCTAGACCTCAGTTGCCTCATCTACTTTCAGATGGGAATCCCACAACCCAACCTCAGAGGTATTACATTGAGTGAAATAGTATGTATAAAGTATATAGCACTGGAGCTGCTTACTGAAAATACAGGTGTTTATTTTATTTTTTAGGGACGGCGAGAAACAGAGAGAAAATTGGCATGCCAAGGCCTCAGCCACTGAAATTGAACTCCAGATGCTTGCCCCACCTACTGGGCATGTGTGATCTTGTGCTTGTTTCATCTTTGTGCATCTGGCTCATGTGGGAAACCAACTGCTCTTGATTTGGCTAACTGATCTGCTCAGTGGAACAAAACCCATAACTGGAGCTAGGAAACAAGTCAGAATCATATCCAAAAATGAGCCCGCTCTCCATTATCAAGCTCCCACCAATTGTGGGCTACAAAATGGGCTACACCTATTAAATTCTCTCTAAAAAATTAATAAACATGGTCATCCCATTTATCTGGTGCTAACTTTACTCTCCGTTGGAGAATTTGCTTCTCTTTTTCAGATAGACACAGATCCTAAGAAAAGAACTACACCATCGTACCTAAAAGAGCCCCAGGTGAAACTAAGAATAAGTGGGGAAACAAACAAGAGTGCTGTTTTCATGGTGAACCTGGTACCAGCACAAAGGTGAAGGAGATAAACACAGAGAACAATCAACTCCTACCAAACCAGACATCCAGAGACACAGAGGCTCCCAAGACATCACCACTGAAGCAGACCTAAATTTAACCCAATATGGCTCAGGGAAATTTTCAGAAGAGGGGGCAGAAAGAATGTAAGAGCTACATGTTGGGTCATGATACACAGGCATTGCCTCCTACTCATAACTGATGGCTAACCCCACAATGCACAACCCATATTCCCCAACTAGGAGGGTCCCTGAAGAGGGGGGAAGACAGGGAAGAGGCTAACAATGGTACCAACTTTACTGTATTCACTGAGTACAAAACTAATTTTTAAAAAAGAAATTAATATGGAGTTTCAAAGGGAAAAGTGGGGGAAGGGAGGGAATTGTCATGAGATATTTACAATTATGGAAGTTGTCCATAAAAATTTTAAAGGATGACATCAAATGAGGGGCTGTAGAGATAGCATAATGTTTAAAGCTCTTGCCTGCAAAGCCAAAAGACCCAGGTTTGATTCCTCAGTACTCACATAAGCCAGGTGTACAAGGTGGTGCACACGTCTGGAGTTTGTTTACAGAGGCTAGAGGTCCTGGTACCCTCATTCTCATTCTCTCTCTCTAATAAATAAAAAAATATAAAATAAAAACTGTCTTTTAATAAATGAGTTTGAGCTGGGCACTATGATGCATGCCTTTAATCCCAGCACTTGGGAGGCAGAGGTAGGCAAATTGCTATGATTTGGAGCCACCCTGAGACTACATAGTGAATTCCAGGTCAGCCTGAGCTACAGTGAGAACCTACTTGGAAAAAAAAAACACAAGAAAAAGTACCCTTTGGGGTGGATAATGCTATGCTAAGAACCCACAGATTGTTACAAGAAAATTTTAGTGCTAGGGGTGGGATACCTTTCAGTGAATTGTTAGTCAGGTAGGCCCCTGATGTCTCTCACTCACTCACTATAGGCTACTGCCAAATGTGGTGGTTTGACTTAGGTGTCCTCCATAAACTCATGTATTTCCAGTGCTTAGTTCCCAACTGATGACAATTTGGGAGGCAGTGCCTTGCTGGAGGAGGTGTGTTATTGGGGGTGGGCTTAGAGATATTATAGACAGCTCTGCTTAGTAGAATTCAGCTCAATCCTCCTGCTGCTATTGTTCACCTAATGTTGTCATGGAGATTATGTCCAGCCTCTGCTCTACCATCTTCTCCCTGTCATCATGAAGCTTCTACTTGAGACTGCAAACCAAAATACATCCCTTCCTCCAATCAGCTGCTTTTGCTCAGGTATTTTGTCCCAGTAACTCTAAGGTAGTAAGAACAGAAAATTGGTACCACAGGAGTGGGGTTGTTACTGCTAGGAACTTGAATGTGTGGCTTTGTGAGATAAATATATATGGATTTGAAATCTTGGTATAAGATACCTTGAGGTACTCTAAGCAGAGCTTTATAGACCATTCTCATCGGAAGTGAAAGACTTAGATGTAGAAAGAACTATGGACTGATGTGAACAAGATATGGCACAGAAAGCAATGAAAGTTTCAGGCTGGAGAGAGTACCAGTTCAGCTGCAATTGTTTGAGTGATTACCAACATTGAGATTAGGCCAGCTGTTCTGCACTGGAAAAGCCAAAAGAATACTCTCTTGAAAGTAGGGAGCTTGAATGCTAACCAAGTTTTCTGGCACTTAAAAGTCAGCATTGTGCATGGTGGTGTGAGCTTCTAATCACAGCACTTGGAGGCAGAGGTAAGGAAGATCACTGTGAGTTCATGGCCACCCTGAAACTACATAGTGAATTCCAGATCAGCCTGTGCTAGAGTGAGACCATACCTAAAAAACAAACAAAAAAGTCAGCTTTCTTCACCCCTGGATTAATAAGAGGGTAGCCCACCTGGTAAGATGGGAGTATAACAAACGTTGGGAAAAGACGGTCATTTGGTTTGCAACAGTTTGTTTTTTTGGAAATGAGCAATGTGAGGCAAACTTGTTGAATTACCTGAATGGTAGCCTGATGGAGCCATGGAGATGAACTGTAGGTCACAGTGGAGACTCCCTCCAGGACTATGGGATGGCTGCCAAGGAGTGCTGCTAGCACAGGATGGATTATTCCCCAAGCTGTGAGCAGCCCAGCTGGAGGGGCACAATTGGAACTATAGAGACTTTGTCACTGGTGAGATATGTCAGGGTTGGAGCTACAAATTTGATGTTGTCAGAGATCTTGTATTGGTTTAGATTTTCCTTGCTATGCTCAATGTCATCTTTTTTTTATTTATTTATTTGAGAGCGACAGACACAGAGAGAAAGAAAGATAGAGGGAGAGAGAGAGAATGGGCGCGCCAGGGCTTCCAGCCTCTGCAAACGAACTCCAGACGCGTGCGCCCCCTTGTGCATCTGGCTAACGTGGGACCTGGGGAACTGAGCCTCGAACCGGGGCCCTTAGGCTTCACAGGCAAGTGCTTAACTGCTAAGCCATCTCTCCAGCCCTCAATGTCATCTTTTGCAGTGTGTTTACTCTGCAATGATTTTTGTTGTTGTTGTTTTACAGATCACATTTAAGAAACCTCAAGATTATGGAGATGTTCGAACAGTGCTGGACTTGATTAAAAACTATGGATCAGTGGCTGTTGCTTATGCTACACAAGACTTGCATAATAGGAAGAAAAATTAGGACATCAAAATAGAAACTAGTTGGAAAGAAGGGATTCAGGAGGGGGGGAAATGATGGTATATTACTTAAATTTATAGAGGTTATCAATGAAAAAGGTTTTAACTGGCTGGGGCATGGTGGTTCAAACCTTTAATCCCCAGTACTCAGGAGACAGAGGTAGGAGGATCACCATTGAGTTTGAGGCCACCCTGAAACTACATAGTGAATTCCAGGTCAGCCTGAGCTAGAATGAAACCCTACCTCAAAAAAAAAAAAAAAAAAAAGGTTTTAACTGGGGACTTTTAAAGTTAGAGCAACTACATTGATGTTAATCAGTTTATGGGGGCCAGGGGCAGAATATAGTGGTTTGTATTAGGTGTGCCCTATAAACTTGTGTTTTGAATGCTTGGTTCTCAGCTAAAGGCAATTTGGGAGGTAGAATCTTGCTGAAGGAGATGGGATATTAGGCGCAGGCTTATGGGTATTTTAGCCTGCCTTCACTTGCTAGACTCTGGCTCACTCTCCTGCAGCTGTAACTACCTACTGGGGCAGAGGTGATGTCCAGCTTCTGTTCATGTCATTGTTGCCTCTGACATCATTGAGCTTTCTGTTGAGACTGAAAACCAAAATAAACATTTGTTCTCCTATAAGCCGCTTTTTGTCAGGTGTCTCATTCCAGCAAAGCAAACATAATTACAACACCAAAGCTCATGTTTGCCCTCCATAACTACATGGTAAGACCTGATTACTTAAGATACTACATGCTTGGTCTGCAGGACACTAAAAAGTCAAGCTGGATCTGAACTAGAAGCCTCCTTCCTGTTGACTACTATACTGACCCTGGAAAGACCTATTCGTTCTGCTGGGGGAGAAAAGTCATCAGTGGTCCTAAGCAACAGTGAATCCTGCAAACTTCATGGCTGGCCAGCAAGGCCAAATGTGACAGCCAGTGCATTAGCAGCATGTCTGATATGGGGGAAACCAGCTACTCTTAATTGGATTTGAGGTCTGTTCTACAGAAGAGAGTTCATGCCAGGTACTGAAAACCTAATTAAAAGCCTATGGCTTGTGAAGTCATAATCCCTAGTGGGAAAACTACTGTTGTCTAGCTATATGGATATATTATGCCTACCAACTGCCCTCTAAATACTTATGTTTATGACCATATATTAATGCTACTGTCAATTTTGGTTAAAGAAGCTTCTCTTTTCAAATGAGGGTGAGCACTGGGGAAGATTCAAAACTCATAGTGCAAAGGGGAAAGTGCAGGGGGTGGGGGGGTAGGGAGGGTATTACCATGGGATATTTTTTATAATCATGGAAAATGTTAATAAAAATTGTGAAAAGAAAATTAAAATTAAAATTAAAAAAAAAAACTCATAGTGCTGAGAATTGACAGTGTTCAGCACTAAATGAGACAGCTGTATCACACCCTCCAAGGCTCAGGGACCATTGCCAAAGAGGAAAGAATATAAGAGATGGAGTAGTGGAGGTGACCAAGTGGATAAAGGTGCTGGATTGGGGCTCGATACTCCAGTACCCACAAAAAGTCAGACACATAAGGTGTTGCATGCATCTGGAGTTCTTTAGTTCTGTGCAAAATGTCCTGGTGTGTTCATTTTTTCTCTCTCTTCCAAACAAGTAAGTAAATATCTTTTTAAAATGTAAGGGGACTGGAGAGATTGCTTAGTGGTTAAGGCACTCACCAGCAAAGCTAAAAGACCCAGGCCCAATTCCCCAGTACCCACATAAATCCAGATATACAAGGTGGCACAGGCATCTGGACTTCATTTGTAGTGGTCAGAAGCCCTGGCACACCCATTCTCTATCTCTTTCTCAAATAAAATTTTTTTAAAAAAGAATGTAAATGACAGAGGAGTGCTCAGCACTGTAATATCTCTGTCACATCTTCCAAGGCTCAGGGTCTATTATAGAAGAGGTGGCAGAAATAATGTAAGAGTCAAAGGAAGGGTAGGACTCTTTACAACATGCTCCTCCAGACAAAAAAAAAATGGCCTGGATATCCATGACCTCACATTGCCTGACACTACCTACACAAGACCATTATAATAGGAGGTAAAAGATCGTGACATCAAAATAAGAGACTGATTGGGGGGGTATATTATGGAGAATGGAGTTTCAAAGGGGAAAGTCGGGGGAGGGAGGACATAAAAAACAAATTAAAAGCCGGACATGGTGGCACACGACTTTAATCCCAGCACTTGGGAGGCAGAGGTAGGAGAATCACCATGAGTTCAAGGCCACCCTGAGACTACATAGTGAATTCCAGGTTAGCCTGGACTAGAGTGAAACCCTACCTTGAAAAAACGAAAATAAATAAATAAAAATAAATTTAAAAAAAGAATGTAAGATGCCAGGTATGGTAACATCCACCTTTAATCCCAGCACTCAGGGGGCAGAGGTAGGAGGATCACTGTGAGTTCGAGGCCAACCTGAGAATACATAGTGAATTCCAGGTCAGCCTGGACTAGAATGAGACCCTACCTTGAAAAACCCAACAGCCACCCCCTTAAAAAGAAAAAAAAAAAAAAGATAAAGAACCAAAGGAAGATGAGGAGTGCTTTTCTTCCCCCAGACACAAAGTGGCCATAACACTGATGACCTCAGTGGCTGATGCTACTGATACAGGACCTGCATATTATGAGGGGGAAAATGATGACATCAAACTAAAAGACAAACTAGTTGGAAAGACAGGATTTTTAAAAGGGATTCAGTTGAGTGTGGATAAAGAGAAAGAGGAGGAGGGTGGGAGGGGTTAAGATTATGATATATTGTATATATGTATGAAGGTTATAACTTCAAGAAAAAAAAAGAAAGATGACACAAAGGCATGAAAGTAGGATGGGATTAAATGGGAAGCAGGATTTTAGTGGAAAAGGGGGATGGGAGAGGGTAACTGGAGGGCAATCAGATGAAAGTGCATTCTATATGTGATGGTTAAATTCTGTTGTCAACTTGCTTAGATGAGAAATCCAGAGTTATGCCTCTTCTGTGGGGCTATGAGATTGTTTCCAAGGAGGATTAACTGAGGAAGTCCTTCCTCCAGAGTGGGGGGTCCCTCCCAGTGGTGGACACTATATATATACAGAGAGAGAGAGACAGAGAGAGAGAGAGAGAGGGAGGGAGGGGCTTGGAGGGATGGCTTAGTAGTCAAGGCATTTGCCTGCAAAGCCAAAGGAACCCAGATCGATTCCCCAGGATCCACGTAAAGCCAGATGCACATGGTGGCACATGCGTCTGGAGTTCGTTTGCAGTAGCTAGATGCCCTGGTGTGCCCATTTTCTCTCTCTCTCTCTCTCTCTCAAATAAATAAATAAAATACATATTTTAGCTCAGGGGGAGGGGCTGGAGAAATGGCTTAGCAGTTAAGTGCCTGCCTGTGAAGCCTAAAGACCCTGGTTCAAGGCTCAATTCCCCAGGACCCACATAAACCAGATGCACAAGGGGGTGCATGCATCTGGAGTTCGTTTGCAGTGGCTGGAGACCCTGGCACATCCATTCTCTCTTTCTCTCTCTCTGCCTCTTTGTCTCTCTGTCTGTTGCTCTCAAATTAATAAATAAAAATAATTAAACAAAAAAAAGCTCAGGGGGCTGGTGGAGAAATGGCTTAGTAGTTAAAGTGTTTGCCTAAAAAGCCTAATGACCCAGATCCAATTCCCCAGTTCCCATGTAAAGCTGGATGAACAAGATGGTGCATGCATCTGAAGTTCATTTGCAGTGGCTAGAGGCCCTGGTGATAGCTCTCAATTAATCTCTTTCTCCTTGGAAAGAAAGAAGGCAGAAAGACAGAGGAGGAGAGGGGAGGGGAGGAGGAGGAAGAGAAGGAGAAGCAGGAGGGGGAGAGGAAGAAGGAGAAAAGGGAGGGAAGGAGAGAGGGAGGAGAAAAAAAGCAGCAGCTCCATGTCCCTTTTTACCTGACTGCCATTTCTACTTACAGGTGAGTACTTTCTAGTTGACTACCCTTGCTATTCATTAGTACATTCATCTCCAGGAATCATCCAGGCCTTCAGCGCCAGATTAGGACTCTGAGGCATCCAGTCTTGTGGACTGAGCAGCTACAGGATTCCCCAGTTCCTCAAAGGACAAGCCTATAGACAGCTATTGTTCTAGTCCCTGGCTCATATCCTGTAAACTAATCCAGCAAATCCTCATTAGAATACAGATTCTTCCTATTACTTATGTTCCTCTAGAGACCTCTGATTAATACAGCATACATATGACAAAAATGTTTAAAAAGAGATTCATTAAAAAAAAAAAAAAAAGAACTGCTGAGTGCAGTTGTGCATGCCTTTAATTCCAGCACTTGGGGTCACTGTGAGTTTGAAGCCAGCCAGGGACTATGGTGCAAGTTCCATATCAGCCTAGGCTAGAGTGAGACCCTACCTCAGGGAAAAATAACTGGATATGGTATGGTGCTGCCTGTAATCACAGTACTTGGGAAATGTCAGCAGGAGCCTCAGGAGTTCAAAGCTAACTGGAACTATATAACAAGTTTGAGGCCAGCACAGAGTACATGAGACCGTGGCTCAAAACAAATAAACCACGAACTATCTAACAACTAGAAAATGAAATGCTGTGATTTGAGAATAATTGAGAGCCAATGGTAAAATTATTCTCTCTCCAAAAATATCCTAATTTATGTAAACAGTTATGTATTCATATGTTATTTAATCCAATTTATTAACAATTGAACATTAAGAGAGGGTTATAAGGAATTTAAAGGATTTTTCAGAAAATAGCTCCTCTCCCACTCCAGTCATGAGATACATATGGATCAGAATGAACTTCAAGTATACATTAACAAATGCTAGAAGTACATTTATCAAGAAGTACTTACTTTTGTTAGAAGCCCAATTTTTGTTTTTGATCATGGAATTTTCATGGCCATGTAGGTTACATATTTGAAGCCCTCCCCCCACAAAACATACTTTAAAAAGGTTTAAATGCTTTCCTAATAATTAGACTTGGTTAAGGTGTAGAACTATGAGCTCATCATGATTCCTACTGACATGACAGAACAAATTTTCAAGAACTTAGATTATACAAATAAACCTCAGGACTTTGGGCAGTGTATGTAGAACAGAAATGAAATTATCGTGGGCTGGAGAGGTGGCTTAGTGGTTAAGACACCTGCCTGCAAAGCCAAAGGATCCAGGTTCGATTCCCCAGGACCCACATAAACCAGATGCACAAGGGGGCGTGTGCATCTGGAGTTCATTTGCAGTGGGTGGAAGCCCGGGCGCTCTCATTCTCTCTCTCTACCTGCCTATTTCTCTCCTTCTCTCAAATAAATAAATAAAATAAACTTAAAATTTTAAAAAAAGAAGAAATCAGACTGGGGAGATGGTTCAGCAGTTTAAAAAAACTTGCTTGCAAAGCCTGGTGGCCCAGGTTCTATTCCCCAGTGCCCACACAAAGCCAGATACACAAAGTGGTGCATGTGCCTGGAGTTTGTTTGCAGAGGTAACAGGCTCTGGCATTACATTCTCATTTATTCTCATTTTCTCCCTCCCTCCATTCCTCTCTTTGCCTCTCAAATAGATATATTTTTTAAAAATGAAATTATCCATGGTTGCATGGAATGTATTATCTTTATTAGTCTTAATATATCAATCGAAAATCATACATATCAGATCAACCAGGAATACCACAGTATGTTTTATTTCTCCTGTATTAATTAGTTCTCTACATGGATAAATCCAAAACTTTAAATAGCAACAAGCAGCAAATCTCCCCAAAGACGCTTAGGTGGAAAACAATTCAATTCCATTCATGAGTTCAAAGTCCTACTCTGATCTACTGTTAAACTAGCAAAATGAACTCATTTAACACTCAACGCAGACTTTGAGCTCCCTATATGACTGCAATTGAAACAGCTTTTGTTTTAACCTTCCATAAATAGTCTGTATTTTAATTCTCAAAGAATAAAAATGCATGTTTGGTAATCATCTAAGATAAAGCCATGATATCGAATGAAGAACTAGTTATATTTGTCTTCTACTCAAAAAGTAGAAAAATTTTAAACGGACCCATAATTTTGAACATATCTGAATATTTGATCCATATACTTAGCAAGTCAATTGCTGATATAAATAATCTGGCTTTTAGACAATCATGAAAACTATGCATTGAAATGAAGCCACTGTTCTTTTTGACCAATGACTTTTACCAAATAAATAGGAACATAATCTTTTCATATTAGAGCAAATAGAGAACTTGAATCTGCAAAGCAGTTAGGAAAATTTAGAGATGTGACTGAGCACTCTAATGTTCTACCCCAGTCTAGGATATATGATTTCAAGATGCACATGTAGATGCGATAGTACGAAGTATGCTGAGAGACTTACTTTCTTTTTAACAAAATTTTGTATCTGGTCATTGACAAAGTTCGGGCATCATTTCATGTTAGCAGTACAGTGGTGATCACCTGCACTGTGCTGAGAGGTAGATTGGGATTTAATCCTGGGATTTAATAACAAACTAACATCATTTAATGTATAAGATAGTTTTTAAGGTTAAACTTTGTATTTTAATCCAAAGAAAATGTCTGAAGTGAAAGCATCTCTTTGGGAACTTCTGTTTTTAGTAGAGATAAAATAGCATTATAAAATATATATCTGCCTCATGCTAATAGCAGGTGTGCAAAGCTGCCATTTGGGTCCTAGATATGCACAATAACGGACTTCCAAAGAAACTCAGCAGCTGAGGAATCACACAGACACAGGATGAGTAATCTTTCCTACCCTACTCTAGAAGCCAGAGCCATTCCTGGTCCCTGCAGAGATATAAGCCTCTGTCAAGATTAATAAATTTACAGAATATCCCCAGTCAAGCTTTGGTTAGGCAGCCATCTGACTGATTACACATCAGGGGGGCCTTCTAGCTTCTAGAGTTAGTACTTGCTGCTGTGATAAGAAATCAATGCATTAGAAATATCAATCTGAACTCATTCATACAAGGAACAGGAGGCACACCAAGTATACAGAAGGGTATTTTTTTAGTGCAAGATGAATTAACTTTCTGATCAAGTTAAAGCTCTAAGGAGGAAAGATTCTAAATCATAATAAAAAAACCATAACTCATTCTTACTCAGTGCCTTAAAAAAGCTAACAGTCTCTCTTCAACATTCAGCATAAATGTCAAGTCTGAGATAATCAATATATTCCAAACTCCAAAAGGCAAAGAAAAAAATCCTTGTTAAAATATAGTAGCCCACATTAATAGAGAAAACGTCCAGACTTTTCTATAAAGTACATTATTGTAAAATCCTTTTTGCAGTGCTGGGGCCTCACACATGATAAGCAAGAAAACTATCACTGGGCTACAGCCTAGACCTTTTGAACTACGAGAAATACATAGATTTAAGCAATCCCCATTAGGAAGTGGGAAAAGAAAATCTTTTTAAATTTGTATTTGTGGGGGTTTTTTGTTATTGTTTGTGTTTGGGGGTAGAATCTCCTCTAGCCCAAGCCAGCCTGGAATTCACTCTGTAGTCCCAGGCTGCCCTTAAACTCACAGTGATCCTCCTACCTCTGCCTCCCAAGTGCTGGAATTAAAGGTGTGCCCCACCAGACTTAGCTGGAAATCTTATTATGGGCCAAATTTTAGATTTGTCATCAATGAAAATTCACTACAATTTAAAATGTATTTCTGGAAGCACATTAAATTCTCGAATAGCTTTGATTTTGTAAATAACAATAACAAAATACAACTGACTGTAACATATAAAATTATACTTCAGTAAAAATGCTTTATCATTTGATCCAAAGGCTTAAAAAGCATTATTTACTGTAAAAAGACATATTCTAAACCCTAATTTTTCTTTCAATTAAACATTAGCAAAAGGGAAAAAAAGAAAATAGGGGGAAAATGAACCTGATACATCTTTTTTTTTCCTTAAATAAGAACTACTCATGCCCAAGTTAGCTCGCAACTCACTTTAGCATGTTAATGTTCAACAATCTATTGCACAGCAATTCCTGGAAGTTAGCCAACAGAAACATAACTTCTGGTTGCAAAAGAAGCACTAGATTTAGTTGATTACACAGACTGATATCCAGTACGACTTTTCCTTCTTCCAATCATATAAGATATAAACACAACAATTAGAAGGAAGCCCAAGGCCACACCCACTGCAACAGGAATAAGAAAGTTGAGGTCAGAGTCAGCAGCACATTCTTCAGCTGTTAGAAAAGAAGAGAGAGCAAGGACAGGGAATTAGTAAAGAATGCAACTAAGTAGAAACAAGCAAACATTCTGCATCGTGAAAGTGTATACATGTTCATTAATCTTATTTTCTCAGTAAGCACCCACACAGTTCAAGCAACTGATCATTCCAGATCTCCTATCACTTCATCTAAAATCACCAAATTCCTCAGCACAAAAAGTAAAGGGAAGAAAAGGAAAGACTTCAAATACAGAAACACGATTGCATAATCAAATACACAGAAATGATTGCATAATATAGAATGATTTTAGTTTTGTCTAATGCCCCTGGGGAAACAACTGCATGTGGATTTCCTCACTCCCTCTCTCTCTTGCCACATCTGTCCTTAATGAATAAATCAGAATTGGCCATATCAGCCTGAGTTCAATTCCCCAGTACCCAGATGAACAACATGGCACATGCTTCTAGAGTTCATCTGAAGCAACTGGAGGCCCTGGCATGTCTATTCTCTGTTTCTGATTCTCTCCGCTTGAAAATAAATAAATAAAAATATTTTTAAGAGCTCTTTCTTTGCTCACCTACTAAAGGGAAATAATATCTATATTAAAAAGTACTTAGGGGGCTGGAGAGATGGCTTAGCTGTTAAGCGCTTGCCTGTGAAGCCTAAGGACCCCAATTCGAGGCTCTGTTCCCCAGGACCCACATTAGCTAGATGCACAAGGGGGCGCACGCATCTGGAGCTCGTTTGCAGTGGCTGGAGGCCCTGGCGCACCCATTCTCTTTCTCTATCTGCCTCTTTCTCTCTCTGTCTGTCTGTCACTCTCAAATAAATAAATAAAAATAAACAAAAAGTTTAAAAAAAATACTTAACTACATAGTGAATTCCAGGTCAGCCTGGGCTAGAGCAAGACCCCACCTCAGAAAAAAAAAGGAAGGAAGGAAGGAAGGAAGGGAGGGAGGGAGGGAGGGAGGGAGGGAGGGAGGGAGGGAGGGAGGGAGGGAGGGAGGGAGGGAGGGAGGGAGGCAGGCAGGCAAAGAAAAAGAAAAAGAAAAAGAAAAAGAAAAAGAAAAAGAAAAAGAAAAAGAAAAAGAAAAAGAAAAAGAAAAAGAAAAAAAAGTACTTAGCCAGGCATAGTGATACAGGCCTTTAACCCCAGCACTTGGGAGGCAGAGGTAGGAAGATCACTTTGTGAAAGGTTCAAGGCCAGTCTGAGACTACATAGTGAATTATAGGTTAGCCTGGGCTTGCCTGGGTAGCAAGACCCTACATCGAAAAACCAAAATTAAAAAGTACACGAGGATCATATGTGTTGATACATCTGATATATATCAACAATGAAATTTTAAAGTAAAAGAGAACATATCATTACTGGTAAGAGCAAACTTCAAAAAATACTTAAGAAAAAGTATAATACAGCAACTCCAAGTGCACAACTTTGACCTCATAATTTCAAGTTTGAATCAGTAATTATTTACTATTGGGTGACTACATTTTAGAAACTTTTTTTTTCTTTTTTAAAAAAATATTTTTATTTATTTATTTGAGAGTGACAGAGAGATAAATAGGCAGATAGAGACATAGAATGGGCACACCATGGCCTCCAACCACTGCAAACGAACTCCAGATGCGTGCGCCCCCTTATGCATCTGGCTAACGTAGGTCCTGGGGAATTGAGCCTCAAACCGGGGTCCTTAAGCTTCTCAGGCAAGCGCTTAACCGCTAAGCCATCTCTCCAGCCGAGAAATTCAAAGTGCTAATAATTTCATTCCTACTAAACATACAATTTCAATAAAGTCACTCCCATATTTATAAAATTATGGAGCTCGAGTAAAAAAAAAAAATTCTAAGGTCCTTCCCAGTATTAGCTTGAGTAATTAACAAAATGTGATGATGTGTGATTTGTGATCCATAAATAACTTGCACATTTCCTGAAAGTTTTTCTCCTCTTACACTTTTGTCTTTCACAGAAACATTGCCATGGTTCTGAACACCAAATATGAATTTTAGTAAATATATTGCCTTTCTAGAGGGATATTATTTACTGAAAGCCTCCAATAGACACTGAGAGCTGGAAACCAAAACACATTGTAGCTGTTGCTGGGCGTGGTGGCGCACACCTTTAATCCCAGCATTTACTTGGGAGGCAGAGGTAGAAGCATTGCCATTAGTTGAAAGCCACCCTGAGACTACATAGTGAATTCCAAGTCAGCCTGAGCTACAGTGAGACCCTACCTTGAAAAACGAAAAACAAAACAAACAACAAAAAAATTGTAGCTGGGCATGGTACAAATACCTTTAATCCCAGAACTTGAAAGGTCAGGAGGCAGGGTTAGATCACAGTCCTGGCTTAGGAGTTTCAGGTCATCCTGGGCTATAGTGAGACCTTGTATGGGGTAGGGAACACTTTACATGCCTCAAGATAGCCATGTCTGGTGGCACACGCCTGTAATCACAGCACTGGGAAGGCAGAGGCCCGAAGATCACCATAAATTTGAGGTTAGCCTGGTTTGCAGGGTAAGACCCTATTTCAAAACAAACAAACCTATCCAAACCCACTGTACTGTTCATCTGTAAGTTACAGAAAGTCTGAACAAGCCAAAATAAATTCATTACTTCAATGTGAAAGTGTTTCCATCTGTTAAGGTTCCTTCTTATTTATGTATACATTACTATCTATACTTCATGTATACCATGAACACTGTTTCAAGCTGGACTCTCTAGCTCATTTTAATGCCAAGAATCTCTTTTGAGACCCTATCCATGCTCTGTCCCAGTGACTGTCTGGAAGAGAAAAAGCCTAGTTGTCATGCTTCACTGCATCCCTTCAGAGACTGCTGTTAACTTATGTTTCATAAGTACCAGTCTGATGACAACACTAAATAGATTTTAATGCTCCAGAGATCAACAAGATGAGGTAGAGAAACAACACAATCTGTCCTAATTAGTTCACAGAATCTTTCTGTCTTTCAATGCTAATCAGGCATCCAAAGAGGAGGAAAACAAGGCAAGTGGCTAAATACGCTTGAATCTTTTAAGTCTTTATTGCTGAATAATGAACAATAATAACAACAACAAAAAGCCCAGGCTAAGCATGGTAGTACATAACTGTAATGTCAGCACTCATCAGGCCAAGGCAAGAGGA
Source organism: Jaculus jaculus (assembly GCF_020740685.1). Lineage (NCBI taxonomy): Eukaryota > Metazoa > Chordata > Mammalia > Rodentia > Dipodidae > Jaculus > Jaculus jaculus. Next base: position 116,537,018 of record NC_059125.1, read on the forward strand.
TTGTTGTAAGTTTGCAGCCAGCTTATACTACACAGCAACATTCTCCTTGTCTCAAAAAAGTTTTTAAAAAACCTCTAATTATGAAGGCAGTTTAAATCTACAGTAGCCTCTTAAGTCAGCTTGGTACCTATGGGAAAAAGTCACAAGCTTGAGATACCTATTCCATCCTTAACTTGGACTCAAAACAATCAACAAAAGTCACCGCCTTAAAAAATGTGGGCCGGGCATGGTGGCACACACCTTTAATCCCAGCACTCCAGAGGCAGAGGTAGAAGGATCACAGTGAGTTCAAGGCCAACCTGAGACTAAAGAATGAGATCCAGGTCAGCCTGGACTAGAATGAGACCATACCTCGAAAAAACAAAAGAATAATAAAAATGTGGATGGCAGCCAGGCATAATGCCACACGCCTTTAATCTCAGCACTCAGGAGGCAGAAGTAGGAGGATCACCATGAGTTCGAGGTCACCCTGAGACTACATAGTGAATTCCAGGTCAGCCTGGGCTAGAGTGAGACCCTACCTTGGAAAAAAAACAAAATGAAACAACAAAAAAAGTGGATGGCTCTGGAAACAGTCTATTCATTCCACTGAAAACCAAGTTTGAGTACATCTAGGTGGTATTCATGCCATGAAATGTATGCAAGTAATAGTGATGATCTAACATCAGAATAGTTGTTAAAAATGGAACACCAGTAATGAAATAGTATCTATTAATTCCAGTAAGAAACAACTGCATATTTTATTCTTATAATGGTCATGTTAGTAGGTTTAAGGCATCTTAGGCTAGGATTAAAATTTGGCCAAAGCTTAAGACAAACCTTGAAACATTAAACACAAATGGCTTTTATAACAAACGTGTCTTCAGGATCAGTAAACCCAATACTTTCTATTTTAAAGGGATCAAAAGAGAACCATTTTTATTAATAACGACTAATCTCAGAATTCTAAGACTAATTTAATAATGAAGAGTTCATTCAACATATCTATTGTAAGGAGCAAAGTGTTTAGTACACTAACAAGCAAGAAAATCTTGTTATTTGCATGTGTTTATATCAATCAGGTTGCAGGTTCTAAAACTGCTCATATCCAGCATGATGGCGATTGAGACCAATAAAATAAGCCAGCAACACTAGAATAAGCACTCCTGCCAAGGCTGCTCCCACCGCTATGGGCACAAGGAAGTTGTCGTCATCTGCACTGCAGTCTTGAGCTAGATGTGGAGAAAGAACAATTGAGAACAGAAACAATGATAAAATTTCATATCTCTCCATTTTCAGTTAAAGTGACAGTATTTCACAACACACACTTTTTTTGTATTGAAGCAATAAGTCATGAACAATCATTATCAGTAAATGAGAGGTTCCACAAAAGTGACTTCTTAAACAATGACATCCTATACTTTCATGCAATGCTTTCCCCCCCCCACCAAAAATAGGCGGTCATCTTAGAAGATATATAAACCCATCACTTAGTCACAGACTTCTTAAACAGAAAACATTGGAGAAATGTAATTATCTTTTCCTTGGTGGTTAGTCTCAGCTTTTGGAGACAAAAGATGATGCTGAAGAAGTATAGTGCCTGGAATAGTACAAATTATGGAATATCAACTCAATAAAAGAGTAAATATATAAAGCAGGCACAACGAAACAATGCATAAGCAATGTGGGTTTATTTGGTATTCTGGAAAGTTTTAAATTGGCCTTGTTGGCTCCAGAGCTATTGAAAGAGAAACCTTTCTTCACTGTTGGTGGGAATAAAATCTGGTGTGGCCACTATGGAAATCAGTGTGAAGGTTCCTCAAAAAAAAAAAAAACTGAAAATGGAACTACCATATGACCCAGCTATAGCACTCTTGAGCATATAGCCAAAGGAATCTCTAAGTCATTATATCACAGAGATACTTGCACATCCATGCTGCACTATTCACAAAAGCCAAAATATAGAACCAACTTAGATGCCCATCAACATATGAATGGACATAAAAATATGGGACATATACCCAATGGAATTTTTATTCAGCTCTTAAGAAGGAAATCATGACATTTGCAGGAAAATAGATGTAGCTGCAATAAGAAAAACAAATACCATTATATTTATATGCAGACTCTAAATTTAAGAGTGTGTGTGTGTGTGTGTGTGTGTGTGTGTGTGTGTGTGTAGTCATGAAAGTAAAGACATCAGAGGGTAGGAAAAGATGCTAAGACAGAAAGAGTACAGAGTAATGGAATACATGGGGCATGCAAGCAGATGGGGAGACTAGCTGGATAAAGACAGGGAATCAGCAAGAGGAGAATAGGAAAGAAGGGGAAGACATTAGAATGGGACAAGGAAAAACTAAGTACAATTAAATATATGGATGAAAAATCCATAATGACACCTTTCATACTTTATGCTAACTTAAACAAAATAGTAATAAAAAGATGTATCTGGGTGTGGAGGTGCACAACTATTAATCCCAGCACTTGGGAGGATCACTATGAGTTCAAGACCAGTCTGAGACTACATAGTGAATACTAAGTCAGCCTGGGTTAGAGCAAGACCATACCTCAAAAAAAAAAAAAAAAAAGAAAGAAAGAAAAAGAAAGAAAGAAAGATGTGGTCTAGTGTGAGTCAAAAAAATTCAGAGATTATAATTTTAAAATGTGTTATGGTAGGGACAAGCAATACACAGAGAATCATGGAAGTGTTTTAGACAGAGTCAACTCAGTTATTACATAATACACTTTGGAATGGTGATATTTGAGCTTGGTTTTTTAATGGAGAGAGAAAAAATTAAACATGTAGGTAGAGGGAAGACATTGCAAGTATAAGAAACCGCAGACTGCCAGGCGTGGTGGGGCATACCTTTGATCCTAGTACTTGGAAGGCAGAGGTAGGAGGATCACTGTGAGTTTAAGGTCACCCTGAGACTACATAGTAAATTCCAGGTCAGCCTGAGCTAGAGTGAAACCCTAGCACAAAGAAAAATAAAAAGGTGTGCACCACCACACCTAGCTCTAAAGAAACTGCAGACAAAAATATGGAGAGTATGAAAACCTGACAGTCCAGGGACAAGGCAAGCAGAGTGGCATAACTGGAACAGTGGATGGGCTGGACAGGAGCCATTAAAAGTACAGCGGCCAGGCATGGTGGAGCATGCCTTTAATGACAGCACTCAGGAGGCAGGGGTAGAAGGCTCACTGAGTTCAAGGCCAGCTTGGGAATAGAGTGAGTTCCAGATCAGCCTTGGCTAGAGAGTGAGGCCCTACCTCAGAAAAAAACCACCACCAAAAAAAGGTATAGTAGGAGCCAGGCATGGTGGTGCATGCCTTTAATCCCAGCACTTGGGAGGCAGAGGTAGGAAGATCATCAAGAATTCAAGGCCACCCTGATACTACAGAGTGAATTCCAGGTCAGCCTAAGCTAGAGTGAGACCCTACCTCGAAAAAACCAAAAATAAATAAAAATAAAAAGTATAGTAGGATCAGTTCCCAAAAGCATTGCATGCTATTAGGTTGTTTTACCTTATCATGATTTGGGGGAAAAAAGTCAGCACAAGTTCAAAGAGGATATTTGTTTAAGAAGTATGGTGGGGGGCTGGAGAGATGGCTCAGCGGTTGAAGTGCTTGCTTGCTAAGTCTAAAAACCCAGGTTTGATTCCCTAGTACCCATGTAAATTCAGATGCACAATGCACATCTGGAGTTTGTTTGCAGTGGCTGGGAGCCTGGTGTGCCTATTCTCTGTCTGTATCTCTTCCATCACTCTCTGCTTGCAAATAAATAATTTTTTATATTTTCTTTTTCTTTTTTTTTTTTTTTTTTTTTGGTTTTTCGAGGTAGGGTCTCACTCTGGTCCAGGCTGACCTGGAATTAACTATGTAGTTTCATGGTGGCCTTGAACTCACAGTGATCCTCCTACCGCTGCCTCCCGAGTGCTGGGATTAAAGGCGTGCACCACCACACCCGGCTTTGCAAATAAATAATTTTTTTTTAAAAGTATGCTGGATAGAAGACTAGAGGAATTAAGCTAGAAACCACCTATATAATATGCTCCTGAAGTAGGTCAATGCAATGGAGATGTGACGGGAGAGACTATAGATCTATATGGAAGGTAAATTGACCAAATGGATATAAAGTGTGTAGGATGCTTCAGCAACATGATTGTTTCCAACTCCACACTTAAGTGATTATGTAGATGCTGGTGCTGTTCAATATGACAGTAATCCAAAAGGAAGAAATGTGTATCTCTTTCTTGTTATATTTGTAATTGTCAGGGATACATGGGAGAGAAAGTAAACAAGGATATGTGGAAGAGGGAAATGCTCAGTTTTGTTTTGTTTTGTTTTGTTTTAATGAGAGTGACACACGGACAGAATTGGCATGCCAGGGCCTCAGCCACTGCAATTGAACTACAGATGCTTATGCCGCCAGTATGCATGTGTGACCTTGCGCTTGCATCACCTGTCTGTGTCTGGTTCATGTGGGATCTGAAGATAGATCAAACGTGGGTCCTTAGGCTTTGCAGGCAAGTGTCTTAACCACTAAGCCATCTCTGCAGCCCTCAGTTTTAGATTGAATTTGTGGTGGCTCAGTTCCTGGACATGAATCACATCCAAAGGACTCGAAGTCCTATCACAGAGATATTTGCACAACCATGTTTATTGCTGTACTATTCAGAATAGCAAAGAAATGGAACCATCTTTGATATCCATCAACTCAACAGGTGAATGGATAAAGAAATGTGGCACACATATACAATGAAATTTTTTCATCCATACAGAAATATGAAATCATGACATTTGCAGCCAAATGGATGGAACTGGACATCATTATGTTAAGCAAACTAAACCAGACTCAGATAGACAAATATAGTTAGTATGTTTTCTCTCATATATGAATGCTAGATTTTAGTTTGTGTATATGTGGAGGTATAACTCATGAAACTAGATCATGAGCAGGGAAATGAGATCTTAATGAGGGAAGTATAACAGAATACATGTGACAGAGCAGAAGAGGAGTTATTGATAGAAGAGAAGGGGAGGCAAGAGGGTCAACAAGAACAATGTACTTATGAAAAGGTCATAATGAAACCCATTCCTCAGCATACTAAAAATAATCTAAACAGAGATGTCGGGGTCACAACTAAATGGTTATTTGAACCTAAGGGGTACTTAAAACCATGGACAGAGGTATTTCTGCACAATAAAAATAACCAGAGTCAGACTGGAGAGTTAGCTTAGCACTTTAAGGCATGGGTCTGCGAAGCTTGAAGACGTAGGTTCAATTCCCCAGGACCCACATAAGCCAGATTCACATGGTAGCATGCATTTGTAGTTCACCTGCAGTGGCTAGAGGCCCTAGCATGCCCATATTCTCTCTCATTCATAAATAAATAAATAAATAAGTAAGTAAAATCAGAGTCACTGGGCATGGTGGCACACAACTTTAGTACCAGCATTCAGGGGGCAGAGATAGGAGGATTGTAACCCTGAAACTATATCAGATCAGCAAGATCCTACCTCGAAAAACCAACAGGGTCAAAACTCTTGGGAACATCAATACCTGAGAGTCAGATAATTGTGCTGGAAAATCAGGTATAAAATGGTGTCACTGAAGCTCTTGAAGGGAAGTGTTTCAATTAGCATGGGGGAATCTTGTAACATATTAGAGAAGTCTGAAGTATAGTAGTATTGAGAAAGTATGAGTCAATTGCTGTATAGTCAGTGAATGGCAAATGATTAGTTAGGATATCAAGAACTTGCACAAGCTTAAAATTAAGAAAAGGACAATACAAAGATACTTAGAAGGACATAAAGAAAAGATAACATCTGGTAGAGACTAATATTTCTGTGGTACTTAAATGTCTATCAAATGAGGGAAAGCACCTTAGCAAGGCTAACAACAGGCTGAAGATGTGGACTAGTACAAGGTCCCCTAGGAGTTGGGAAGAACGATTCCAGAAGCTCTGACCAGGAAAAGAAAAGCTACTATGACACTGGAAAGGAAGAAGAAGACAAAAATGTTGAAGTGCCACTTCTCACTATTCCCCATTTCCTTGCCTCTTGTTGCTCTAGTTTTCTTGCTAGCTGGGAATCTAGAAGGGGCTGAAAAAAAATCAGGTAATTAAGCTTATTAGAATTTTGTCAAAAATGAGAATGAATAGGCTGCAAGGCAATTCTGATTGCACTTGCAATCAATACATGTGCCTGCCTGCTACCCTCTGGGGTAATAGCTCAGAACAAGATGAAGCTCTGGAGTTTATAGACATTCTGACATTGACTTTGGCTGCCAAGTCAAGGATCTTTTTAAAACCTGGTTCTATTAAGGACAGAGATAGTTGAGGTTGGCAGATGTGACCTGTGAACAGATGGTGTTAAAAGTCTCCACTTAGCTCCTCCCATTCAATTTCCCAAATTACCACCCAGCCTATTACTATTAGGTGACATGGACCATAAAGAATTATGCCTTGGATTTAATATCACTTGGACTTTCAAAAATTCATTAGTAGATTAATTTCTTATTCTGGCAAGAGACTCAACAGGCCTCTCTTTCCCAAATTGGGCATTTGACCTAGTACTGAAATGACTTTTATAAATACTGCCAATAAGGCTTTCATGTACGACAAATATTCCCAGAGTAGATCAAAAAGGCAATTCCACTAATACAAAGATCTTTCCAGATGCTGTCACTTACTTAAAATGCTCTCAATTAGGATGTGAAATATTAATATATAATAACTATTGATTTTATGAATTCAACCTTTAAAATTCTTTATGAAATGGGAATAAATTGTGATACAAGATTTTCTTTTTGTCATTGTTGCTTTTGAGACAGGGTCTCAAAAACCCCAGTCGGGCCTTGAACTTGCTATGGTAACCAAAGATGACCTTAAAATCCTGATCTTTCTGCTTCTAACTCCTAGCGCTGGGAGTACAGGCATGCACTACATCTGGATAAAATAGCAATTTCAATAGGATTTTTTTCTGAAAAGAAATGCTCATTCTATAAGTCATTTTGACCTGATCTATGGGTCCAATGTACACTTAACACCATAGTGAAAAGGTTTTTGAGAAAAAGAAACGTGTATGTGTGAATTTTTTTGTGGTACTGAGAACTGAACTAAGGTTCTCACACATGCTAGGGAACTGCAGTATCACTGAGATACACCCAGTCCTGTGTAAACACTTCACAGCCACAGAAGCAATAACAATTTTTGTGAAGATTTAAAAGTCTCCCTGAGGAGCCGGGCATGGTGGCGCATGCCTTTAATCCCAGCACTATGGAGGCAGAAGTAGGAGGATTGCTGTGAGTTCAAGGCCACCCTGAGACTACATAGTTAATTCCAGGTCAGCCTGGACCAGAGAGAGACCCTACCTCGGGAAAAAAAAAAAAAATCACTGAGTCTGGTGGCACAAGCCTTTAATCCCAGCACTCGGGAGGCAGAGGTAGGAGGATCGCCATATGTTTGAAGCCACCCTGAGACTACATAGTAAATTCCAGGTCAGCCTGGGCCTACAGTGAGATCCTACCTTGAAAAAAACAACAAAATATTTCATGGCCATTGAAATTGCATAGAAAAACTTTCATACAGATTAAAACACTGTTAATCATCAGTTTTTCTATTCTGAGGTGATTTTTAGCTTAATAATAAGAATGCTGAGATATACATTTGTACCAAGATATAAAACTCATGTTAAAAACAAGTAAGATTTCACTTTGGAAAGACAGCTTTAGAAATCATTATCTTATATGACATCTTATTATATAACTTTTGGATATGTATTTGAACCACATGAATCTGAAACATACCTGAAGCTATTCTCATTTATGCATGTATACATAATTTCAAAGATAAGATATGATCATTATTGAGAGAGGAAATTAGCCAAGTAGAAGAAAAGGAGATAGGTGGGAGAGAGAAATGAAGACAACTTAACATTATCTACCTACATAAGTGAAATGCCATATATATATAGTTTGTTTGGTTGGTATTTTGGTTTTTCAAGGTAGGGTTTCACTCTAGCCCAGGCTGACCTGGATCTCACTATGTAGTCTCAGGGTGGTCTTGAACTCACAGCGATCCTCCTACCTCTGCCTCTCAAGTGCTGGGATTGAAGGCATGTGCCACCATGCCAGACTGAAATGCTGTAATTTTAAATGTATCTCTTACAGGACTGTAGTAAACTTAAATGGTGCACTGCACACTGAATGTAAGTATGTTTTTGACACATAAAAAGTGGTTTCTTACCAGATTCCTTGTAAAGTATTCAAATGTACACTTATCTCCTCTGAATTGGAAAGTGTCACTTAAAGGAATAAAAAAGAGTATGATTTTTAGGGAGGCAGAGGTAGGAGGATCGCCGTGAGTTCAAGGCCACCCTGAGACTACAGAGTTTATTCCAGGTCAGCCTGGACCACAGTGAGACCCTACCTCGAAAAACCAAAAAAAAAAGAGTATTATTTTTAAAACTTCTAGCTCCTAGATGAAGAAAATGGAGACAGCAGAAGCTCAACAACCTAGCCAGTCACCTGGCAGCTAATAGCCATGCTGGGAGCCGTGACAAGTAACTGCAATTACATCGCTCAACCCAGTAACCCAGAAGAAAGTTGCCAGTTGGGTTGCTACGTTTTCTTGTGTGCTGTACTATCATGATTGGGAAACTGTAAACTACACTTCAAGTATTTTAGGGTGACAGATGGCTCATGATCCTTCTTTGGCTGCCACCTATTATGGCTGCCATGCAAAGCTACAATGTTGTGGATCTATTAAATATCAATTTGGGTTTAGGGATTAAGAAAAGTTCAAAAGAGACTCAAACTTTCTAGATCACTTCCTTTATTGGCTGTGTATCTGATTCTTCAGGGGAGCACCTACCCCTCCTTCCCCCACCCCCATGAAATACCATGCATCACAGATCTGCTAAGTAAAATTCTTTGGGAATGGAACCTAGGAAAAGATAGACTTCCCAAGTAATTCTTATTCTCTAGGCAGCCTCCTTTTATCAGCGGAGGTCTACATATGGGTAATACACAGACAGAATTTTTTGGGGAAAGTTTAGTTCTGCTACTAAGCATTCCTGAAGCTTTTCATATTGATAGAAATTGCTAATGTGTAAGGTATAAAATATTGACTTTAACCAGTAGGAAAAAATATGAGCAAATTTCCTTAAGAAATAAAAGAATCTTTATTGTTTTAGAAGCAATGTTGAGCAACAGACAGGCAAATATCTAAAAAGAGATACCATACATCAGAAGAAAAAACATGGAATGCATTTACATGGACCAGTTTCTTTATACAAAGGGAAAGACTTGAAAATAACCCAAACCAAATATGATCAAGGCGCAAACCCAATACAACAAAACAAAACAAAAAAGTACAAAGATTATGTATCTATAGGCAATGAATTAAATAGCAGTACAAAAACTGGTCCACGTAAAATATGAAAATATTCATTGAAGTCATTTTTTTCTATAAAACAGTACTTTTGGAAGTATCTTAATATGAATCAGATATATAACCTAAATGTAAAAAATTCTAGAAACATTAACAGCATTAAGCCAGGGCCACTCACTTGTAGTTTCAGTCTTTTTTAAAAAAGGCTTCTTTGTATTGATTCATTAGAAATATCATTAAAGCCTGTGTTCTTGGAAGCAAAAAAAATGCATTCTTATAAGATTAACAATTTTATACGAAAACACAGTTTAAATGAAAAATAGTTTCAAAACTCATACTTGTATTGCATCTCTAGGAAATATTGAGCAGTGCAGCTCAATTAGTGCTAGGAGATGGATTAGTCTGGAATAAGATGCTGAGGCACCAAGGCCTTCAGGCTGACAGACAAATTATAGTGAGAAAGTATTTGTCATTCCATTACAATACAAAGAAACAGTTATAGACACATATGTTAACATGCAATCACCTGTGTGTGTGTGTATGTGTGTGTGTGTGTGTGTGTGTGTGTGTGTGTGTGCATTATGCGTATGCATTCAATATCAACATGGAAGACATATAAGCTGCCATCCTCAAATAACCACAATATAGATGCATATTAATTATTTAAAAATATTTTCTCAGCCATATATTATGTGTGTGTGTGTGCATGTGTATAAAGACCTCCTAGAAGCTTCAAGGAATACTTGATGCGTTAACTGTCATGCTGAAATATTTTGCTTTTGCAAATAAACATTAGGTAGTACATAGTAAATGGATGACTGGAGCATCTCTCTGAGCACAAATCTGAGCACAAAGTACATGAATTAATGATGATCCTACCATAATGAACAATAACAATGTAAGTTTTGATTATTGCAGAACCATTTAAATGTGAAAGCCAAATTAGTAAATGCTGTAGCAATCAATGCAAACTGAAAATGAATAATGATTTAATGGAAGACCAAGACTTTGGATTAGTGCAAGTTTTTTTTCCCCATGTGTAAGTGCACTTCTTTGTCTAAGTTCTAGGACATACTGACATTTCTTCTTAAATAAAAAGAAAAGAACAAAATATGTTACCACCAACAAGGAAGACTCGAAGGTTAAAGACAAATTTGCATTAATTTTAGTGCCACATGTAGAGGCCAATTTCTGGGTACAAAGGACTAATACCCTCATTTGGCACTGCTTAGTAATTATCTCTAAAGCACCAAAAAAAAAAAGAAATGAAAGAAACAGATTGAAATGCCAGTTGGAATAATCTTGTATCTTGCAATTTCTGCCTGAAATATTCATTTTTTCAAAGATTAAACTAAAGATTAACATGCATTTTAAAATTTAAAGCTTTGATATTTTTTGTCATTCCAGCCACATTAAATACAAATGCATTCAAATAGCATGAGTAAAGAAGTTACCGATAGGAATATGGTATCACTGGGCTCTGCTCAAACCCACTCATCCCTCCTGCATACGTCAAATATGTAGCAATGCTAAGGAACCTAAACTACCTGCAAACAAAGTCTCAAAACGCATAAGAAGCAAGTACAAATCCGCTGGCAAGTATGTTGTCCCAACTCAACCTCACACAAGCAAAGAAAGATCACTGTTTCATTGTTTTGTTTTGTTTTGTTTTCTAAACTGCATATTTCTAGTCAGGCTATATAAGTGACATATTGAAATACTAGTTCAAGGCAGTAACATAGACTCTATCATCCATACAATTTTGTACATGCCTTTTCCTATGCAAGTAAGTTTTAACTTTTTTGGTTAGGGAAAACCAAACTCACATAGCTAATTGATAGTTTAGGGATTTTTTTCCTTTGGAATTTTTCTATTTACATTTGAAACCTACCATACCACCCAGTCTAAGAACAGGACTGCAACTAAAGTACCATAAATTGGACAGCTTTGCAGATTGGGACTTGTACTTGCTTTATTGTTGTGTAACAGAGATCACGTGTGGATTAGTGTTACAGAGTCTGATATCCAGCATAACTTTTTCTTCTGCCAATTAGGTAAGCAATCACTATAACAATAATCAAGCCTGAAAGACCAGCACCAACTATAATTGGTATTAGAATGTTGTCATCATCCAGCGAACACTCCTGGGCTGTAGGTGAGAAAAAGTGTGTAACAAATAATGAGTATAATCAAAAAAGAATGACCCAAAATAAAAGATGCTGATTTTAAAGTCAGAACTGCTCTTATAAAATCAACATCAACTAAGATAGGCATATTTTTATGACAAAGCTATAAAAAATTATGGATTACTAAAGTTAAAAAAAAAACTAAAATAACATCTGGATGTGCTGACACACATCTTTAATTCTAACACTCAGGAGGCAGAGGTAGTAGGATCACTATGAATTTGAGGCCAGCCTGGAACTATCTTGGAAAAAAAAAAAACTAGACTGCATTTTCCCTTTCATTTGTGAATATACACAGAGATATTAATATATGTGAATAACATATATCTTCATTTACAGTGCTAAATAAATATACAAATTATATCATGTATATACACACATGTATATATGTTTGTTTATATTCTAAGTCCTTCCCAAGATGATAGGATTATTGCTTTATCAGAAGTAAACAGACCTAATCTAGTCCATTTGTACAAAACTAGTTTAACCCCTCAGTGAGAGAGTAAATGTCTTTGAAAAAAGTGGGAACACGAGAATGTCACTGGGCTGTAATAATGGGGGTGGGGGGCTCAGGAGTTCCTTTGAAGTGGGATCAACAAAGCAAGAAGACAGTATTTTGTGAAGCGTGAAATTAACATTTTAATATCTAAAACTAAAGTTTGGTTTTGTGTGTGTGTGTGTGTGTGATTTGAGCAGGGTATCACACTAGCCAAGGCTGACCAGGAACTTACTCTATAGCCCAGGCAGGCCTGGAACTCACAGTGATCCTACCTCAGCCTGCTGGGATTAAAAGCATGTGCCACCCACACCCAGTCAAAAATAAAGTTTTATTGAAATATGGCAACACTTATTTATATATGTTGCCAATAAATTTTTCTTACTACAATGACAGAGTTGAACACATACTGTGACCTTAAAGGCTAAAGGACCTTGCCCCCAAAAAACAAAACCCTCAATATCCTTGACTTAGAATATGCATTTTAGTAGCTGCAAGTGTTAAAAATAAACTAAGACTTCTTGCTAATTTGGTCACATTTACTACATTTCTTATCTGATCCAGAATAGCAGCCCAGAGGGGTTATTTCTGGAGTTATTTCTTCTATTTATAGGGAGTAGTCTGATGCAATAAAATCCCATCAACACTATTCAACATTACTGCAATTCTATTTCCTCCCTGGATACACTCAAGTATTACCTGTGTGTTATATTTATAGGCACCCACAACCAAGAACCTAGTTCCACAAATAGGTTATATATTCAGTATCAGTATTAAATGTGAAAATTCTTTGTCACTAAAGTTTCAAAGTAGACAACAGCAGCTCATTTCTACTATAGATGACTACATAAATAGGTCTATGCTGACAACAGCACTGCAAATGATTTTAAATTCTAAACACAAATTTAAAACCCTAATTAGGGTAATGATGATGTAGGGGTGGTACATAAAGATTATCAAAATAAGCTAGGTATGGTGGTGCACGCCTTTAACCCCAGCACTCGGGAGGCCAAAGTAGGAGGCTCACCATGAGTCTGAGGCCACCCTGAGACTTCATAGTAAATTCCAGGTCAGCCTGGAATAGAGCAAGAGCCTACCTTGAAAAACAAAACAAAACGAAACAAAAATTCCCAAATACATCAACCAAAAGAGCAAGACAAAGTACATGAGCAAAATCAACAAAAGGGAAAATTGATTTTGGGGTTGTGATTTGTTTGTTTTTGAGACAGGGCCTCGTAGCTCAGGCTGGCCTCAAAGTTACTATGTAACTGAGGATGACCCTGAATTGCTGATCCTCCTGCCTACACCTCTCCTAAGTTTTGAGAGCATCACACCTGACAAGTTGTGATTAAACTCTCTACTCACAAGAATGGTCGGTAAAAACCTGATTTATTTTTGGCAAGGCAGACTAGGCATTCAACACCACTACAGACGTAGCCAAATGGCTCACAGCATATTCACTTTAATCACAACTTCTACATTTCCTTCTAAACCACTGAATTTATTGTTTAAGAAGATGGCAATGACTTAGAATAGCTCTGCTCAGCAAAGCTGAGATCCACAAATCCCCAATTTTAAGTAACTGGTTTAAAAAGATAAGTCACTTAAGGAATTGAATGCATTTGTTTTCTTGTATACATTTTAATCTTGTAATGTTAACTATCTTTCATCTTCAAAGGAACACATTATAATGAGCCCTTCATAGGGGTTTCATTTTTAAAAAAATCTGGTAAATGCCATCATAAGCCCAAAGGAGAGCTTTAAAAAGTCTCACTCACACTTACATGCTTTGAGGACTGCACATCATTTGGGCAAAACCATAAGAGGAGAGATTCTGCAACTGCTTTCATTTAGGTATGAACATGTTTCCAGCAGAAGCTGGCCCCATGAAGGCAGATGCAATGTGCTCAAAGTTGTTCCAAGTGCCATCATACTTTCAAACTCAAACCTGGGTGGCAGGGGAACACCTATTCCTTACTTCAATGTTGCAAGTGGCTTTCAGATTTTTTTGTTAGTTATGGAAATAGTCAGTGTGTAAACAGCACATGTTGGTATTATCCTTACCCTTATCCCTGTTCCCCCTCCACAGGGACCCTCCTCGTTGGGGAATGTGGGTCGTGCATTGTGAGGGTAGCCATCACTTACGGGGAAGAAGCAATGTCTCTATGCATAATGTCCCAACTTGTGGCTCTAACAATCTGGTTTTCAGATTTTAAAAAAAATCTAGCTTGCCTAAAATGATGAGCCAAAGACAGTTACACAATTTGCTCCAGGCTGTGAGAACTTTCTATCAGAATCCAGAGGTGACTTTCCAATTCTCTCTTTTGGTGTCCATGTGCATGACTCCCAGGAAAAAGCTGCCCAAATCAGGCATGGTGGGGCACGCCTTCAATCCCAGCACTGGGGGGAGGGGGCAGAGGTAGGAGGATCACTGAGAGAGGCCACCCAGAGACTACATAGGTTAGCCTGGGCCAGAGATGAGACCCTACCTCGAAGAATTTTTTTAAAAAAGCCACCCATACCAAGAGAAGAACATAACTCTTACCTGTAGAATACTTTCCTCCTGTCACATTGAAAGGTTGAACCCTTAGATTGAAGGTGTTTATGCGAAATGTTCCAGACACTGCAACAACCTGCTCTTTGTTGCACATATATGAACTCCCCAGAGGGGCATCCCAGAAGCTAAGGTTGTTATTTGCAACACTAAAAACTTTACAAAAAAAAAAGACAGGTTAGTAACATCTTATTCTAGTAGCATCAAAGACAAAGAGAGACAACCCTTGGGATTCAGTGAAGGATGAGACTTTAAGGGTCAGGGTCTCCCCACAGGAAGCAATTCTTGGGATCCCCACCTCTAGAGCCCCTCCTCCATGAGAGGCCTCTGTTCTCTCTGCTTCCTTGACCTTTGCTTTAAAATCACCTTTGATCTTTGAAAGTCTTACAAAAAAAAAAATTTTGCCATGACTACATTCCCATATCTTGCTTGTTTATTTGTTTTGGAGACTAAGCCTCACTGTGCAGCTCCAGATGACCTGGGAATCACTATGCAGCCCAAGCTCGTATCAGACTTACACTCCTCCTGCCTCTGCCTCCCGCACCACCACAGCCAGTTTTTCTGTCTTTCTACAGATGTTTCTATAGTCTAACAGTCGGTCATATCCTTAACTATTATCCACCATACTTCTGAAAGATAAGATACAGCAAAGACAACACCGTAGCACATTACAGATTTAACTTGTGGCCAAGGGACCTAGCATCTTCTGTTCCAGTATATAAGACATTATTATGTAATAATTATAGCTTCTCTTCCTTTGGTATAGCCCACATTCTTCTCCCTGAGGCCAAAGGCTTTGCTTACCAGAACCATTATCCAAATACATGCTGACATTCACTTCTTTCAGATAGAATCGGTTTTCATTTTTCTGTTTGAAAAAGAACTTTAAATTAAAAACATTATCACAACTGTCTTAAAAGGTACAGTTAATACCTATAGAACAGGAGCAAAGTAGTGCCACTATGCAGAAGAGGAAACCATAGATGAGACCTGAACCAGCTGAATAAACTACAAGTTTTGTCACTGTCCCGAAACCCTTTCCCTCTGAATTTCATACTAGTCATGTGTTCTTAAACACCTAATGACTCATGCCCTCTATTTTATTCCTCTTGTTATAAGAGGAGTCCACACTACCTAGCATGGATCACAATGTCCTCTTAACCAAGCTCTCTGCCTTTCAGCTCCTCCAAGTTTACCCTTTCCTTTTTTCCGCTATGAGCTCTAGCATGTACTCATTATTGACATATATTAGCAATTAAGGTGCTTGCCTGCAAAACCTAAGGACCCACGTTCAATTCCCCAGTAAGCCAGATGCACAAGGTGGTGCATGCACCTGGAGTTTGTTTACACTGGCTAGAAGCCCTGGCACACCCATTCTCTTTCCCTCGCTCTCTCTATCTGCCCCCACTCCTTCTCTAAAATAAATAAATAAATAAAATGCTTTAAAATGTATTTATTTATGGGCTGGAGAGATGGCTTAGTGATTCAGGCACTTACCAGCAAAGCAAAAAGACCCAGGACCCATGTAAAGCCAGATGTACTAGGTGGCACATGTGTATGGAGTTCATTTACAGTGGCTAGGGACACTGGTGTGCCCATTCTCTCTCTCTCTCTCTCTCTCTGTATCTATCTTTTCTCTTTCTCTTTCTCTCTCTCAAATAAATAAATGAATACTTAAAGATATCCAAAATATATTTACTTATTTATTTATGAGAAATAGAGTGTGTGTGAGGTTGAATGGATGCATCAGGCCTCCTGCCACTGCAAAATCTCCAGATGCATGTACCACTTCGTATCTGGGCTTATGCATATGCAGGAGAATTGAACCATGGCCATTAGGCTTTGCAAGCAAGCACCTTTAACTGCTGAGCCATCTCCCCAGCCCCTTTTTCATTCTTGTTTTTGTTCAGTTCTTTTTGAGCAGGGTCTCACTCTAGCTCAAGCTAACTATGTAGCCCAGGCTATATGGTGATCATCCTACCTCAATTTCCCTAACACTGAGATTAAAGGCTTGGGACACCATACTCAGCTTATTGATTGATTTTTGTTTTGCTTTGTTTTTGAGGTAGGGTCTCACTTTAGCCCAGACTGACTTGGAATTAGCCTTGGGCTGGCCTCCAACTCACAGAAATCCTTCTACCTCAGCTTCCCAAGTGCTGGGATTAAAGGTGTGAGCCACCATGCCTGGCCTACTTAACTTGATTTTTAATTGCTATTACCTTTTCAATTTAATTCTTTAACTTCTGAGTGAATAGTAAGTATAGAGTAGTTAAGTCTAAATGCCCCAGGGTACTAGCAAAAGGAACCAGATTTTGGCCTTGCCCTCACAGTGCTTTCAATCTGCCAGGGAAGAGAAGATAAATACATAAGTGATGAAGAGTGTGGCTCAGCGGTACAGTGCTTGCCCAGCATATATGAGACTCACAGTTTGATCCCCACATGGGGAAAAAAAACAAATTATCCTGCTACAAAAATGAAGTGGGAAGCCAGGCATGGTGGCACAAGCCTTTAATCCCAGCACTTGGGAGGCAGAGGTAGGAGGATCGCCGTGAGTTTGAGACCACCCTGTGACACCATAGTGAATTCCAGGTCAGCCTGGGCTAGAGTGAGACCCTACCTCGAAAAAAAAACAAAAAAAAAATAAAATAAAATAAAGTGGGGCTGGATGTGGAGGCACACGCCTTAGCCCCAGTACTGGGGAGGCAGAGTTAAAAGCATCACTGTGAATTCGAGGCCAGCCTGAGATGAAATAGTGAGTTCCAGGTCTGGAGGGATGGCTTAGTGGATAAGGCGTTTGCCTACAAAACCAAAAGACCCAGGTTCGATTCCCCAGGCTCACATGTCTGGAGTTTGTTTGCAGTGGCTGGAGACCCTGGTGCACCCATTCTTTCACTCTCTCGCCCTCTTTCTCTGTCAAATAAATAAATAAAAATAAAATATTTTTAAAAATAGTGAATTCCAAATTAGCCTGGACTAGAGTAAGACCCTACCTCACAAAAAAATGGAGAAAAATAAAGTGGGGGAGGTGGCTAGAGATGTTTCCAAGGTTAAGGGTGCTTTCCTGCAAACCCTGATGGCCTGAGTTCAATTCTTCAGCACCCACATACGACCACATATGTCTAGAGTTTGTTTTCAGAGGCAGGAGGCTCTGGAGTGCCCATATTCATTTGCTCTCACTCTCCCCTTCTCAAATAAATGATGTTTTTAAAGAAAGTAGGGGCTGG
The DNA here is from genome assembly GCF_020740685.1 of Jaculus jaculus. Lineage (NCBI taxonomy): Eukaryota > Metazoa > Chordata > Mammalia > Rodentia > Dipodidae > Jaculus > Jaculus jaculus. The sequence goes on from NC_059125.1 coordinate 116,554,852, forward strand.
GAAGATTGCTATGTGGTTACAGCTCTGGCTTACAAAATCTGTTCACCTGGGTTTGATTCCTCAATATCCATAAATGCACAAAGTGGCACATGCATCTGGAGTTTGTTTGCTGTGGCTATACACTCCAACATGCCCTTTCCCTCCCTGATCTTTAATGTGTAAGTAAATAAAAATGTTTTAGAGCTGGAGAGAAGACTCAGCTGTTAAGACACTTGCCCATAAAGCCAGAGTTCAATTCCCCAGTACCCACATAAAGCCAGACACACAAAGTGGTGCATGCATCTGGAGTTCAGTTGCAGTAGCTAGAGGCCCTGGCATGCCCTTTCTCTTTCTCTTTCTTTCTCTCTCCCCCCTACTTTGAAATTCCATTTCACTCTGGTCAGATTGGCTATCATCAAGCAATCCAATGACAAAAAACACTGGTAAGGGTATGGTGAAAGAGAAACCCTTATTCACTTGTTGGTGGGAGTATAAACTAGACCAGCCATTGTGGAAATCAGTATGGAGGTTTGTCAAACAGCTAAAAATAGATTTATCAGATGATCCAGCTATAGAACTCCTGGGCATATATCCTAAGCACTCTACACTTTTATTGATGTTCTATTCACAACAGCTGTGAAATAGAATCAGCCTAGATCCCCATCAACTGATGAGTGGATAATGAAGATGTGGTACATTAACAGTGGAGCTTTATTCAGCTATAAAGAAAAATGAGGCTGAGTGTGGTGGCACATGCCTTTAATCCTAGCACTCAGGAGGCAGAGGTAGAAGGATCACTATGAGTTTGAGGGCAGCACGGGACTACAAATGAGATCCAGGTTATCCTGGGCTAAAGTAAGACCCTACCTCAAAAAAGAAAGAAAGAAGGAAGTCAGCCACCCATAGTGGTGTATGCCTTTAATCCCACCATAGGGAAGGAAGGTAGAGATAGGAGGAACACTGTGAGCTCAGGCCGTACTGAAACTACATAGTGAATTCTAGGTCAGCCTAGCCTAGAGCAAGACCCTACCTTGAAAAACAAAAACAATGTGGGGGGGGGGGGTATTACCATGGGATTTATTTTTATAATCATGGAAAATATTAATAAAAATTTTAAAAATTTAAAAAAATAAAAAGAGAAAAAAAGAAAAACAAAAACAAAAATATTTCTTTGCAAGCAGGAGGCAAATGAAAAAAAGGGCTAGAGTGAGCAAGAAAAGAAAAACAAGAGCAAGAAAGAGTGAGTGAGATATGTGCATGCCAAGGCCTCTTATCACTGCACCCAAACTTCAGACGCATGCAGCACTTTGGGTATCTGTCTTTGCATGGGTACTGGGGAGTTTCACCATGGAGCTATATCCCCAGCCCTATAGAGAGTTTTCTGATGCAAGTTCATTCTTGCTCCTACCACATAGTCTATATAATGGCAGAATGCCACTTTTGGTAATCTTTGATACAATAGTCCAGACCACAGCCAACTGTGAGAGATGACCAGGGTTCAGTAGACTGCATTTTATAACTGTGCCTCATACGCATGCATACTCTATTTAGACTTTCATATGTCTTTTTCAAAGAATGACCCTAACTTTAGAAAGATCTGTTACTTACCACAGCGAAGACAAAGTCAAGATACTGAATCCTGCTGTTGTTCAGTCGAAGTTGAGCAGTTTGAGGCTGGCAGCTGCCAGTGAAGCTAGTTGTTTTGGGGTTGATGTTAAAAACTGAGGAAACCTATAGGGAAAGAAGCAGGAGGAAAGAACACATTAACTGTGAACATTGACAGCAATGCCTTACACTCCAAGAAAATCAACTTCAGTGTTAGAACAAAAATTCCTCTGTTTGGCTACTTGAATTCATGGTGTCTTACTTTCAAACAAACTTGGCCTGGGCCCTCGAGCTATGACTCAGATGACTTCAACAACAACAATGGCAAGCGGGAAGCTTCCTCAGTAAGGAGCCAAGAGAAAATACATTATTTGTAGGAAGCACAAGAAGACATCTGTCGACTTTGTTTCAGTCACAGGATCCTGGAAATGGGATTTCGTCCCTGGCACTCCCTCTAGTGCCTCAGTGGAACAGAGCAACTACGAGAGGACTTGAGCATGTTCCTGATCCGAGTCATCAAACAGTAGAGGTAACACATCACTGAGCTCTCCCACACACCACTGACGTTTCACATCTAAGGGTGAGTTTTCGTTTTTGTTTTTTTTTTTTTTAATTTGTGAGGATGCTGGTGATGGAAACTAGGGCCCCACCTATGCTTGGAAAGTACTCTACTCTGAACTACGTCCTCAGCCCAAGACTTGGATTTATGTATTTATTTATTTTGGTTTTTCGAGGTAGGGTCTCACTGTAGCCCAGGCTGTCCTGGAATTCACTATGTAAACTCAGGGTGGCCTCAAACTCACAGCCATCCTCCTACCTCTGCCTCCCAAGTGCTGGGATTAAAGGAGTGTACCACCACGCCCGGCTTGTTTCTTTTTTTTAAAAGACCTTTATTTTAAACTGACTGCTCAACTATGTTTATTCTTTTATTTTATTTTTGTCAAGGTAGGGTCTCACTCTAGCCCAGGCTGACCCGGAATTCATTGTGTATTCTCAGGCTGGCCTCGAACTTACAGTGACCCTCCTACCTCTGCTTCCCAAATGCTGGGATTAAAGACTACCACGTCCAGCTTTTAATTTTTTTAATATTTTGTCTATTTATTTATTTATTTAAAGAGAAAGAGAGAATGGGTATGCCAGGGCCTCTAGCCACTGCAAATGAACTTCAGACGCATGTGGCACCTTGTGTATCTGGGTTTACCTGGGTACTAGGGAATCAAACCTGGATCTTTTGGCTTTGCTGGTAAACGCCTTAACCACTAAGCCATCTCTCCAGGCCAAGTATGCATACTCTGAGCTACTGAGGGCTACTAGGATCTAAACTAAGATGAGAGTTTTTTTCTTTTTTGTTCTTTTTAAGAAGGGTATCATTCTAGCCCAGGACGGCTACCTAGAACTCCCTATAACACAGGCTGGCCTCGAACTCACAGAAATCCTCCTACCTTAGCCTCCAGAATGTTGGGATTATAGGCATGAACCTGAGACTACATAGTGAATTCCAGGTCAGCCTGGACTATAGTTTCTACCTGGAAAAATAACAAAGAACATCTAGCAGATGGCATTAACTCTATGTTTATAATTACTCCAAACTAATCAAAGCCTAAGTCACATTTAGGGCCACGTCTTTGAGCCAAGCACTTGAGAATGAGGTAGTAGGATGACCATGAGTTCCATGCCAGCCTAGAGCCACAGAGTGAATTTCAGGTCAGCCTGAGAGAGATCTTATTGTGGAAAAGAAAACAAAAATAATCTAAGTCAGGGACTAAGGAGATTTGGCTTAGTGGTTAAAGGTACTTGCTTGCAAAGCTTGCATGTAGGGGTTGATTCCCCAGTACCCAAATAAAGCCAGATGCAAAGCGGAGCATGTGCCTGACATTGTCTACAGCAACAAAATAATCCCTGGCACACCCACCCATCCATACACACATGAAGAAATATTTTAAGAAATAACACTTAGGGCTTGAAAGATGGCATAGTGCTTAAGGTACTTGCTGCAAAGCCAAAGGACCCACGTAATCCAGATGCACAGGGTGGCACATGCATGTGGAGTTTGATTGCAGTGATGAAGACCTAGGTGTTCTCCCCCCTCCCCTTTATCTCTCTCTCAAATAAAATTAAAATAAACACTAAATCCAAAATGAACTGGTACCATAGAAACCTTTATACTTGGAGATAGACTAAAAGATATAACCCTCAAAACAAATAAGGGGGGAGCACCCGAAAAGAAGAGCCCTGGAGGCCAGGCATGGTGGCACACACCTTTAATCCCAATTCCAGCACTTGGGAGGCAGAGGTGTGAGAATCGCCATGAGTTCAAGGCTACCCTGAAACTACATAGGGAATTCCAGGTCAGCCTGAGCTACAGTGAGACCCTACCTCGAAAAAAACAAAAAAGGGGGGAGGCTGGAGAGGGTAAGATGAAGCCTAAACTTAAAAAAAAAAAAAAATCTGTCTCTGGCCTATAAATCTCAGTACCAAAAATCTGTTGCTACTGACATTGAGCTGTGGATCAGAGATACCTACAAGGTCCCCAAGATAGGTTTCTGTCAAAACACTTGATTATCCACCAGAGGCAAAAATCTAAGGCCCTATCACTGAAGACACCATATGCCACCAACACAGAGCATGGAAAGACCTGGCTGTAATCAGGAAGTGAGCCAGTCCCCAGACAGCCCATCTAGTGCTGGAAAGCGCTACATGAGCTGCTGGGGGAAAATGGCCAACAATGGTCTGAGTGCCCAGAGGTCTAAGCTACTCAGAAGCAAACACTCTGACAGGATGTACATGCCACAGTAATAGTGGCACACAGCCTTGGTGGGTAACCAATAGCTTTCTGACTGGCTAAGAGATCTGCTCAGACCTGAATCGAAGGGCCTTCAAGTTTCTCCTGTTTCTCTTTCTTCTCTGGTTTTTTCTTTTTCCTTTTCCATTGGTGCTGGCCTGTAATTCCCTGAACCAGGATGTTGGTCTACATCCACAATGAGCTGTTGATCAGAGAGGCCTACTAGATCTCACAAAACAAGCAAGACAGACTTCTATCAGAGCACTTTATTATTCACCAGAGGACAATGGTAAGACCCTACTGCTGAAGACACCAAATGCTGTCAGCATGAACCATGGAGAGACCTGGTTGGAATCCAGAGGAGAGCCAGTCCGCAGACAATTAGCCCATCTAGTGCTGGAAGGCACTACATGAGCTACTGGGGGAAAGTGGCCAACATCTGTCCAAGCAACTCAAAGTCTAAGTGACTCAAGCAAACAACCTGACCTGATGCTCACACAAGTGCAATAGTGGCACACAATGATGGTGGGTAGCCATCTGCTCTTGGATTGGCTAACGGATCTACTCAGTGGAAAGGACACCATATCTGGAACTGGGAAACAAGTCAGAATCATATCCAGATAATTATTCTGCTTTCCATTGTCAAGCTCCCACTAACCTTGGGCTATAATAGGGTCTAAACCCTTTTAATTCTCTCTAAAGTAATAATGATTATCTCATTTAACCAGTGCTGACTTCATTCTCCATTAGAGAATCTGCTTTTCTCGTGCAGAGCTGGACCTGAGGAGATAAATGACCCGGTGAACTCCATCCCAACCCCAGCTGAAACCCCAGAGGAACTGGGGAAATGAGCAAGAGTGCTGCTTTCTTAGTGAATCTGATATCAGCACAAGGGTGATACAGAAGGATTCTGAGGACATCTACCAAACACCAAACATCTATCAAACCAGAGATCCAAAGGCTTCTAAGTGCCCATCACTGAAGTAGACTTAAAATGCTCCCAGCAGGGCTCAGGGAATTTTGCGGAAGAAGGGATGGATAGATGGTTAGAGCCACAAGTTGGGACATTTTGCACAAAGACATTGCCTCTCCCCCATAACTGACTGCTGCTCCTATAACACATGACCCACCATCCCCATGGGGTTGACCTTCATCCCCAGTGAAGAAGGCCTCTTCAGAAAAGGAGCAGGGAGGAGGGAAAGGATGGTACCAACATTTCTTGTTCACATATAAAATATGTCCATAGCTAATTTTTAAAAAGATGAAAAAAATCAGTAACAGAGGCCAGTAAGCTAGAAAAGGGCTATAAGGGAGGGAGGAGAGGGGTGGACTTAAGGAGATGACACTCTACACATGTAAGTAGGTGGACAGATTACTGTGGGTGGAATGGGCTAAGTGAGGTCAAGGGAAGAAATTAAGTAAAAGGAGTGTAGGGGAGGGGTAATCAAAATTCAGCTTATTATGAATAAGCCACATGATAACCTACTTTTTTGAATAATGGCACACCCAGAAACCACAGGCTGTTACTAGAAAAATTTCAGTGCAAGGGATGGAATACCTTCCAGTGAGTTGTTGGCCAAGGAGGTCACTGATACCCTTAAAACATTATAGACTATTACCAAGGCTCTTGGTTTCACACCAGGAATAGATGATAAAACCCTATTGCTGAAGACTCCACATGCCTGGGCAGCAAGGTCATCAAGAAATCAAACTGGGGCTGAGCTGAAAATTTTTCCCGTGTAGATAAGCTGACAGAAAGCTAGAAGAAGCTGTACTGCATGCAGCCTTATGGAAGACAGAAGCCATCAGTGGTGAAAACAGTAGACACTACAAGCCTCAAGTTTGGCCAGCCAGGTCAAATGAGCCAACGTGTAGAATAGTGGCATGTTTGTTATGGGGGAAACCAACTGCTCTCTAACTGAACTGGAGACCCACTGTATGGGAAGGAATACATGTCTGGTACTGAAAACCTAATCAAAAGCCTATGGTGGGGAGGTCATGAGCATTAGGAGTATAATGCCTGCTCTCATCTGGCTAAATGCATACATTATGCTCACCAAACTGCCCTGAAAGCACTTTAATTAATGCTCATGCCCATATATTAATGCTACTCTCACTTTTGGTTAGAGCAGCTTCTCTTTTCAGATGGTGCTGACCACTGGGATGACCCAAAAGGCAACATAGTGCTGAGAAGAAGTGATGGAGGAATGTTCAGCACTGAAACACTTCTATTATACCTTCCGAGGCTCAGGGTCCATTGAGGAAGAGGTGGTGGAAAGACTGTAAGAGCCAAAGAGAAGGTAGGATTACTTACAATGCAATCAACCAGGCAGAAATCGGCCTTGATATCCATGACCTCGCAGTGCCTAGCACTATCTTCACAAGACCCTCATAATAGGAAGAAAATGTAACATCAAAATAAAAGAGAGACAAATGTAGAAAGTGAGGGGATATGATGGAAAGTGGATCTGGGCAGGGTATAAAGTAGGTTAGATATTATCATAGTTTATTGTCGATAAGTATGGAAGCTGTCAATAAAAAGGGGGAAAAAGAGTAAAAAGAGAGAGAGACAAAGAGAGAGATCTGCTCAGTGTAAAGGAACCCATATCTAGAATTGGGAGCCAGATCAGAATCCTAAGAGACAAAGATTATGCTCTCCAGTGTCACTCTCCCACTAGTCTTTGGCTAAAAGAGGGGTTACATACATCAAATTCTCCCTACATTAACAATGCCTATCCCATGTAAACTATGCTGATGTCACTCTCCATTGGAGAATCCGTCTTCTTTTTCAGGGGAGATTAGCAAGAACGCTGCTTCCATGCTGAAGTAGACCCTGAGGATACTGAACACTTACCAAAGCAGAGATCCAGAGGTTCCTAAGAGCTCAACACTGAAGTAAACTTAACTCACCTGCCACAACACAGGGAATTTTGTGGAAAAGGGGAGGAAAGATTCTAAGAGCCACAGGTTGAGACATCATGCCTAGAGGCATTCCCTTCCCCAAAAAATAACTGACTGCTTCTCCCACAATGCAAAACCCACAAATCCATAGGGAACACCTGCAATCCCACTAAGGAGGGTCCCCAGCGAAATGGGGGCAGAGATGAGGGAAAAAAAATTACCAACACATGATGTATGCATACGAAATACATTGTAAATAATAATAATAGAAAAGAAATTTAAAAAAACAATTAAATCAATATCAAATTTCCATTTAAACCTAAATCATCCTTGGGCTGGAAAGATAACTTAGCAGTTAAGACACTTGCCTGTGAAGCCTTAAGAACCCAGGTTCAAATCCCCAATACCCACATAAAGCCAGAGGTACAAGGTGATACATGCATCTAGAGTTTGTTTGCAGTGGCTGGAAGCCTGGTGTGCCCATTCATATCTTTCTCTCTCTCTCTCTCTCTCTCTCTCTCTCTCTCTTTCTCAATATATAGTAAATTAATATTTTAAGAAGCTAAATCATTATAACAGCGCTATTCTTAGTGAGGAGTAGGATACAATATTGGGGAGGAAATAAAATAAAAGGATATACTTGTAAAAACAGACAACCCTACCTTCTCCTGAGTGATGTTCAGCTGCAGCCCCATGGTAGCCAGCAGACAGGTGTCATTACCATGACTAACCGTGTAGTTTCCAACCTCTGGTTTTCCTTTTGGGGTGGGTGTTGTAGTAGGAGATGGCTCGGTGGTGTGAATGATGGGTGCTACCGTGGTGGCAGGCCGATCATTCTTGCACAAATATTCTAAGGCAAAGGACAAAATAAATCAGAGCAGTGGTCATCCTAAACCATTATGCAATGGAAAAGCAAATATTTCTCATGTATAAAAGTCTGAGAGAGTGAATTAGAAGAAAAGATCATACTACCATGTTTTGCATATTTTAAATCAGGTAAGAGGTTTTTGTGTATGTTTGGTTGGTTGGTTGTTTATTTGTTTTTTGGGGGGGTTAAGGCAAGGTCTTATTCTAGCTCAGGCTAACCTGGAACTCACAGCAATCCACACAGCTCAACCTCTAAAGTGCTAGGGTTACAGGAGTGAGCCAACACACCTGGTGAGCAAGAGGTTCTTAAACTACTGCTTCTTGTACAGATATTGTTGGCAAGTTATAATACAGCAAGCAAACTCAACAACATCCAAAGTTTTGAGCTACTCACATGTGGCCACTTGTTCTTTTCCAGGCCTTCAAATGCCCTCATTTCAAAGAATTTCACTGCCTCTGATGTAAAATTCAGAGATAAGTCTGAAAACACCCTCCCCAGCTAGCATGCTTTCTTGCTTCCCACATGCAACCACTATAAGGAATTATACTGCTTGCTTAAAAATAAGTTTGAAATCACTAAAGGATTTAAAAACAGAGGAACCTTTTATTTCCATCCCCCTACAGAAAATCAGAGGTATTTCAACATCTTAGAAAGTGTTAGTAGCTTTCTGAAACTGATGAGTGAGAAGTTACTACATTCCCATAAAGGCATACACAAACGTTATAAGAATAACTCAACTCATAAAAGTCAAAATTAGAACACAGAAATCTAATTTCTTTTTTTTTTTTTTTTGTTTTTTTGTTTTTTGTTTTTTGAGGTAGGGTCTCACTCTGGCCCAGGCTGACCTGGAATTAACTATGTAGTCTCAGGGTGGCCTCGAACTCAAGGCAATCCTCCTACCTCTGCCTCCCAAGTGCTAGGATTAAAGGCATGCACCACCACACCTGGCCTAATTTCTTTGTTGTTGTTGCTGTTGTTTGTATTTTCAAGGCAGGATCTCACTCTAGCCCAGGCTGACCTGAAACTCACTCTTTAGTCCCAGGATGGTCCCAAATTCATAGTGATCCTCCTACCTCTGTCTCCCAAGTGCTGAGATTAAAGGCATCCACCACCATGCCCAATAACAGAAATCTGACTTCTAAACTTTGGTACTGCAATTACTAAGTGTAAAGAACTACTCTTTGAGGATCTGTTTGGCAGTTAGGTTTCTATCACCTGAAAATAACATAGGAAGTCTTCTAAAAGACCATTCCATGTGTATATCATCAATACTACAGGTTCTCCTTGTAATTAGCAGTACCAACTGCTACTACTTTAAATATTTTATTTTATTTATGTATTCGAGAGAGAGAAATAGAGAAAGAATGGGTGCTCCAGGGCCTCTAGCCACTGCAAACAAACTCTGGACACATGCTCCACCATGTGCATCTGGCTTACATGGGAGCTGGAGAATGGAACCTGTATCTTTAGGATTCACAGGCAAGTGCCTTAACTGCTAAGCTACCTCTCTGGCCCAAAAATTGCTATCACTTTAAAAAAAAACATAGCTAGAAGGGCTGGAGAGATGGCTAAGAGGTTAAAGCATTTGCCTACAAAGCCAAAGGACCCAGGTTCAATTCCCCAGGACCCATGTTAACCAGATGCACAAGTTGATGCATGTGTCTGCAGTTCATTTGCAGTGGCTGGAGGCCCTGGTGCATCCATTCTCATTCATTCTCTCTCCCTGTCAAATAAATACAGAAAAATAAAATATTTTTTTTTAAAATAGCTAGAAGCTGGGCATGGTGGCACACACCTTTAATCCCAGCACTCAAGAGGCAGAGGTAAGTGGATCACTGTGAGTTCAAGGCCACCTTGAGACTACATAGTGAATTCCAGGTCAGTCCAGGCTAGTCAAGATCCTACCTCAAAAAAATAGCTAGGGCTGGAGAGATGGCTTAGCGGTTAAGCGCTTGCCTGTGAAGCCTAAGGACCCCGGTTCCAGGCTCGGTTCCCCAGGTCCCACGTTAGCCAGATGCACAAGGGGGCGCACGCGTCTGGAGTTCGTTTGCAGAGGCTGGAAGCCCTGGCGCGCCCATTCTCTCTCTCTCCTTCTATCTGTCTTTCTCTCTGTGTCTGTCTCTCTCAAATAAATAAATAAAAAAGATAGCTAGTAGAAGCTACAAATAAGCCTTAATACGTTCAGATAATCACCTCAATGAAAGTCACTTGATAGACTCCGCCCTTAAATTAGGACCCATATATACAAATACATACTTTAAGAACTTACCTTTTTTGCTCACTGTGCCATTTTGGACAAAAGCTTGTACAGAAACATCCCAATATGTCTGGACAACAGAATCCCTTCTGTCAGTTGTTAAACTCTTGCACCTAAACGTGTTATTCAGTGGAACTTCAAGTGCCACTGCCTCATCAACAGTAATAATTCCTATAAGACAAGATTAAAAATGGTTGTTTCCGAGAAGGCAGGAAAAAATATGAATATAATTGTAAAGTGTTTCTTATCTTCTCACCCTGCCCCACCCCAACCCATGTGACAACGTATGTGGCATGTTGCAGGGATGACAAACTCACTGTGACTGCAACACAGCAGGCGGGGAAGAGGAAGTAAAGAAAGTTAAGAAGGAAAGGAGTTGTGAGTGGTGTTACTTTGAAGCAATTTTGCTAGAAATATGTAGGCAATACAATATGCCGAGGAGAAATGTTTTAAGGAAGAAGCAAGTCAGAAGGTCAATGGTCTCATTATGGTGACAAGTAAGGGGGTTGCATACATTGAGGTGAAGTGAGCCAGATATGGTGTTACACGCCTTTAACCCCAGCACTTGGGAGACAGAGGTAGGAGGATCACTGTGACTATGAGTTTGAGGCCAAACTGAGACTACAGGATAAGTTCCAGCACAACCTGGGCTAGTGTTAAGATCCTACCTCAAAAAAACAACAATTAATTAATTAATTAATTTTAAAAAAGAAAAAGTAGAGCTGGGTGTGGTGGCACACACCTTTAGTCCCAGCACCCGGGAGGCAGATATAAGAGAATCGGCATGAGTTCGAGGCCACCCTGAGACTCCATAGTAAATTCCAAATTAGCCTGGGCTAGAACAAAACCCTACCTTGAAAAGCCAAAAGGAGAAAAAGAAAAAGAAGCCAGGCGTGGTGGCACACATCTCTAATCCCAGCACTCATGAAGCAAAGGTAGGAGGATTGCCATGAGTTCAAGGCTACCCTGAGACAACATAGTGAATTCCAGGTCAGCCTGGGCTAAAGTGAGACCCAACCTCAAAAAAACAAAATAAAATAAAAAGAAAGAAAACAGCTGGGAATGGTGGTGCACACCTTTAATACCAGCACTTGTGAGACCAACCTAGGAGGATAACTGTGAGTTTGAGGCCAACCTGAGACTACAGAGTGAATTCCAAGTGAGCCTGGGCTACAGCAAGACCCTACCTCAAAAAAAAAAAAAAAAAAAAGAGGGCCAGGTGTGGTGGCACACGCCTTTAATCCCAGCATTGGATTGGGAGGCAGAGGTAGGAGGATCACTGTGAGTTCAAGGCCACCTTGAGAATACAGAGTAAATTCCAGGTTAGCCTGGGCTAGAGTGAAACCCCACCTCGATAAAACAGGGCTGGAGAAATGGAGTAGCAGTTAAGGCACTTGCCTGCAAAGTCAAAGGACCTGGGTTTGATTCCCCATGACCCACGTAAGCCAGATGCACAAGGTGGCACATGTATCTGGGGTTCATTCGCAGTGGATGGAGGCCCTGGCATGCCCATTCTCTCATTCTTTCTATCTCTATCTGTCTGCCTGCCTCCCTCCCCCGCCCTTCTCTCTCAAGTAAATAAATAAATAAAAAAGAAGGGCCAGGCTTGTTGGTGCATACCTTTAACCCCAGCACTCAGGAGGCAGAGGTAGAAGGATCACAGTGAGTTTGAGGCCACCCTCAAGACTAGAGTGAATTCCAGGTCAGCCTGAGCTAGAGTGAGACCCTACCTCATAAACCAAAAGAAAAAAAAAAAGAGAGAGAGAGAGAGAGAGAGAGAGAAAGACCAGGCATGGTGGCACACACCTTTAATTCCAGCACTTGGGAGACAGAGGTAGGAGAATTGCCATGAGTTCAAGGCTAACCTGAAACTAGACAGTGAATTCCAGGTCAGCCAGTCTCTCTCTCTTTCTCTCTCTCTCTCTCTCTCTCTCTCTCTCTCTCTCTCTCATAACTAAATAAAAATATAAAAATATGAAAAATAAAAATAATTATTAGCTAAAATGTGCATGTAAATAAGTCATTTTAAATTTCTAACAGCTTCAACAAATATTATATAGAAAAAGTAATCATTCCTTTATTTTTTAAATATTTTTATTTATTAGCAAGCAGAGAAGGGGGAAGAGAGGAAGTATGGGCTCACCAGGGCCTCCTGTCACTACAAATGAACTCCTGGTGCATGTGCCACTCTGTGCATCTGCCTTTGCATGGCTGAGCCTGGGAGAGCAGGCTTTGCATTTGCAATCAAGAACCTTTAACCACTGAGTGATCACTTTGGCCCTTCATTCTCTTATAAAATATTTAAAATATATCAGATTAAAGCATTCCTGCTTTAACTGTGGCCCATGTGGTCTGGGCACTTATTACCTCATCCCTTGGTTAATGTACCAGTCTCTACAACTGGCATCTCTGCTTGTAGTTGCCTCATTTCCAAATTATTATTATTCTGTATATACTCTCTCTGATTTCCTTGTAGCATTCTCTGGCTTCAAAAACCTAAGACAGTTTCCCAGTGCCTTCCCCATCAAGCTAAATGCCTTTTCTTGACTTCGAACCCCCCCTATAATTTAGTTCCACTGCACAGAGCCAACTTTCTTTGCCTTCCGCTCTACAGTCTAATTTGAATCCAGCAGCTCTCCAATGACTGCTGCTCACCCTGTGCTCCCCCTGGTGGAAGCGTACTGCTAGATCCTCAGCTGACTCCAATTCTATTAGGCCAGGTTCAACTCGGGTCCCACTTGCCAGCCAGACCTTTTCACTCCTCCTCCTTTCAGTTCCTAATGAGGACCACTGGGAGAACACAACTCTGAGACTCTGGGGGTCCACAGGTGGGATCAGAAAATATGTACTACATGCCAACCTAGTACTTTTTGTTTTCTGAGAAAGCAGGTCTAGAGTTTTCCTCACACTGTCAGAAAAGATTTATGAATCTTTTACACCCCTCAAATAATATCAGACTTGGGAGCTGGAGAGATGGTTCAGCAGTTAAGGGGACTTGCTTACAAAGCCTGACGGCCTGGGTGCAATTCCCCAGGACTCACGTAAAACCAAGTGCACAACGTGGCACTTGTGTCTGGAGTTTGTTTGCAGTGGCAAGAGGCCCTGGCACACCCATACTTTCTCTGTCTCCTATCAGTCTCTGTTTCTGTCTCTCTCCTTGCAAATAAATAAAAGATATTTTTAGAAGTATCAGACTGAGCTGGGCATGGTGGCATACTCCGTAAATCCAAGCACTTGGGAGGTACAGGTAGGAGGATTTCTATGAGTTCAAGGCCAGCCTAAGAGTACTTAGTAAATTCCAGGTTAGCCTGGGGTAAAATAAGACTTTACCTCAAAATCAATCAGACTAATGGCTAAATATATATACTATGTTTATCAAACTGCCCAGTAAGCACTTCTCTTAATGTTCATACCCATATATTAATGCTACTCTCACTTTTGGAGAAAACCTTCTCTTTTCAGATGGCAGTGACCTTGGGATGACTCAGAGGGCATCATGGTGCTGGAAAGAAGTGACAGGAGTGCTCAGCACTGCAATATCTCTATCACACCTTCCAAGGTTCAGAGTCCATCGTGGAAGAGGTGGTGGGAGGAATGTAAGAGCCAAAGGAAGGGTAGAACTCCTTACAACATGCTCCTCCAGACACAAAATGGCCTGGATATCCATGACCTCTCAGTGCCTGACACTACCTACACAAGACCATCATAACAGAAAGGAAAAGATCATGACATCAAAATAAAAGAGACTGATTGAGAGGGGGAGAGGAAATGATGGAGAATGGAAATTCAAAGGGGAAAGTGGGGGGAGGGAGGGCATTACCATGGGATATTGTTTACAATCATGGAAGTTGTTAATAAAAATAAATTAATTAATTAAAAAAATCAGACTGAGATCAACATTCCCCAATTTTTCCATATTACTCTGGAACACAATATAGCTTTGTCTCCCTGAATAATTTCTAAGCTCCTTGAAAGTAAGGGGCAAGTCTTACCCTCCTTCTCAAAGATAATGCTGTATGCAGGACATAATGATCAATATCTATGATGTCCAATAACCTCTGGCTTCATTTATTTTCTCAAGCTAAGAGATTAGGAAAAATATAAAACTAGTATTTGATGTTCACACCTCCATCTGGGCTAGCTCCCAAGATTGATGGTTTTCCAAGGTAGGGTCTCTCTCTAACCCAGGCAAACCTGGAATTCACTATATAACCTCAGGCTGGCCTTGAACTCACAGTTCTTTTACCTCTGTTGGGATTAAAGGTATACACCACTATGCCCAGCTTTAGTCATCTTTTTTATTCATTTATTTGCAAGCAGAGTGAGATAGGGAAAAAGAACAGGTATGCCAGGACCTCTTGCCACTGCCAATAACTCTAGACACATGTGCCACTTTTGTGCATCTGACTTTACTTGGGTACTATGGAATTGAACCTGGGCCAGGAGCTTTGGCAAACAAGCGCCTTTAACTGTTAAGCCATCTCTCCAGCTCACCTTTAGTAATTTTTAACTCTGTTACTTACTTTCCAGGCAAAATTCCTTCTACATGGCATGAAGATGTGAAGATGAACATTCTTTCTAATATCAAATTACTGAGCCAGGCATGATGGTGCATGCCTTTAATCCCAGCACTCGGGAGGCAGAAGTAGGAGGATCACCATGAATTCGAGGCCACACCGAGACAACATAGTGAATTCCAAGTCAGCCTGGGCCAGAGAGAGACCCTACCTCAAAAAACAAACAAAAAAAGTTACTGAACTTGTACACATTTAAAAGTTATTATTGGGGGCTGGAGGGACGGCTTAGCCATCAAGACATTTGCCAGAAAAGCCAAAGGACCCAGGTTCGATTCCTCAGGACCCACGTCATCCAGATGCACCAGGGGCCACATGCGTCTGGAGTTCATTAGCAGTGGCTGGAGGTCCTGGCATGCCCATTCTCTCTCTCTCTCTCTCTCCCTCCCTCTTTCTTTCTGTCAAATAAATAAATAAAAATAAGATATTTTAAAAGGTATTAGTGGGCTGGAGAGATGGATCAGAAGCTAAAGGTGACTGCTTGCAAAGCTGGATAGCCTGGATTCCATTCCCCCATACCCACGTAAAGCCAGATGCAAAGTAGTGTATAGATCTGGAGTTTATTTGCAGTGGTAAGAGGCCCTGGTATACTCATACTCACTCCTCTCTCTCCCTCTCTGTCTGCCTCCTTGTCTCTCTCAAATAAATTAATTAATTAAAATATGTGTGTGTGTGTGTGTGTGTGTGTGTGTGTGTTATTAGTAAGGTGGAGACATGGCTCAGTGATTTAAGGGGCTTGCCCAGAAAGCCTAATTACCTGAATTTGATTCTCCAATACCCACATAAAGCCAAATACACAGGGATGCATGCATATGCAGTTTGTTTGCAGTGGTTGGAGGCCTTGGTGCACCCATTCTCATCCCCCCTCTGCCAGGTGTGGTGGCATATGCCTTTAATCCAAGCATCACTTGGGAGACTGAGGTAGGAGGATCACTGTGAGTTCAAGGCCAGCCTGAGGCTAATTCCAGGTCAGCCTGAGCCTGGGCTAGAGTAAGACTTTACCTCAGAAAAAAAAAAGAAAGAAAAAAGTTTTAGTAAATGATTTTCTCAATCACTGAACATTCACTATGTCATTTCAGGGTGGCCTCTAACTCAAAGGAATCCTACCTTGGCCTACCGAGTGCTGAGATTAAAGGTGTGTGCAGCCATGTCCAACGAACATTCACTATTGAATAAATAATAGCAGTTAAGTGTATGAATTCTACAGTAAACTTTTGTGCAAACATCAACTTCTCACCCACTTAGTAAATTGGTGACCTTTGGGAAAATCACATAATCTCCCCCTTTTATCTGCAAAGCTGGGATAATACCTACTTCCCAGGGCTGCTGCAAATTAAGGACTATGTGGGATGGTGCGGGCCCCAACCTCAGAGTAATGAACAGTACAGAGTAAAATACTCAGGTGATGACAGTAATATCACTACTGTGTCCAACACTTCTATGCATGGGGTCAAGGCTGCAGTAGGATACCACGAAGATTTGATTTTCCATTCCAGTTAGGAGGATAAATGCCTAATAATGGTTTTCTTCATTGCCTGTATTTTTAGAACTAATGAAAAGCAAGAGAACATGTTCATAATACAAAGCTCGTCTTTAAGGTTACCTTTTTCTTTGGCATCAGGAAATAGTGTGCTATTGCTAAGATCATAGGAAAATAGGATGCTGTCAATTAAATAATTAGGTGCCTTCTTGGTAAAATTCACAGTCCAGGTTAAAGCGGGTCCAAAGTGTGACACTATTTTGGCACCATTCTTGTCATCCCCACAACTGCTTCCATCATATGTTGCATTGTCAGTGTCTGGAATGGGTACAGTTTTCTAAAAGAAAAGAAGTTTGGGGTGAGAAACGAACAGGTAGCAGTGAGCTCCATCCCTGGGAAGTATGGCATTCCACTTCAGTCTAAATCACACATTCCCAATAGCCAGGCGGTCCTCTGCCTGACACACTATGAACCACCTCAGCTACATACCAGTTGTCTGGAAATTTTCATTATGCTGAAAGAAAGAGAGAGAAAGAGGGGGAAAGAGATGCCCTAAACTACTTTTTTTTTTTTTTTTTGAGACAGGGTCTGAAGCTAGCCTGGGCTGACCTGGAATTCACTCTATATCCCAGGTTGGCCTTAAACTCATGATAGTCCTCCTAACTCAGCCTCCTGAATGCTGGGATGAAGGTGTGAACCACTATGCCTGGCTTCCTGAACTGCTGCTCTCTAGCTGTCTGTGTGTTTGTGTGGTGCTGGAGATGGAGATGGAATCCAGGGCCTCACACATGCTGGGCAAGTGCTCTACCACAAAATTCTCAGCTCCTAAGTTGATTGTTTTTTTGGGGGGTGAGTTTGAAAGCAAAGTCTCACTGTAGCCCAGACTGAACTGGAATTCACTCTGTTCCAGGCTGGCCTTGAACTCACAGCAATCCTCCTACCTCTGCCTCCCAAGTGCTGGGATTAAAGACATACACCACCATGCCTGGCCCTAAGTTGATTTCCAAAAAATATCTATTTCTTTAACAACAGAGACAGATAGAAGAGAGACAGACAGAATGGGTACATCAGGGCCTCCAACTGCTGCAAATGAACTCCAAATGCATTTGCCACTCTGTGCACTTGGCTTTACATAGGTGCTGGGGAGTTGAACCCAGGTTTTTGGGCTGTGCAGGCAAGCAACTTAACTGCTGAGCCATCTCTTCAGACCCATAAGTTGATTTTTTAAGCTAGACTGCAAATAACAAAATGAATGTAAATTTTATTTGTATTTATGTAGCTAAATGATAAAAAGTCAGAATTAAAATCCATACTATAAAACTAAAAAATATTCACTTACCTGAGTTTTGTTTGTAGTTTCATACGATATTGTGAAATTCATATGCCATTTTGCATAAAGGCAGGTGGCATTTTCTGAGTTTGTTAAAGTAACTTCCAATGCATAAGACTGGAAAGATCCTGGATTAAAAAGAATATAAAATTAGCCAGGCACGGTGGCACATGCCTTTAATCCCAGCACTTACTTGGGAGGCAGAGGTAGGAGGATCACTGTGAGTTCAAGGCCACCTTGAGACTACATAGTGAATTCCAGGTCAGCCTGAGCTAAAGTGGGACCCTCCCTCGAAAAACCTATATACATACATACACACACACACACACACACACACACACACACACACATATAATTATACTACAAAGTATATAAGGTAGAAATAAATTCTACCCACCAGCAAATTTCAAACAGCTCTCTAAAATGATCTAAAATGATACTTTTTTTTTTTTTTTTTTTTTTTTTTTTGGTTTTTCGAAGTAGGGTTTCACTCTAGCGCAGGCTGACCTGGAATTCAGTACATAGTCTCAGGGTGGCCTCCAACTCACGGCGATCCTCCTACCTCTGTCTTCCAAGTGCTAAGATTCAAGATGTGAACAACTGATGCCCAGCAATACAAGTATTTTTAAGTATAAGCTATCCTGAGCTGAAGGGATGGTTTAGCAGTTAAGGCCTGTGAAGCCAAAGGACCCAGGTTCAATTTCCCAGGACCCACATAAGCCAGATGCACAAGGTTGTTCATGTGTCTGGAGTTTGTTTGCAGTGGCTGAAGGCCCTGGCGTACCCATTCTATTACCCCCCCCAAAAGAAATAAAATAAAAATTTAAAAAATTATTAGTATAAGCTATCCTGATGACTGTTTTTCTTTGTAACTTTAGGTGGGATCCTATCAATAAGGGTAGTGTTTTCTCTTCCCTGAGATGCTTGGTGATGGCACAGATTAGTGACATTTGCCTTTTGCCTCCTAATAATCATTTCTACATTCATATGTGCCATGCTAATTTAGTTTTAGGCAACTGTAGTTTTGACATGTTCTGCTTTGTTTTGTTTTTGTGGTGCTAGGGATCAAACCCAGGGCCTCACATATGCTAGCAAGTACTCTATCATGAGTTATTTCTGATGACTTCCTATTTTTTTTGGGGGGGGTCTTTTTGTTGTGTGTGTATATGTGAGAGAGACAGAGAGAAATGTTTAGTGTATGTGGGGTGTATGATGTATGGATACATGATTATTATTTTTGTTTTATTTTTATCAAGGCAGGGTCTCACTATACCCCAGGCTGACCTAGAAAATATAGCAATCCTCCTACCTCTGCCTCTCAAGTACTGGGATTAAAGGTATGTGTCATCATGCCCAGCCTACCTGGTGATTTTTTGGTCAAGACTGGCTGACCAGCAAATCCCAGAGAGCCTCATGTCTCTGCTACTTAACAGCAGGGACTACAAGAGTTTGCCACCATACACAGCTTCTTACCCACGGAACCATCTCCCTGGCCTCCTCTTTAGTTGGTTTTTAAAATACTTTTATTCATTTATGAGAGAGAGAGAATAGGCATGCCAGGGCCTTCAGCCACTGCAAGGGAACTCCAGACACGTGCGTCACCTTGTGCAGCTGGCTTACGTGGGTACTGGGGAATTGAACCTGGGTCCTTTGGCTTTTCAGGCAAATGCCTTAACCAATAAACCATCTCAACCCCCCCCTTTTTTAAAGTAACTGAGGTCAGCAAGAAGCTTGAAAGGAATTTTAAATATTTTTCTTTTTATTATTTTACTTGAGGGGGGGAAGAGGGAGATAGGGAGAAAGAGAAAAGAGAGAAGATGAGTGCCCCAGGGCATCCAGCCACTGCAAACGAACTCCAGACAGATGTGCTACCGTGTGCATCTGGCTTACATGGGTCCTGGGGAATCAAACCTGTGTCCTTTGGCTTTTCAGGCAAACACTGTAACTACTAAGACATCTGTCTAGTCATTGAAAGGAATTTTAAACTCCCATTTCCATCTATTTGTTGGCTGGAGGGATTGCTTAGTGGTTAAGGTGTTTGCTTGCAAAGCCAAAGAACCCAGGTTCAATTCCCCAAAAAGTACATTTGCCAGATGCACAAGGGGGTGCACGCATCTGAAGTTCATTTGCGGTGGCTGGAGGCTCTGGCATGCCCATTCTCTCTCTTTCTCCCCCTTTCTCTGTCAAATAAATAAATATTTTTTTAGAAATAAAATATTTAAAAAAGAAATTTTCTCTTTAAAAATAATGACAAATCAGATAAGTCCATGGTTTAAAACTCTGTTGCAAGCTACATGATCTAGGGTATGTGGGGGTCTTAGAGCCAAGTGATTTTATTCTGCTATGATCAGATGTGAGTTAGTTCTTCTAAGCATGTATATCACGTGTCCAAAGAAGTAGCATCATAAAGGGCTATTAGATCCATAAGAAATAGGTTTATATTTATTAATTTATTTATTGGATTTTTCTAGGCAAGGTCCCACTCTAGCTCAGACTAACCTGGAACTCACGCCATAGTTCCAGGTTGGCCTTGAACTCATGGTGATCTTATACCTCAGTGCTGGGATAAAAGATGTATATCACCATGCCTGGCTAGATTGATCTTTAAAAATGCAAAGTTCACTACTTAAAAGAAAGTAAAATACTCGAAGGCTGGTATGGTGGCGCACACCTTTAATTCCAAAACTCAGGAGGCAGAGGTAAGAGGATCGCCGTGAGTTCAAGGCTACCCTGAGACTACAAAGTGAATTCCAGGTCAGCCTGGGCTACAGTGAGACCCTACCTCAAAAAACCAAAAACTAAAAAAAAATAAAAATAAAAAATAAAATACTTAAAATGTGAACCAAATAATAATAAAGCTGATAAATATTTCACATGGACCCCCCCCCAAATTGTCTTCTAAACACTCAAGCCCTTTAGTGGAGGAAACTTTCAGACTGAAAGACTTTTTTACTTTTCATCTAACTTGAAGCTAATCTACATTTAAGCGTTACCTAAACACTGCCTACTAAACTCAAAAGCCCAAGGCTGCAATATTCCAGTGCAGATGGAGAAAATATACCATTAAATACATCTGTATCATAAATGAGCAACCATTTCAGAATTATCTTCACTATCTCACACATTACCTAAGACATAAGCTGTTTCTGGTCAAGATGGCTGCACACCATTCAATGATATCTGAGCAATCCAGTGTCATCTACAGGTCAGAACAAGCTACAGACTGTAGAAAAAAAAAATCCTAAGAGAAATATGAAGCAGGCATGCCTCAGCAACAGCTTTCCAGCTATACACAAAAGCTTACCTACCATCATGCCTCAAAGACCTGGCTGCCTTTGCAAGCCTAAACACCATGCTGTAACTTACAGTTTCTGGCAATAACTAAGAGCTTTTGAGACCTAGGCAGGGTTTGCTGCGCGCGTGTGTGTGTGTGTGTGTGTGTGTGTGTGTGTGTGTTTTTCAAGGTAGGGTCTCACTCTAGCTCAGGCTGACCTGGAATTCACTATATAGCCTCAGGGTGGACCTGAACTCATGGCAATCCTCCTTCCTCTGCCTCCTGAGTGCTGGGATTAAAGGTGTGTGCCAATACACCCCACTAAAATCCCTCATTTCTGAGCCATTGTTGTATCCCTGAGATAAATCCTACTTCGTCATGATAAATGATATTTTGATATACTGCTGGGCTCAATTTGCTAGTATTCTGTGGTGGAGGTGGTTGTTTATCAAGGCAAGGTCTCACTGTAGCTCAGGCTAACCAGGAACTGTATAGCCCCAGGCTGGCCTAGAACTCATAGTGATCCTTCTACCTCAGCCTCCCAAGTGCTGGGATTAAAGATGTGTGCCACCATACCAGGGATTTTTTTTTTTTTTTTTTTTGTGAGGTAGGGTCTTGCTCTAGTCCAGGCTGACCTGGAATTCACTCTGTTTCACTCTGTCTATAGTCTCAAGGTGGGCTTTAACTCACAGCAATCCTCCTACCTCTGCCTCACAAGTGCTGGGATTAAAAGCGTGTGCTACCTTATGTGGCTTCATGCCCAGGAAATTTGCTAATATTTATTGAGAATTTTTTCCTCTATGCTTATATTGGTCTATAGTTTTCTTTCGTTGTTGTCCTGTTGTCCTTAGACGTTAAAATTAGACTCATAATTACCAGAAGCTGGACAGATTGGAGGGGGAAGGAGGAATGGGGAAATGTTGATCAATGGGTACTGAAATCAATATACAGCTTAATATTTTTTGGGGGGGTGGGGGTTGAGGTAGGGTCTTTCTCTAGCCCAGTGTGACCTGGAATTCACTCTATAGTCTCAGGGTGGCTCTGAAGTCACAGCGATCCTCCTACCTCTGCCTCCCAAGTGCTGGAATTAAAGTTGTGGGCCACCACTCCTGGCTTTTTTTTTTTTTTTTCGAGGCAGGGTCTCATGTATCCCAGCCTGGCCCTGAATTTGCTGTGTATTGAGATAGTCTTGAATTTCTAGTCTGCTTAACTTCATCTCCTGAGTACTAGACTACATTCCCAGCTTATTTAGCCCAATTCTTTTTATTTTGTTCTGTTTTTCAAGGTAGGGTCTTGCTCTACACCAGGCTGATGTGGAATTCACTATGTAGTCTCAGGGTGGCCTTAAACTCAGCAATCCTCCTACCTCAGTATCCCAACTGCTGAGATTAAATCTGTATGCCACCATGCCTGGCTACCTAATTTGTAAAAATTGAAAAATGTGTACACTTTTTGAAAATACATGATACCATCATTATATAAATTTTTTGTTTTATGTACTTTAAAATTAAAATAAAAGGGCCAAAGAGATGATTTAGCAGTTAAGGCACTTGCTTGCCAAGACTATGGCCTGGATTCAATTCCTTAGGGTCCACATAAAGCCAAATGCACAAAGTGGCGCATGTGTCTTGAGTTTATTTGCAGTGGCAAGAGGCCCTGGCACTGTCTTGCTCATGTGCATGTGCTTGCTCTCGCTCTCTTTCCCACCCCCCTTGCAAATAAATAAATAATTTTTTGAGGTAGGGTCTCAACCCTCTAGCCCAGGCTGACCTGGAATTCACTCTGTACTCTCAGGGTGGCCTCGAACTCACAGTGATCCTCCTACCTCTGCCTCCCAAGTGCTGGGATTAAAGGTGTGTGCCACCACGCCCGGCAATAAAAATATTTTTTTAAAAGATTAAGTAAAATGCTTCTTGTTTTCCATCTCTCGAGAACCTCCTTAATATTTTTTATATTTTATTTATTCATTTATTTAAGAGAAAGAAAGAGGAGAGGGGAAGAGAGAGAGAGAATGGCCACCCTAGGGCCTATAGCCATGGCAAACAAACTCAAGACATACACACCACCTTGTGCACCTGGCTTATGTGGGGACTAGGGAATTGAACCTGGGTCCTTAGGCTTTGCAGGCAAGTGCCTTAACCACTAAGCAATCTCTCCATCCCTATTTAATAATTTATTCATTTATTCGCAAGCAGAGAAAGAGAGAATGGCAATAGCTGGGCCTCTTGCCACTGCAAACACCAACTGTATGTGCCACTTTATGCAGCTGGCTTTACTTGGGTACTAGAGGACTGAACCTGGGGTGGCAGGCTTTGCAAGCAAGTACCTTTAACCACTGAGCCATATATCCAGCCCACATCCTGATTTCTAACAATATAGATCAATTTTATCTGTTTGTCAACTTGATATAAATTGAAATATTTACTCTTATGTGTGGCATCCTTCACTCAATAATATGGCCTGTGAGAATCACCCATGAGCTGTGTAACTGCAGTTTATTAATTCTACTATTGTACAGCTTTTCATTATTGAGTGAATACTACACTACTTATCTATGATAGTACTGATAAATATCTGGATAGTTCCCACTTGTGATCTATTATAAATGTTGTTATAAATATAAACATTTTTTCATGTACTGGTAAGCTTGTGAATACTGGGCATTTTAAAAAATATTTTGCCGGGCTAGAGAGATGGCTTAGCTGTTAAGTGCTTGCCTGTGAAGCCTAAGGACCCCGGTTCAAGGTTCGATTCCCCAGGACTCACATTAGCCAGATGCACAAGAGGGCGCACGCATCTGGACTTCGTTTGCAGTGGCTGGAAGCCCTGGCACATCCATTCTTTCCCTCTCTCTCTCCTTCTCTCCCTCTCTCTCTCTCTCTGCCCCCCCCCCCCCCCCGCCTCTTTGGCTGTCGCTCTCAAATAAATAAATAAAATTAAAAAAAATATTTTGTCAACTGTGGTGGCATGTCTTTAATCCTAGCACTCAGGAGACAGAGGTAGAAGGATCACCATGAGTTTGAGGCCACCCTGGGACTATAGAGTGAGTTACAGGTCAGCCTGGGCTAGAGTGAGACCCTACCTTCAAAAACAAATAAACAAAAATGTTTATTTCTTTGAGAGTGAAAGAAGGGGGAGCACTTGGGCTTCTTGTCACTGCAAACAAACTCCAAATGTATGTGCCAATTTGTATATCTGGCTTTATGTTGAGAATTGTGGAATCAAACCTGGGTCAGAAAGCTTTGCAAACAAGCATCTTTAACTGCTGACCCATCTCTCCTGCACAGAATATTGGGTTTTTATCTAGGAATGAGTTTGGGGTTCAAAGGATATGCAATATGACCCACTATGGTTTGATTTGGTCTTGTTGCTGAGGAGGTGCGTTATTTTTTGGTATGCTTCTGATGGTTTTCTTGGGTTTTGTTTTGCTTGGACAGTGTCTTCGTATGTATCTCAGAATGGCCTTGAACTCACTATGTATCTCAGGTTGGCCTGGAACTCATGATCATACTACCTGGGATTACAGGCATGCCTCACACCACATATGGCCCCATTATGTTTCCTTTTTTTTTTTTAAGGTTTAAAGAGACTTCATTCAATTAAGAGAAGGAAAAGGCTGGGTGTGGTGGCACATGCCTTTGATCCCAGCACTAGGGAGGCCATGGTAGGAGGATCGCTGAGATGGGGGCTAGCCTGCGACTCCACATAGTAAATTCCATGTCACCCTGGACTAGAGCAAGACTGTACCTCAAAAAACCAAACCAAACCAAAACAAAAATACAGACAGTTCCTGCCAATGAGAAAGCAGAAAGGTATAAAACCCGCCCCCATTGTGTTTTCAATAAATTCCTTGTATGTTTTGGGTTTTTTGTTTGTTTGTTTGTTTTGTTTTTTTGTTTTTGTTTGTTTTTTTTTTTTTTGGTTTTTCGAGGTAGGGTCTCACTCTGGTCCAGGCTGACCTGGAATTAACTCTGTAGTCTCAGGGTGGCCTCTGCCTCCCAAGTGCTGGGATTAAAGGTGTGCGCCACCACGCCTGGCTCCTTGTATGTTTAAAATTCATCTGATTTGGGGGCTGAAAAGATGGCTCAATGGTTTTGCCTGCAAAACCTAACTAAAGTTCAATTCCCCAGTACCCACACAAATCCAGATGCACAAAGTGGAGCATGAATCTGGAGTTTGTTTGCAGTGGCTAGAGTAATGGTTTGCCCATTCTGTCTGTCTCTCTCTCTCTCTCTCTCTCTCTCTCTCTCTGCTTACAAGCAAATAAATAAGTAAAACTTTAAAAAATCCATCTGATTTTATTTTTTTATTTTATTTTTTTATTTCTCTTGCTTGCAATTGAGAATGTGGACTGAAGCTAGGCATGGTGATACATGCCTATAATCCTAGCACTTGGGGGGCTGAGGCAGAAAGATCACAAGTTTAAGACCAACCTGGGCTAGTAAACTCTGTCTCAAAGAAGAGAACCTGGCTTAGTACGCTATATATATGTATATATTTTTTTTCAGCAGCCATTTTCTCCACAGAGCAGACATACTGCATCTCTCTCCACACATTTCCATATATTTTATACTACCTTGAATTATTTGGATTTTCTTAACTTTCCCAACATTTTTTATTACATGGGTAAATGAACTAAACAGATTTCTAAAATGAAGAAACACAAGTGGCCAATAAAAACAGGGGGAAAAATCTGGACATGGTGGCACACACCTTTAATCCCAGCATTGGGAGGCAGAGGTAGGAGGATTACCATGAGTTCAAGGCCACTCTGACACTACATAGTGAATTCTAGGTCAGCCTGGGCTACAGTGAGACCCTACCTCGACAAACCAAAAGTTTTTTTTTTTTAATTTATTTATTTATTTACTTGAGAGCGACAGACACAGAGAGAAAGACAGATAGAGGAAGAGAGAGAGAATGGGCGCGCCAGGGCTTCCAGCCTCTGCAAACGAACTCCAGACGCGTGCGCCCCCTTGTGCATCTGGCTAACGTGGGACCTGGGGAACCGAGCCTCGAACCGGGGTCCTTAGGCTTCACAGGCAAGCGCTTAACCGCTAAGCCATCTCTCCAGCCCAAACCAAAAGTTTAACATCATTACCCCTTAGGGAAATGCAAATCAAAGTTATTTTATGCCAATAAATCCTGTCTCTCCTACTGTCAAACGCTCCAAAACAGCAGCTCTGAACTGTCACTTCACAACAAACAGCCTTGGAAAGTCATGTATATAGCAGGTAATTTGTCAGAAATAAAGTGCCAAAATCTGGGAATAAACGAAATATATGGATAAGGAACCCATTTTGCTAATGTTTGTGTCAATCATTTCAATTCCAATGATCCCTTAATCACATGGTATTATCAATGTTGTGGTCCCTAGCAGTGTGTCATTTATATGAATGTCATCTATCATGGATGTTATGGTAGAGGAGACGAGGTATATTACTTTTCCTCTATCTCCTATCATTCTGAGTAGTTCTGAATATATACTGATTATATCAACCAGAATATAGCCTGCAACATAGACTTGAAATATAGCTTACTCTAATTACAGAAAGGCTAGTCCTTTTGTGATTCTAAATCATGAACCTATCAGTGTTCTGACATGCCCCTCATGCCAGTTTTCAATAAACCATGACAGCATTTTCAAGCTAGAAATAAAGCTTTTCCCACAAGGTAAGATTACAATGGAAATATTTCATTTGAGTAGAAAGTCTCCAGCAAGAAATTTCAACACTTGCTGCTACACATATTTTAGAATGGCAAAACTATTTTGTTTTATTTTTCTTTTTTCATTTTTTGAGGTAGGGCCTTGCTCTAGCCCAGGCTGACCTGGAATTCATTATGTAGTTTCAGGGTGGCCTTGAACTCATAGCAATCCTCCTACCTCTGCCTCCTGAGTACGAGGCATGCACCACCGCTCCCAGCTAGAATGGCCAAACTATTTTAAAGGCCTATTTAAAGCCTATTTAAATTCTACAGGTGAATATATCATAGAATATGTGATTACATAGCTGAGAGTTTATTCTCTTCTTTTAAATTTATTATCTTCTTTTTTCTTATTTATTTACTAGAGACAGACAGAAGGGGAGAGAGAGAGAATTGGGCACACCAGGGCATCTATCCACTGCAAATGAACTCCAGATACATGTGACACCATGTGCATTTGGCTTACATGGGACCTGGAGAATTGAACCTGGGTCCTTATGCTTCGCAGGCAAGTGCCTTAAATGCTAAGCCATCTCTCCAGCCCAAGAGTTTATTCTCAAAAGTAAAGGCCAAGCCGGGCATGGTGGCGCACGCCTTTAATCCCAGCACTTGGGAGGCAGAGGTAGGAGGATTGCCATGAGTTCAAGGCCACCCTGAGACTACAGAGTTAATTCCAGGTCAGCCTGGACCAGAGTGAGACCCTACCTCAAAAAACCAAAAAAAAAAAAAAAAAAAAGTAAAGGCCATGCCTCAAAACCATCGTTCTCAAATTCAATTACCTTCTCAATCCTGTTATCCAAAAACGTTACTTATAGGTTCTTTAGGAACTCGGGCATTTCTCCAAGCATGGGACACTGCAAAAGTGGCTAAGTTTTTACCAGTCTGCTTGATCCAAAGTGTACCTGAAAAGCATGCCCTCAGAAACAAAACTGGAGGAGGAGGGAGAAGGTACTGCTAGTAATGAACTCCATAAACCATTGATAGTAATCTAAGAAAAAAAACATAATGGGGTAATTAAGAGCAGCCATCTGTGGAATTCAAAAGCTAGAATTCAAATCAGGCAGTCAAGTTTACTAGCCAGAAGTTTTGGGCAAGCTATTCTTATTGAGAATTGCAGTGTGGGTTTGTCTAACAGTGTTTTCCATAGCAGGTAAACGTTTCAGAGCTAAGTTTACAAGCCTTTCTTTTAGAGAACCGGGCTTGGTGGTGCATGTCTTTAATCTCAGCATTCAGGAAGCAGAGTTAGGAGGACTGCTGTGAGTTCAAGGCCAGCCTGAGACCACTCAGTGAATTCCAGGTTATCCTAGGCTCCAACCAGACCCTACCACAACCCCCCAAAAATAATCTACTCCATATGGCTGCCAGCTTATGCTTAAAGGCTGGCTGCAGCTGTTTTAGTTAGCATATTGTCATTAACACTGCTATATAGTGGGAGAATGGCTGGCTGTGGTGGCACACACCTTCATTTCCAGCATTCAGG
Organism: Jaculus jaculus; assembly: GCF_020740685.1. Classification (NCBI taxonomy): domain Eukaryota; kingdom Metazoa; phylum Chordata; class Mammalia; order Rodentia; family Dipodidae; genus Jaculus; species Jaculus jaculus. The sequence continues at coordinate 116,583,088 of NC_059125.1, forward strand.
TAACAGAGATAGGAGAATTACTGTGAGACTGAGGCCAGGCTGGGACTACAGAGTGAGTTCCAGGTCAACCTGGACTACAGTGAGACCCTGCATCAAAAGGGGGAGTCTGGAAAGATGGCTTAGCAGTTAAAGTGCTTCCCTGCAAAACCTAAGGATCCAGGTTTGGCTCCCCAGTACCCACGTAATCCAGATGCACATGGTGGTGCATGTGGCTAGAGTTTGTTTGCAGTGGCTAAAGGCCCTTCTGCACCCATTCTCTCCCTCCATCTTACTCACTCTCTCAATAAATTAATAAATAAAAACAATGAGATACTAAAAAGGGAGGGGGCTGGAGAGATGGCTTAGCGGTTAAGGCACTTTCCTGCAAAGCCAAAGGAGCTAGATTCCATTCCCCAGGACCCAAGTAAAGCCAGATGCACTGGACGTGGTGGCGTATGCCTTTAATCCCAGCACTTGGGAGGTAGAGGTAAGAGGACTGCCTTGAGTTTGAGGCCAGCCTGACACTACATAGTTAATCCCAGGTCAGCCTGGGCCAGAGTGAAACCCTAACTCGTAAAACTAAAAAACAAACCTAAAGCCACATGCACAAGTGGTGCATGTGTCTGGAGTTTGTTTGCAGAGGCCCCAATACACGCATTCTCTCTCTCTATCTATCTACCTCTTTCTCTCTCTCTTTAAAATAAAATTAAAAATAAATAAATATTTTAAAAAATAAACAAGAGCTGGAGAGATGGCTTAGAGGTTAAGGCACTTACCGACAAAGCCAGAGGACCCAGGTTCAAGTCCATATTACCCATATAAACCAGATGCACATGGTGGTGCGTAAGTCTGGAGTTCATCTGCAGTGGCTGGAGGACACAGCATACCCATTCTTTCTCTCTCTCAAATAAATCAAATTAAAAATATTTTTAACATAAACAGGCGCCTTTAATCCCAGCACTCTGGTAGGCAGAGGTAGGAGGATCGCCATGAGTTCAAGGCCACCCTGAGACTACATAGTGAATTCCAGGTCAGCCTGGGGCTAGACTGAGACCCTACCTCCAAAAACCAAAAACCAAAAACAAAAAAAAAAAAAAAAAACCAACAAACAAAAAAAAAAAAAAAACAAAAAAAAAAAAAAAAAAAAGAGGGGTTAAGCCAGCGTGGTGGCGCACACCTTTAGTCCCAGCACTTGGGAAGCAGAGGTAGGAGGACCACTGTGAGTTTGAGGCCACCCTGAGCCTAGAGAGTGAACTCCAGGTCAGCCTGAGCTAGAGTGAGTCCCTATCTTGAAACACCAATTTAAAGAAAAAGGAGGGGCTTGAGATATGGCTTAGCAGTTAAGGTTCTTACCTATGAAGCCTAAGGACCCAGGTTCAATTCCCCAGTACACACATAAACCAGATGCGCAAGGTGGCACTTGTGTCTGGGGTTCATTTGCAGTGGCTAGAGGCCCTCACACACCCATTCATTCTCTTTCTCTCTCCCCAACATATAAAAATATTTTTTAAACTAAAGAAAAAACTGAGAGTTGTGGTGAAGAGACAGCTTAGCAGATAAGGCGTTTGCCTGTAAAGCCAAAGGACCTCAGTTCAGTTCCCCAGGACCCATGTAAGCCAGATGCACAAGGTGGCACATGCATCTGGAGTTCATTTGCAGTTGGAAGCCCTGGCACACCCATTCTCTCTCTGTCTTTCTCAATCTCTTCCTCCCCCTTATAAATAGATAAAAATAAAATATTTAAAAAACAGAATTTATTTAAGAAAACAACAGGGCATATCCTACAACGAGAGCACTCGGGAGCCTCAGGCTGTGTGACTGCCACGATTTTAAGGCCACCCTGGACTATACACATGAGTTCCAAGCCAGCCTAAGCAACAAAGTGAGATCTTCAAAAACAAAATAAAACAACATAAAAAGGACATAGAGGCACACTGCATCTAGTTACAGGGTTTTGTTTTTTTTTTTATGTCAGATATTTCTTTCTAATGAATTGCCCATTGCATTTCCAAGTTTCTGAAATGGTGAACAGACCATAGAGAGACATTTCTCTAGGCTCCTGTTTGAAAGCAGCAGCTTCAGCAAATTGCTAGCCTTGATTCAGGGCCAATCTATTCTTCTCTGTTTACTGCTGTCTTTCCCACAGGTTTGTCAGGTTAGCTCTTCTCCCCTTTTAAAATTACTAATATATGAGGGGCATGGTAGTGCACGCCTTTCATCCCAACACTATGGTAGCAGAAGTAGGTAGGTCAGCCTGGGCTACAGCAAGACTCTACCTCAAAAACAATCCTAATATAGGTTTATTTGCTATTCAGTTGCTTACAAATACGAGTTTAAGGTATAAATCAGACATGTGGAGAGAGACATTTAGAATTATAAAACACAGGGGGTTGGGTGTGGTGGTGCATGTCTTTTGTCCCAGCACTCAGGAGGCAAAGTTAAGAGGATCACTGTGAATTAGAGGCCAGCCTGGGACTTCATAATGAATTCCAGGTCATCCTGGGCTATAGTGTGACCCTACCTTGAAAAAAAAGAAATCAAGGCCAAGTGTAGTGGCTCTCACCTTTAATCCCAGCACTGGGGAGGCAGAGGTTGGAGGATCACTGTAAGTTCAAGGCCACCCTGAGACTACATAGTGAAGCCAGGTCAGCCTGAGCTAGAGTGAGACCCCACCTAAAAAAATGGGGGGAGGGCTGGAGGGATGGCTTAGCAGTTCGGGTATTTGACTGCAAAGCCAAAGGATCCAAGTTTGATTCCCCAGGACCCACATTAGCCAGATGCACAAGAGGGCACAGGTGTCTGGAGTTCATTTGCAGTGGCTGGAGGCCCTGGCGCACCCATTCTTTCTTTCTTTCTCTCTATTAAATTAATTAATTAATTAAAAAAGAAAAAAAAATAACAAAAAAAATTGAATTCCCAGCCGGGTGTGGTGGCACACACATTTAATCCCAGCACTCAGGAGGCAGAGGTAGGAGGACTGCTGTGAGTTCAAGGCCACCCTGAGACTAAATAATGAATTCCAGGTCAGCCTGGGCTAGAGTGAGACCCTACCTCGAAAAAAAAAAAATTGAATTCCCCAGTACCCATACAAAGGCAAATGCACAAAGTGAACATGTACAAATGAAATGTGCATTCATTTGTTAAACGCCCTGATGCAGGCATTCATATTCTCAATCTCTCTCTCTTCCTTGCAAATAATTTTTTAGAGAAAAAAAAAGCTGGAGAGATGTCTCAGTAGTTAAGGCACTTGCCTGCAAAGCTTAAGGACACAGGTAGGATTCCTCAGTACCCATATAAAACCAGATGCACTAGGTAGCACATGCATCTGGAGTTTGTTTACAGTGGCTAAAGGCCCTGGTATGTCCATTCTCTTTCTCTCTCTCCCTCTCAAATAAATATAAATTTTTTTAATACTGAAAAAAAAGGTGTTTTTTTTCCTTTTTTAGTTTTTTGAGGTAGGGTCTCACTCTAGCCCAGGCTGACCTGGAATTCCATTTGTAGTCTGAGGCTAGTCTTGAACTCATAGATCCTCCCACCTCTGCCTTCCATGTGCTGGAATTAAAAAGGTGAGCCACAATGCCTGGCTTTGAAATTAATATTTAAAAAAAAAAACATGGATTTGGGCTGTAGAGATGGCTTAGCTGTTAGGCACTTGTCTGCAAAGCCTGAAGAACCAGGTTTGATTCTCCAGTACCCACATAAGCAAGATGTACAAGGTGGCTCCTGCTTATGGAGTTCATTTGCAGTAGCTAGAGGCCCTGTGGACCCATTCTCTCTACCTGCCTCTTACTCTCTCTCTCTCATAAATAAATAAATATCTTTTAAAAAACACAGGGGCTGGAGAGATGGCTTAGCAGTTAAGCGCTTGCCTGTGAAGCCTAAGGACCCCGGTTCAAGGCTCGATTCCCCAGGAGCCACGTTAGCCAGATGCACAAGGGGGCGCACACGTCTGGAGTTCGTTTGCAGTGGCTGGAGACCCTGGCGCGCCCATTCTCTCTCTCTCTCTGCCTCTTTCTCTCTCTGTCTGTCACTCTCAAATAAATAAATAAACATTTTTTTAAAAGTACCCCAAGGTGATACCCTCCCTCCCCCCCCCAACTTAAAAAAAAACACAGCACTAGAGAGGTAGAAGCAGGTAGAATGCCATTGAGTTCAAGTCTTCCCTGAGAGTGTACAGTGAATTCCAGGTCAGCCTGGGCTAGAGTGAGACCCTACCATGAAACACAAGAAGAAAGAAAGAAAGAAAGGAGGGAGGGAGGGAGGGAGGGAGGGAGGGAGGGAGGGAGGGAGGGAGGGAGGGAGGGAGGGAGGAAAGAAAGAGGGAAGGAAGGAAGGAAGGATAGATAGAAAGAAGGAGGGAGGGAGGGAGGGAGGGAGGGAGGGAGGGAGGGAAGGAAGGAAGGAAGGAAGGAAGGAAGGAAGGAAGGAAGGAAGGAAGGAAGGAAGGAAGGAGAGGAAAGAAGGAAAGAGAGGGAGGGAGGGAGGGAGGGAAGAAAGAGACAGACAGGAGGGAGGGAGAGTGGGTGGGTGGAGGGAGGGCAGGGAGGGGGGATGAAAGAAGGAAGGAAAGACTATAGAGTAAAGAAAGAAGGCTGCAGTGGCAGCTAACGATCTGGGTTCAATTCCCTAGTACCCACATAAAGAGAGACTCAAAGAATAGTGCATGCATCTAAAGTTCATCTGCAGTGGCAAGAGCCCCGGCATGTGCACACCTCTCTCTCTCCCTCTCATTTCAAATAAATATATAGGAAATGAAAATTATAAAACACAGTTTGAGGCCACAAAATGACTTAGAGTTGTAAAGTCAGGGAGTAAGGAAACAAGACTGACTTCAAGTCATGGAAAGTATTCATTGTGAAGTGTTTGGCAGGCCTGTACAGGTTTTGTGTTTTTTTTTTGTTGTTGTTGTTGTTTTTTTGTTTCTGTTTTTGTTTTTTGTTTTTTTTTTTGCAATGCACTAGTGAACCAACAAGTATTCATAAAGAACACATTTAGAACTGCAGGGTTTCTGGTCACTTTAATATGAAATTAAGAACTGGAAGAATAGCCTTCCTGAACCACAGGTCAGTTAAGTTAGCTCTAGCACTGAAATGTTTGATCACAGAAAAATCCACTCAAAGATACAGTGAAGAAAGGCACACACATAGGAAATATTTAAGTATTTATAATTTATCAGAAATGGTAACCAGTAATTAATGGACTACTGACAAGCCTGTCCTTTCAAGAATCTCCACTGCAGCTAGGGCTATGACAGAAACTTTAAGTCAATGTTAGCAGTTAAACAAAATATGGCAAGGCTATAGCCAAACCTCAGTGCACACATTTTCTTTTTCAAGTAGCCCTCAGCAGAGATAATGGTTCTTTGAGAAAACCTACCTTGCCTCACCAAGGACTTCCTAGATCTCTACATCAACCCTCATTACTATACAGCTCTATCTGAAGGTAACAGACTAGAATTATTACATGGGATTATATTTTCTGAACCTGGTCTATAATTACCTGCAATCTTAGCACTGACTTCTTTTTTTTTTTACTTTTTTGGTTATTTATTAAGAGCGGGAGTAGGGACGGAAAATAGTCCAGCCAGGGTCTCTAGGTACTGCAAACTAACTCCAGATATATGCACCCCCTTGTGCATCTCACTTACCTGAATCTTGGGGAACTGAATCTGGGTCCTTTGGCTTTGCAGGCAAGTGCTTTAATGGCTAAGCCATCTCACCAGCCCTTTGTTTGTTTGTTTGTTTGTTTGTTTGTTTGTTTGTTTGTTTGTTTTTCGAGGTAGGGTTTCACTCTAGCCCAGGCTGACCTGGAATTCAGTATGGAGTCTCAGGGTGTCCTTGAACTCACGGTGATCCTCCTACCTCTGCCTCCCGAGTGCTGGGATTAAAGGTGTGCGCCACCATGCCCGGCTCACCAGCCCTTTTTATTGTTTTTGTTTTATCAAGCAGGGTTTCACTGTAGCCCAGGTTGTCCTGGAACTCACTCTATAACCCCAGGATGGCCTTGAATTCATAGTAATCCCCCTACCTCTGCCCCTGAGTGCTGGGATTAAAGGCGTGTGCTATCATGCTAGCTTTAACACTGATTTTCAAGTTCTCTATCCAAAGACACAAAAGACCTGCTTGATTTTTAAACTTTTTATTTTTATGAGAGACAGAAATAGAGATGAAGAGAGGAAGAAAGAAAGATCAAGAGAGAATGAGAATGCCAGGGCCTTCAGCCACTGTAAATGAACTCCAAAAGCATGCAACACTTTGTGCATCTGGCTTACATGGGTCCTGGGGAATAGAACTTGGGTCCTTTGGCTTCTCTTGACCCCAGAGCTTCTTGTAAAACATCATTTAAGGTTTACAGAAGAAAAAATAAAGACAGCAAGTTTGATCTAGTTCACTATCCCATTCCCCAGTGCCCACTAATTAATACCATCAACAAAAAATTATTAAAGATGGGGCTGGAGAGATGGCTTAGTAGTTATAGGACATGCCTGCAAAGCCTAAGAACCCAGGTTTGGTTCTCCAGGTTCCATGTGAGCCAGATACACATGGTGGCAAATGCATCTGGAGTTCGTTTGCATTGGCTAGAAGCCCTGGCACGCCCATATTCATCCCCCCCCCCCCGACTGTAATAAAGAAAAATAAAGTCTTTAAAAAATTATTGAAGACGGGATGAAGGGATGGCTTAATGGTAAGGCATTTGCCTGCAAAGCCAAAGGACCCAGGTTCGAGTCCCTAAGATCCACATTAGCCAGATGCACAAGGTCGCGAATACATCTGGAGTTGATTTGCAGTGGCTGGAGGCCTTGTCGCGACCGTTTTCTCTCTCTCCCTCCCTCCCTCTTTCTGTCAAATTAATAAATAAATAAAAATAAAATATTCTTAGAAATTAAAAAAGTATATTGAAGTTCTACCACTAGGCCTGGTGCTAAGTAGGCCATGGGAAATAACAGCAGTTAACATCATCACCACTTACACTCATACCCTAAGAGAGACTTGACTAGAGCTAGCAGAATGAAAAGAACGAAAAATAAGCTAATATAATAACCTAAGAGTTTTGGAAGAACAAGGTGTATTCTTCCCAAATGATCATAACATGGCTGGTTTCCTTCTAGCACCAAGGTCAATCAACATACCAACAAAGGTCCCCAGCCAGCATCATCATTATCTGCTTCATTTTGTTTTTCAAGGTAGGATCTCACTCTAGACCAGGCTGACCTGTAATTCATCCTGTAGCCCAGGCAGGCCTCTAACTCCTACCTCAGCCTCCCAAGTGCTGGGATTAATGGCATGTACCACCATGCCCAGCCACTATCTGAAATTATTTTATTTACCTATTAGGCTATCTTCTGATACTCCTAACTCTGCCTCCCAAGTGCTGGGACTAAAGATGTGCACCCAAATGCTTCATATTCTTTATGGTGTAAATCACTATCTGAAATTATTTTTGTTTGTTTGTTTGTTTTTCCAGGGTAGGGCACCACCACTCCTGGCTAAAATGTAAATTCTAAGCCGGGCGTGGTGGCGCACGCCTTTAATCCCAGCACTCGGGAGGCAGAGGTAGGAGGATCACCGTGAGTTCAAGGCCACCCTGAGACTACAGAGTTAATTCCAGGTCAGCCTGGACCAGAGTGAGACCCTACCTCGAAAAACCAAAAAAAAAAAAAAAGTAAATTCTATGCAAGCAGGATTTCAACTTTTTTGTCCATTGCTTTCTCCCTTTCTTTTTTGTAATTTTTTAAAACATTTTTTAAATATTTTATTTATTTATTTGACAGCGAGAGAGAAAGACACACACACACACACACACACACAAAGAGAGGGAGAGAGAGAGAGAGGGAGAGAATGGATCTACCAGGGCCTCAAGCAACTGCAAATGAGCTCCAGACACATGCACCACCTTGTGCATCTGGCTTGCATGGGTCCTGGGGAATAGAACCAGGGACCTTTGGCTTTGCAGGCAAATGCCTTAACTGCTAAGCCATCTCTCCAGACCCCCGTTTTTGTAATTTTTTTTTTCTTATTTATAATCATGGATGTTAATTAAAAAAAAAAACTATATTTTTTTTCTTTTGATTTTTTGAGGTAGGGTCTCACTCCAGCCCAGGCTGACCTGGAATTCACTATGTGTCTCAGGATGACCTTGAGCTCACTGTGATCCTCCTACTTCTTCTGCCTCCCCTCTCTTTTTTTTTTTTTTTGTTGTTGTTGTTGTTTTATCAAGGTAGGGTCTCACCCTAGCTCAGGCTGACCTGGAATTCACTAAGTAGTCTCAGGGTGGCCTTGAACTCACAGCGATCCTCCTACCTCTGCCTCCCAAGTGCTGGGATTAAAGGCACGCACCACCACACCCGGCTGCAACTCAATTTTTAAAAATATTTTATTGATTTATTTGAGAGAGAAAGAGAGGCAGGTAAAGGGAGAGACAATGGGCATGCCAGGGCCTCTAGTCACTGCATGTGCTACCTTGTATATTTTGCTTTAGGTAGATGCTGGGAAGTGAAACTTGGACCCCTTGGCTTTGCAGGCAAGTGCCTTAACTGCTAAGCCATCTCTCCAGCCTTCTTTCTCCCTTTTGTCTAGCAAACTGGCCAGGCCCCAAAAGCTATTCAATAAACATGTGGGAGCTGGGCCTGGTAGCACACGCCTTTAATCCCAGCACTTGGGAGGCAGAGGTAGGAGGATCAGTGTGAGTTCAAGGTCAGCCTGAGACTACAGAGTGAATTCTAGGTCAACCTGGGCCAGAGTGAGACCCTACTCAAAAAACCAAAATAAATAAATATAAACATGTGTGGGAAGAAGAGGATCCACCAGTAAACACTTATCAGGTTTTTCTCTCCAAGAAGAGCCAATAAACTTTACAAACATATCTCACCCAACCCTTTAAAGAACAATAGTCAAGCCCAGCTTGATGGTGCATACCTATAATCCCATTACTAGAGAGGCAGATAGGAGGATTACTGTTAATTTGAGGCCAGCCTGGGACTACAGAGTGAATTCCACCTCAGCTTGGGCAAGAGACCCAACCTCAAAAAAAAGGCTGCTGGTGGAGCTAGGTTACAATTCTGAGGTTTTGCAAAGTGAGGATGACAGTGCTACAACATTAATAGTAATAATAGCATAAAGGCAGGCGCTGGGAAGATGTTTCAGCAGTTAGAGGCACTTTGCTTTCAAAGTTGGCCAGCCTGGGTTCACTTCCCAAGCCACTCACATAAGCCAGACACAAAAAATGGCACAAGTGGGTTTGAGAGATGACTTTGGTTAAGACATTTACCTGCAAAGCCAAAGGATCCTGGTTCGATTCTTCAGGACCCATGTCAGCCGGATGCACAAGGGGGTGCATGCATCTGGAGTTCGTTTGCAGTGGCTGGAGGCCCTGGCACTCCTGTTTTCTCCCTCTTTCTTTCTCTCACTCTGCCTATTTTTCTCTCTCAAATAAATAATATATATTTTTATTTATTTATTTTAAAATGGCACAAGTGTCTGGTGTTCATTGGTCAGAGGCCTTGGCAAGCAAGCATGCAAATATATTTTTTTAAAGATTTATATTTATTTATTAGAGACAGAGGAGAGAGAGAAAATGGGCGTGCCAGGGCCTCTAGCTCCAGACGTATGTGCCACCATGTGCATCTGGCTTACGTGGAACCTGGAGAATCAAACCTAGGTCCTTGGGCTTCACAAGCAAGCACCTTAACTGGTAAGCCACTTCTACAGCCCTCAAAAAAATCTTTATTGTTTTTGTTTATTTTTATTTATTTATTCAAAAGTGACAGAGAGAGAAAGAGGCAGATAGAGAGAGAGAATGGGCACACCAGGGCCTCCAGCCACTGCAAACGAACTCCAGATGCGTACAACTCCTTGTGCATCTGGATAACATGGGTCCTGGGGAATTGAGCCTCGAACTGGGGTCCTTAGGCTTCACAGGCCAGCACTTAACCACTAAGCCATCTCTCCAGCCCAAATAAATCTTTAAAAGAGCATAAATTCAGGACAGACCTTCTCCTTTACTGGCATCCAGAAACACTAAGTACTAGGTATACAAGACAGGTACTTTACAAATGCCTACTAAGTTTACAAAACCTATTCCTGATGTACAATTTTGTGCTTGTCTGTCTGTCTGTCTCTCTCTCTATATATATATATTTCAAATAAAAAAAAATAAAGTCCAGGGGCTGAAGAGATATCTCAGTGGTTAAAGGCACTTGCATGCAAAGCCTGCTGGACTGGGTTCAATTCCCCAGTACCCACATAAAGCCAGATGCACAAAATGGCACAAGTGTGGAGCTCATTTGCAGCAGCTAAAGGCTCTGACATGCCCTTACTTCTTCCCCCTCTCAAATTAATGAAAATATTTTTAAAAAGCAAAGTACAAAATCCACTAAGGAACTGGACACTTGCTACATGCCGAGGAGTACATGGCACTTGGGCAGATACATCAAAGCCAGAGCTAGCAGAAATGGAGGCAGCTGTACAGAGAATTTTCATGTATCCTGAAACCTTTTAAAAGTTGGAACCTTGAGGACTGGAGAAGATGGCTTAGCAGATAAGGCTTTGCCTGCAAAGCCAAAGGACTCCAGTTCAATTCTCCAGGTCCCATGTAAGCCAGATGCACAAGGTGGTACATGCATCTGGAGTTCATTTGCAGTGGCTGGAGGCCCTGATGCAACCATTTTCTTTCTCTCTCTCTGAACTTCTTTCTGTGTCTGTCTGTCTGTTTGTCGATCTCTCTCTCAAATAAATAAAATATTTAAAAGAATTGTAACCTTAGGGCTGGAGAGATGGCTTAGCAGTTAAGGTGCTTGCCTGCAAAGCCAAAGAACCCAGGTTCGATTCCCTAGGACCCACATACAGCATCTGGAGTTTGGTTGAAGTGGCTGGAGGCCCTGGTGCATTCATTCTTATTCTCTCTAATAAATATATATTTAAAAGAAAAAAATGGAATCTGGTCAGTAGTAGTTGATCCAAGCACTTGGGAGGCAGGGGTAGGAGAATACCTGTGAGTTCAAGACCACCCTGAGAATACATAGTGAATTTCAGGTCAGGCCGGGCCACAGCAAGACCCTACCTCCAAAAACCAAAATAAAAAATGGAATGTAGCCAGGCATGGCAAGTGTATGCCTTTTATCCCAACAGTGGGAAGGCTGAGGTAGGAGACTGCCATGAGTTTGTAAGCCAGCCTAGAGCTACTGAGTAAGATCCAGGTCAGCCTAGGCTAGAGTAAAACCCTGCCTCAAAAAAAAAAAAAAAAAAAAAAAGTAAAGAGCCAAGAATGTTGGTGCATGTCTTTAATACCAGCACTCGGGAGGCAGAGGTAGGAGGATCGCCATGAATTTGAGGCCACCCTGAGACTACATAGTGAATTCCAGGTGAGTCTGGGCTAGAGTGGGACCCTACCTCGAAAAACCAAAATAAAGAAAGAAAGAAAGAAAAGTAAAGAAAAAAATATCTAGCTAACATTATAAAATTTCATCTTGCAGTCTTTCTGAATTGGTAGGTGGAAGGAATCATTCTTGGATATACTCCAAGAGGATGGATGCAGCTAGTCTAGATCAATAAATAGCAAAGTAACAGATGAGCTCCCGGCTTCTTTCTGTGCTAAGTTTTGCCTTCATACTTCTGTAGTGAGCAAGAGCTGCATTTTGTAAAACAATAATAATCATCATCATCATCGTCATTAAAATAAAAAAACAAGCCAGGCGTGGTGGCGCACGCCTTTAATCCCAGCACTCGGGAGGCAGAGGTAGGAGGATCGCCATGAGTTCGAGGCCACCCTGAGACTCCATAGTGAATTCCAGGTCAGCCTGGGCTAGAGTGAGACCCTACCTTGAAAAAACAAAAATAAATAAATAAATAAACAAAAATGAAAATAATTTAATAAAACAAAAGCCGGGAGGGAATTACCATGGGATATATTTTGTAATCATGGAAAATGTTAATAAAAATTTTAAAAAAAGCCAACAAGTCAGACCCACTCCACAGGAACGAATACATGCCTGAAAACCTAGTCAAAAGCCTGTGGCAGGGGAGGTCATGAATCCTAGGTGGGTTAACGCCTGCTGTCTGGCTAAATGCATGTAATATGCCCACCAAACTACCCTGCAAGTACTTTTCTTAATGTTTATAACCATAGATTAATGCTACTCTAATTTTTTTTGGGGGGGGATTTTTGAGGTAGGGTCTCACTCTTGTCCAGGCTGACCTGGAATTCACTATGTAGTCTCAGGGTAGCCTCGAACTCATGGCGATCCTCCTACCTCTGCCTCCCAAGTGCCGGAATTAAAGGCATGAGCCACCACGCCCAGCTAATGTTACTCTTAATTGTGGTTACATAAGCTTCTCTTTTCAAATGACAGTGACCACTGAAATGACTCAAAAGTCACCATAGCTGGAAAGATGTCTCAGAGGTTCAAAGATCTGGCTTGCAAAGCCTACTGGCCTAGATTCAAGTCCCCAGGACCCACATAAAGCCAGATGCACAAAGTAGCACATGTATCTGGAGTTCATTTGCATGTCCATACTCCCTTTCTCTCTCTCTCAAACAAATAGACAGACAGACAGACACAGATAGATAATACATGTGGTAGTTGGTCCCCAATATACTCAGTGTTTTATTAATTTGTAGCTTGGATCTGAAGCCACCTGGCTGGTGGAGTGGTGAAGGTGTCACTTAGGGTCCAGCCCTAAGATGTGGTGGATCTGTAATTCCAGTCTAAAGATATGCAAAGTGTCTGGAGTTCTTGAAGTTTTTTTTTTTTCTTTCTTTCTTTCTTTCTTTGGCTTGTTTTGCTCTGTGTGTATGTGTGTTTGGTCCTCTAAGAGCAGGCCAACTTCTTCTGCCATTATGGAACTTCCACTGGATCTGTAACCTTCAATAAATATTTCCTCCTCCATAAAAAAAAAGTCACCATAGTAGGGCTGGAGAGATGGCTTAGTGGTTAAACGCTTGACTATGAAGCCTAAGAACTCTGGTTCGAGGTTCGATTCCCCAGGACCCATGTTAGCCAGATGCATAAGGGGGCGCACGCATCTGGAGTTCTTTTGCAGTGGCTAGAGGCCCTGGTGTGCCCATTCTCTGTCTGTCTCTCTCTCTCTCTCTCTCTCTCTCTCTCTCTCTCTCTCTGCCTCTTTCTCTCTCTCTGTCGCTCATAAATAAATAAATAAATAAATAAATAAATAAATTTTTTAAGATGTCACCATAGTTGCCAGGTGTGGTGGCGCACACCTTTAATCCCAGCACTCAGGAAGCAGAGGTAGGAGGAGCGCCATGAGTTCGAGGCCACCCTGAGACGACACAGTGAATTCCAGGTCAGCCAGGACTAGAGTGAGACCCTACCTTGGAAAAAAAAAAAAAAGTCACCATAATGTTGAGAAGTGACAATGGAGTGTTCAGCACTTAGACATTTCTATCACACCCTCCAAGGCTCAGGGTCCATTGCAGAAGAGGTGGTGGAAAAAATGTAAGAGCCAAAGGAAGGGTAAGAGTCCTTGCCATGAACTCTTCCTGACACAAAATGGCCTGGATATCCATGATCTCCCAGTGCCTGTTACCACCTACACAGGACCCTCATAATAGGAGGAAAAGAGGATGACATGAAAATAAGAGACTAATTGAGGGCTGGAGAGATGGTTTAGCAATTAAGGTGTTTGCCTACAAAGCCAAAGGATCCTGCTTCGATTCTCCAGGACCCACATAAGGCAGATGCACAAGGGGGCTCATGCATCTGGAGTTCCTTTGCAATGGCTGGAGGCCCTGGCACACCCATTTTCTCTCTCTCTCTCTCTGCCTCTTTCTCAAATAAATTATATATGTGTGTGTGTGTGTGTGTGTGTGTATGAATGAATGAATGCATGAATGAAAACAAAGAGACTAACTGAGAGGAGTGAGGGGAGGAGGGTTATGATGGAGTGTGGATATGTGAGGGGAAACTGGAGTTGGGGAGGGAATTATCATGGTTTATTGTCTATAATTATGGAAGCTGTCAATAAAAAAAGTCTTTTAAGCCGGGCATGGTAGTGCACACCTTTAATTTCAGCAGAGGTAGGAGGATCGCTGTGAGTTCAAGGCCACCCTGAGACTACATAGTGAGTTCCAGATCAGCCTGGCCTAGTGTGCAACCCTACCTGGAAACAAAAAACAACAACAAAAAAAAAAGGTTTTTAAAAAGCTAACAAGTATGACAACTGTCAGTTTTGCTCACTTTCTCTGAACAATAACAGTGTTGTTTTTGTACAGAGATTCAACTGGCAGGAAATTACTGCTTAATGGACGCCTTTGTCAGATTTGTTCCAATCACTGATAAAGGTGCTTTCCACTGTAAACAAGCCTCTCTGAGGGTCTGTCAGCCCTCAGCAAGTACTCCACAGTACTGGAGAAGCTTAGAAGGAAGTGTTCACTCAAAGCCTCATAGGCCAAATTCAGAAATACTACAAGCGAGTTCCTTTACCATCCTATCCACAGAGTTCCTCACAGAGTTTTGCCCTTATGTGAATTATTTTAATTTTAATTTAATTTAATTTAATTTAATTGAGAGAGAGAGAGAGAGAGAGAGAGAGAGAGAGAGAGAGAGGGAGAAAATGAGCATGCCAGGGCCTCTAGCCATTGGAAACGAACTCCAGCCATCTCTCCAACCTGGCTTTATGTGAAATCTATCTATTGGCAGTCACTGTTTTAGAAATTAAAACTGAGAAAAAGAAAGAAATTAAAACTGAGGAGGATCGCCGTGAGTTCGAGGCCACCCTGAGACTACATAGTGAATTCCAGGTCAGCCTGAGCTAGAGCGAGACCGTACCTTGAAAACAAAAAGGAACTAAAACACAAGTACATCAGAGTCATCAGGGTGTCATCACAGAGCCTCTGGAAAACAATACTGTACACAAGTGAAAGGGGAAAGTGAAAAGGAGAACCATCCTAGTATTGCTCTGGAAAGTTAACTCACAGGCCTACTTAAAAAAAAGGTCCTTCAGAGGGCTGGAGAGATGGCTTAGCGGTTAAGCGCTTGCCTGTGAAGCCTAAGGACCCCGGTTCGAGGCTCGGTTCCCCAGGTCCAACATTAGCCAGATGCACAAGGGGGCGCACGCATCTGGAGTTCGTTTGCAGAGGCTGGAAGCCCTGGCGCGCCCATTCTCTCTCTCTCCCTCTATCTGTCTTTCTCTCTGTGTCTGTCGCTCTCAAATAAATAAATAAATAATTTATAAAAAAAAAAAAAGGTCCTTCAGAATTACCGGTTAGCTAACCAAAACTCCTTCAAAGCTGGGTATGATGGCTCATGCCCTTAATCCCAGCAAGAGGGAGGCTGTGGTAGGAGAACTGCTGTGAGATCAGGGCCAGTCTGGACTGCAAAGGGCCAGATCAGTCAGGGATAGTGACAATGCCTTTAAAAATCAAAAGATAAAATAAAATAAAAGCAAGGTGTGGCAAAGCACATACTTTAGTCCCAGTCCTTGGGAGGCTGAAGTAGGAGGATCCCTGTGATAAGATTGTCATGAATTCAAGAACAGCCTTGAGCTACAGAAAAAAAAAAAATGAGGAGCCAGGTATGGTGCTGCATACTTTAATCCCAGCACTTGGGAGGCAGAAATAGGAGGATCACTGTGAATTCAAAGCCACCCTGAAACTACATAGTGAATTCCAGGTCAGCCTGAGCTAGAGTAAGACCCTACCTGAAAAACAAAACTAAACAAAAAAGAAGGCTTGAGAAGTGGCTTAGCAGTTAAGGCACTTGCCTGCAAAGCCTAATGACCTAGAATGGAGTCCCCAGTACCCATATAAAGCCAGCTGCACAAAGTGATGCATGCATCTGAAGTTCATTTGCGGTGGATAGAGACCCTGGTATGCCCATATTCATATTCTCATTCTCATTCTCTTTCTCTTTCTCTTTCTCTCTCTCTCTCTCTCCCCCCCCTTGTAAATAAATAAAAATATTTTTAAAAAAAACAACAAAATCCTTGAAATACTATGGTTCCAAAATGAGGGTTTGAGGGCTAGAGAGATGGCTTAGAGGGTAAGGTGCTTGCCTGTGAAGCCTAAGGACCCACATAAGCAGATGTGCAGGGGGACACATGCATCTGGAGTTTTTTTTCAGTGGCTGGAGGCCCTGGCGTGCCCATTCTCCCTCCCTCCCCCCCCTTTTTCTCAATAAATAAATAAACCGTAATTTATTTAAAAAGAGGTTTTGGGCTGGAGGAATGGCTTAATGGTTAAGGTGCTAGCCTGCAAAGCCAAAGGACCAAGGTTTGATTCCCCAGGACCCACATAAGCCAGATGCACAAGGTGTCATATGTATTTGGAGTTCATTTGCAGTGGCTGAAGGCCCTGGCATGCCCATTCTCTGTCTTTCTCTATCTTCCTCTTTCTCTCTCTCTCTCTCTCTTCCTCTTTCTCTCTCTAACAAATAAAAAAACAAAAGAGGGTTCCTCACCCTTGGCAGTGCTAGTTTGTGTGTGTGTGTTTTATTTTTATTTTATTTATTAACAATTTTTATACATGGATGGAATGCATTTTGATCATAATCATCCCCCATTACCTGCTCTTCTCTCTCTCCCTCCCACTGAACACTGGCAGGGGAAACTGATCATTCTTTGTTGAGAGGGGCTGTCCTGTACCTGCAGTAAGTTTAGCAGCATTCCAGGTTTCTTCTATCCACTAGATACCAAAAGCAACCTCCAAGAGTGACAACCAAAAATGTCTCCAGATATTGCCAAATATCCCCTGGTTGAGAACCCAGTGTTCCAGGATACTGACCTACTGAAATGCGAATTACAAAATGTTCACCACTCTGACTTCTTAGACCCTTCCTAATATGTCTATGTAGACCTCACTCCTATCTGGGTCTGTTCCTCCTGTTCTTTTATTAATAAATAAATAAATAAATAAAGCTCCAAGCTGGTCATGGTGACACACGTCTTTATTCCTACCACTAAGGAGGCAGAGGTAGGAAAATCACAGTGAGTTCCTGGCCAGCCTGGACCAGAGTGAGATCCTGTCAAGAAAAAAAAAAAACTAAAAAGAATAAAGCAGAGCCAGGAGTGGTGGCACATGCCTTCGGTCCCAGGCAGAAAGATAAGAGGATCACCAAGAGTTCGAGGCCACCCTGAGACCCTGGGCTAAAGTAAAATCATACCTGGAAAAAAAAGGAAAAAAAAAAACTCCAAAAGGGGGGGGGGCTGCTCAGATGACCAAAGCTCGCCTTGAGGTCACAGTGGACTCACTGTCATTGGGGGCAGAGCATAATGAGCCAACATCCCGCCCCATCCTTAGGATGTTACCTATCACTTAAGACAGGAATAAACTAATTGTATGATGAAAAGGAAGAAAAGAGCTTGTCCCAAGACAAGCAAGACACATACAAAACCCAGATACACAGCGACCAAAAACTCCCAGATCTGGCAAGTTCTCCCAACTTAAGCAACTGGGGATTTTTCTGTCCCAGTCTAACTGGGAGGAAGTAACAAACCAGATAGAAAAATCGAGATCCTCCACACCTCCAAGTAAGATATTCGTTGCCCACCAAAGTTCTCAACCTATTCCTTTAGTCTCCTGACACTGGGTCCAAGTTTTTCTCTCCTGAAAACTGCTCCAGTCGCCGTACATGCCCTTCGCCCTCGAAACTCTTTAGACCTAACACCCATCTTGCCTCATTGCTCATTTCTTCAATCATCCTTTCTCCCCAGCCTGAAATTCCTAACTCCAGAACCCCCAACCCTACCTGTGCCCCTCGGGCTGCACCGTACTGCCCGCCTGCCGCCCATACCCTCGCCCACAGCGATTACACAGGTACAGTGTCTTCCGTTCCAATTTCCTTTCTCACCCCGGAGCTTTTCCACCACCTTCAAAACTCTCCACTCACGAAGCCAAGCCTCCCCCCAGTCTGTCTCTGGCAAGTTGCTCTTTCCAACCCGATCTCTTCCTGCCGACTCCCTGGGCGTCCGCCCCCGCTCATTACCCCGGGCGACTCTCGGGGGCCCTCCTTCCCCGCCATCCCACGGTCAGGCCTTCTCTAGGTCACTGTCCGCCACCCAGGGGCAAGCGCTGCCGCCCAGAGTCAGCTGCTCAGTTGTCCCAACGCTTCCGCGGGACCAGTCTTTCAGGTTGGGCCTTTGAACCGGCGCCCCGGGCCCAGCCAAAGACACGAACCGGGAGGGCCAGACAACTCACCCAGGAGGAGACCCAGCAGAACGAGACCCAAGCCCGGAACGGGAGACAGGCGGAAGCACATCATGATCCCGCAGGGAACCAGGCAGAGAAGGCGGCGGCAGGGAGCGGCAACACCAGCAGAAAGGCTCTGGCTGGAGCTGGGGCTAACGCACAGGTGACCACTGCCCCCAACGCTGCAAAAGCCAGGAATCGCTGCTTAAGCCCGAGTCATAAGACCAGGGGCGGGGCCCTTTCTTGCTTTCAGCCAATCGCCACGCTTGGAAGCAATGCTAGGGGAGGTGATGCAGGAGCCGGTGGGCGGGGCGACCACGCCCTGGCTTTTTGGTTCACAATCATTATGATGTTCCTAAGAGATAGGCGCGCAGGGCGTTTTCTAAGACTGAGAGGAGGAACTTTTGAGGCCTGTAAAGAGACGATTATTTCTATTCCCAAGTCAGTGAAAAAAAATTTTTCCTGGCATCCAAAATGTTGCTGGTTATTTCAAAGTAATGCATATCGAAATATGGTACATGATTATTCTCTAAACACTATGGTTACCTTATAGTTTATGCTCTGGGTGAAACAGGAAGCTAGGGGGTAGTATGGAGTCACTGACCACCAGAGCAGAATGTGCTTAAGTTCACCAAGTTACGACACCCTGTTTCTCAGATAGGGAAATCGAACCCAGAAAGAGGAAGTATCTGTTTTTAAATACAAGGAGAGAAAAAAAGTGAGAGAAATATAACAGGGATAAACGGAGATAAAATAAAGAATATCCCTATTGCTACCCACAGACAGACAACGTTAACAAATATATATCTCTCAATATATTTTTACTAGGCATATATATAAATAATATCTAACAAGTTCATACTAAACATAGTATCTGGTACACTTGCCAAGTGAACAGTAAACAAAAACTAAGTCAACAGATAAAAATATCCAACCATGAAAAGCAAAAGTTGAAATAAAGCACTGACGTTCAAATGTTAGTTTTAAGAAAATCCACTCAGGGGTTTTAAAAATATCGATTCTTCCACTCAGGGGTTTTAAAAATATCGATTCTTCGCCAGGCGTGGTGGCGCACACCTTTAACCCCAGCACTCGGGAGGCAGAGGTAGGAGGATCACTGGAAGTTCAAGGCCGCCCTGAGACTGCATAGTGAATTCCAGGTCAGCCTGGGCTAGAGTAAAACCCTACCTCAAAAAAACAAAAACAAACAAAACACACATACACACATCTTATTTTCCAGAAATTCTAAAATAGAACGCTTACAGTTGTTCTGCAAATCTGTTCTTTTTTTTTTTTCTTGTTTTGAAACTTCCAAGAACAGAATGCAGGGCCTCAGACATGCTTGTCAAGCACCCTACCCCTGAGATACATCCCCATCCCTTTTTTAAAATTTTTATTTAGTTTATTGTATTTGAAAGAGAGAGGATGACTGTGCCAGGGCCTCTTAGCCATTGCAAGCACCATAATGGCTAAGCTATCTCTCCACCCACCCCCTATCCTTTTTACGTACCATGTTTATTTTGAGATTGGGGTTCACTAAATTGTCCAAACTGGCTGTGAACGCACACTGTAGCCCAGACAGAATTTAAACTTGTCAACCCCTTGCCTTAGCCTCTGGAGCACTTTGGATTACAGGCCTGCACCACAAGTTCTTGTTTATTACATTCTTAAATGAGCACTCCAAGTAATTCTGATGTTGTCAAATCATTTAGTGCAGGAGATATTAAAGCTCAAGTTCAATCTAAATAAACTTGGACTTGGAAGGTGGGAATGCTCAGTGAATTCTCAGAAAGTCCATGCAACACTTATGTGTAGTTACCTGAGCAAGTTTATATATTTAGCTAAGTCTCAAATGGGACTGCACATTCCCAGGTGGTCTAGTGGTTAGGATTTGGTGCTCTCAAATGGGACTGGTAACTCTTCATTCTGGCCTGTACTTCAACTCAAACATTAAGAATCTCTGACCTCAAACTGGACATGGTGGCACACACCTTTAATTCCAGCACTCGAGAGGCAAAGGTAGGAGGACATCATGAGTTTGAGGCCACCCTGAGACTACATAGTGGTCATACATAGGTCAGCCTGGGCAAGAGTGACACCTTACCTCGCAACACCTCCTGCCCCCCCCCAAAAGAATCTCTGAACTCTTTAATCCCAGCACTTGGAAGCAGAGGTAGGAGTATCACTGTGAGTTCAAGGCCACTCAGGTCTAGCCTGGGCTAGAGCAAAACACTACCTTGAAAAAAACTTTTTTTTTTTGAAGTAGGGTCTCACTCTAGCTCAGGCTGACCTGGAATTCACTATGGAGTCTCAGGGTGACCTCGAACCCACAGCAATCCTCCTACCTCTGCCTCCTGAGTGCTGGGATGAAAGGTATGTACCACCATGCCCAGAATAATAAATCACTGATGTCTCCACTATCATTTGTTTTTTATTTAATTTAATTTATTTATTTGGTATTTTTAAAGTAGGGTCTCACTCTAGCCCAGGTTGACCTGGAATTCACTATGTAGTTTCAGGGTGGCCTCAAACTCACAGCGATTCTCCTACCTCTCTCTCTCAAATTCTGGGATTAAAGGCATGTGCCACCTCGCCTGGCTCGCCTTAGATTGTTGTTTTAGTTTTGGTTTGTTTGTTTGTTCCTTTTTGGTTCACTATTGTTTATTGTAGTGTGATTAACTCCTGAAAGTGAAAACACTCATTGAAGAATGTCTTCTACCATAGGTGAAACTAAGTCGTGTGCAAGTAGCTTGCTCAGCACAGGGTTAATATACATTACAGTACTAGTCACTGACTACAGCAAAATGTCATTTGACTGTTCCACCATCAGTAAGACTTGGTTAGATCTTGTCTTTGGTATAGCAGACGTCAGAGACCACATGATTAAACTGAGAACGCCAGAAATGACTCCACTAATCCTTGCTTATGGACTCTGTCCCTTCTCCCTCATCATTTATGTTGCCTAACTTTAGTGTTCTGCAAAACTCTAAGTTCAGAAGAAAACACAAAAGAGTATAGAGGTTAGTCTGGCATGGAGCTACATTCTTGTAATCCCATCACTTGGGGTGCTGAGGAACGAGGATTACAACTTTAAAGAAAGCCAGGACTACATAGTGAGTGCCAGGTCAATCTGAGCTAAATAATAAGACCCTGTCTCAAAATATAATAAAATTAAGTCAATAAAATATAAAGAAACAAGGTGTTCCAATTAATCAAATATCTGGGCCAATAATCTCTTGTCCCTTATCTCTTGCAAATGTCATGACATTATTCATTATTTTAAAAAACAGTAACACAGAGGGCTGGGAATGGAACTTGGTGGTGAAGCACTTTTGTAGTGTGGATGAGAATGTGAATTCACAGAAATACACAGAAAAGGAACACCAATGAAATATGAGCATTCTTTTTTTATTTTTATTTTTTCTTTATTTATTTGCAGGCAGACACAGAGAGAAAGAGGCAGAGAGAGAGAGAGAATAGGCGCACCAGGGCCTCCAGCCAATGCAAATGAACTCCAGACGCGTGCGCCCCCTTGTGCATCTGGTTTATGTGGGACCTGGGGAATCGAGCCTCGAACCTGAATCCTTAGGCTTCACAGGCAAGCGCTTAACCACTAAGCCATCTCTCCAGCCACATGAGCATTCTTATAAGCCCAACCGTCCTATATCACAATCTTCCTCAGATGAAAATAAATACTATTTTGAAGCGGGGGGGGGAACATTAAATGGGACAGGCACCTTCACAACAAAGAAACATATTTTAGAATTGGGCCTAGTGGTCCAGGCCTGTATCCCAGCTACTGAGGAGAATGAGGCAGAAGGATCAAAAATTCAACGCCTGACTGGGCTACAAAATGAGGTCAAGGCCATCCTGTAAAACCTTGATTCTGTCTCAGAATAAGACGTAGGGCTGGGGAGATGGCTCAGCTCGTAAAAACATTTGTATCCAGAGACTTCTGGCCAGGGTTCAATCCCCTAGAACCCATGTCAAACCAAATGCACATAATGGAGAATGTGCTGGAGTTTGCAGGGGCAAGAGGCCCTGGAGTACCCATACTCTCTCTCCCTCTCTCTCCACTCACAAATAAATAAAATAAAATATACTTATTTTTTATCTATTTTTTTAATTACTTATTTGCAAGCAGAGAGAGAGAGAAGAGAGACAGAGAAGAAGACAGACAGAGAAAAAATGAGCATTCCAGGACCTGCAACCACTGGAAACGAACTCCATATGCATGTGTTTCTTTGCATCTGGCTTACATGGGTCCTGGCAAATCAAACCTGAGTCCTTTAGCTTTGCAGGTAAATTCCTTAACCACTAAGCCATCTCCCCAGCCCTTATTATTGTTTTTTATGAGGTAGGGTCCCACTCTCGCCCAGGCTGAACTGAAATTCACTCCGTTTCAGGCTGGCCTCAAACTCATGGCAATCCTCCTACCTCTGCCTCCCAAGTGCTGGGATTAAAGGCGTGCACCACTACACCTGGCTTCCTTTGGTTTTTGAAATAGGATCTCGCTTTGTAGCACAGATTGGCCTTGAACTCATAGCTATCCTCTTCCTACCTCAGCCTTCTGAGAGCTGGGATTAAAGGTGTGCACAACCACACTCAGTCTATAATTATTTTCTATGAATATACATGTTAAATGAAGAATAATATAAAACACTGTGAAGCACTAAGCACAAAAAAGTTAAAATAACCTATATTCCTACTTGTGCCTAGAACGTTCTTTCTTCTTGCATCTCATCCAAGTAGGTTGGATCCTCCTTCTTTAGTTGACATGAATTTCTACAAAGAAATCCTCTTCAGCCAGCCAAGGGGGAAAGAGGAATTCTTCCTATATTTGCTCTTAGCACACTGAACATCACTCATGGAATTTTTCACTGGCCTTGACCCTTAGTAGCTGTGAGCTTCTTTAGGGCAGGGAACGGAATGTGTTCATGTTTTTCATCAATACCATCTCAAAATAAGTACTTGGTACATATTTTCTAAAGTAACAAATAAACAAAGGATATAAGAATGGTTTCTGGCTTTTGGAGACCATGTGCCCTTGTGCTGAGCTGGTGGAATGATCTCCTCAGCATATTTCCTGGTTATTTTCCATCTGTGTCATATCAGGGAAAGTGGCCGGATATGTGATTCCCACCCCCCCCCACCCCCAGTAGAATAACCAGCTGACATTAAAAGACTTCTAGCTTCTACTACTACTGGCTTCTACTTTTAACCGCTTTCTCCTTATCTACATGTCCTTTTGTTGTTATGTTATTGAGGTAACATGTTGTTATGAAGTTTAGTCTGATCTTGAAACTATGATCCCTTTCCTCAGCATCCTAAGCACTGAAGTTACAAGAATCCACCACGCCACTTAGCATGTCTATCATTACCTCTCTTTTGTCTTTTCTGATGAACCTTTGTTTCTTTGTCTCTATAGGCCCATCTGTCTGTCTATCTCGGTCATACTGTCATATACAGACTTGTTGCAGTCAGGTTCACATTGCTAGCAGAAAATACTGACCAAGAGCAGCTTGTGGGGGAAAAAATGTTTATTTTGGCTTACAGACTCAAGGGAAAGCTCCATGATGGCAGGGGAAAATGATGGCATGAGTAGAGGGTGGACATCACCTTCTGGCCAACATAAGGTGGACAACAACAACAGGAGAGTGTGCCAAACACTGGCAAGGGGAAGCTGGTTATAACACCCATAAACCCACCCCAAATAACACACTGCCTCTAGGAGGCGTTAATTCCCAAATCACCATAAACTGGGAATCTAGCATTCAGAATACCTGAGTTTATGGGGAACATCTGAATCAAACCACCATATTCTGTCCCTGGCCCCCATAAACTGATAACCATACATGATGTAAAATGCAATGCACTCATCTAACATTAAAAATATCCCCATATAATATAATTAAGAATGGAATTTCAAAGGGGAAAGTGCGGGGGGGGGGGAGGTATTACCATGGGATTTTTTTATACTTATGAAAAATGTCAATAAAAATTGTGAAAATTAAAAAAAAAATAAAAATATCCCCATAAAAGGATTATACTAAGTGAGGTAACCCAGGCCCAGAAAGCCAAGCACCACATGTTCTCCCTCATATGTGGATCCTAGATACAGATGACTGGGCTTCTGCGTGAGAAGGAAAATACTTAGTAGCAGAGGCCAGTAAGTTGAAAAGGAGACATAAAGGGTGGAGAAAGGAAGGGAGGAGGGTACTTAATAGGTTGGTATTGTATATATGTAATTACAATGATTGTAATGGGGAGGTAATATGATGGAGAATGGAATTTCAAAGGGGAAAGTGTGGGGGAGGGGAGGGAGGGAATTACCATGGGATTTTTTTTATAATCATGGAAAATGTTAATGAAAATTGTGAAAAGATAAAAAAATATAATTAAATTAAATTTTAAAAAATATCCCCATAGAAAGAGAAAAATCACCAGTGGAGATACTCAACAGTGGACACTGCAAGCCTTATATTTGGCCAGCCAGGCCAAATGAGCCAATGGGTGCAATAGTAGCATGTCTATTATGAGGGAAATCAACCACCCTCTAATTGGACTGGAGGCCCGCTCCATGGGAGGGAATATATAACTGATACTGAAAACCTACAACAGGGGTGGTCATGAGCTCTAGGGGTATAATGTCTGCTGCTGTCTGGCTAAATGTATATACTATGCTCATCAAACTGTCTAGTAAGCACTTCTCTTAATATTCATATCCATATATTAATGCTACTCTCACTTTTGGTTAGAGAAGCTTCTCTTTTCAGATGGTAGTGACCTTGGGATGACTCAGAAGGCACATGGTGCTGAGAAGATGTGACAGAGGAATGCTCAGCACTGAAATATCTTTATCACACCCTCCAAGGCTCAGGGTCCATTTCCAAAAGGTTGTCAAAAAGAATGTAAGGGATAAAGGAAGGGTAGTACTCCTTAGAATGTGCTCCACCAGACACAAAATGGCCTGGATATCCATGACCTCTCAGTGCCTGACACTACCTACACAAGACCATCATAATAGGAGGAAAATATGATGGCATCAAAATAAAAGAGAAACTGATTGAGAGGGGGAGGAGATATGATGGAGAGTGGAGTTTCAAAGGGGAAAGTGTGGGGAGAAAGGGAATTACCATGGGATATTGTTTATAGTCATGGAACTTGTTAATAAAAAAAAGCAAAAAATAAAATTAAAAATGTCCCCATAGTTTTTAATCAATCCCAGTGATGTTCAAACATCCTCATAGTCCAATGTCTTTTAACTGAACCATAATATCAAAAATCCCATAATGGTATAGAATAAACATTCACACTGCAAAAGATGGCATTGGGTATAGCAAAGAAATATTTAACCAATACAAGATGTAAAACAACCAGAGCAAACATAGCTCCAACTCCAACAACTCTAACTAGTGTCAAGTCTCCTAATCCAATAATTCTAACCATCAACAAGTCTATGGAGTTCCAAATCCACACTTCCAGCTAGGCTACTCACAGTCCAAGAAAATTTCATCTGGTGATGGTACCTATTCCTGGCAGCTATCTCATGGTCCTGGCATCTCCACTGGGTCTCCACTGCAATCCACAGTTCATCCTCAAGGCTCAATCAGGTACCATGCAGGTAATCCAACAATCCTGCTTCACACTGCCCATGGCCATTTCCTAATTACAAAACCATGATGCAGATTCAATGGCACTTTTTTTCCTGAAATTTTTATACTCCATAAAACCAGGTAGGCTGCCAACTTGGTCATCCAGGGGGGGAATAAAGCTAACTTTGAAGAACAGGACACTCCTTTAGCATTCAGGCCCCTTCCAAAGAGTTTGCATTCTTCCTGTTGTCCAAACACAGGACAGCTGGCCCCATCTTAATTATTGTACTCTCTGAAACAATTGAACTAAATGGGCAGAATTTTCAGCTCAAAGATTTCATTTTTTTCTATGCCATATCCCTCTGCTCACACCAGTCCATTTGTATGCAATGCAACCCTGCACAAGTTCCCAGGACAGAGGCAAGCAGAACACAGCTAGTCTCTCACATAAACTTCCACTTGCCCAATCCAGGCAAAGCTCTTTCTCACCTCAGAAGCCAAACCTCATAGTCCATAGTTCTTACTGTATTTAGTCTTTCAACTCTGACCAGAATAGTCCATCAAGCTGTACTTACAGCACTTTAAGGCATCTCTTAGGCCAAGGTATCAAATCCTACCACATTCCTCTCAAAAGTCAGCTCCAGAGCTGAAAATCTCCTCCATGTAGACCACCTGACAGAAGGCTTGGAAAAGCTACTCTGAATACAGTTCAATGAGAGAGAGAGATACAGGGAAACCAACAGTGGTTCTACTCAACAGTGGACACTGCAAGCCTTAAGTTTGGCCAGTCAGGCCAAATGAGCCAATGGGTGCAATAGTGGCATGTCTGTTGTGGGGATAACCAACCATACTCTAATTGGACTGGAGGCCTGTTCCATGGAAGGGTACACATCCCTGATACTGAAAACCTACAACAGGGGAAGTCATGAGCCCTAGGGGTGTAACATCTGCTGGGGTCTGGCTAAATATACATACTATACTCACCAAACAGCCCAGTATGCACTTCTCTTAATGTTTATGCCCATATATTAATGCTACTCTCACTTCTGGTTAGAGAAGCTTCTCTTTTCAAATGGCAGTGATGTTGAGATGACTAGAAGGTACCATGGTGCTGAGAAGACATGACAGAAGAGTGCTCAGCACTGAAATATCTCTATCACATCTTCCAAGGCTGAGGGCCCATTGCAGAAGAGGTGGCACAAAGAATGTAAGAGCCAAAGGAAGGGTAGGACTCCTTATAACATGTTACTACACAAAATGGCCTGGATATCCATGACCTCACAGAGCTTGACACTAACTACACAAGACCATCATAATAGGAGGAAAAGATCATGACATCAAATAAAATAGAGACTGATTAAGACAGGGAGGGGATATGATGGAGAGTGAAGTTTCAAAGGGGGAAGTGGGGAGAGGGAGGGAATTATCATGGATTATTATCTACTATTATGGAAGTTTTCAATTAAAAAAAGGGCCAAATCAAAAAATGGGCTATGTCTTTACAGATGACAGTGACCTTGGGATGTCTCAGAAGGCATCATGGTGCTGGAAAGAAGTGACAGGAGTGCTCAGCACTGCAGTATCTCTATCACACCTTCCAAGGCTTAGGGTCTATTGTGGAAGAGGTGGTGGAAAGAACATAAGAGCCAAAGGAAGGGTAGGACTACTTACAACATGCTCTTCCAGACACAAAATGGCCTGGATATCCATGACCTCACAGTGCCTGACACTACCTACACAAGACCATCATAAGAGGAGGAAAAAAATCATGACATCAGGGCTGGAGAGATGGCTTAGCGGTTAAGCGCTTGCCTGTGAAGCCTAAGGACCCCAGTTTGAGGCTTGGTTCCCCAGGTCCCACGTTAGCCAGATGCACAAGGGGGCGCATGTGTCTGGAGTTCGTTTGCAGAGGCTGGAAGCCCTGGCGCGCCCATTCTCTCTCTCTCCCTCTATCTGTCTTTCTCTCTGTGTCTGTCGCTCTCAAATAAATAAATTTTTAAAAAATCATGACATCAAAATAAAGGACAGACTGATTGAGAGGAGGAGGGGATATGATGGAGAATGGAGCTTCAAAGGGGAAATAGAGGGAAGGAGGGAATTACCATGGGATATTGTTTATAGTAGTTGTTAATAAAAAATAAAGATAAAAAAGTTAGAACCGTCAAAAAAAAATGGGATATGGAGCTAAATAGAGCATTCTCAAAGGAAGAAATACGAATGGCATATAAGCATCTAAAAAAATGTTCTACGTCACTAGTCATCAGGGAAATGCAGATTAAAACTACACTGAGATTCCATCTCACTCCTGTCAGATTGGCCACCATCATGAAAACAAATGATCATAAATGTTGGCGGGGATGTGGAAAAAGAGGAACCCTTCTACACTGCTGGTGGGAATGCAATCTGGTCCAGCCATTGTGGAAAACAATGTGGAGGTTCCTAAAACAGCTAAAGATTGATCTACCATATGATCCAGCTATAGCACTCCTAGGCATATAGCCAAAGGATTCATCTCATTTCCTTAGAAGTACATGCTCAATCATGTTTATTGCTGCTCAATTTATAGTAGCTGGGAAATGGAACCAGCCTAAATGTCCCTCAACTGATGAGTGGATAATGAAGATGTGGCACATTTATACAATGGAGTTCTACTCAGCGGTAAAGAAAAATGAAGTTATGAAATTTGCAGGAAAATGGACAGACCTGGAAAGGATTATACTAAGTGAGGTAACCCAGGCCCAGAAAGCCAAGCGCCACATGTTCTCTCTCATATGTGGATCCTAGCTACAGATGATTGGGCTTCTGCATGAGAATGAAAATACTTAGTAGCAGAGGCCAGTAAGCTAAAAAGGAGACATAAAGGGAAGAGAAAGGAAGGGAGGAGGGTACTTAATAGGTTGATATTGTATATATGTAAGTACATTGATTGAGATGGGGAGGTAATATGATGGAGAATGGAATTTCAAAGGGGAAAGTGTGGGGGAGGGGAGGGAGGGAATTACCATGGGATTTTTTTTTATAATCATGGAAAATGCTAATAAAAATTTTTAAAAAGGTAAAAAAAAATTTAAATAAAGGGCCAGAGGGATGGCTTAGCAGTTAGAGCATTTGCCTGCAAAGCCAAAGGACCCAGGTTCAATTCCCCAGTACCCACATTAGCCAGGTGCACAAGGGGGCACATGCATCTGGACTTCATTTTTAGTGGCTGGAGGCCCTGGCATGCCCATTCTGTCTCTCTCTTCCTCTTTCTCTGTCAAATAAATTAATTAATTTAATTTAATATTTTTTTAAATTAAAAATTCAACTTCAAACAGCCAAAAGCCACACACTCAGGTGTTTAGCAGCAATGACACCACTCCTCTGGTACCAACTTTACTGTTGCAGTTAGGTTCACATTGCTGGCAGAAAACATTCAACCAAAAGCAGCTTGTGGGGGAAAAAAAATATTTTGACTTACAGACTAAAGGGGAAGCTCCATAATGGCAGGGGAAAACAATGACATGAGCAGAGGGTGAACACCAGCTCCTGGCCAACATAAGGTGGACATCAGCCACAGGAGAGTGTGCCCAACACTGGCAAGGGGAAGCTGGCTATAACACCCATAAATTCCCAAATCTCCATCAGCTTGGAACATAGTATTCAGAATACCTATGTTTATGGGGGACACCTGAATCAAACCACCACAGCACACAAACTTGCATGCCAGGCTTAGTTATCTCCTCTGTGATTTTCTTTTCTATTTACTTACTTTCAAGACAAGGTCTCCTGTAGCCCAGGTGTGGTGATTTTGCTCAGGTGTTTCCCATAAACTTATGTGTTCTGAATACCAGGTCCCCAGCTGATGGCAATACGGGAATTAGAACCTCCTGTAGGCAGTGTATTGTTGGGGGCAAGTTCATGGGTTTTATGGCCAGCTTCCCCTTGCCAGTGTGTGGCACACTCTCCTGATGCTATTGTCCATCTGATGTTGGCCAGGAGGTGATGTCCACCCTCTGCTCATGCCATCGTTTTCTGCAGCCATCATGGAGCTTCCCTTTGAGTCTGTAAGCCAAAATGAAGCAGCTGTTTGTTGTGTTTTTTCTACCAGCAATGTGAAGCTGACTGCAACAACAGGCTAGCTTTGAACTTGTTAAGAGGAAGAGGATTGCCTTAAATTTCTGTTACTTCTGCTTCACCTCCTCAGTTGTTGGATTACAGGTGTGTGCCATCACAAATTGCCAAACTGTGAAATGATGTGCTTTATAGGAAATAATTTCATATTGTTCTATTCCTTTGTAGTAGAATTTTGGGGGTGAGAAGTCATATTCAGAAACTCTTTCCTCCCACTACATAGCAGTGTTGATGACAATAAATTAACTGAAACAGATGCAGCCAGCCTTTAAGATGGCAGCCACATGGTGCAGATCTCTGCTTTGTTTTTGTTTTTTTTTTTTCTTTCTTTGCTTCTTCCTTTCTGTTTTCTTTTTTTTCTTTCTTTTCTTTTTTCTTTTTTTTTGAGGTAGGGTCTCACTCTGGCCCAGGTTGACCTGGAATTCTCAATGTAGTCTCAGGATGGCCTTGAACTCACAGTGATCCTATGACCTCTGCGTCCCAAGTGCTGGAATTAAAAGCGTGCGCCACCACACTTGGCTTTTAAAAATATTTATTTATTTATTTATTTATTTATTTATTTATTTATTTATTTATTTATTTCAGAGATAAATCTGCTATCTGGAAGAAAGAGAAACTGAGAGGCTCTTTCTGCCATAACTCTTCCTGGTAATTTAACTCTCCAGATTTTATTTCTTTTTCTCATTGACTGATCACATAAATGTTTAGAGGCTTTAGATTCGTTTTTTTTTTTAATTTTTTATTTATTTATTTGGGAGCGACAGACACAGAGAGAAAGACAGAGGGAGAGAGAGAGAATGGGCGCACCAGGGCTTCCAGCCTCTGCAAACAAACTCCAGACGTGTGCGCCCCCTTGTGCATCTGGATAACATGGGACCTGGGGAACCGAGCCTCGAACTGGGGTCCTTAGGCTTCACAGGCAAGCGCTTAACCGCTAAGCCATCTCTCCAGCCCTAGATTAGTTTTTAAGGAAGACAGTCCATCAAGATAAATCTCATTATTAGTTAATTTAATAGAAGTTAATAAAAAGAAGCCATCTAGGGCTAGAGAGATGGCTCAGCAATTAAAGCACTTGCCTGCAAAGCCTAAGGACCCGAGTTTGATTCCCTAGTACCCATGGAAATCCAGATGCACAAGGTGGCTAATGCGTCTGGAGTTTCTTTGCAGTGGCTGGAGACGCAGGCACGCCCATTCTCTCCCTCTCTCTCTCTCTCTCTCTCTCTCTCTCTCTCTCTCACTCTCACTCACTCTTTCTCCCTCTGTGTGTGTGTGTGTGTCTGTCTGTCTGTCTCTCTCTATCTATCTATCTATCTCTCTGTGTCTATCTTCCTCTTTCTCTCTCTCAAATAAATAAAATATTTTTTAAATGAAGTCATATTTTCATCATGTAGTACAACATAAATGTATACAATTTGGAGCCTGGTGTGGTGTTAGCAACTACTGTTAATCTCTTCACTTAGGAGGCTGGGTTAGGAGGATCACCATGAATTCAATGGCAGCCTGGGCTACATATTGAGTTCTAGGTCTGCCTGGGCTAGCATGAGACCCTGCCTTGAAACCCATCCCACAAAAAAAAAGACTTTCTTCTTTTAAGAAAATAGCCAGGGGGGGGGAAGGGAGGGAATTACCATGGAATTTTTTTTATAATCATGAAAAATGCTAATAAAAATTTTAAAAAATAAAAATTAAAAAAAGAAAAGAAAATAGCCAGGGAACTAGGCTTAGTAGCACACACCTTTAATCACAGAAATCAGAAGGCAGAGCTAGGAAGATCACTGTGAGTTTGAGGCCAGCCTGGGACTACATATTGAGTTCCAGGTCAGCCTGGGATAGAGTAAGACCCAACCTTAAAAACAAAACAAACAAAAAAAAAAAAACATACATCTCTAGAACTCTTGGCCCAATTTGCACATAACTCCACAGAAAACTGACCCATCTCCCCTCCCCCTCCAACTGTTTACTGCTTATAATCTCAAGAGCAGCTTTCTGGGTTTCCTGAGCCTCATACATTTTACAAACTTCCTGAGTCTCATGAGCTACTCTCTTCCGTCCCAAGAGGGAATGCTTCAGTTTGAAGGAAATAACTACGCCACAAAATTAAACAGCAATTCATTTTCCTATGTCAAATAATAATACGTGGGATATATTCACTCTCCACCTTACAGTTCTTTTTTTTTCTGGAATTCACTATGTAGTCTCAGGGTGTCCTCAAACTCATGGTGATCCTCCTACCTCTGCCTCCCAAGAGCTGGGATTAAAGGCAGGCGCCACCACGCCCGGCACGGTTCTTTTTTGAGGCAGGTCTCATATAGCCTAGGTTGACCTCAAGCTCATTGTGTATCCAAAGCTGTCCTTGAACTCTTGATCCTTCTGTCTCTATCTCCTGAGTGTTGTGATTACAGGCATGCACTAACACACTCAGACAAATTTAGGTTTAAAAAGATATCATTTATAGCTGAGCGTGGTGATGCACGCCTTTAAACCCAGCACTCAGGTGACAGAGGTAGGAGGATCGCTGTGAGTTCAAGGCCACCCTGAGACTACATAGTGAATTCCAGGTCAGCCTGAGCTAGAGTGAGACCCTACCTCGAAAGACATAGATAGATAGATAGATAGATAGATAGATAGATAGATAGATAGATAGATAGAATTAATTTTCATGTATTAATTTTCATGCATGTGCATGTATGGTCATGCATGATCTCTTGCCACTACAAGCAAACATAAGCTTAGTAGGTCACATCCAGCTTTACGTGCATGCTGGGAAATTGAATCCCAAAGTAGTAGGCTTTGAAAGCAAATACCTTTAACCACTGAGCAATCTCCCCAGCCCCTAATTTAAGAAGTTCTTAATCTGGGGCCCAGAGAGAGAATTTATTATTCTATGAAAATATTGCATTTTATGTTTACAACCCCTCACTTAAATTTAGCAGTTCCTTCAATTAATAAAATAGACAAGATCCCAAAACAATGTATATAGTATTTGTGATTTGCTATTTGTAGACATTACATACATTGAAAAATATTTTATTTATTTATGAGCAAAGAGAGAGAATGAGTATGTCAGGTACTCTGTTGCAAATGAACTCCAGACACATGCACTACTTTGTGCATCTGGCTTTACGTGGGTACTGGAGAATTGAACCTGGGATGTTAGACTTGACAGGCAAGTAAGTGCCTTAACTGCTCAGTCACCTCTCCAGCCCCCATACATTTTTTTTTTCTTTTTGGTTTTTCAAGGTAGGATCTTACTCTAGCCCAGGCTGACCTGGAATTCACTATGGAGTTTCAGGGTAGCCTTGAACTCACGTCGATCCTCCTACCTCTGCCTCCTGAGTGCTGGGATTAAAGGCATGCACCACCACGCCTGGCTCTTTTTTGTTTGCTTGTTTGTTTGTTTCTCTAGGTAGGATTTTACTCTACCCTAGGTTGACCTGGAATTCACTATGTAGTCTCAGGCTGGCCTTGAACTCATAGAGATCCTCCTACCTCTGCCTTCCGAGTGCTGGGATTAAAGGCATGTGCAAACACACCTGACCTCCCACATATTTTAACTTTATTTTTGTATTAACAAGTTCCATAATGATAGACAATAATCCATGGTAATTCCCTTCCCCCACTTTCCCCTTTGAAACTCCATTCTCCATTATATCCCCTCCCCTTCAATCAGTCTCTCTTTTATTTTGATGTCATCATCTTTTCCTCCTGTTATGATGGTCTTATGCAGGTAGTGTCAGGCATTGTGAGGTCATGGATATCCCATCCATTTTGTGTCTGGAGGAGCATGTTGTAAGGAGTCCTACCTTTCCTTTGGCTCTTACATTCTTTCCACTTCCTCTTCCACAATGGACCCTGAGACATGGAGGATAGACTAGAGATATTTCAGTGCTGAGCACTCCTCTGTCACTTCTCAGCACCATGGTGCCTTCTGAGTCATCCCAAGGTCACTGCCATCTGAAAAGAGAAGCTTCTCTAAACAAAAGTGAGACTTGGGGCTGGAGGGATGGCTTAGCAGTTAAGGCACTTGCCTACAAAGCCAAAGGCTCCCGCTTCTATTCCCCAGGACCCATGTAAGCCAGATGCGTAAGGGGGCACATGCATCTGGAGTTCATTTGCAGTGGCTGGAGGCCCTGATGTGCCCATTCTCTCACTATCTCCCTCTTTCTCTGTCAAACAAGTAAGTAAATAAATAAATATAAATAAATAAACGTAAGAGTAGCATTAATATTTGGGTATGAACATTAAGAGAAGTGCTTACTGGGCAGTTTGGTGAGCATAGTATATACATTTAGCCAGACACCAGTAGACGTTACACCCCTAGTACTTTCCCTCTAGGACTCATAACTACCATTGTTTTAGGTTTTCAGTATCAGGTACGTATTCCCTCCCATGGAACATGCCTCCAGTCCAAGTAAAGAGTGGTTGGTCTCCCCCATAACAGACATGCCACTATTGCACCCATTGGCTCATTTGGCCTGGCTGGCCAAACTTAAGGCTTGCAGTGTCCATTGTTGAGTATCTCCACTGGTGATTCTCCCCCACACACACACTCTCTCTCATTGAACCACATGTAGCGTGGCTTTTTCCAACTTTCTGTCAGCTGGTTTACATGGAGGAGATTTTCAGCTAGAATGAGATCCTACCTAAGGGAAAACAAAAAGGTGGATGGCATATCTGAGTAATGGCATCCAAGGTTCAGCCAGCTCCCCAGCCCTCATATGAATTAAGAAAAATATATATTTATTTATTTGAGAGAGAGAGAGAGGGAACAAGGCATATATTTATGAGAGAGAAAAAGAGAGAATGGGTGCACCAGGACCTCCAGCCACTGAAAACAAACTCCAAATGCATGTGCCATCTTGTTTATCTTGTCTACATGGGACCTAGGGAATTGAACCAGCCTTCTATGGCTTTGCAAGCAAGCACCTTAACCACTAAGCCACCTCTCTAGCCTTCATCTGAATTTTTTTTTGTTTTTTTGTTTTTTTTTTTGTTTTTCTAGGTAGGGACTCACTCTAGCTCTGGCTGACCTGGAATTCAGTCTCAGGGTTGCCTCAAACTTCTGGTGATCCTTCTACCTCTGCCTCCTGAGTGCTGGGATTAAAGGCATGTGCCACCATGCCTGGCTTTGGATTTTTTTAATATATTTTATTTATTTATTTATTTGAGAGGGAGAAAGAGGCAAGAGAGAGAGAGAGAGAATGGGTGCACCAGGGCATCCAGCCACTGCAAACAAACTCCAGATGCATGTGCCATCTTGTACATCTAGCTTACCTGGGTCCTGGAGAATCGAACCGGGAACCTTTGGCTTTGCAGGCAAATGCACGCTAAATTACACTAATGTAGTCACAGGGTCCTGGGAAGTGAAAGAAGGAAGAGACAGAGATGTGATCGTGAAACAGGGTCGAGGAGATTACACCACCGTTGTTTCTTGGAAGACAGAAGGGCCTGTGAGCCAAGGACCACAGGCAGCCTACACAGTTAGAAAAGGCGAGTAACCACATTCTGCTCAAAGCTTCCAGAGGAGCACAGTCATGCTTAGACATCGATTCTAGGACTTTATTTTTGTTTTTTCACAGCAGGGTTTCATTCTAGCCCAGGCTGACCTAGAATTCACTCTGTTGTCTCCGGCTGGCCTCAAACTCACAGCAACCTTCCCACCTCTGCCTCCTAAGGGCCAGAATTAAAGGCATACACCACTATGCCCAGCTTGTTTTTATTTTACTTTATTGTTATCTAGTTGATGTTTTCTTTCATTTAACAAGACTCCAGGAATCTGGCACATGCTGGTTTTCTCTTCCTCCATGTATATGCAAGCCTGGATAAAAACAATTTTGTGACATTTTGAGGCTCTGACTCCATTTTACAGCCATTTGGTACCCTCCTTGTAGCAGACAGCTTCAGGTTCGCTGAGATGAACTTCCAGACCAGGCACAGTTATGGAGGAAGGGGTATTTATGGAAGCCTACAGATCCAGGGGAAGTTCCATAATGGCAGAAGAAGCTGACCTGCCTTCACAGGACCAAGCAGAGAGACAGAAGCACAAGCCTAAAAGCCAAAAGCCACACAGCACACTTCAGGAACTCCAGCTAGGCACACATTATATATCTTTAGATTGAAATCTGAAACCCACCACCACACCTTAAGATCCACCCAGTGACACTGCCTCCAGCCAGGTGGCTACAGATTCAAACTACAAACAAACAACTGAATATATTGGGGGCCATCTATTCTATTCAAACCACCACACTCCTCTTCCCCTCCCTTCCATGACTCAAGTTTTAGGATGTAGGCCTAGTGGCATCTGGTAACTTCTTTCTGCCTCAGCAGCTGCTCAAGCACTCCTTCAGGCTATAGCCTTGTTGTAGCTTCAGATCACATAGATAGTCATTTGTTTATCTGTTTACTTCTTTAGAGACAGGGCCTCCAGGGGTAATTTGGGCTGACTTCAAACCTCCTCAAACCCAGTTCTGGGATTATAGGTATGAATTGCCACACCTGGCTTCCGGTCATGTTTTCTTTTTTATTTAAGCAAACAGCTTGGCTCCTTTCTGCACACACTAGAAAGCTCTGTGCTGTTCTTTAGATGCGCTTCCATTATCAAGGCCTTCATCCCGGCTGCTTGGTCTACCTGGAATGTTCTTTCTCAGATATCCAGGTGGCTAACTCACTTCCTCCAGGTCTTTGCTTAACTGGCCCTTATTTTTTTTTTAATTTTTATTTATTTATTTATTTATTTATTTATTTATTTTTGGTTTTCCGAGGTAGGGTCTCACTCTGGTCCAGGCTGACCTGGAATTAACTCTGTCATCTCAGAGTGGCCTTGAACTCATGGCGATACTCCTACCTCTGCCTCCCGAGTGCTGGGATTAAAGGCGTGTGCCACCATGCCCGGCTTTTTTTTTTTTTTTTTTTTTTTTGAGAGCGACAGACACAGAGAGAAAGACAGGTAGAGGGAGAGAGAGAGAATGGGCACGCCAGGGCTTCCAGCCTCTGCAAACGAACTCCAGACGCGTGCGCCCCCTTGTGCATCTGGCTAATGTGGGACCTGGGGAACCGAGCCTCGAACCGGGGTCCTTAGGCTTCACAGGCAAGCGCTTAACCGCTAAGCCATCTCTCCAGCCCGTGGCTTTTTTTTTTTTAAATGTTTTTGAATGTAGGGTCTCTCTCTGTTGCAGTCAGGTTCTCATTGCTGGTAGAAATCACCCAACTAAGAGAAGCTGGTGGGATAAAGAGGTTTAATTTGGTTTATAGGCTCAAGAGGAAGCTCCACGATGTCAGGGGAAAATGATGGCATGAGTAGAGGGTGGATATCACCCCCTGGCCAACATAAGGTGAACCATAGGAACAGGAGAGTGTGCCAAACACTGGCATGGAGAAACTGGCTATAACACCCATAAGCCCACCCCCAACAATACACTGCCAACAGGAGGCATTAATTCCCAAATCTCCATCAGCTGGGAACCTAGCATTCAGAACACTTATGTTTATGGGGGACACCTAAATCAAACCACCATACTCTCTAACCCAGGCTGACCTGGAATTCACTATGTAGTCTCAGGGTGACCTTAAACTCACAGTGACCCTCCTGAGTGCTCGGATTAAAGGAGTGCACCACCACTCCTGGCTTTTCAGACTTTATTGACAACTTCCATAATTACAGACAATAAGCCATAGATAATTTCATGCCCTCCCTACCCCCACTTTCCCCTGCACAAATCTACCACCATCATATCCCCTCCCCCTCTCAGTCTCTCTTTTATTATGATGTCATCATTTTTTCTTCCTATTATGAGGGTCTGGTGTAGGTACTATGAGGTCGTGGGTATCAAGGCCAGTTTCTGTCTGGACAGTTGCGTTGTAAGGAGACCTACCCTTCCTTTGGCTCTTACATTCTTTCCACCACCTCTTCCACAATGGACCCTGAGCCTTGGAGGGTGTGATAGAGATATGTCAGTACTGAGCACTCCTCTGTCACTTCTCAGCACTATGGTGCCTTCTGGGTCATCCCAGTGGTCACTGCCATCTGAAGAGAAGCTTCTCTAACCAAAAGTGAGAGCAGTATTAACATATGGTCATGAGCCAGGCGTGGTGGCACACGCCTTTAATCCCAGCACTCGGGAGGCAGAGGTAGGAAGATCACCATGAGTTTGAGGTCACCCTGAGACTACA
Source organism: Jaculus jaculus (assembly GCF_020740685.1). Taxonomy (NCBI): domain Eukaryota; kingdom Metazoa; phylum Chordata; class Mammalia; order Rodentia; family Dipodidae; genus Jaculus; species Jaculus jaculus. The sequence continues at coordinate 116,621,082 of NC_059125.1, forward strand.
TAGTGAATTCCAGGTCAGGCTGGGCTAGAGTGAAACCCTACCTCAGAAAACCAAACAAACAAACAAAAAAACCATATGGTTATGAACGTTAAGTAAAGTGCATACAGGACAGGTTGATGAGCATAATATATGCATTTAGCTAGACAATAGTAGGCATTACACCCCTAGGGTTCTGACGGTCACATTCTCAAAGCCCACTGACTGTCCTGTTTAATACTGAACCTCCAACACACACACACACACACACACACACACACACACACACTTTCAAGTTTACTGTTCCTGCCTATTTTTCATAGCACCACTTATCTCCTTCTAACATAACATATCACTTTATATTAAGTATCATCTTCTCATTAAAATTCATTGTTATAGCCAGATGGGGTGGTGCATGACTTTAATCCCAGCACTTGGGAGGTAGAGGTAGGAGGATTTCTGTGAATTCAAGATCACCCTAAGACTACTAAGTGGATTCCAGGAGGTCAGCCTGGGCTAGAGCAAGACCTTACCTCGAAAAAAAAAAAAAAAAAAGAAATTCAGTTAGGAGGATTTCTGTGAGTTCAAGGCCACCCTGAGACTACATAGTGAATTCTAGGTCAGTCTGAGCTGCCCTACCTCAAAAAAACAAACAAAAATTATTGTTAGTTGTCAGTAATAATAATAACAATAATAATACTCCCAATGTTAGCCAGGAGTGGTGGCGCACGCCTTTAATCCCAGCATTCTAGAGGCAGAGGTAGGAGAATCACCATGAGATCGAAGCCACCCTGAGACTACACAGTGAATTCCAGGTCACCCTGAGCTAGAGTGAGACCCCTATCTTGAAAAACCAAAAAAACAAACAAAAAAAACCCCACCTCAATGTTAATCCCAACACTGGGGAGACAGAGGTAGGAAGATCATCATGAGTTCGAGGCCACCCAGAGCCAACAGAATGAATTCCTGGTTAGCCTGATCTACAAGACACTACCTCAAAAAACAATGGGCTGGAGAGATTGCTCAGTCATTAAAGCTCTTGCCTGCAAAGACTAACAACATAAAGTCAGATGCACAAAGTGGCGTATACGTCTGGAGTTTGCCACAACTGGAGGCCCTCATGCCCTTATTCTCACTGTCTTGTCTCTCTCTGTGTATAAATAAATAAAAAGAAAAAAGAAAAAAACAAAACAGAAACTCAATGTCCACCAGGAATCGTGGTGTGGTAGCACACTTCTTTAATCCCAGCACTCTGGGAGGTTAAGGTACAAAAGATCACTGTGATTTGGCCAGCCTGGGACTACAGAGTGAGTTCCAGGTCAGCCCGGGCTAGAGTGAGACCCTACCTCAAATAAAACAAAAAATGTTATAAGGGCTGGAGAGATGGTTCAGCAGTTAAAGGCACTTGCTTGCAAAGCCTGCTGGCCTCCACTTCTATTCCCCCAGTACTCACGTAAAGCCAGACTCACAAAGTGGTGCAAGTGTTTGGAGTTTTGTTTATTTGAGAGAGAAGAAGAGGGGAAAGAGAGAAAGAGAGTGAGTATGGGTGTGCCAGGTTCTCTTGCCACAGCAAATGAATTCTAGATGCATTCCATACACACATTCCATACTGAGGAATCAAACCAGGTCCAGCAGGCTTTCCAAGCAAGCACCTATAACCACTGACCCATCTCTCCAGCATATATATTGGTTTTTCAAGGTAGAGTCTCGCTCTAGCCTAGGACTTGGGATTCACTATGTAGTTTCAGGCTGGCCTTGAACTCACAGCAATCATCCTACCTCAGCCTCCTGAGTGGTGGGATTAAAGGCATGTGCTACCACACCTGGCCAAGAGAGAGGAGACAGAAAATGAGAATGGGTGCATTAGGGCCTCCAGCCACAGTAAATGAAATCCAGACACATGTACCACTTTGTGCATTTGGCTTTATGTGGGTACTAAAGAATCAAATCAGGTCATTAGGCTTTATGGGTAAGTTACTGAATCACTAAGCCCCTATATATGTTTGTTTTCGAGGTAGGGTCTCACTCTAGCTCAGGCTGACCTGGAATTCTCTATGGAGTCTCAGGGTGGCCTCGAACTCATGGTGATCCTCCTACCTCTGCCTCCCGAGTGCTGAGATTACAGGAGTGTGCCACCACTCCTGGCCTACCAATATTTATTTTTATTTATTTACTTATTAATTATTAATTTTTGAGTTTTTGAGGTAGGGTCTCGCTCTAGCCCAGACTTACCTGGAATTCATTATGTAGTCTCAGGGTGGCCTCCAACTCACGGCGATCCTCTACCTTGGCATCCCAAGGGCTGGAATTACCCATTTAAAAAGAGAGAGATGGCTGGAGAGATGGCTGAGCGGTTCAGCGCTTGCCTGTGAAGCCTAAGGACCCCGGTTCGAGGCTCAGTTCCCCAGGTCCCACGTTAGCCAGATGCACAAGGGGGCGCACGCGTCTGGAGTTCGTTTGCAGAGGCTGGAAGCCCTGGCACGCCCACTCTCTCTCTCTCCCTCTATCTGTCTTTCTCTCTGTGTCTGTCGCTCTCAAATAAATACATTTTAAAAAGAGAGAGAGAGAGAGAGCCAGGCGTGGCAGCACACATTTTTTTTATAAGTGTTATTGTTTATTTTTTTTAATTTTTTATTTATTTTTTATATGTATTTCATACATATTTGATTTCACTTTGAATCACTCGACTATAAACACTTAGAGCAGATACCTTTCATTTTCTGTAAATTCCCTGATGCTCAATAAATAAATTTTAAAAAGAGAGAGAGAGAGAGAGCCAGGCGTGGCAGCACACATTTTTTTTTATAAGTGTTATTGTTTATTTTTTTTTAATTTTTTATTTATTTATTTGAGAGCGATAGACACAGAAAGACAGATAGAGGGAGAGAGAGGGAATGGGCGCGCCAGGGCTTCCAGCCTCTGCAAACGAACTCCAGACGCGTGCGCCCCCTTGTGCATCTGGCTAACGTGGGACCTGGGGAACCGAGCCTCGAACCGGGGTCCTTAGGCTTCACAGGCAAGCGCTGAACCGCTAAGCCATCTCTCCAGCCCGCAGCACACATTTTTAATCCCAGCACTCAGGAGGCAGAGGTAGGAGGACTGCTGAGAGTTTGAGGCCACCCTGACACTACATAATGAATTTCAGGTCATCCTGAGCTAGAGTGACACCCTACCTCAACCCCCCGCCAGAAAAAGAGGAGCCAGACATGGTGGCACACATCTTTAATTCCAGCACTCAGGAGGCTGAGGTAGGAGGATTGCTTTGTGTTTGAGGCCACTATGAGACTACATAGTGAATACCAGGTCAGCCTGAGCTACAGTGAGACCCCATACCTTGAAAAAATAAAGAGGGCTGGAGAGATGGCTTAAAGATTAAGGTACTTGCCTGCAAAGTCAATGGTCCCAGGTTTTATTCCTTAAGACCCATGTAAAACCAGATGCACAACGTAGCACATGCATCTGGAGTTCATTTGCAGTGGCCCTCACATACCCATTCTCTCTAGCTGTCTCTTTCACTCTCTCTCTTGAATAAATAAAGTATAAAAAAGAAAGAAAGAAATTTTAAAAGTCAATGCCCAAAGGATGAGAATTTATGCCTTTTATGCTCACTAATATTAATCCAAAGAATCAAGAATAATGCCTGATGTATAGTTGATACTGATAAAATCCTGTTGAATTCATCCGTTTTTCTTCTATTTTATTTTGTTTTTATTTTATTTTAATTTTTTTTTGAGCCAGATTCTCCCTCTAGCCCAGGCTGACCTGGAACTTACTCTGTAGTCCCAGGCTAGCCTCAAACTAACTGCGATCTTCTTACCTCTGCCTCCTGAGTGCTGGAATTAAAGGTGTGTGTCACTATAACTGGCTTTCTTCTCCATATTTTATTTTATGATTTTTTTTTTTTTTTGAGGTAGTGTCTCACTCTAGCCCCGGCTGACCTGGAATTCACTATGTAATCTCAGGGTGGCCTCCAACTCACAGTGATCCTCCTACCTCTGCCTCTAGTGCTGGGATTAGAGACATGCACCACCACGCCTGGCTTTTCTCCATATTTTAAACCGTGTCCAGCAGTAGGACTATACAGGAATATGATCACATATGACTTAGAATCTGTCCAATATTTCATACATATTTGATTTCACTTTGAATCACTCGACTATAAACACTTAGAGCAGATACCTTTCATTTTCTGTAAATTCCCTGATGCTCAGACTCTTTGCCTCTCCACTCTCATCACTAGTCAAATGGATACACTTCCCAAATTCCTCCTATTTAGTAGGAAAGAAGTTAAATTGCTCTTTTTACCCAACCTAAGTATTTACGGATTTCTACATTGTTGAAACACTGTGGGAAAAGACAAAAGATGCTTAGAACACTAATTGTTACTGTTTTTTTAACCTATATTTGTAGGATAACATCAAACAATTCTTCAAAAATAAATCTTAGGTGTTCAATCAAACTTTGACTCCAATAAATGAGAACTCAAACTTATAAAGGTAGACTGGTTTGGGAGTGGCTGTTTGCATTTCAAAGGGTGCTTTGCTTCAAAGAGTTCACTACAGAGTTATTTTAAAGAGTTTGCTCAAGGGAAAATAAAATTGAACACAAATGTCCTCGAATGGAGAAACTGGGATTAAACAATCCATGTTCATTTCATAACCTACACAATTAAATGGGAATTAAAAGTTAAATACTTAGCTAGGCGTGGTGGCACATGCCTTTAATTCCAGCACTAGGGAGGCAGAGGTAGGAGGATCGCCGTGAGTTGGAAGCTACCCTGAGACTACATAGTGAATTCCAGGTCAGCCTGGGCTGCAGTGAAACCCTACCCCGCAAAAACAAACAAGCCGGGCGTGGTGGCGCATGCCTTTAATCCCAGCACTCGGGAGGCAGAGGTAGGAGGATTGCCATGAGTTCAAGGCCACCCTGAGATGAGAGTTAACTCCAAGTCAGCCTGGACCAGAGTGAGACCCTACCTCGAAAAACCAAAAAAAAAAAAAAAAAAAAAAAATTATATACTTGGGCTGGAGAGATGGCTCATCAATTATGGTGTTTGCCTGCAAAGCCTAAAAACTAGGGTTCAATTCCCTAGTATCCCAGTAAAGCCAGATACACAAACTGATGAATGCACCTGGAGTTTGCACTGCTTGGAGGCCCTGGTGTACCTATTCTCTTTCTTTCTCTCTCTCTCTGTAGCTTTGCTTGAAAAAAAGTGAATAATTTTTTAAAAAGTTATGTACTTGGAGACTGAAGAGATTGTTCAGTGGTTAAGGTGTCTGCCTGCAAAGCCTAACAACCCGGGTTCAGTTCCCCAGTACCCACATCAAGCCAGATGCAGAAAGTGGCATGTGCATCTGGAGTTCCTTTGTAGTGGCTAGAGGCCCTGGTGTACACATTCTCCTTCTCTATATCCCTCCCTGTCTTTCTCTCCCTCTGTCCCTGCCTCTGCTTGCAAAATAAATTTATCTTTTAATTAAGCCAGGCATGGGGGCACACACCTTTAGTCCCAGCACTTGTGAGGCAGAGCTAGGAGGATTGCCATGAGTTCAAGGCCCAGAAAGCCAAACATTGCATGTTCTCTCTCATATGTGGATCCTAGTTATAAATGTTTAGACATGTGTGTGAGTTGGAGTAAAAATTGGTAACAGAGGACATAAACTAGAGAAAGGCTATAAGGGAGGGAGAAGAGGGGTAGATTAAGTGGAGGATATTGCATATATGTAAGAAGATGAACAGATGACTGTGAATGGAATGGCCTAAGTGAGGTCAAGGGAAGAGATTGAGTAAAAGAGGGGTGGGGGAGGGTTAATCAAAATTCAGGATATTATTGCCAGGCCTGGTGGCACATGCCTTTAATCCCAGCACTCTGGAGGCAGAAGTAGGAGGATTGCCATGAGTTCAAGGCCACCCTGAGACTACATAGTGAATTCCAGGTCAGCCTGAGCTGGAGTGAGACCCTACCTCAGAAAACCAAACAAAAAATATTCAGGATATTGTGAATGAGCCATATGATAACCTACTTTTTTGGATAATAGCACACCCAGAAGCCTCAGATGGTTACTAGAAAAATTTCAGTGCCAGGGATGGGATACCTTTCAGTGAGCTTTTGGCCAGGGAGGTCCCTGATGTCCCCAAAACATTATAGGCTACTGCTAAGTCTCTTGATTTTACACCGGGAATACATGATAAGACACTGTTGCTGAAGACTCCACATGCCTGGGCTACAAGGTCACTGAGAAATCAAACTGGGGCTGAGCTGAAAAACCTCAGCCCTGTAGACCAGCTGATAGAAAGCTAGAAAAAGCTGTACTGCATGCAGCCCTATGGGGGACAGAAGTCATCAGTGGTAAAACAGTGGACACTGAAAGCCTCAAGCTGGACCAGCCAGGCCAAATAAACAAACGGGTTCAATAGTTGCATGTCTGTTATGAGGGAAAACAACTGCTCTCTAATTGGACTGGAGAGAGGCTCTATGGGAGGGAATACATGCCCGGTACTGAAAATATAATCAAAAGCCTATGGGGAGCTGGAGAGATGGTTTAGCGGTTAAGCGCTTGCCTGTGAAGCCTAAGGACCCCGGTTTGAGGCTCGGTTCCCCAGGTCCCACGTTAGCCAGATGCACAAGGGGGCGCACGCGTCTGGAGTTCGTTTGCAGAGGCTGGAAGCCCTGGCGCGCCCATTCTCTCTCTCTCCCTCTATCTGTCTTTCTGTGTCTATCGCTCTCAAATAAATAAATAAATAAATAAATAAATAAATAAATAAATAAATAAATAAAATAAAATAAAGCCTATGGGGAGTTGGGCATGGTGGCGTACTCAGTAGGCAGAGATAGGAGGATTGCCATGAGTTTGAGGCCTCCCTGAGACTACAGAATGGATTCCAGTTCAGCCTAGGCTATACAGAAACCCTACATCAAAACCAACCCCCCAAAAAAGCCTAATGGGAGGGAGATCATGAGCCTTAGGAGTGTAACATCTGCTCTTGTCTGTCTAAATGCATATATTATGCCAACCAAATTGCTGTGTAAGCACTTCTCTTAATGTTCATACCCATATTTTAATGCTACTCTCACTTTTGGCTAGAGAAGCTTCTCTTTTCAGATGTCAGTGACCACTGGGATGACCCAAAAGGCATCATAGCACTGAGAAGATGTGACAGAGGAGTGGAGGAATGCTCAGCACTGAAATATCTCTATTACACCTTCCAAGGCTCAGGCTCCTTTGTGGAAGAAGTGACAGAAAGAATGTAAGAGCCAAAGGAAGGGTAGGACTGCAATTGTCCAGACAGAAAGTGGCCTTGATATTAACGACCTCACAGTGCCTAGCAATATTTTTACAAGACCCTCATAATAGGAGGAAAAGATGATATCATTAAAGTCAAAGACTAATGGGAGAGAGGGAGAGGATATGATGGAATATCAGTTTGTGAAGGGAAAGTAGGGGAGGGGAGGGAATTATCATGGTTTATTCTATAAGTATGGAAGCTATCATTAAAAAATAAATTAAAAGCCAGGCGTGGTGGCACACACCTTTAATCCCAGCAATCAGGAGGCAGACATAGGAGGATCACTGTGAGTTGAAGGCCACCCTGAGACTACATAGTGAATTCCAGGTCAGCCTGGGCTAAAGTGCAACTCGACCTCAAAAACGATGGAATTCTACACAGCAGTAAGGAAAAACACAATGAAATTTGAAGAAAAATGGTCGAACCTGGAACAGATCATTCTCAGTGAACTCACCCAATCACAGAAAGATAATCACCACATAGTCTCACTCATCTACATCTCCTAACCTGAATCCACCCAAGATGCCGACATACCCAGCAAGCATCTTGAGGTCCACACAATAGGGTGGGTGGGGAGGGAGGGGAGGGCAAGGGAGAGGGTGGAGGACACAAATCTGGACCCAAACAGCAATGGTACCATAACATTCTACATCCTAAAAGACAGGCCAAATGGTTGAGCCTTCACCAGGCCCTTAGAGGGAATACCTGAATCACAAGGCCCTGGAGAGGATACAGGGAAGACAGACCTTAATCTTCTCCTGTTTCTTTCTCTCTCTTGCTCCCTCTTCTCTCTCATCTCTCTATCTCTTTTATAATACTTATCTTTTCCTTCCCTCTCTTCTTGGACACTGGCCTGTAACTCCCAGTACCAGCAGGTGGCTATCATCCACAATGAGCTCCTGATCAGAGAGACCTACAAGATTTCCCAAAAGAAGACAGATTTCTGTCAGAGTACTTGCTGACCCACCAAAGGTTAGTGGTAAGACCCTACTGCTGAAGACACCATATGCAGTTGACATGAACCAAGGAATGACATGGCTGCAAGCTGGAAGAGAGTCCCCAGTCAGCGTGTCTAGTGCCAGAAGGTGCTACATGAATGACTGGGGGAAAATGACTAATATCTGTCCAAGCAACTCATGGTCTAACCTACTTAGCAGCAAACAACTTGACGTGATGCCCACACGAGTGCAATAGTGGTGCACAGCCAGGGTGGGAAACCAGCTGCTCCTGATTTGGCTAACTGATCCCCTCAGTGGTACAGGACCCATAGCTGGATCTGGGAAACAAGTCAGAACCATATCCAGTAATGAGCCCACTCTCCATTATCAAGCTTCTACCAATCGTGGGCTAGAAGAGGGCCTACACCTATTAAATTCTCTCTAAAAAATAATGGTTATTCCATATATCTTGTGATAATTTTACTCTCTGTCGGAGAATCTGCTTCTGTTTCTCAGATACATGCAGATGCTAAGGAGAGAACCACCCTGTAATACCTCAAAAGGGCCCCAGCTGAAGCTAAGAATAATTGGTGAAACAAGCAAGTGTGCTGTTTTCTTGGTGAACTTGATATCAGCACAAGGGTGAAGGACATAGACACAGAGAACAACCAACTCTTACCAAACAAGATATCCAGAGACACAGAGGCTCCCAAGACCTCATCGTTAAAGCAGACCTAAAATGACCTAAACATGGCCCAGGGAAATTTGCAGAACAGGGGGTGGAAAGAATATCAGAGCCACACGTTGGGTCATGATACACAGAGACATTTCTTCCTACCCATAACTGATGGCTAACTCCACAATGCATGACCCATATACCCCAACAAGAAGGGTCCCTTTGGAGGGGGGAGGACAAGGAGGAGGCTAACAATGGTATCAACCTGACTGTATTCACTGAGTACAAAACTAATAAAAAATAAATTTAAAAAATTAAGCCAGGCATGGTGGCGCATACCTTTAATCCCAGCATTTGGGGAGGCAGAGGTAGGAGGATTGTCATGAGTTCAAGGCTACCCTGAGACTACATAGTGAGTTCCAGGACAGCCTGGGCCCAAGTGAGACCCTACCTTGAAAAAAAAAAAAAAACAGCTATATACTTGAGGTTAGGACATATCCCAGTGGTAGAGCACTTGCCTAACATGTGAGACCCTAGGTTTGGTTCTATTGTTACAGGTTTTGAGAATGCCAACACCCTTTTGGATAGGCGTAGCTTAGGACTTAGGGCTCCAGACACTCAATGGATCATCACTATAAATCCCCAAGCCAGTTACATTGTCTTGTGACTCACAAAGAATTGCCAAATGAAGATACAGTAGGTCATGTTAAGCAAGATTTATTTTAGGGAAGAAAGTAAAGCAGAAAGCTCTCAAGTTGGGGGGGGCTGAGTGGTTAATCTACATGGTGGGGTTTGGATAAGGGTTTCTTATAACACTGGGGATGTAGATTAGGCATCAAATTGGATTGAGCTTTACTGGCTATGTTTAAATGTCTGTAGAGGACTTTGTTGGGTCAGAGAGAACAGTGCAGACTTAGAAAGGGCCCACCAGTGAGGGAAAAGAAAAACGGTGAAAAAGTCTTCTTTTGTTTTGCTTTTCTTTTTTATTTTTATTTATTTATTTGAGGGCGAGGGGAAGAGAAAGAGACAGATAGAGGAAGAGCGGGCGCATCAGGACCTCCAGCTTCGGCAATGGCAGGCGGCCCTGGAATGCCCATTCTCTCTCTACTTGGAAATAAATATATATATATATATATATATATATATTTTTAATTTTGGTTTTTTGAGGTAGGGTCTCACTCTGGTCCAGGCTGACCTGGAATCAACTGTAGTCCGAGGGTGGCCTTGAACTCATGGGGATCCTCCTACCTCTGCCTCCCGAGTGCTGGGATTAAAGGCGTGCACCACCACACCCGGCTGGAAATAAATATTTTTTTAAAAAAAATCAAGATTAAGACTGGAGAGATGGGGCTGGAGAGATTGCTTAGTGGTTAAGGCACTTGCCTATGAAGCCTAAGGACCCAGGTTCAGTTCACCAGTACCCATATAAGCAAGATGCATAAGGTGGCACAAGCATCTCGACTTCCTTTTCAGTGGCTACATCCCCTGGCATGACCATTCTCTCTTCTATCTGCCCCTTTCTCTCTCTCTCAAATAAATAAAAACTTGTTTATAAAAAAAAAAAAGAAAGAAAGAAAGACTGGAGAGATGGCTCAGCAGTTAAAGAAAGACACTTGCGAGGTGAGGGACGGAACGCTGGCCCGGGTGCTCATTGTCTCCTGTGGGCGTGCTGGTGGCAGGCGTGGAAGTTTAAGTCGCCTGTGGTGTCCTGTGGCCAAGGATGACCTTGGACTCCTGATCCTCCTACCTTCACCTCCCAAGTGCTGGGATCACAGGTCTCGAGAGATTTGCTGGATGAGGAGCCCAGTGTGTTGTGTTCTGCAGCCACGTTCAGGGGACTGACTCTGCCACAACTGGCTTTTGCCAGCATCCTTGGAATCGTGGGAGGAATATATATTTATCAGCTCATATTTGAACAGTATTCCAGAGACCAAAAGGAATTGAAACAAAAGGAGAAACTGGCCAGAGACTTTGGAGAGAAGGGAAGCTCAGGTGGCCGGGCAAATGGGGCTGCTTAATGGACCGCTGGATTGGACACTGACTGAGCTAGTGAAATGGGTGCATTTTAAACAAATAAATGATGGATAATGGAAATGAAAAAAGAAAAAGTCACTTGCTTGGAAAGCCAGAAGGTGAACTGGAAAGATGGCTTAGTAGTTAAGATGCTTGCCTATAAAACCTAATGAGCCGAGTTTGATTCCCCAGTACCCATGTAAAGCCAGATACACAAATTGGCGCACGCGTCTGGAGTTCCTTTGCAGTGGCTGGAGGCCCTGGTGCATCCAGTCTTTATCTTTCTCTGCTCATCACCACCTGCTACAGCAGTTGGAAAATAGCAGCAAGAAAGTGGGCTGGGGCTCACTTTCACTCAGTGGCTAAGATGCTTACCTACAAGGGCTTATAATGAAGGTCGGATTCCCCAGTACCCACTTAATAGCCAAATGCACAAAGTGGCATATTCATCTGGAGTCTGTTTGCAATAGCTAGAGGCCCTGGTCCACCCATTCTCTCTGCTTGAAAATAAATAAAGAAAATATTAAAATAAAGAAAACAGAAAGTGAGCTGAACTCTTGCATGGAGGAGCTGGCTATAATACACCAAAGCCCACCCCCAACATCACAGCTTCTCCAGCAAGGCTCTACCTCCCAACTGGCCACTAGGTGGAGACCAAACATTCAAAACACATGAGTGTATTGGGGGGACATCTGTTTCAAACCACCACATGTGTGAAGCCACACTTGGCTTTATTATGTGTGCACATGTGTATGAATTTGTGTGTGCAGGTGTACATATGTAGAGTGTGTTTAGAGGCCAGGGGACCAACTCTGATGTCACTCCTGAGGAATGCCATCCACTTTCTTTCCTTTGAGACTGGGTCTCATGTAGCCCAGGCTGGCCTCAAACTTTCTTTTTTAAATAAAAAAAATATTTTATTTTTATTTATTTATTTGAGGGAGAGAAAGACAGAGAAGGTGGAGAGAATGGGCATGCCAGAATCTCCAGCCACTGCAAATTCCAGACACATGCACCACCTTGTACATCTGGCTTACATGGGTCCTAGCAAATCAAACTGAGGTCTTTTGCCTTTGCAGGCTAGCACCTCAACCACTAACCCCTCTCTCCAGTCCTAGCCTCAAACTTTCTATGCAGCTGAGGATAACCTTGGACTTTTGATCCTCTTGCCTCTACCAGCTGAGCCTTGGGATTACAGGTGTGGGTTATCCAAATTATGTGGTGCTGGGGATCAAACTCAAGGCTTTTGAGACACTACTCACTGAGCCACTTGCCCAACTTTTAACCACTGAGCCATATCTCTCACCCCAATCTCTCTTTTCTATTTTTAAAGTATATTTTATGTATTTGAGAAAGAGAGAGATAGAGAAAGAATGAGCGCAACAGAGCCTCCAGCCACTCCAAACGGACTCTAGACGCATAGGCCATCTTGTGAATCTGACTTACATGGTTCCTGGAGAATCAAACCAGTTGGCTTTGCAGGCAAACGCCTTAACCGCTAAGCCATCTCTCCAGCCCGGATCTCTTTCTTTTAAAAGCAGGGTTTCACTGTAGCCCAGGCATGCACTGCTACACCTGGCTCAAGTGTTGATTTTTTTTAATTTTTTTAAAATTTTATTTGAGAGAGACAGACACAGAGAGAAAGACAGATAGAGGGAGAGAGAGAGAAAGGGTGCGCCAGGGCTTCCAGCCACTGCAAACGAACTCCAGACGCGTGCGCCCCCTTGTGCATCTGGCTAACGTGGGACCTGGGGAACCGAGCCTCGAACCGGGGTCCTTAGGCTTCACAGGCAAGCGCTGAACCGCTAAGCCATCTCTCCAGCCCTGATTTATATTTTTTAATGTCAGTCATAGGCTGGAGAGATGGCTCAGTAATTTCGGCATTTGCCTGCGAAAATAAGAAGCTGGGTTTGATTCCCCAGTACTCATGTAAAACAGGTGCCTGCATCTGCAGTTCATTTGCAGTGACTGGAGACCCTGACACACCCATTCTCCTCTATCTGTGTTTCTCTCTCTAATAAATTAAAATATCAAAATCAGTCATCACCCTGAGAGAGAACATAGTGAATTCCAGGTCAGCCTGGGCCAGAGTGAAGCCGTACCTCGGTGTGTGTGTTTGGGGGGGGGGGGTGTCAGTCATTTGTTCTTCAAATCGAATGAGAAAATTTAATTTAAATATTCAAAACATGGTAGGTAGGACTGGAAAAGAAAAGGAGAAGGCGGTGACGACAAACCAATAAATTAAAGGAGGCTATTTGGAGAAATCGCTGAGTCAGGAGTTGGGCAATCACGTGAATAGTTAAATAAAAACGAAAGTTAACCGGCGGGTTGGCTAGTCTCCTGGGCTGTCGTCGGGAGCTCTTTCCAGGGCAGGGGAGCGTCGCTTCTCCTCTGCCCTTTGGTTTCTCCACTGGGCGGAACCCCGAGCCTGACCTTGACACAGGGTGGGGCTGCAGGGCCTCTGGGCTCGTGGGCCGGGGCTGCAGGATCCGGGGGCGACCTTGGCTGTCAGAGTTCCCGCGTGGCGTGTTTGTGTGTGGGGTGGGGGTCCGCTGGGGCCGTGGGCCAGCGGTCACGGCGACCTTGGTCAGCAAAAGGATGATCGCACTTTGAGTTAGTGACTCAGGAGGCTTGGCCTCTTTCCCAGGCGTTCTCCCCCTGGAGGCCCGTGCGTTCAGTGCACTTTGTTTTTCCACTGGGATGTTTGGCGCCAAGTGTAGCTTTCAGTCCACACCAGTTAATTATGGGCTTTTCGGAAAGAAAGAACAGTAAAGTGCCGTCCTTGTGCGTTTAAGCTGGTGATCCTGATTTTACTGGTGGGAGATCTTTGAAGTCTTTCTCAGGTAGGACTCCTTGGCATCCTGTGGGGAATGCTGGGAAGCCTATCTCCAGGAGCGCCTGGAGCTGAGATGACTTCCAAGGAATCCCGAAAAAAGATACCACCACTGTTTAATGCGTGCATGTATGTCAAAACGTACCCAGTTGTACGCTTGAAATACATGTCTTAGTACATATCAATTATGCCTCCGAAATTGGTTTCAAAAAAGCACACTCACAGAAGGAGAAATGGCTCAGCAGTTAAGACACTTGCCTGTAAAGCCTAACGACCAAACTTCTATTCCCAGTACCCACCTAAAGCCAGATGCACAAAGTGGTACGTGCCTCTGGAGTTCTTCATTTGCAGCAGCTACAGTCTCTGGTGCACCCATTCTCTCTCTCTCCCTCTCTCCTTCTTGCAAGTAAATAAAATATTTTTGTAAAAAGCATACTCCCAGAATTATATAATAAACATAAACAGATTCTAAGTAAAGCACAAAGTACTAAAATGTTTTTCTTTCCAACAACTTTGAAAAAAACCCACATTTGTGTTTTTCTTTTATTGAGGAAACTAACTTATTTTCAAACTTCAGAATTCTATATGTATAGGTATGTGGGTTTTTCTGTTTGCTTTTTTCTAAGTAGGGTCTCACTCTAGTCCAGGCTCACCTGGAACTCATTCTGTAGTCCCAGGCTGGCCTCCAACTCAGTGATCTTCCTAGCTCTGCACCTGAGTGCTGGTATTAAAGGCATGCCCACCTTGCCTGGCTAGGCACATGGTTTTATGTGCAAAGTTTTTCATGGGGATATTTCATTTGCTATTGCTATGTGAACTCAAGTTCCTAGAAAACTACACACACACACACACACACACACACACACACACACACACACACACCCCTGTGCTAAAGATCTACAAGGTTATGAGAACATCTTGATTGTGGAGACTTGGAATGTTGCAGATCCAGAAGGGAATTATCTTAGGCTATCTTTAGCCTCCATCATAGCCATTCATTTGCTTAGCTATCACTGATCTGATATGGCTATAACATGAAATCTTTTGTGATTTATTTAAACCATAGCTTCCACTAACCCAAATGCTAAGAATGTCATCAGCTCAGATAGCACCTGAAACCTGGAGCAGAAATTTTCCTGCTTTGCTGCAAACCTCCTGCCTGATGTTTCTACCAATGTGTTTGAAAAGTGCCTTGATTTATGACTTTCTTTTTAAAATTTTTCACATTTTAACATATTTATTTATTTACAAAGAGAGAGAGAGAGAGAATGGACACACCAAGGCCTCCAGACACTGCAAACCAATTCCAGATGCATGCACCACTTTGTGCATCTAGCTTACATGTACACTGGAGAATCAAACCCAGGACATTAGGCTTTGTAGGCAAGTGTCTTAACCACTGAGCAATCTCTCCAGCTTCACTTTCTTTTTTTATTTAGTTTGTTTTTTGGCTTTTCAAGGCAGGGTCTCACTTTAGCCTAGGCATACCTGGAACTCACTCTGTAGTTCAAAGCTGGATTTGAACTCACAGCAATCTTACCTCTGTCTCCCAAATGGCTTTTCTTTTGTTCTGCAACTATAAAAACTTCAGAAAATATTTGCCACACATGGGACAACCTGAATCTCTGTTCCTGGGCTGTGCTTATTCAGATTATTTATTCCCATTGAAGTAAGAACTGTATTTCTGCACTGACACCTGTGACACTGAAGAAAACATAAAGTCAATATGCTCCAATAAAAAGAAAGAGTGAAAGTGAGGTAACCCAGGCCCAGAAAGCCAAACGCCACATGTTCTCTCTCATATGTGGATCCTAGCTACAGATGACTGGGCTTCTGCGTGAGAATGAAAATAGTAGCAGAGGCCAGTAAGTTAAAAAGGAGACATAAAGGGAAGAGAAAGGAAGGGAGGAGGGTACTTAATACGTTGATATAGTATATATGTAAGTACAATGATTGTTACGGGGAGGTAATATGATGGCGAATGGAATTTCAAAGGGGAAAGTGTGGGGGGAGGGAGGGAATTAACACAGGATTTTTTTTGTAATCATGGAAAATGCTAATAAAAATTTAAAAAAAAAAAGATTGAGCCAGGTGTGGTGGCACATACCTGAGTTCAAGACCAGCCTGGGCTATCCCCTCATTAAAAAGTAGAAAGACGAGCCGGGTGGGGTAGCACACACCTTTAATCCCAGCACTCAGGAGGCAGAGGTAGGAGAATCACCGAGAGTTCGAGGCTACCCTGAGAGTACATAGTGAATTCCAGGTCAACCTGAGATAGAGAGAGACCCTACATTCAAACAAACAAACAAAAGAAGTAGAGATATGGGGGCTGAAGATATGGCTTAGCAGTTAAGGTATGTGCCTGCAAAACCCAAGAACCCAGGTTCCATTTTCCAATACCCATATAAGCCAGCTGCACATGATGGCACATGTGTCTGGAATTCATTTTCAGTGGCTAGAGACCCTGACATATCCATTCTCTCTCTCTCTCAAATAAATACATATTTAAGAGAAAAAAAAAAGAAATACAAAGATGGGACCGGAAAGATGGCTTAGTGGTTAAGGCACTTGCCTGTGAAGTCTAAGGACCAGAGTTCACTTCACCAGTACCCACATAAAGCCAGATGTACCAGGTAGTACATGCATCTGGAGTTTGTTTGCAGTGGGTAGAGGCCCTAGCATGCTCATTCTCTCTCTCTCTCTCTGCTTACAAATAAATAAATGTAATTATTTTTTTATTTGAGAGAGAGATGGAAAGAGGGAGGGAGATAGAGAATGAGCACACCAGGGCCTTCAGCCACTATAAACAAACTGCAGACACATGCACCACCTAATGCATTTGGCTAACTTGAGTCCTGGGGAATCAAACCTGGGTTCTTTGGCTTTGCAGGCAAATGCCTTAACCGCTAAGCCATCTCTCCAGTCCAAATGTAATGTTTTTATTTATTTATTCATTTTTTTGAGGTAGGGTCTCACTCTAGCTCAGGTTGACCTGGAATTCACTATGAGGTCTCAGAGTGGTCTCAAACTCACAGCAATCCTCCTACCTCTGCCTCCCAAGTGCTGGGAATAAAGGCATGTGTCACTATACCCAGCTCTTCTTTTTTGAGATAGGATCTCACTCTAGCCCAAAGTGACCTAGAACTCACTCTGTAGTCCCAGGTTGGCCTCAAATTCACAGTAATCCTCCTACCTCTGCCTCCCAAGTGCTGGGATTACAGGCATGTACTCATTTTTTTTTTAATTCATTCATTTGCAAGGAAAGAGAGAGGGGGGAGAGAGAGAGGCAAGGTCCTCTTGTCACAGCAAATAAATCCCAAATGCATGCACCACCCTGTAAATCTGGTCCACATCAAACCTGGACTAGCAGGTCCCCAAAACAAACCCCTTAAACCAGTGAACCATTTCCCCAGGCCAGTGGTTTCTCCTTCTTTCTTTCTTTCTTTCTTTCTTTCTTTCTTTCTTTCTTTCTTTCTTTCTTTCTTTCTTTCTTTCCTTCCTTCCTTCCTTCCTTCCTTCCTTCCTTCCTTCCTTCCTTCCTTCCTTCTTTCTTTCTTTCTTTCTTTCTTTCTTTCTTTCTTTCTTTCTTTCTTTCTTTCTTTCTTCTTCGAGGTAGGGTTTCACTCTAGTCTAGGCTGACCTGGAATTCACTATGTATTTTCAGGGTGGCCTCAAACTCGTGGTGATCATCCTACCTCTGCCTCCTGAGTACTGGGATCAAAGGCGTGCACCACCACGCCCGGCTATTTTATCATTTTAATTGGTGGTGGAGCCAGGTACCTCTCAGTAATATTGTGAGCAAAGGCATAAGTTTGATGAAGTAACATAGTTCTTAGGCAAGTGCCCAAAACCTAAGACTCAGTTGGAATTAGTTCTCATGGCCATTCCCTCTGCATTATTTCAGTGTCCAGCCCAAATCCTGCCCACTTCATGAAGCAGCCCCTACTTCATGTCCCCCAACTCAACATAGGCAGCCTTTTCTTTGCCTGGGGGCTGCCTGTCATTGTCAACTGCAGGTTGCTGTGGGAGACCTGGGTGCCTGACTCTGAGTTGCAGGGAGGTAGCTACGATTTCTCTGAAGGCTTTGTTTACGTAGGTTGTCATTCTTCAAAGGGGAGGAAGTGAGTTGTCACAAGTACCGTTTTACAAAAGCAGATGCAAGGGTGAAGGTTGAGGTGTGACGTGTGTATTTAGAGATAAATACCCATGAAAGGAAAGAATGGGAGGCCAGCTTTGGCAGAGAAAACATTAAATGGCAATGGCAGCTCAACAAGGACTTGGCCAAACTCAACAGGACAGTCTAGGATGCATGTGCAGATCCAAGTTTCTCATCACAGACTGATAACAGCGGGCCTGCACATAGTCTCGGTTAATCCCCGGATGCAGGCTGTCCTGGGAAGAACATGGCCTTCCGACCTAATGTGGAGGCCAACTCAGCAAGAGCTGACAGCTGCTGTTTTAGCATATGATTCCCAGCTGAGTAGCAAGTCCCTCTTTGAAGAGGGAAACCAAATGGCACATTTTCTGAGTCTACATTACGGACACAGCAACACATACAGATGAGTTGCTCAGAACAGTGAATTCCAACCGTACCTCAGCATGTTAAGAAACAGGACTGGCAGGTGACTCTTAACACAGGGTACAAGTAAAAATGAAGCACTAGTCCCCAGTTTTCTTCTTCTTCTTCTTCTTTTTTTTTTTTTTTTTTTTGAGGTAGGGTCTCACTCTAGCCCACGCTGACCTGGAATTCACTATGTGGTCTCAGGGTGGCCTCAAACTCACGGTGATCCTCCTACTTCTGCCTCCCAAGTGCTGGGATTAAAGGTGTGCACCAACATGCCCGGCTTTTTTTCTTCTTTTTTAAAAAATATTTTTATTTATTTATTTGCAAGTGGAGAGAGAGAATGAATGGGCAAACCAGGACCTCTAACTATTGCAAACACACTCCAGATGCATACACCATTTTGTACATCTGGCTTTATGTGGGTACTGAGAATCGAACCTGAATCGGATTTTGCAGGCAAGCACCTTAACCATTGAGCAAGCTCTCCAGCCCAACTTCTTTGTCTTCATCTCTGTCTCCTTCTCCTCCTCCTCCTTCATCTCCTTTTCCTTTCTTCTTTGTCCTTCTTCTCCTCCTCATTATTCTTCCATTAAAAAGATGGAGAATGGAATTTCAAAGGGGAAAGTGTTGGGGGAGGAGGGAGAGAATTATCATGGGATTTTTTTTATAATCATGGAAAATGTTAATAAAAATTTAAAAAATTTAAAAAAATTTTTTTTTGGTTTTTCAAGGCAGGGTCTCTCTAGCCCAGACTGACCTGGGATTCACTATGGAGTCTCAGGGTGGCCTCGAACTCATGGCAATCCTCCTACCTCTGCCTCCCGAGTGCTGGGATTAAAGGCATGCATCACCACACCTGGCTTTTAAAAATATTTTTTGATCTTTTTATTTTATTTTTTATTTATTTATTTGAGAGCGACAGAGAGAAAGAGAGAGAGAAAGAATGGGTGCACCAGTGCCTCCCGCCTCTGCAAACACACTCCAGATGCATGCACCCCCTTGTGCATCTGGCAAACGTGGGTCCTGGGGAATCGAGCCTCGAACCAGAGTTCTTAGGCTTCACAGGCAAGTGCTTAACAGCTAATCCATCTCTCCAGCCCTTATTTTATTTATTTTTATTTTTTTTATTTATTTATTTATTTATTTTTTTTTTTTTTGGTTTTTCGAGGTAGGGTCTCACTCTGGCCCAGGCTGACCTGGAATTCACTATGTAGTCTCAGGCTGGCCTTGAACTCATGGCAATTCTCCTACCTCTGCCTCCTAAGTGCTGAGATTAAAGGCGTGCACCACCACGCATGGCCTTATTTTATTTTTTAATATTTTATTTTTATTTATTTCAGAAAGAAAAAGAGGCAGATATATACAGAGGAAATAGGCATGCCAGGGCCTTCAGCCACTGTAAACAAACTCCTGATGCATGTGGCACCTTGTGCATCTGCCTTATGTGGGTCCTGGAGAATTGAACCTGGGTCCTTTGGCTTTGTAGGTTAACTCCTTTCCTGCTAAGCCATCTCTCCAGCCCTCTTTTTTATTTCTTATAGACAGAAAGTCAGAGGCAGAGAGAGAGCAAATGGGCATGCCAGGACCCTCAGCCACTGGAAACGAACTCCAGACATATGTGCCACCTTGTACATCTGGCATATGTGGCTCATGGAGAATCATACCTAGGCACTTTGGCATTACAGGCAAGTGCCTTAACCTCTAAGTCATCTCTCCAGCTCTAAAATATTTTCTTTCTTTTTTTTTTTTTTTGGTTTTTTTTGAGGTAGGTTCTCACTCTGGTCCAGGCTGACCTAGAATTAACTCTGTAGTCTCAGGGTGGCCTTGAACTCACAGCGATCCTCCTACCTCTGCCTCCCAAGTGTGAAATATTTTCTTTATTTAGAGAGAGAGAGAGAAGGGGTGTGCCAGGGCCTCCAGACACTCCAAATGAACTCCAGATGCATGTGCCACCATGTGCTTCTGGCTTACGTGGGTCCCGGGGAGTTGAACCTGGGTCCTTAGGCTTCAAGGGCAAACACCTTAACCACCAAGCCATCTCTCCAGCTCCCCCCCCCCATTTTTTTTGAGGTAGGGTCTCACTCTAGCTCAGGCTGACCTGGAATTAACTCTGTATTCTCAGGGTAGCCTCAAACTCATAGTAATCCTCCTACCTCTGCCTCCCGAGTACTGGGATTAAAGGCGGGTGCCACCGCACCCAGTTTACAGCTCTTCTTTTTTGAGATAGGGTCTCACTCTAGTCCAAACTGACATAGAACTCACTCTGTACTCTGTAGTCCCAGGTTGGCCTCAAATTCACATTAACCCTCCTACCTCTTCCTCCCAAGTGCTGGGGTTACAGGCATGCACTACCATGCCTGACTCCCCAGTTTCTTAAGTCGTGGGTCATGGAACTCAATGTGGAAGCCATAAAAAAGTTGGCATCTGCTGGGCATGGTGGAAAGACCTTTTATCCCAGCACTTGGGAGGCAAAGGTAGGAGTAGCAACATGAGTTTAAGGCCACCCTGAGACTACATAGTGAATTCCAGGTCAGCCTGGGCTAAAGAGAAACCCTAACTGAAAAAGCAAAAACAAACAAACAAAAAATCCTAGATTGGATGTGGTGGGAGGCAGAGTGTTACATTCAGGTTTGCATTGCTGGCAGAAAACACCTAACCAAGAGCAAGAGCAGCTTGTGAGAAAAAAGGTTTATTATGGCTTGTAGACTCCAGGGGATGCTCCATAAAGGCAGGGGAAAACAATGGCATGAGCAGAGGGTGGACATCACCAATATAAGGTGGACAACAGCAACAGGAGAGTGTGCCAAACACTGGAAAGGAGAAACTGGCTATAATATTCATAAGCCTAGCCCCAACAATACACTGCCTCCAGGAGGCTTTAATTCCCAAATCTCCATCAGCTGGGAGCCTAGCATTCAGAACACCAAAGTTTATGGGGGACACCTGAATCAAACCACTACACAGAGGTAGGAGAATCGCTGTGAGTTTGAGGCCAGTCTGAGACTACATATTAAATTCCAGGCCAGCCTGGACTGGAGTAAAACCCTACCTGAAAAAAAAACCAAAAAACAAAAACAACCTATAATAGATACAAGCAGAGAAAGATTGGGGGAGAGGGAATGGGCATGTCAGGGTGTCTTGCCACTGCAAAGCAATGTGTCAACTTGGCCAGGTGTGGTAGGGCATGCTTTTAATCCCAGCATTCGGGAGACCAAGATAGGAAGATTACTGTGATTTTGATGACAGCCTGAGACTACATAGTGAATTCCAGGTTGGCCTGGGATAGAGGGGGAACCTACCTGGAAAAATCACAACAGAACACCATTAAGCCGGGCTTTGTGGCGCACACCTTTCATCCCAGCACTTAGGAAGCAGAGGTGGGAGGATCGCTGTGAATTCAAGGCCACTCCGAGAATACATAGTGAATTCCAGGTCAGCCTATGCTAGAGCAAGACCCTACCTCAGAAAGAAAAACACAATTGAAAGAAAAGGCTGGAGAGATGGCTTAATGGTTAAAGCGCTTGCCTGTGAAACCTAAGGGCCTTTGTTCGATTCTGCAGGCCCCATGTAAGCCAGATGCACAAAGTATCGTGAGCATGCACGTTTGCACATACACACAACAGAGCACACATGTCTGGAGGTCAATTGCACTGGCTGGAGGCCCTGGCGTGCCAATTCTCTCTCACACTCTCGCTCTGTCTCGTTAAAAAAAAAAAAGGCCAGTCTGTTGGGCTTGCCTCGAAAGAAAAAAGAAAGAAAGAGGAAGGAAAGAGAGAGAGAGAAAGAAAGAAAGAAAGAGAGAGAGAAAGAGCTAGCATGGTGGTACATGCCTTCAATCCTAGCACTTGAGATGCAGAGGTAGGTGGATTGCCAAGAGTTCAAGGCCAGACCCATAGCTGGAGCTGGGAAACAAGTCAGAACCAAACCCAAACATAAGCCCACTCTCCAATATCAAGCTACCATCAATCACGGGGTACAAGAGGGCCTACACCTATCAAACTCTCTATCAAAAAAGTAATTTTTATCTCAATTTTCCGGGTGCTAACTTACTCTCCGTTGGAGAATCTGCTTCTCTTTTTCAGATAGATGCAGATCCTAAGGAGAGAGCTGCCCCAACATTCCTCAAAAGGGGCCCAACTGAAACTAAGGACAATTGGTGAAACAAGCAAGGGTGATGTTTTCCTGAGAACTGGATACCAGCACAAAGGGGAAGGAGACCAACACAGAGAAAAATCAACTCCTACCAAACCAGAGAGCCAGAGCCTCAGAGGCCCCCAAAACATCAGCACTGAAGCAGACCAAAAATGAACCCAACATGGCTCAGGGAAATCTTGCGGAAGAGGGGGCGGAAAGAATGTCAGAGTCACATGTTGGGTCATGATATGCAGAGACATTTATCTTACCAATAACTGTGGGCTAACTCCACAATGCACGACCCATTTACATCAACAAGGACGGTCCAATGGGAAGGGGTAGATCATAGATGAGCCTAAACAATGGTACCAAACTGCCTGTATTTGCTGAAAAGAAAACTAATAAATTAAAATTTTAAAAAAAAAGTTCAAGGCCACCCTGAGACTACATAGAGAATTCCAGGTCAGCCTGGGTTAGAGCTTGAAAAACAAAAATAAAGTGCCACTTTATGCATCTGGCTTTACATGAATGAGTACTAGGGAATTGAACTCAGGTTGTAGGCTTTCCTCAGCCATCTCTCCATCCATGTTTTCTTTTTCCAATTGAGAACTTTATTATATGAACATATTGCAAATTGCTCATATTTCCATCTTATGTTGCCTCTCCCTTGTCCCCATTCCACTGAGCCCTCCTCAGTGTCTTTATTTTTGTTGTTGTTTGTTTGTCTTGTTTTTTGTAATCACTGATGGTGCATGATTGCCCCAGTCTCTGTTGAGGGGTCAATATTTCAGAATACACCTTCCCACCTTGTGTCTTTTTTTAAAAAAAATTTTATTTATTTATTTGAGAGCGACAGACACAGAGAGAAAGACAGATAGAGGGAGAGAGAGAGAATGGGCGCGCCAGGGCTTCCAGCCTCTGCAAACGAACTCCAGACGCATGCGCCCCCTTGTGCATCTGGCTAACGTGGGACCTGGGGAACCGAGCCTCGAACCTGGGTCCTTAGGCTTCACAGGCAAGCGCTTAACCGCTAAGCCATCTCTCCAGCCCACCTTGTGTCTTTTACATTCTTTCTGCCACCTCTCCTACAATGTTCCCTGGGCTTTGGAAGGCTTGTGATTAGTCTCCTTTAGTGTTGAACTCTCAGCAGCCTCTGATTCTTTGGCTAAAAGGAGAGGTTTGACTGTCAAAAAGTCTTCTAGAGGCTGAAGAAATGGCTTAGTGGTTAAGGCTCATGCCTGCAAAGCCTAAGGACCCAGGTTCAATTCTCCAGATCCCATGTAAGCCAGATTCACATGGTGGTGCATGCATCTGGAGTTCGTTTGCAGTGGCTGGAGGCCCTGGCATGCCCATTCTCTCTCTATGTCTCTAATAAACAAATAAATAAATAAAATCTTTAAAAACATCTTCTAAATGTTTAAACACTTTGATTCATGATAAGAGTATCTTATCTTGACTTAGGAGAATGCTTTTTACAGATGGCAGCAGATAATGGGGATACCAAAGACTCATTAGTACAAGCAAAGAAAGCCAACTGCCTACCTCTAACATCTGCCAGGGCCCAGGAGACTTCAAAGAGGAAGTGGCAGACTAAACATGAGTTCTGCTCTCACTGCTAGATTGAGAACCACCTCCAAGGAGAGACAGGAGGAGACTCAGAAATCATCAAAGCATGATGTTTTCTATATAAATGATCATGCTATTTTGGTGTAGAGAGGTTTTTTTATTTTTTATTTTTATTTATTTGGGAGAAAGAGACAGAGAGAGAGAGAATGGGCACACCAGGGCCTCCAGCTGCCCCAAACAAACTCTAGATGCATGCATCACCTTGTGCATCTGGCTTATGTGGGTCCTGAGGAATTGAACCTGGCATTGCAGGAGAAGTACCTTAGCCACTAAGCCATCTATCCAGCCCATTTATATATATATTTGACAATTTCCATTACTATAGGCAATAAACCATGATAACCCCCCACTTTCTCCTTTTCCACTCTCCATCATATCCCTTACCCCTCTCCATCAGTCTCTTTTATTTTATTTTTTATGGTTTTTAAAAAAAATATGTGAGAGGGTCAGAGAGAGAGAGAGAATGGGCGTGGCCAGGGCCTCCAGCCACTACAAACTCCAGACACATGCACCACCTTGTGCATCTGGCTTATGTGGGTCCTGGGGAATCAAACTAGGGTTCTTTGGTTTTTCAGGCAAATGCCTTAACTGCTAAGCCTTCTCTCCAACCCAGTCTCTTTTATTTTGATATCATCATCTTTTCCTCCTATTATGATGGCATTGTGTAGGTAGTGTCAGGCACTGTGTGGTCATGGATATCCAGGCCATTTTGTATCTGGAGGAGCACACTGTAAGGAGTCCTACCCTTCCTTTGGCTCTTACATTCTTTCTGCCACCTCTTCTGCAATGGACCCTGATTCTTGGAAGGTGTGATAGAGATATTTCAGTGCTAAGCACTCCTCTGTCGCTTATCAGCACTATGGTGTCTCTTGAGTCATCCCAGAGGTCACTGCCATCTGAAAAGACAAGCTTCCCTAACCAAAAGTAGCATGAATATATGAGTATGAACATTAGGAGAAGTGCTTACCTGGTAGTTTGGTGAGCATATGTATTTAGCCAGACACCAGCAGGCATTACACCCCTAGGGCTCATGACTTCCCGCCTCAGAGGTTTTCAGTATCAGGCATGTATTCCCTCCCATGGAGTAGACTTCCAATCCAATTAGACAACAATTGGTTTTCTCCGTAACAGATATGCCACTGTTGCACCCATTGACTCATTTGGCCTGGCTGGCCAAACTTAAGACTTGCAGTGATGACTGTTGTTTATCTCCACTGATGACTTCTCTCTTCCACACACCTGCATGCAGCATAGCTTTTTCCAGCTTTCTGTCAGCTGGGCTACAGAGAGGATGTTTTCAGCTCAGCTCCAGCAAGATTTCTCAGTGCAATTGCAGCTCAATCAGGGGGAGTCTTCAGTCTTATCTATTTCTGGTGGTGGGGAACCAAGAGCCTTGGAAATATCCTGTATGTTTTGGGGGCATCAGGGATCTCCTTGGCCAACAATTCACTTCTGAAAGGTATCCCAACCCTGGCACTGAAATTTTTCTAGTAACACTCTATGACTTCTGGGTGTGCCATTGTCAAAAAAAAAAAAAAAAAAAAAAAGATTTCTGTATGACTTATTCATACTTTCTTAGATTTTTAGATTTTTATTACCCTCCCTTCTTTTTCCAGCCCCCCCTTTTTTTGAGGTAAGGTCTCACTTTACCCCAGGCTGACCTGTAATTCACCATGTAGTCTCAGGGTGACCTTGAATTCGGGGCAATTCTCTTACCTCATGTACCACCAAACCAGGCAGAGTTTTATTTCTTTACCAAAGAAAAGCAAGGCAACTTTTCACAATAAAAGTAGGGGGCAACTAGTTGGGAAGAATTGGGAGTGTTAAGGGGATAAAAGACAGTAATAGGGAGTGAATATAATCAAAGTGTATTATGTACATGTATGAAATAATAATAATGACAATTAATTTTTTAAAAAATGAAGCTGGGTATGGTTGCTCAGGTCTTTAATCCCAACACTCAGGAGGCTGAGGTAGAAGGACTATGAGTTCAAGATTATCCTGGAGTACAGGTGAGTTCTAGGTCAGTATTGGCTAGAGTGAGACCTGAACTCAAAACAAAAATTTATCAACAGCAAACTGTTTCTGAGTGCGCAATGACTAAAAACGAATACAAATACAAATGTATAATCAATTCAAGGTGTTTCTGATGGTGCCCACCTATGTTGAATCCATGACTTCACTGAAGCCTTGACTCTGAACACACATGCAGACTTCACACATGCTTCACAATTCCCATGCATGCTGCCTGGAACACCTCAGCTTAGAACTGAGAGTGTCACATGTTATGAATTGAAGTCTTCTTACTGTGAAAACAAAGTTTTCTGCTCTTACATAACCATGATGGTTTAACTATAGAAAAAGAAGACAATATTTTCCTACCACCAGCTTCTTTTTAAAAATCATTTATTTATTTATTTGCAAGGGGAGAGAGAGAGGGAGAGACAAAGAGAGAGAGAATATGAGTGTACCAGGGCTTCCAGCCACTGCAAATGAACTCCAGATGCATGCATTTGTGCATCTGACTTTATGTGGGTCCTGGGGAAATCAATCCAGGTAATTAAGTATTGCAGGCAAGTGTCTTAACTGCTGAGCCATCTCCACAGCACCCCTACCAACTTCTAAGAATCAAACTAGTATATCTTTAGATTGTATTGTGATATAATGTTCCTTTTTAAAAATTATTTATTTATTTGAGAGAGAAAGAATGGGTGGGCCAGAGGCTCTAGCTACAGCAAGCATACTTGGTCCCTAACTGTTGGCAATTTGAGAAATGGAGATTTGCTACAGGAAGTGTGTCGCGGGGGGGTTGTACCTTGAGGTTTATTAGCGGAACTCTAAGCCCAATACTTAAACAACTTCCACCCAGATATGTGACAGCTCCCTGCTCTGCCATGCTTTTACCTGCCATGATGAAACTTCTCAAAACTATAAGCCTGAAATAAACAGATTCCTTCTATAAGGCTTTTTGCCTTAGTAAAGAGAAACCAACTGCAGCACAGTACAAAATCGCAGAAGCATGTTTCAGCCAATTTCTGAAGTTGTTGGAAATTCTTTCCTAATCCCAAGCTAAAATTTAACCTTCGTTTTGTTTTGTTTTCAAGGTACAGTTTTACCCTAGCTCAGGCTGACCTGGAATTCAATATGTAATCTTACGGTGGCCTCAAACTCATAGTGATCCTCCTACATCTGCTTCCCAAGTGCTGGGATCTAAAATTTAACTTTTTTTTTTTTTTGAGGTAGAGTCTCACTCTAGCTCAGGCTAACCTAGAATTCACTATATAGTCTCAGGGTGGCCTTGAACTCATGGCAATCCTCCCACCTCTGCCTCCCAAGTGCTGGGATTAAAGGCATCTATAACCACACACAGCTTAAATTTTAACTTTTTGGTTTTTTAAGGTACGGTGTTACTCTAGCCCAGGCTGACCTGGAATTAGTCTCAGGCTGTCCTCAAACTCACAGTGATCCTCCTACTTCAGCCTCCCAAGTGCTGAGATTAAAGATGTGTGCTACCACCCTCAGCTTATTATTACTTTTTTTTCAAGGTAGGGTCTCACTCTAGCCCAGGCTGACCTGGAATTCACCATATAGTCTCAGGGTGGCCTTGAACTCATGCAATCTTCCTACCTTTGCCTCCTGAGTGCTGGGATTAAAGGTGTATGCCACCACGCCTGGCAACATTTTTATTTATATTTGAGACAGAAAGAGTACGGATATGTCAGGGCTTCTTGTCATTATAAATGATCTCCAGACATATGTGCCACTTTGTGCATCTGCCTTGACATGGGTACTTGGGAATGGAACCCAGGTCATCATGTGTTGCAAGTAAATGCCTTTAACCACTGAACCATCTCTCCAGCCCTTGACATTTTAAATTTTTATTTATTTATTTATGTGTATAGGTGTGCCAGAGGCTCTTGTCCCTGCAAATGAATCTCAGATTCATGGACCACAAAGCAAAAAAAAAAAAAGACACAAAGCAAATCTTAACAAATACAGATTAGGGCAGAAATTAATGAAATGGAAACAAAAAAAAATCCAAAGCTTTTCCACTAAAATCAGGAACAAGACAAGGGTGGCCACTGTCCTCACTTTTATTTAATATAGTACTGGAAGTTTTAGCCATAGCAATAAGGCAAAAGATGCACATAAAAGGGATACAAATTGGAAAGGAAGATATTCAGTTATCATTATTTCCAGATGACATAATTCTATACATAAAGGACCCTAAAGAGTCTACCAGCAAACTGTTAGAGCTGATAAACACCTATAGCCATGTAGCAGGATACAAAATAAATACACAGAAATCAGTAGCCTCCCTACATGCTAGCAACAAACACACAGAGGATGAAATCAAAGAATCACTCCCATTCACAACTGCATCAAAGAAAAAATAATAAAATATCTTGGAATAAATCTAACCAAAGAAGCGAAGGATCTCTACAATGAAAACTTTAAAACACTCAAGTGAGAAATTGCAGAAGACACTAGGAAATGGAAAAGCATCCCTTGTTCCAGGATCAGAAGAATCAATATTGTGAAAGTGGCAATCTTACTAAAAGCAATCTACATATTTAATGCAATCCCCATCAAAATTCAAATGGCATTCTTCACGGAAACAGAAATCACCATCCAAAAATTCATTTGGAATAAAAAAAAAAAAAACCTAGATTATCTAAAACAATATGGAGCAACAAAAATAAGGCTGGTGGTATCACCATACCTGATTTTAACCTATACTACAGAGCCATAGTAACAAAAACAGCATGGTACTGGCACACAGGCAGACATTTAGATCAATGGAAAAGAATAGAGGACCCAGATGTAAGTCCGGGTAGCTATAGCCACCTGATATTTGATAAAAATGCCAAAAATACTCACTGGAGAAAAGACAGCCTGTTCAGCAAATGGTGCTGGGAAAACTGGATATGTATCTGTAGAAGGATGAAAATAGATTCTTCTCTCTCTCCATGCACAAGAATTAAGGCCAAATGGCTTAAAGACCTTAACATCAGACCTGAAACTCTGAAACTGCTAGAGGAAAAAGTAGGGGAAACCCTTCAACA
Organism: Jaculus jaculus; assembly: GCF_020740685.1. Taxonomy (NCBI): domain Eukaryota; kingdom Metazoa; phylum Chordata; class Mammalia; order Rodentia; family Dipodidae; genus Jaculus; species Jaculus jaculus. Next base: position 116,650,192 of record NC_059125.1, read on the forward strand.
TATTGGTCTAGGCAGACTTTCTGAATATAACACCAATTGATCAGGCAATAAAACCACAGATTAACCACTGGGACCTCATGAAATTACAAAGATTTTTTACTGCAAAGAGCACTGTGAATAAAGCAAAGAGGCAACCTACAGAATGGGAAAAATTCATGCCAGCTATATATCTGATAGAGAATTAATATCTAGGATATTCAAAGAACTCAAAAAATTAAATAATAAGAACTCAAACAAGCCAATTAAAAAATGGGCTATGGGGTCGGGCATGGTGGCACATGCCTTTAATCCCAGCACTCGGGAGGCAGAGGTAGGAGGATTGCCGTGAGTTCGAGGCCACCCTGAAACTCCATAGTGAATTCCAGGTCAGCCTGGGCTAGAGTGAGACCCTACCTCAAAAAAACAAACAAACAAAAAATGGGCTATGGGCCGGGCGTGGTGGCACAATCGGGAGGCAGAGGTAGGAGGTTTGCCATGAGTTCAAGGCCACCCTGAGACTCCACAGTGAATTCCAGGTCAGCCTGGGCTAGAGTGAGACCCTACCTCGAAAAAACAAAAAAGAAGAAGAAGAAGTAAGGATGGAATATAAGCATCTAAAAATTGTTCTACATCCCTAATCATCAGGGAAATGCAGATTAAAACTACGTTGAGATTCCATCTCACTCCTGTCATATTGGCCACCATCATGAAAACAAATGATCATAAATGTTGGCGGGGATGTGGAAAAAGAGGAACCCTTCTGCACTGCTGGTGGGAATGCAATCTGGTCCAGCCATTGTGGAAATCAGTGTGGAGGTTCCTAAGACAGCTAAAAATAGATGTGCCATATGACCCAGCTATAGTACTCCTAGGCCTGTATCCTAAGGACTCTTCTCACTACCTTAGAGACACTTTCTCAACCATGTTTATTGCTGCTCAATTCACAATAGCTGGGAAATGGAACCAGCCTAGATGTCCCTCAACTGATGAGAGGATAATGAAGATATGGCATTTATACAATGGAGTTATACTCAGCAGTAAAGAAAAATGAAGTTATGAAATTTACAGGAAAATAGATGGAGCTGGAAGGGATTATACTAAGTTTGGAAACCCAGGCTCAGAAATCAAATGTCTCATATTCTCTCATATGTGTATCCTAGCTACAGATGATTGAGCTTCCGTGTGAGTAGGAAAAAAAACTCAGTAGCAAAGGCCAGTAAGCTACAAAAGAGATATAAAGGGAAACAAAAAGAAGGGAAGGGTACTTAATAAGATGGTATTGCATAGATGTAAGTAGAAGGATAGATTAATGGGAGTGAAAAGACCCAAATTGAGGTCAGGGGAAGAGATTGAGTAAAGGAAAGGTGGAGTAAGGGCTAACAAAAATCTAAGAGGATATAAATAAATCATATGGAAACCTACTTTTTTGGACAATGGAACACTCAGGAGCCATAAATTGTTGTTGTTAGAAATTTTTCAGTGCCAGAGATGGGACACCTTCCAGTGAGTTGTTGGCCAGGGAGGCCCCTTATGTCCCAGAAAAACTATAGGCCATTGCCAAGGCCCTTGATTTCCCACCAGGAATAGATGGTAAGATCCTATTGCTGAAGACTGAACATACTTCAGCTGCAAGGCCACTGAGGAATCCTGCTGGAACTGAGCTTATAACCTCTTCCATGTAGACCAGCTGACAGAAAGCTGGAAGAAGCCATTCTACATGCAGTTCAATGGGAGAAAGAGAAATCACCAGTGAAGACTCTCAGCAGTAGACACTGCAAGCCTTGTATTTGGCCAGGCAGGCCAAATGAGCGAACAGGTGCAATGCTCCATGGGAGGGAATACATCCCTGATACTGAAAACTTAAAACAAGGGTAGTTCTGGGGGTGTAATATCTTCTGCTATCTGGCTAAATGTACATACTATGCTTATCAAACTGCCAGTAAGCACTTCTCTTAATGTTCATACCCTTATATTAATACTACTCTCACTTTTGGTAAAGAATCTTCTCTTTTCAGATGGCAGTGACCTTGGGATAACTCAGAAGGCATCATGGTGCTGGAAAGAAATGACCGCAGTGCTCAGCACTGCAATATCTCTATCACACCTTCCAAAACTCAGGGTCTATTGCAGAAGAGGTGGCAGAAAGAATGTAAGAGCCAAAGGAAGGGTAGGACACCTTACAATGTGCTCCTCCAGACACAAAATGGCCTGGATATCCATAACCTCACAATGCCTGACACTACCTACACAAGACCATCATAATAGGAGGAAAAGATGGTGACATCAAAATAAAAGAGAGACTGGGAGGGGGAAGGGATATGATGGAGAATTCAGTTTCAAAGGGGAAAGTGGGAGGCTCGAGAGATGGCTTAGCGGTTAAGCACTTGCCTGTGAAGCCTAAAGACCCCAGTTCGAGGCTCGATTCCCCAGGACCCATGTTAGCCAGATGCACAAGGGGGCACACGCATCTGGAGTTCGTTTGCAATGGCTGGAAGCCCTGACATGCCCATTCTCTCTGTCTACCTGCCTATTTCTGTATATCTCCCCTCTCAAATTAATAAATAAAAATAAAAATATTCAAAGTGGAAAGTGGAGGAGGGAGGGCATTATCATGGGATTTTTTTTTATAATCATGGAAATTGTTAATAAAAAAATTGAAAAAAATTAATAATTGTGCCAGGCATGGTGGCACACACCTTTAATCCCAGCACACAGGAGGCAGAGATAGTAGTATCACCGTGAGTTCGAGGCCACCCTGACACTACATAGTAAATTCCAGGTCAGCCTGAGCTAGAGTGAGACCCTACCTCAAAAAAAAATTAATATTGCTAAAGATTCCACATACTTGGGCTGCAAGGTCACTGAGAAATCCTGCTGGAGCTGAGCTGAAAACCTCCTCCTTGTAGACCAGCTGACAGAAAGACAGAAAAAGCTACACTGTATGTAGTTCAATGTGAGAGAGAGAAATCACCAATGAAGATACCCAACAGTGGACACTGCAAGCCTTAAATTTGGCCAGCCAGGTCAAATGAGCCAATGGGTGCAATAATGGCATGTCTACTATGGGGGAAACCAAATGCTCTCTAATTGGACTGGAGGTATGCTCCATGGGAGGGAATACATGCCTGATACTGAAAATCTACAACAGTGATAGTCATGAGCCCTAGGTGTGTAACATCTGCTGGTGCCTGGCTAAATGTATATAATATGTTCACCACACTGTCTGGTAAGCACGTCTCATGTTCATACCCATATATTAATGCTACTCTCACTTTTGGGTAGAGAAACTTCTCTTTTCTGATGGCGATGACCTTGGGATGACTCAGAAGGCACCATGATGCTGAGATGAAGTGACAGAGGAGTGTTCAGCACTGAAACTTCTCTATCACACCTTCAAGGCTCAGGGTCCATTGCAGAAGAGGTGGCACAAAGAATGTAAGAGCCAAAGGAAGGGTAGGACTTCTTACAACGTGCTCCTCCAGACACAAAATGGCCTGGATATCCTTGACCTTACAGGATCTGACACTACCTACACAAGACCATCATAATAGGAGGAAAAGATGATGGCATCAAAATAAGAGAGAGACTGGGCTGGAGAGATGGCTTAGTGTTTAAGGCATTTGCCTGTAAAGCCAAAGGACCTTGGTTTGATACCCCAGGTCTCACGTAAGCCAGATGCACAAAGTGGCACATTTGTCTGGAGTTTGCAGTGGATAGAGGCCCTGTCGCGCCCATTCTCTCTCTCTCTCTCTCTCCCTTTTTCTCTCTCACTCTCTCAAATAAATAAATAAAGGAAGGAAGGAAGAAAGAAAGAGTTAAAGAGAGACTGATTGAGAGGGGGATGGAGTGTAATGGAGAGTGGAGTTGCGAAGGGGAAAGTGCGGGAAAGGGAATTACCATGGCTTGTTGTCTGTAATTACGGAAGTTTCCAATAACCTAAGTTTTATTTTTTTTTTAATTTGCCTTATTTCTTTGAAAGAAAGGGAAAATTATAGGCAGGGAGAGAGAGAGAGGAGAAAATGGGCACATCAGGGCATCTAGCCACTGCAAACAATTTCCAGATGCATGCACCCGCTTGTGTGTCTGGTTTACATGGGTCCTGGGGAATCAGACTTAGGTCCTTTGGCATTGCAGGCAAGTGCCTTAACTGCTAAGCCACATCTCCAGTCCTATAAATACATTTTCAAAATAAATCAATAATTAAGCTGGGTGTGGTGGTGCACTCCTTTAATCTCACACTTGGGAGGCAGAGGTAGGAGGATTGCTGTGAATTTCAGGCCAGCCTGAGAGTACATAGTGAATTCGAGGTCAGCCTGCGCTACAGCAAAACTCTACCTCAGGGCTGGAGAGATGACTAAGCGGTTAAGCGCTTGCCTGTGAAGCCTAAGGACCCCAGTTCGAGGCTCGATTCCCCAGGTGCCACGTTAGCCAGATGCACAAGGGGGCGCACGCGTCTGGAGTTCGTTTGCAGAGGCTGGAAGCCCTGGCGCGCCCATTCTCTCTCTCTCCCTCTATCTGTCTTTCTCTCTCTGTCTGTCGCTCTCAAATAAATAAATAAATAAAATAAAATAAAAAAACTCTACCCCAAAATACTACTACTACTACTAATAATAACAATAATAATAACAATAACAATAATAATAGTGCTGGAGAGATAACATAGCATTTAAGGCATTTGCTGCAAAGCCTAAGGACCCATGCTTGCCTTCCCAGATCCCTCGTAAACCAGACACACAAGGTGATGCATGTGCAAGGTTGCATATGTGCACAACATGGTACACTTGTCTGGTATCCAATTACAATGGCTGGGGGCCCTGGCACACCGATTCTATCTCTCTCTCATAAAAAAATTATTTTTTTTTAATTTTATCCTAGCACTTGGGAAGCTGAGGTAGTTGGATGGCTATGAGTTACAGGTCAGTCTGAAGCTCAAATGAGTTCCAGGTCATCCTAGGCTAGACCCTACTTGGAAAAACCAAATTATTTTAGAGCTAGGCATAGTGGCGCACACCTTTAATCCCAGCAATTGGGAGGAAGAGGTAGGAGAATCTCTATGAGTTCAAGGCCACCCTGAAACTACACAGTGAATTCCAGGTCAGCCTTGGCTAGTGTGACACTACCTTGAAAAAAAACAAATCAAACATAAAACAAAGCTTGGTTGCATTTCCCACTGCCACCATGTACTCGGCAGCATCGTTGGGACTGGAGCTTGTTTAACAGGTATCCCCACAGCTTCTTCTCACATCTCCACTTTGACAGCCCAACAGAGAATGTATAATCAAAGGACGTGATTATACTCCAGGAGGCCAGCTGTTAACACCCTCACTGTTGCAAACTCTGGAGGAAGAAATGTTCCAGTCAGTAATGACAGAGGTAGCAATCTCAGTAGGAAAGTAATGAATGGTCCACACCATGAAGACATGTGTAAGATTTTGTTCTTTAACACTAACAGCAACACAGAATGAATCATTCACGGTGGTGAGGAGACGTAGTGAAGAAAGTGCAATACAAGTAATGGGAAAAAAAAAGTTGTGATTTCTCTCAGGGTCCATAGAATTCAGAGAATGGACTACGTATGATGAGGAAACAGCATGCTCACCTAAACTGTGAGAATACTTCTTATGGACCTTCCTTACAAATAACTTTTCTGGAACTATTTCCTTTGGGATGCCTATGTTAAGCTTGAAAATAAATAAATAAAAATTATTAAAAGCCAGGCATGATAGTACATGCCTTTAATCTCAGCACTCAGGAGGCAGAGGTCGGAGGGTCACAGTGAGTTCAAGGCCACCCTGAGATGACATAGTGAATTCCAGGTCAGCCTGAGCTATACTGAAACTCTACCTTGAAAAACCAAAAAATAAAAATAAAAACTCCTCAAACAAATGTTTCCCATCTGAAATCTAAACAGATTGTTCAGTGGTTAGAAGCACTTGTTAATAACTGTAAATGCTTCATAGTTCCTGCTTTGCTTATAAAAAAGATGTTCTACATATAGGTTTCTATATTAAGGATAAAAAATTAAAATAAATCCTAGCTACAGATGACTGGGCTTCTGTGTGAGAAGAAAAAAACTCAGTAGCAGAGGCCAGTAAGCTAGAAAAGAGATAGAAAGGGAAGTGAAAGGAAGGGAGGGGATACTTAATAGGATGGTATTGTATATATGTAAATAGAAGAATATATTAATGGGGGTGAAAAGGCACAAAATGAGGTCTGGGGGAGAGATTGAGTAAAGGAAAGGTGGAGGGACAGCTAATCAAAATCTAAGAGGATATGAATAAAACATATGTAATCCTACTTTTTTGGACAAAGGAACACTCAGGAGCCATAGATTGTTGCTAGAAAATTTTCAGTGCCAGGGATGGGATATCTTCCAGGGAGTTGTTGGCCAGGGAGGTCCTTGATGCCCCCCAAACGTTATAGGCCATTGCCGAGGCCCTTGGTTTCCCACCAGGAATACATGGTAAGACCCTATTGCTGAAGACTCCATATACTTGGGCTGCAAGGCCACTGAAAAATCTTGGTGGATCTGAGCTGATAACCTCCTCCATGTAGACCAGCTGACAGAAAGCTGGAAGAAGCCATTCTGCATGCAGTTCAATGGGAGAAAGAGAAATCACCAGTGAAGATACTCATCAGTGGACACTGCAAGCCTTATAATTGGCCAACCAAGCCAAATGAGCCAACAGGTGCAATAGTGGCATGTCTGTCATGGTGGAAACCAACGTCCCTCTAATTGGACTGGAGGCCCGCTCCATGGGAGGGGATACATCCCTGATACTGAAAACTTAAAATAGGGGTAGTCATGAGCCCTAGGGGTATAACGTCTGCTGTTGCCTGTCCAAATGTATATACTATGCTTATCAAACTGCCCAGTAAGCACTTCTGTTAATGTTCACACCCTTATATTAATGCTACTTTCACTTTTGATTGAGAATCTTCTCTTTTCAGATGGCAGTGACCTTGGGATAACTCAGAAGGTATCATGGTGATGGAAAAAAATGACCGCAGTGCTCAGTACTGCAGTATCTGTATCATACCTTCCAAGGCTCAGGGTCTAATGCAGAAGAGGTGGCAGAAAGAATGTAAGAGTCAAAGGAAGGGCAGGGCTCCATACAACATGCTCCCTCCAGATACAAAATGGCCTGGATATCCATGGCCTCACAGTGCCTGACACTACCTGCATAAGAGATCCAGACATCAAAAGTAAAAGAGAGACTGATTGAGATGGAGAGGGGTATGTTGGAGAATGGAGTTTCAAAGGGGTAAGTGGAGGGAGGGAGGGCATTACCATGGAGTATTTTTTATAATCATGGAAGTTGTTAATAAAAAAATTAAAAATTAAAAAGACAACAAAAAATAAATAAATAATAAAATTAAACATAAAAAAAGATCAAACAGATGTTCAGTGGTTAGAGATACTTAACAATGGCTATATTCATTTGGTATTTTGTGGTCTGCTCCTAATTTTAGGAAAGTTTCACCTGGAGATTCCTATATCACATATACTGATTTCCTGATTTCCAAAGGTTTTGCTTAATATTTTGGTAACATCCGAGGCTCCATTTTGTCAATATTGTTTCAGACTGAGACATGCTCAGAACCCAAAATGTGTGGCTGAAAAGATCCTATACAGGCATACTTTTCTCTGACCATGGGAACAAGTATAAGGGCCTGTTAGTAAGGACTCAAATTTGTAGGCACTGGGAAGCAAAAGGAGGACATTCCAAGGTTACACTGGGCAGATGGCCTCATCCCTAGGCAAACCTTCTAACGATCTGTTTTCTGGCCATGAAAACAGGTATAGACAGGAGTGACAGTTACAAATTTAGAGTAGCTTAGACTCAGGTTTCAGGTCCTATCTGTAAGAGTAATTAAGTCTATAGACCTCAGGCTTCTAAGTACAAGTTTTAGGGTCCCACTGGTAAGAGTGAAACTCAATGCCTTGGACCCCAAGGTGAAGAAGTACATGAGTCACACTGAGGTAGTTTAAATAGATGGCTCCCAGTATATTCAGTGTTTTATTAGTTTGTAGTTTGCATCTGCAGCCACCTGGCTGGAGGTGGTGTCACTGGGCAGATCTTAAGGTGTGGTGGTGGGTTTAAGATTTCATACTAAACCAGGTGTGGTGGCACACACCTTTAATCCCAGCACTTGGGAGGCAGAGGTAGGAGGATTGCCATGAGTTCAAGGCCACCCTGAGACTCCATAGTGAATTCCAGTTCAGCCTGAGCTAAGAGTGAGACCCTACCTCGAAAAAAAAAAAATTCAAACTAAAGATGTGAAGTGTGCCTAGCTGGAGTTCCTGAAGTGTGCAGTGCTGTGTGGCTTTTGGCTTGTGCTTCTCTCTGTGTGTTTGGTTCTGTGAAGGCAGGCCAGCTTCTTCTGCCATTATGGAACTTCCCCTGGATCTGTAAACTCCAACAAATCCCTTCCTCTATAACTGTGCCTGGTCTAGAAGTTCTGCTCAGCAAACGCAAAGCTGTCTGCTACACACACTGATGTCAGGCGTCCCCACGCAGGTACACTCTTTGTCCTGTTCTCTGGCCACAGGAATGGGTACAGGAAATGAAGAGATATGTCACTTCATAAGAGAACTGAGGATGTACTACAGACATCTAGACTGAGTAGCTAAGCCAGTATTTCTCTTAGTCACCCTAAAGATGGAAAGTCACCTCCAAAATTCCTCAAGAGACCCCCCACCTTCTGTGATACCACTGGAAAAAATTAGACCCCACAACCTCATAACAAGAAACTAGTTTCTTTCTGTCATAGAAACTGTTCACAGTACCATCTAACATATCAAAATAAGTTGCACCAGGCATGGGGGCACATGCCTTTAATCCCAGCACTTGATAGCAGAGGTAGGAGGATTGCTGTGTGTTCAAAGCCACCCTGAGACTACATAGTGAATTCCAAAAAATTTATATATATATATATGGTGGCCACTACAGGACAATTTTAAACACTAAATAATTCTTCAACCTGTTTTCTTTCTTTCTTTCTTTCTTTATTAGTATTTTTTTTATTTATTTTTTTTTGTTTTGTTTTTGTTTGAGGTAGGGTCTTGCTCTAGCTCAGGCTGACCTGGAATTCACTCTGTATTCTCAGGGTGCCATCAAACTCTTGGCAATCCTCCTACCTCTGCCTCCCAAGTTCTGGGAGCCACCACGCCTGGCTCCCTGATCTTTTACTTGAAAAATAAAAGTTCCTTAAGTACAGCTATTTTTTTTAATCTCTGTGACCATCTATACTGCCCCCCTTGATCACCCGTTAAGAAAATGAGTCAAGGTATTTGATCAGGCTACCAACTCCATAAGTGAGACAACTATCAGGCTTTCCTAAAGTGTATATTAGGGTAAAAACAAATATTACCATAGAGACCCTCCTAAATTAATCAGATGATTAAGTTCTTAAAACACCTGGAACATAGGAGCAATCCAATCAGAGGCAAAACCCATCCAAGGCTGTCTAGCAAAGTGGAAACTGCAAAGATAGGCCAAAGCATTCCTGCATCTTACTTTCCAGGGCTCAGTCACCCTAACTGCCTAAAAAATCTACCTGACTCCTTCTCAATCCCATGATTTTAACCACATATATGCACCAGTATGCATATACATGAGATTGCAAAAAGGGATTTTCCCTTCAGGGGTCACTTCGGGGACAGGCTGGCCCTCACAGTGCTTCTGACCAATAAGTGTTTAATCTTTCCTCGTTTCTCTCTCTTTTTACCAGGAACTGCCTGAGCACAAACTATTCACCAGTGGGAAGATACAACAGGAAGGGGGTCCTGAGTTTCTGGCTGTTCCTACCTCAACTTCCTCCTGAGAGACCTTTCTCCCTAATCATTTTGTTTTGTTTTTTTGGTTTTTCAAGGTAGGATCTCACTCTAGCTCAATCCATTATGTAGCCTCAGGGTGGCCTCGAACTCATGGTGATCCTCCTACCTATGCCTCCTGAGTGCTGGGATTAAAGGCATGAGCCACCACGTTCAGCTCTCCCTAATACTTTTGGGGTGAAGAAGGGTGAAAAATTTACCTTCTATAACTGCTTCCTACTGAAATAGAAGAGTTGAAAATTAGGGACATTTTCCCTAGTACTGCCCCTATGGGGAAACTGTCCAGAAGGGTTGGGTAGATGGCTCACTGGCTCAAGGTGCATGCTCTGCAAGCCTGCTGACTGGAGTTCAGACAACTGCCACCCACTTAATGTGGAACACAAGGTGGCACCTGCATCTGTAGTCCTAACATGCCTATGGGAGCAAGATCTCTGGGTCTCTTTTGGGAATTGGCCACTGCAACTGAACTCCAGATGCATGCACCATTTTGTGCATCTGGCTTTATGTGGGTATTGGGAAACTGAACTTGTACCATCAAGCCTTGCAAGGAAGCACCCTTAACCACTGAGCCATATCCCCAGATCAAGAGTCATTTATTTATACACTTAATCTTTCTCTCTCTCTCCCACTCTTTTTTTTTTTTTTTTTTTTTTTTTTTTGTATTTTGAGGTAGGGTCTCACTCTAGCCCAGGCTGACCTGGAATTCACTATGGAGTCTCAGGGTGGCCTCGAACTCATGGCAATCCTCCTACCTCTGCCTCCCGAGTGCTGGGATTAAAGGCATGCGCCACCACGCCCGGCTTCTACTCTTTTGTTTTTAATATATTTTTATTTATTTATTTGCAAGCAGAGAGATAGGAAGGAGAGAGAGAACGGGTTCACCAGGCCCTCCAACCACTGCAAAAACTCCAAATGCATGACCACTGTTTCTTTGGCTTTACTTGGGTACTGGGGACTCAAACCTGAGTCCTTAGCTTCCCTTTGTTGGGTATTTTCCTAAATAAATATAATTTAATAATCCTTTTCAATTTGATTTGCCCAATTTTTTGTTTAACTACAAACATGAACTCAGTTTGGTGTTTAAGGATGTGGTGGTTTGATTCAGGTGTCCCCCATAAACTTAGGTGTTCTGAATGCTAGGTTCCCAGCTGATGGAGATTTGGGAATCAACACCTGCTGGAGGCAGTGTATTGTTGGGGGCCAGCTTATGGGTGTTATAACCAGTGTCCCCTTGCCAGTGTTTGGCACACTTTTCTGTTGCTATTGTCCAACTTATGTTGCCCAGGGGGTGATGTCCACTCTCTGCTTATGCCATCGTTTTCCCCTGCCATTGTGGAGCTTCCCCTTAAGCCTGTAAGCCAAAATACCCCTCTTTTTCTCATAAGCTTATCTTGATTCGGTGATTCTACCAACAATGCAAACCTGACTGCAACAAAGGACATTCTTGGACTCCCCACAAACCCTGATCAGTACATAAATTCATGACAATCTCCTACCACAGTTTCCTGAATCCTGGGGTTAAAGGCATTTGCCACCAAACACATTTAAGCCCTTTAAGCCCTTTTTTTTTTTTTTTTTTTTTTTTTGACATAGGGTCTCACTCTGGCCCAGACTGACCAGGAATTAGCTATGTAGTCTCAGGGTGGCCTAGAACTCACGGCTATTCTCCTACCCTTGCCTCCCGAGTGCTAGAATTAAAGGCGTGCACCACCACGCCCAGCCTCCCATTTAAATTTTTATTTACTCTGATAATACATAATGAATTCCAGGTCAACCTGTGCTACAGTGAGACCCAACATCAAAAATATATATTTATTGACTTATTTATTTGCACATGTGTGTGTTGGGGAGAATGCCAAGGTCTCTAGCTGGTACAAACAAGCGCCCATTTAGCTTTGTGTATATGGTTGGGGAATTCAATTCTGGACTAGCAGGGTTTTTTTTTTTTGGTTTTTCGAGGTAGGGTCTCACTCTGGTCCAGGCTGACCTGGAATTCACTCTGTAGTGTCAGGGTGGCCTTGAACTCACGGCGATCCTCCTACCTCTGCCTCCCGAGTGCTGGGATTAAAGGTGTGCGCCACCACGCCCAGCAGGACTAGGAGGTTTTACAAGAAAATACCTTTAACTGTCAAACTATTTCCTCAGCCTCCCAGTTGTTGAGTGCAGGGAACTGAACCTAGGGTCTCATGCACGCTATGGAAGTACTCTAACACTGAGATTTATTGCCATCCCTAGGCCTATTACTTTCCAAATCTTCCTCTAGATCTTGATTAATAGAGAAACACATGCATTATTACACACACATTTTTTATTTATTAGAGAGGCAGATAGAATGGATGTGCCATGGCCTCCAGCCTCTGCAAACGACTCCAGGCCCATGCACCACCTTGTGCATCTGGCTTACATGGGTCCTGGGGAGTTAATCCTAGGTCCTTCAGCATTTCAGGCAACACCTTAACCTTTAAGCCATCTCTCAAGTCCTATAACACATTAAAAAAAATTTGTGTGTGTGTGTTGTGTATAGTAGGCATGATGTGGTATGTATATGTGTGCAGATTAGGTGCCCCATGTGTGCATGGAAGACAAAGATTGTTGGGTCACCCTCCATCATTTATCCATTTGTTTATTCTTCACTGATTCTGGATCTTTGCCATGGTCATGCCCACTTATGAAAGCACTATAGTTAAAATAGGACTGAGCCAGGTGTGGTGGCACACACCTTTAATCCCAGCACTTGGAAGGCAGAGGTAGGAGGATCACCATAAGTTCAAGGCCACCCTGAGACTACATAGTGAATGCCAGGTCAGCCTAAGCTACAGTGAAACCCTACCTCAAAAAAAGCCAAAATATAAAACAAAATAAAATGACATAAGATCCAACATACAGTAAGTGTTCATACATTAACTAATTTTACTATTATAAATGAATGTAAGACAATTTGTGGTAGTCTGATTCAGATGTCTCCCATAAACTTAGGTGTTCTCCCAGCTGATGAACATCTGGGAATTAACGCCTGCTGGAGGCGGTGTATTGTTGGGGGCCAGTTTATGGGTGTTATAGCCAGTTTCCCCTTGCCAGTGTTTGGCACACTCTTCTGTTCCTGTTGTCCACCTTATGTGGGTCAGGGGTGATGTCCACCTTCTGCTCATGCCATTGTTTTCCCCTGCCATCATGGAGCCTGTAAGCCAAAACAAGCCTCTTTTTCCTACAAGCTGCTCTTGGTTGGATGATTTCTACCAGCAATGGGAACCGGACTGCAACACAATTGTAAAACAAACAAGCACCAAAAAGGCTTGGTGGCACACGCCTTTAATCCCAGCACTCAGGCGGCAGCGGTAGGATTGCTGTGAGTTGGAAGTCAGCCTGGACCTACACAGTGAATTCCAGGTCAGCCTGGGCTAGAGTGAAACCCTACCTCAAAAACAACAACAAAGGCAAACGGCATTTGATCCATAATTAATGTTAGGCTGGAACATACATCAAAATAATAAAAGCTGAGCTGGAGAGATGGCTTAGCAGTTAAGGTGCTTACCAGCAAAGCAAAAGACCCAGATTCAATTCCCCAGTACCCATGCAAAGCCAGATGCACAAGGTGGTGCATGTGTCTCAAATATCTAAAATATTAAAAAATATATATGACAAACCTATATGCAACATTATGCTCAGATTATAGGTGGGTGTCACCGTGCCCAACCTTTATATTATATAGTTCTAATGAACTGTTTAGATAATTGCATTTTGGGTTTTTTTGTTTATTTGTTTTTGGTTTTTCAAGGTAGGGTTTCACTCTAGCTCAGGCTAACCTGGAATTCACCACGTAGTCTCAGGGTGGCCTCGAATTCACAGCAATACACCTACCTCTGCCTTCCAAGTGCTGGGGAAAAAGGTGTGAACCACCACACCTGGCTGTGCTAATTATATTTTTTATAATTGGTTTGATATTTTTTTTATTTTCTTTCAAGGAAGGATCTCTGTTGCAGTCACCTTCATGTTTCTGGCAGAAAACACTGCAGCAAGAGCAGCTTGTGGGAGGAAAGGGATTGCTTCAGTTTACAGACTTGAGGGGAAGCTCCATTATGGCAGAGGGAAATGATGGCATGAGCCAAGGATGGACATCACGTCCTGCCCAATATCAGGTGGACAACAGCAGCAGGAGTGTGTCCCAAAGCTTGCAAGGAGAAGCTGGCTATAACACCCATAAACCTAGCCCCAACAATACATCACCTCTAGGAGGCTCCATTTCCCAAATTGCCACCAGCTGGGGATCTAGCATTCAGAAAACATACATTTATGGGTGACACCTGAACCACACCACTACAGTCTCACAGAAGCCCAGGCTGACTTGGAACTCACTCTGTAGCTCCAGGTTGCCCTCAAACTCACAGCAATCCTACCTCAGCCTCCTGAGCAGTGGAACTAAAGGTGTAGGTGTATGTCACCATGCTCAGGCCTAATGGGTTTAATTTTATTTACTTGCGACAGAGAGAGAGAATGAGCACATCAGGGCCTTCTGCAACTGCAAATTAAATCCGGATGCATGGTCCACTTTGTGCATCTGGCTTTAAGTGGGCTATTGGGGAATTGAACCCTGGCCTTCAGGCTTTGCAAGCAAGTACCTTTAACCACTGAGCCATTTCCACAGCCTGCCCTCTCTCTCTCTCTCTCTCTCTTTGTTTTTTTGTTTTTTGAGATAGGGTCTTACTTTGGCCCAGGCTGGCCTGGAATTCACTATGTAGTTTCAGAGTGGTCTTAAACTCAAGGTGATCCTCCTACCTCTGCCTCCCAAGTGCTGGGATTAAAGGCATGCACCACCACTCCTGGCTCCTCCAGATCTTCTATTTCTTAATATATTTATTTTATTTTATTTTATTTTATTTTTTAAATTTTTATTAACATTTTCCATGATTATAAAAAAAATTCCCATGGTAATTCCCTCCCTCCCCCCTGACACTTTCCCCTTTGAAATTCCATTCTCCATCATATCCCATCCCCATCTCAATCAGTCTCTCTTTTATTTTGATGTCATGATCTTTTCCTCTTATGATGGTCTTGTGTGGGTAGTGTCAGGCACTGTGAGGTCATGGATATCCAGGCCATTTTATGTCTGGAAGGAGCACGTTGTAAGGAGTCCTACCCTTCCTTTGGCTCTTACATTCTTTCTGCCACCTCTTCCACATTAGACCCTGAGCCTTGGAAGGTGTAATAGAGATATTACTCAGTACTCCAGTCACTTCTTTCCAGCACCATGATACCTTCTGAGTTATCCCAAGATCACTTCTATCTGAAAAGAGAAGATTCTCTACCCAAAGAGAGTAGCATTAATATAAGGGTATGAATATTAAGAGAAGTGCTTAGTGGGCAGTTTGATTAGCATAATATATACATTTAGCCAGACATCAGCAGACGTTACACTCCGAGTGCTCATGACTACCCCTATTTTAAGTTTTCAGTATCAGGGATGTATTCCCTCCCATGGAGTGGGCCTCCAGTCCAATTAGGGGGCAGTTGGTTTCCACCATGACAGACATGCCACTATTGCACCCGTTGGCTCATTTGGCCTGGCTGGCCAAATATAAGGCTTGCAGTGTCCACTGTTGAGTATCTTCACTGGTGATATTGATATCTCTTTCTCCCATTGAACTACATACAAATGGCTTCTTCCAGTTTTCTGTCAGCTGGTCTACACGGAAGAGGTTATCAGCTCAGATCCAGCAAGATTTCTCAGTGGAGTCTTCAGCAATAGGGTCTTACCATCTATTCCTGGTGGGAAACCAAAGGCCTCAGCAATGGCCTATAATGGTTTTTGGGGGGATTTGCCATTCTTAAATAAGCTATATTTTGGGCTTGTCATTTGTTGCTTTCTGATTTATAGTGCCTTTGTTTCCTCTTCTGTTGTTCATTAGGGAAGGGTCTCACTTCTTCACAAGCTTGGAACCCTCTACAGACCAGAAATCTTAGCCTCCCAGTTGACAGGATTAAGGGTGTGGGACAAAACACATCCTTAGGGGATAGAGGATAGGGATAGAGGGTTAGAGGATCTGGTTGTCATAATACCTATTCTTGCATAAATACTCTGTGCTTTTTTTCATTGAATGCATACATTGTTTAGTTAAATTTTAGAATCTGCCTGTATTTTGTTCCACTCAGCCTATTTGAATACTCTCATAGCAGGCAGACCCAACACCTAGGGTCACTTTTGTGGCTACTCTGAGAGTCTTAAGAGCCTCACCTAGCACCTTAAGATACTACCCTGAAGATATATAACATCAACTTCATTGATACATCTAATAATACTGCAGATAATTAGAAAATCCAAACATTAAATTAATCCAAGATGCAAAAATTGCTACATCCTAATACAAGAAACACCAAAAATCAAGACAATATAAATCCACCAAAAAGTGAGGTTGATTTAGAAGAAATTCCTGAGAAAGATTTTAAAAGAATTATTATAAATATGTTCAAAGATGTCAAAGAGGAAATCAAAGGATACACAGAAAACCAACTTAGTGAAATAAGGAGGTCAATACAAGACATAAATAAGGAAATAGAAATAATAAAAAACAGTCAGAATTACTAGCAATGAAGAACACAGTCATTGAACTAAAAAACTCTGTAGAAAATCTCACTAGTAGAATGTATGAAGGAGAGGACAAAATATCTAAATTAGAAGACCAGGTGGCTAATCTAATACAGTCCAAAAAAGAGAAAGACAAACCAATAGGAAAGTATGAATGGAAATTTTCAAGATATTCAGGACACTATGAAAAGATCAAAGGTAAGAATTCAGGGTATAGTAGAAGGAGAAGAATTTCACTCTAAGGGCATAGAAGGCATTTTCAACAAAATCAGAAGAAACTTCCCCCAAATTGGGAAAGAGGTGTCAATATAGATACAGGAAGCCTTTAGAACACCAAACAGACAAAACCTAGACAGAACCTCTCCTCGCCATATTACAATTAAACTACCAAACATACAAACCATATATATATATATATATATATATATATATATATATATATATAGTGAAAGCAGTTAGAGAGAAAAATCAAGTCACATACAAAGGGAAGCCCATCAGCATCACAGCAGATTACTCAATACAAACTTCAAAAGGCAGAAGGGTTTGGAATGCTGTATTACAAGTTCTGAAAGATAACAACTGTCAGCCAAGGTTACTTTATCCCACAAAGCTATCCATTCAAATAGATGAAGAAATAAGGGCATTCCACAACAAAAGCAGCTCTACAGAAAATACTTGAAAGAATCCTCCATGCTGAAGAGAAAGAAAAGCACACATATAAGGAACCTAAAAAAAAAAAAAAAAAAAAACTCAAATACTGGTTAACACAAGAAACCAAAGGTAAAATGGGAAGAACTACAAAAAAAATGGCAAAAATAAATACACACCTTTCAATAACATCTCTTAATATCAACGGCCTCAATGCCTCAACCAAAAGACATAGGTTTGCAGACTGGTTAAAAAGCAGGATGCTTAAATTTGTTGTCACAAAGACACTTACCTTTCTATAAAGGATGGGAACTATCTTAGGGTGAAAGGTTGGAAAATGGTGTTTCAAGCAAATGGGTCTAGGAAAAAATCAAGGGTTGCTATACTAACATCTGACAAGGTAGACTTCAGTCCAACATTAGTTTAAAAAGAGGGCTGGAGAGATGGCTTAGCAGTTAAGCGCTTGCCTGTGAAGCCTAAGGACCCCGGTTCGAGGCTCGGTTCTCCAGGTCCCACGTTAGCCAGATGCACAAGGGGGCGCATGCGTCTGGAGTTCGTTTGCAGAGGCTGGAAGCCCTGGCGCGCCCATTCTCTCTCTCTCCCTCTATCTGTCTTTCTCTCTATGTCTGTCGCTCTCAAATAAATAAATAAAAAAAAAAGATAAGGAAGGTAACTTCATATTGATGAAAGGCACACTCCAACAGGAGGACATTACAATCCTAAACATATATGCACAAAACATGGGAGACCTGGAAAATCAAACCTGGGTCCTTAGGCTTTGCAGACAAGCACCTTAACTGCCAAACCATCTCCCCAGCCTTAAAATAAATATTTAAAATTATTTTACTTATTTATTTGAGAGAAAGAGAAAGAAGCAGAAATAGACAGAGAGAGAGAGGGAAAGAAGAGGTGCACCTTGGCTTCTAGCCACTGAAAAGGAACTCCAGATACATGTGCCACCTTGCGCATCTGGTGTTATGTGAGTACTGGGGAATTGACCCTGGGTCCTTAGGCTTTGCAGGCAAATACCTCAACCACTGAGTGATCTCTCCAGTTTTATTATTATTATTATTTTGGGGTTTTTTTTGTTTTGTTTTGTTTTTCCAAGGTAGTGTCTCACTCTAGCTCAGGCTGACCTGGAATTCACTATGTAGTCTCAGGGTGGCCTTGAACTTTTAGTGATCCTTCTACCTCTGCCTCCTGAATGCTGGTGTTAAAGGTTGAGCTACCACGCCTGGCCTATTTTACTTTTTTGTTATTGTTGTTGTTTTGTTTTGATTTTTTTTTTTTTCATGATAGGGTCTCACTCTAGACTAGGCTGACCTGGAATTCATTATGTAGTCTCAGGGTGGCCTTGAATTCATGGCAGTCCTCCTACCTCTGCATCCCAAGTACTGCCTATTTTAATTTTTTAAACATTAAAAAATAATTACAGGAGTCGGGCGTGGTGGCACACGCCTTTAATTCCAGCACTCGGGAGGCAGTGGTAGGAGAATCACCATGAGTTCGAGGCCAGCCTGAGACTACATAGTGAATTCCAGGTCAGCCTGAGCTAGAGTGAGACCCTACTTTGAAAACAAAAAAATTACAGGGCTGGAGAAATGGTTTAGCGGTTAAGGCGTTTGCCTGCAAAGCCAAAGGATCCAGGTTCAACTCCCCAGGACCCACATAAGCCAGATGCACAAGGGGCACATGCATATGGAGTTCATTTGCAGTGGCTACAGGCTCTGGTATGTCCATTCTCTCTCTCTCTCTCATTGCAAATAAATAAATACAATTTAAAATAATAGTAATAATAATAAGTACATAAAGCCGGGCGTGGTGGCGCATGCCTTTAATCCCAGCACTCGGGAGACAGAGGTAGGAGGATTGCCATGAGTTTGAGGCCACCCTGAGACTCCATAGTGAATTCTATGTCAGCCTGGACTAGTGTGAGACTCTACCTCAAAAAACAAACAAACAAAAATTACATATTGCTAGGCATGGTGGTACATACCTTTAATCCCAGTACTTGGGAAGCAGAGGTAGGAGGATTGCTGTGTGTTCGAGGCCAGCATGAGACTACAGAGGGAATTCTAGGTCAATCTGGGTTAGAGCAAGATACTACTTTGACCCTCCCCTCCACCAAAAAATACCTAAAACAAACATAATGCATTGTTTTTTAGAGAGAGAGCACATACATGCCAGGCTCTTTAGCTGATGCAAATGATCTCCAGATACAATTGCTACTTTGTATGTGTGGCTTTATGTAGGTACTTGGGACTTGAAGTAGGCCTGCAAGCTTTGCAAGCAAGCACCTTTAGCTGCTGAGCCATCTTCTCGGTCCTACACTTTGAGACATAAATATATAAAGACTATGCATTCAGAGATCATTTGTATAACTCGTCACTAGGGAAGTTTCTCTGACTAGGTAGAATACTGGAAGCCACAGAAGCAGGCGTAGTGTTCTCTCCTGAGCATGAAGCCTCTCTTGGAGTTTCTTTGCTCCAAATGCCATTTGCATTGATAACTGTCCTCACTTTTTGTGTGGGAGTTAGCCAGAGAGAACATA
This sequence comes from Jaculus jaculus, assembly GCF_020740685.1. Taxonomy (NCBI): domain Eukaryota; kingdom Metazoa; phylum Chordata; class Mammalia; order Rodentia; family Dipodidae; genus Jaculus; species Jaculus jaculus. The sequence continues at coordinate 116,669,788 of NC_059125.1, forward strand.
GTGAGAGCGGCTTCCTTTTTATGGTGTGTGTAATGAAAGAACTGCACCTTCTTAAACTTTAGTTTGAAGAATACAAGTTTGCTTTTAGGGGTTTAATCAATACTAGCCTTTTTAAAAAAATACTTATTTAAGAGAAAGAGAGAGAAGGAAAGAGAAAAAGAAAGAGAGAGAATGGGCATGCCAGGGCCTTTTGCAACTGCAAACGAACTCCAGACACATGCATCTTGTGCATCTGGCTTAAGTGGGTACTGGAAAACTGAACCTGGGTCCTCAGGCTTCCCAGGTAAGTGCCTTCACTGCTAAGCCTCCAGCCCTAAGCTTTTTTTAATGTCAAAGATTTTATAACCTATACTTTTAACTTATACTTTGTTTTTTTTCTTAATATTTTGATACCTGTACTTTTAGAGTTCCTGTCATTTCATTACAACAGGGATTATCATAGCATTCTTTTATATATATATATATATATATATATATATATATATATATATATATATATATATATATATGTTTGTTTGTAAACAGAGAGAGAGAAGGAGGGAGAGGGGAAAGAGGGACAGAAAGAGAGAGAGAGAGAGAGAGAGAATGGGCATGCCAGGGTCTCTTACCACTGCAAATGAACTCCAGACACGTGCCACTTTGCACATTTGGTTTTATGTGTGTACTGGGGAACTGAAATCAGGTCATCTGGCTTTGCAAGCAAGCACTTTTAACTACTGAGCCATCTCTCCAGTCCAGCAGCATGCATTTTTAAGAAAAAAGTATTGGATTGAAGAGATGGCACAAAGATTAACACACTTACCTGCAAAGCCTAAAGACCTGAGTTTGATTCCTCAGTATCACCATAAAGCCAGATGCACGAAGTGGCACATGAATCTGGATTCTGTTTGCATTGACAGGAAGCTCTGTCATGACCGTTCTCTGTCTATCTCTGTTCTCTCTCTCTCTCTCTCTGCTTGCAAATAAACTGGAAAATGGAATGTGAAAGGAATGGAGTGATCCCTCTGTGCAATGTACCAGGACCTCCCTGCATCTTTTGTTTCTAAGTACCTTTGTGATTACATAGCATAGAATGTTTTTTGCCTCAGTTCAAATTATGTGACCTATGTAACCTTGTGACTTCTTGTAATACTACCCCTCCCTTGTTTAACAGTATGTAATTTTGTGGTTTAACTCCCAATCCTGTTCTTACTATAAATAACATGTGATTATTTCAAATAAAAGCTGACACTCCAAAACAGTTCAAGTCTACATCCTGAGATCCCGAACTTTGAGATGCGGACCTGATGTGCCAGCTTTCTTCTTTTCTTTTCTTTTCTTTTCTTTTCTTTTCTTTTCTTTTCTTTTCTTTTCTTTTCTTTTCTCTTCCTTTCTTTTCCTTTTCTTTTCTTTTTACCCAATAAAATTTTGTCTCACATTCTGTGAGTCTATGGTCTTATTGTGCAACAATGGACCCCATAACATGACATTTATATATTGTTTTTCAAGGTAGGGTCTCACTCTAGCTCAGGCTAACCTGGAATTCACTATGTAGTCTTAGGTTGGCCTTGAACTCATGGTGATCCTCCTACCTTTGCCTCCTGAGTGCTGGAATTAAAGGTGTGCATCACCATGCCAGGCTTAATTTTAATTTTTTTTTTCTTGGTGTTTCAGGGTAGAGTCTCACTCTATCCCAGGCTGACATGGAATTCACTATGTAGTCTCAGGGTGGCCTTGAACTCACAGTGATCCTCCTACCTCTGCCTCCCACGTATTGGGATTAAAGGCATGCACCACCACGCCTGGCTCTAAAATATTTCTTAAAAGAAAAAAAATATTAACAACATTGTAAGGTTTTCTTTTGTGGTAGGGTCTCACTCTTTCCCAGACTGATCTAGAATTCACTATGTAGTCTCAGGCTGGCCTCGAACTCACAGTGATCCCCCTACCTCTGCCTCCAAAGTGTTGGGATTAAAAGCATACACCACCATATCTGGCAGTGAGTGAGTTTTGTCTTCTGAAAAATATTTGTTGAAGAATGATACTTCAAGTAGTCAGTTTCTGCAAGAATATTTTTTATCTTATTTATTTATTTGAGAGAGAGTAAGAGGCAGAGAGAATGAGAAAGAGAGAATTGGGGCAGGAGAGATGGCTTAGCTGGTTAAGGTGTTTGCCTACAAAGCCAAAAGACCTAGGTTCAATTCCTAGGATTCATGTAAACCAGATGCACAAAGTGGCACATTCGTCTGAAGTTCTCTCTCAAATAAATAAATAATAAAAGCCCAACCATGTGTGGTGGTGCACACCTTTAATCCAAGCACTTGGGAGGTAGAGGTAGGAGGATAGCTGTGAGTTCAAGGCCAGTCTGACTGAAACTACGTAGAGAATTCCAGGTCAGCCTGGGCTAGAGGGAGACCCTACCTCGAACCCCTCCCCCCCCGGAAAAAGCCAGGTGTGGTGCCGCACCCTTTAACCCCAGCACTTGGGAGGCAGAGGTAGGAGGATCACTATGAGTTCAAGGCCACCCTGAGACTACATAGTGAGTTCCAGGTCAGCCTGGGCTAGAGTGAGACCCTACCTTGAAAAACTAAAGATACATTTTAAAAACAAGTTGTTAAAAAGAGAGAGAGAGAGATCTGGGCGTGGGGGCACACACCTTTAATGCCAGCACTCAGGAGGCAGAGGTAGGAGAATCGCCATGAGTTCGAGGCCACCCTGAGACTACAGAGTGATTTCCAGGACAGCCTGAACTAGAGTGAGACCCTACCTTGGGGGGAAAAAAAGAAGAAGAAGAAGAAGAAGAAGAAGAAGAAGAAGAAGAAGAAGAAGAAGAAGAAGAAGAAGAAGAAGAAGAAGAAGAAGAAGAAGAAGAAGAAGAAGAAGAAGAAGAAGAAGAAGAAGAAGAAGAAGAAGAAGAAGAAGAAGAAGAAGAAGAGGAAGAAGAAGAAGAAGTAGAAGAAGAAGAAGAAGAAGGAGAAGAAGAGGGAAAAAAATGGTACACCAGGGTCTCCAACCACTTTTTGTTTTCTTGGTTTTTCAAGGTAGGGTCTCACTCTAGCCCACACTGACCTGGAATTCACTATGGAGTCTCAGGGTGGCCTTGAACTCAGAGCGATCCTCCTACTTCTGCCTCCTGAGTGCTGGGATTAAAGGCATGCACCACCATGCCCAGCTATTTTTATTTATTCATTTGAGAAAGAGAAAGAGAGACAAAGAGAGAATGAGAGAGCTAGAGAGAAAGAGAGAATGGGCACACCAGGACCTCCAGCCTCTGCAGAGTCCAGATACATGTGCTGCCCCCTTGTGCATCTGGCTTGCACGGGTCCTGGGGAATCAAACCTGAATTCTTTGGCTTTGCTGGCAAGCACCTTAACCACTAACCCATCTCTCCAGCCCTGCAAGAATATTTTGAATTAAATACATATTTTGATATCTAAAAAAATAGTTGGAAATATTTTCCATTTTGTAGAATTTGATGACTATCAAGGTGCCTCAACACTTGCAGACATGATATTTTCTTCTTCTTTTTTTTTAGGCATCATATTTTCTTTTTTATTTTATTTTTTTGTTTTTTTGAGGTAGGGTCTCACTCTAGTTCAGGCTGACCTGGAAACCACTCTGTAGTCTCTGGGTGGCCTCGAACTCACAGCACTCTTTCTACCTCTGCCTCCCGAGTGTTGGGATTAAAGGCGTGCGCCACCACGCCCAGTTTAGGCATCATATTTTCTAAAGTAAAAATACTATGGGGAAGCTGGATGTGGTTGTACACACCTTTAATCTCAGCACTCAGGAGGCTGAGATGGGATTGGCGTGAGTTTGATGCCAGCCTGTGCTACAGTGAGACCCTGCCTCAAAAAACATATACAAAAATACTAAGGGATCTTTAGGTAGATATCAGCGGTAGAATGCTTTGCAGCGTATTCACAACAGCCAAGAAGTGGAATCAATCCAAGTACACATCAACTGATGAACAGATAATGAAAACGTGGCTTGTATGCACAATGAAATAAAAGCAATAAAAGAGGATAAAGTCCTGCCATTTTCAGAAACATGGATGGGACTGAATGTGTTTTGTATTGTGAAGCCTCCATAGTCTCAGGGGCTCTGCTCATTGGCTTTAGGCAGGAACCACAAACGACAGAAATGGAACTTGTTATCTTGTAGTGACTGCAGATGAATGCCAGAGGGCAGTCTTTCCTATGCCACCGCAACTTACATTCCACCTGCACAGAAAGGCACAAGAATCAAATTTTGTCGTTTTTGTTTTTTTGTTTTTTGATATAGGGGTTCACGCTAGCCCAGGCTGACCTATAATTCACTCAGGGTGGCCTCCAATTCAACAATCCTCCTGACTCTGCCTCTCAAATGCTGGGATTAAAGGCGTGCGCCACCACATCTAGCTAAGAATCAGGTTCTAATCAATGAGACTGAAGAATAAAGAAGGCTGCCTCTTTTGAGGCATAATAATGTTTAACGGGCAGGGAGTTGTGGTGCACATCTATATTCCCTGTACTTGGGAGGACAAAGTAGGAGGATCGCTGTGAGTTCAAGGCCACCCTGAGAATACAGAGTAAATTCCAGGTCAGGTCAACCTGGGCTAGAGTGAGACCCTACCTCAGGAAAAAAAAATAATAACATGGGCAGAAGGAATGGCTTAGCAGTTAAGGCGTTTGCTTGCAAAGCCAAAGGACCCAGGTTCAATTCCCCAGGACTCACGTTAGCCAGATGCAAAAGGGGGCGCTTGAGTCTGGAGTTCGTTTGCAGTAGCTAGCGGCCCTGAACGCCCATTCTCTCTTTCTCTCCCTCTTTCTATCAAATAAATAAATAAATAAAAATAAATATTTTTTAGGGCTGGAGAGATGGTTTAGCGGTTAAGCGCTTGCCTGTGAAGCCTAAGGACCCCGGTTCGAGGCTCGGTTCCCCAGGTCCCACGTTATCCAGATGCACAAGGAGGCGCACGCGTCTGGAGTTCGTTTGCAGAGGCTGGAAGCCCTGGCGCGCCCATTCTCTCTCTCTCCCTCTATCTGTCTTTCTCTCTGTGTCTGTCGCTCTCAAATAAAAAAAATAAAAAATTAAAAAAATATTTATAAAAAATTAAATAAATATTTTTTTAAAAAATATTTTAACCAGCATTCAGGAGGCAGATGTAGGAGGATCATTGAGAGTTCAAGGCCACCCTGACTACAGAGTGAGTTCCAGGTCAGTCTGAGCTAGAGTGAGACCCTAACTCAAAAACAAACAAAATAAATTACAAAAAGTATTTAAGCCGGGCATGGTGGTGCACGCCTTTAATCCCAGCACTCGGGAGGCAGAGGTAGGAGGATCGCCGTGAATTCAAGGCCACCCTGAGACTACAGAGTTAATTCCAGGTCAGCCTGGACCAGAGTGAGACCCTACCTCAGAAAACCAAAAAAAAAAAAAAAGTGTTTAACATATTAAATTCATGGGCAACAAACCAGAAAACTATAGTCAAATAAGATTATTACAACATATAAAGCTTCTGTTTCTTAGTCAACAATACTAACATTAAAAAGAAAACATGTGGGACTGGGGAGATGGCTCAGCAGTTAAAGGCACTTGCTTGTAAAGCCCAGGTTCAATTCCCCAGTACCAACATATACAGAGTGTACACATAAAGATGTACAAAGTGGTGCATAGATTGGGAGTTCATTTGCAGTGGCAAGAGGCCCTGGCACTCTCCTCTCTCTTTCCTTGTTAATAGATAGAAGTACATATATTTTAAAAAGTAAAGAGCTGGGTGTGGTGGTACATACCTTTAGTCTCAGCACTCGGGAAGCAGAGGTAGGAGTATAGCTGCAAGTTCAAGACCACCTTGAGACTACATAGTGAATACCAGGTCAGCCTGGGCTAGAGTGAACCCCCTTCCTTGATAAACAAACAAAAGAAAAAAGAAAAATCCGGGTATGTTGACACATGCTTTTAACCCCAGCACCCAGGAGGCAGAGGTAGGAAGATCGCTGGGAGTTCAAGGCCACCCTGAGACTACATAGTGAATTCCAGGTCAGCCTGGGCTAGAGTGAGATCTAGACCTACCTCGAAAAACCAAACAAAAGAATGTTTGTCTGGTGTACATGCGTGGCTGATTTGAACTGAAGACTTTGGAAGCAAGCTTTTTTAAACATTGAGCCAGCTCCTCAGCCATGTGCTAAAACCCTTTTATTCCTATGCACTAGAAACTTTTTTCACTTTGCATTTTTCTTTTTTTTTTTTCTTTTGTTTGTTTGGCTGGTTGTTTTTACGAGGTCTAGGCTAAGGGCCTGGGGCACCAATTTTCTCTCTCTTTGTCTCTCTGTCTCTCTCTAAAAGAAAGACTAAAAAACAAAAATCAACATAGAATTTGATATTTTTGTGTATAATTACATAAGTAATTAATTATGTATTACCTATACATACGGACAGTCTGTACTAATCTATGAGAGCAAGTCTTCCACAGTCAAAATATCTGGTTCAAATTATAGGAATAAAAAATATATAAATGATGATTGCTGATCACATATTATGTATTAGTTATCAAATATTTAAGCCTATGAAGTAGGTATTCTTAGAGTATTGTCACTTTACCCATGAGGACACAGGCCCAAAATCATACTGAGATGAATTTACAATTTGCTTCCAGTATTGTGGCCACCTAACTCATAAATGAATCAATAATAGAATGGTCCATTATTTATGATGTATTTAACAAAAAAAAATCTAGAGTTCCCATTATTAATGACAGGTAAAATTATTTTAACCAGAATCCAGGCATAGCGGCACATGCCTTTAATCCCAGTACTAGGGAGGCAAAGGTAGGAGGATCACTGTGAGTTTGAGGCCACCTGGGACTACATAGTAAATTCCAGGTCAGAGTGGGCTAGAATGAGACCCTATGCTAGAAGAATAAAAAATAGTTTTAGGGCTGGAAAGATGCCCTAGTGATTAAGGCACTTGCCTGCCAAGTCAAAGACCCAAGTTGGGAGTCTCCAGGACCCATGTTAAGACAGATGCACAAGGTGGCACATGCGTTTGGAGTTCATTTACAGTGGTTAGAGGCCCTGGCAGGCCCTTTCTCTCTCTTAAATAAATAAATAAAATGTTTTTAAAATATGTTATATAATAATTATAATGGTATAATAATTATAACTATAATTATATAATTACAATTATATAATTGTAATATTTTTAAAAGCCATCCTGCTTGCAGTTCAATGGACGAGAGAGAAAACACCAGTGAAGATACGCAACAGTGGACACTGCAAGCCTTATATTTGGCCAGCCAGGCCAAATGAGCCAACGGGTACAATAGTGGCACGTCTGTCATGGTGGAAACCAACTGCCCTCTAATTGGACTGGAGGCCCACTCCATGGGAGGGAATATATCCTTGATACTGGAAACCTACAACAGGGTTAGTCATGAGCCCTAGGAGTGTAACGTTTGCTAGTGTCTGGCTAAATGTATATATTATGCTCATAAAACTGTTCAGTTAACACTTCTCTTAACATTCATATCCATATATTAATGCTACTCTCACTTTTGGTAGAGAACTTTCTCTTTTCAGATGGCAGTGTCCTTGGGATGACTCAGAAGGCATCATGGTATTGGGAAGAAGTGACAGAGGAGTGCTCAGCACTGCAATATTTCTATCACACCTTCCAAGGCTCAGGGTCTAATGTGGAAGAGGTGGCAAAAAGAATGTAAGAGCCAAAGGAAGGGTAGGACTCCTTACAACATGCTCCTCCAGACACAAAATGGCCTGGATATCCATGACCCACAGTGCCAGATACTACCTGCACAAGACCATCATAGTAGGAGGTAAAAGATCATCACATCAAAATAAAAGAGAGACTGAGATCGGGAGGGGATATGATGGAGAATGGAGTTTCAAAGGGGAAAGTGGGGGAAGGGAGGGCATTACCATGGGATATTGTTTACAATCATGGAAGTTGTTAATAAGAAATAAATTAATTTTAAAATTTTTTAAATATTTTATTTGCACGTATGGGTGTGTGTGTGCATGTGTGCTCTTGAGCCAGGGTCTCTTGCTGCTGGAAATGAACACCAGTCTCTTATGGCACTTTTTGCCTCTGACTTATGTAGGAAGTTTGAGAACTGAATGCAGATTAGCAAGATTTATAAGCAAGTGCCTTGAACAACTGAGTCATCTTTCCAGCCCTTGATTTGTGTGTGTGTGTGTGGAGACAGGGTTTTACTATGTCCCTAAGGCAGGTTTAGAAATTGAACATGTAACCCAAACTGGCCTCTAACTTGGGATCAGTCTGTCTTCACTTCTGGAGTCCTTTAGAATTTCAGGTATGTGCCATCATGGCAGGCAGAACACATATTATCCTCTTATCCTGCAGAATGGAAAATGGGAGCCCTAACAGGTAAATTTCACAAGCCACACAATTGGGAAGTGTTTATTAGAAGAGCCATTTTGTTGGATCCAGAATGCTCTTTCTAGCCTGCTTTTTGTGCTATCTAAATTCATCATCTATAGCAATACAAGAAATAAGACATTGATTATATTTTTGCTTAAGATGTAATTTTATTTTTATTTATTTATTTGGGAGAGGGAAAGAGGCAGAGAGAGAGAGAGAGAGAATGGGCATGCCAGGGCTTCCAGCCACTGCAAATGAACTCCAGATGCATGTGTCACCTTGTGCATCTGGCTTACATGGGGACTGGGTAATCGAACCAAGGTTCTTTGTCTGTGCAGGCAAGCGCCTTAACCATTAAGCCATCCCTCCAGCCCTTAAGATGTAATTTTTTTTTTTTTTGTATTTTCTTGGCAAGGTCTCACTGGTCACTTGGTAAGGCTGACCTGCAATTCACTATGTAGTCTCAGGGTGGCCTTGAACTTTTGGTGATCCTTCTACCCCTGCCTTCCAAGTGCTGGGATTAAAGGCATGCACCACCACACCCGGCTTCTTTTTCTCTTTCAAATAAATAAAAAATGGTCTTTTTAAATTACATCTTAAAGCCAGGCATGGTGGCGCACCTCGAAAAACAAAAAAAGAGAGAAAAATATTAATATGGGCATTCCAGGGGCTCTTGCCCCTACAAATGAACTCCAGACACATGTGCCGCTTGGTTCATCTGGCTTTATGTGGGTACCAGGGAATATAACCCAGAATGTTGGGCTCCACAAAAAAATGCTTTTGGACTGGAGAGATAGCTCAGTGGTTTGAAGTGCTTGCTTGAAAGCCTGATGGTCAGAGTTCAATTTTCCTGTACCCATATAAAACCAGATGGGTACTGGGCAATCAAACTCCAGTTGTTAGGCTTTGCAGGCAAGAACTTTAACCACCAAGCCATCTCTCTAGGCCTTTATTAACGCTTGAGACAATCTAATGTAGCCTTTGAACTTAATATGAAGCTGAGGATGACCTTGAACTTTTGTCCTCCTGCCCCTACTTCCCAAATGCTCAGGTTACAGGTGTGTGCCACAACAGGTTTACGTGGTGCTTCGTGCATGCTGAGCAAGCAGTCCACCAACTGAGCTGGTTTTGAGAATTCAAATAAGTAATTTTAAACATATACTTGTTGCTGTGGTGTGTGTGTTCATGGTATATGCATCTTTGTATGCAGATGTAATGTGAGACTATGTAGTATGATGTAGATGAGACTATGTAGTCTCAGGATGTCCTCAAACTCATGATGATCCTACCTCTGCCTCCCAAGTGCTGGCATTAAAGGCATGCACCACCATGCCTGGCCCGCCCCCTTTTTGGCTTTTCAAGGTAGGGTCTTGCTCTCTATCTCTATCCCAGGCTGACCTGGAATTCACTATGTAGTCTCAGGATGCCCACGAACTCATGGTGATCTTCCTGCCACGATGTCTGGCTCCACCCCTGCCAACTCACAGTGATCCTACCTCCACCTGTGAGTGCTGGGGTTAAAACCACCACACCCAGATTCTAATCCTCATTTTTTTTTCTTTTTGGCTTTTCAAGGTAGGGCTCACTCTAGCCCAGGCTGACCTGGAATTCCCTATATAATATCAGGGTGGTCTTGAACTCACGGTGATCCTCCACCTCTGCCTCCCGAGTGCTTTCCCTTGTGCAGCTGGCTTACGTGGGTACTGGAGAATTGAACCAGGATCCTTTGGCTTTGCAGGCCTTAACCTTAACCGCTATACTATCTCTCCAGCCCTATTGTTTGTTTGTTTTTGGTTTTTCAAGATAGGGTCTCACTCTGGCCCAGGCTGACCTGGAATTCACTATGTAGTCTCAGGGTGGCCTTGGACTCACAGTGATCCTCTTACCTCTGCCTCCCGAGTGCTGGAATTAAAGGTGTGTGCCACCATGCCCAGCTTATTGTTTGGTTTTTTGAGGTAGGGTCTCGTTGTAGCACAGGCTGACCTCACACTTACCTCTTGCCTTGGCCTCCTGAGTGCTGGAATTAACGAATTGTGCCATCACACCTGCGGTTTTTCTTTTGTTTGTTTTGTTTTGTTTTTCTAGGTAGAGTCTCACTCTAGCCCAGGCTGACCTTGAATTCACTATGTAGTCTCAGGGTGGCCTTGAACTCACGACGATCCACTTACCTCTGCCTCCCCCATGCTGGGATTAAAGGCATGTGCCACCAACTCCAGTCAATTTTTTTTTTTTTTTTGGTTGTAGCACCTCAATGTAGCCCAAGCTGGGACCTATTTTTTTTACTATGTAGTCTCAAATTCAGTGATACTCCTACCTCATCATCCTGAGCACTGAGACTAAAGGTGTGCACCACCATGCCCAGGCCAGTATTTACTTTTTTCCACCTGTTGAATTCTTTTGAGAGAGAAAAAGAGGCAGATAGAGAATGGGCCCAACAGGGCCTCCAGCCTCTGCAAACGAAATCCAGACACATGTGGCACTTTGTGCATCTGGCTTTACATGGGTACTGGGGAACTGTCCTTAGGCTTCACAGGCACCTTAATTGCTCAGCCACCTTTCCAGCCCTGCAGGAAGTTTCTATATATTGCTGAAGCCAAGTTGGCATTCACTCAGACTAGCTTGTAAATTTGAAGAGGCCAATTGCTATCCCCAGTGTAACTTCTAAAAAGTATTTGCACATGTGTGTATGTATGTACCAGGGTCTCATTGCTGCAAATGGAACATAAGACACACATACCACTTTTTGCATCTGGCTTTATCTGGGTGCTGGGGAACTGGACTAGGGTCAATAGTTTTTTGCAACAAGAACCTATACACTAACTTGTCTCTCCCCAGCTCCTCCATGGTTACTCGTAAGAGAATAACTACAAGAATATGCTGGAACATAAATGAGAAGGGAATCAAAATAATATCCTCCCCCCAAAAAATAAACATAAAGGGCAGATTTACTTATTCTCTCCTGAGTTTTTCCCATGTATATATCAGTATAGATGCTATTAAAACTTATGTTTTTCTCGTTAGCCTGCTTCTTATGACAGAGATTCATCCAAATTAAGAACCACAAAAGACAGAGGCTGGAGAGATGGCTTAGCAGTTAAGGCACTTGCCTGCAAGGCCAAAAGACCCAAGCTGAATTCCCCAGGACCTGTGTAAGCAAGATGCAAAAGGTGGCACAAGCATCTGGAGTTTGTTTGCAGCAGTTGAAGGCTCTGATGTGCACATTCCGTAGCTACCTCTCTCTCTCTCAAATAAAAATAATCATAAAAAAAGGTTAAGACAGGCCATCCAAGACTAAGGCCTAATAAGGTTAGAGAGAACATTGTTTTTCCTCCCCTAAATTGCAGATCAGGATGGGTTATTTCTGGACCCTTGTTCATCCTAGAGACTATTAAGAATCCTGTAAATATTGACAGAGGTCATGGGTAAGGATTAGTACCAAAGTACCATTCAGATTGCTGCCTACTGTGCCTAGTTAAGATGGTCAGTTTCTCGTCTCTTCCTTTCCCACTTCAGATCATTGGGAGGAAAATCTGTAAAAATTAATTCCTTGGATTTGTGCCTCTAGTTTGGGAATAACCATTATTTTTTCCCCAAGAAACAGCCATTCCTTTCCTATTTGTCTCATTTCATGTCCTCAGACCTTACTAGATTTCTAAACACCATCACAGGTTATCAGAGCTTTAACCACTGACACATCTCCCTAACCCCAAATCTCTAATTTCAAAAGGCAGAGATTGGCAAGACAAATTTTAAAATATGACCTAACTTCCTTAAGTTCATGCACACACCTTTAGTCCCAGCACTCAGGAAGCTGAAGTAGGAGGGTTGCCCTGAATTTGAGATCAGTATGTGGCCTCCCTCTCTATTTTTAAATAAATAAAAGTATTTAAAGAGTGAGTTTCAGGGCTGGACAGATGGCTTAGTGGTTAAGCACTTGCCTGCTCCTAAGGACCCCAGTTCGAGGCTCAATTCCCCAGGACCCACGTTAGCCAGATGCACTAGGGGGCGCACGCGTCTGGAGGCCCTGGTACGCCCTTTCTCTCTCTCTCTCTTTCACTCTCAAATAAGTAAGTAAAAATGAACATTAAAAAATATTTTTAAAGAGTGAGTTTCAGGTCAGCTTGGGCTAGAGTGGGAACCTACCTCAAAAAAAAAAAAAAAAAAAACTGGGCGTGGTGGCTCACACCTTTAATCCCAGCAGTCAGGAGGCAGAGGTAGGAGGATCACTGTGAACTCAGTGAATTCCAGGTCAGGCTGGGCTAGAATGAAACCCTACCAAAAAAAAAAAAAAAGGGAAAAATAAAATCTATTAGGAAGCTACAAGTTGGGCTGGAGAGATTGTTCAGCAAGTAAGGCACTTGCCTACAAGGCCTAACAACTCTGGTTCAATTCCAGATGCACAAAGTGGCACATGCATCTGGAGTTGATTTGCAACAACTAGAGACCCTAGAACACACATTCTATTTCTCTCTCAGACTGCAAATAAAAATATTTAAAGGCCAGGTGTGGTGGCGCACGCCTTTAATCCCAGCACTTGGGAAGCCACCCTGAGACTACAGAGTGAATTCCAGGTCAGCCTGAGCTAGAGTGGGACCCTACCTCGAAAACAAAGTGACACATGTATCTACACTGGCAGGAGGCCCTGTTGTGCCCATTCCCTGGTAACACGTGTTTTTGTTTTATTGTATTATCTTAATTGTGTTTGTTTGTTTTGAGGTAGGGTCTCACTCTAGCCCAGGCTGACCTGGAATTCACTCTGTAGTCTCAGGGTGGCCTTGAACTCATGGCAATCTTCCTACCTTTGCCTCCTGAGTGCTGGATTTAAAGGTGTGCGCCACCACACCCAGCTGTGTTTATATTTTTGGACTCTGAATTCCATTACTTTCATCTATATTGTTGGGTCATTAACCTAAAACTACATATAACTTGCAACTTCTTTTTCCTTTTTTATTTATTTATTTGAAATGGAGAGGGAGGACAGGTGCACCAGGTACTCCAGCCACTGCAAACGAACCCCAGACACGTGAGCCCCTTGTGCATCTGACTAATGTGGGTCCTGGGGAACCGAGCCTGGGTCCTACCTTTGCCTCCCGAGTGCTGGGATTAAAGGTGTGTGTCATCAAGCCTGGCGTGTGTCACTTTGTACATCTAGCTTTATGTGGGTACTGGAGAATTGAACCCAGGCCAGCAGGCTTTGCAAGCAACTTTAACCACTGAACCATCTCCCCAGCCCTCAATTAATTTAAAACAAGGATGGTGACTCAACAGTCTCTTCTGCAAATCGTGCTGGGACAATTGAATATCCACATGCAAAAGAATGAAGGAGCCTAACCTCATGACAATTTGCTCAAAATAAACCAAAATCTAAATGTAAGGAATTTAAGTACAAAATCTTTAAACATACAGCTAAATCTAAAATGTTAAGGATCTCAGATTTGCCAATGGTTTCTTAAATACAACATGGAAATCATAAGCAACAAAAGTAAAAAAAAAAAAAATTGACTGGATTCCATTAAATTAAAAACTTTTGCACAAAGGAAACTACCAAGTGAGTGAAAAGACAACTAATATAAACTGGAGAAAAATATTAGCAAATGATTCCATCTGATAAGGGACTATCTAGTAGTTGAATATAAGGAGAACCATTATAATTCAGTAAAAAAAAGATAAACACTATTTAAAAATTGCCAAGCTGGGACTATTGTTAGACCTTTTCAAAAGATTCTAAAGGGAGATTGGACATAAGAGCATGTATGACAATATCACAACAAACCCCATTTTTCTTTGTTTTATTCGAAGTCTCACTCTAGTCCAGGCTGACCTAGAATTCACTATGTAGTCTCAGGGTGGCCTCGAACTCACAGTGATCCTCCTACCAGTGCCTCCTGAGTGCTGGGATTAAAGGTGTGCACCTCCACGCCCGGCTAAACCCCATTAATTTGTACAATTAGTATATGTTAATAAAAATTTGAAAAAAGATGGGTTTGGTGGTGCACATATTTAATACCTGCACTCAGGAGCAGGAGGAGGATCACTGCGAATCTGAGGCCAGCCTGGGACTACAGAGTGAATTGCATGTCAGCCTGGACTACAGTGAGACCCTACCTTGAAAAAACAAAAGGCCAAACAAGGCTGGATATGGTGGCACATGCCTTTAATCCCAGCATTCAGGAAGCTAAGATAGGAAGATCACCATGAGTTTCAGGTCAGTGTAGGCTGGAGTGAGACTTTGCCTCAAAAAAAATGCCCATAACAATATGAAAACATTCCCAAAGAAATGTACAATGTTGGGCTGGAGAGAGATGGCCTAGCAGTTAAGGCCTGCAAAGCCAAAGGACCTCGGTTCAGTTCCCCAGGACCCACATAAGCAAGGGGGTGCATGCATCTGGAGTTCATTGGCGGTGGCTGGAGGCCCTGGTGCACTATTTTCTCTCCCCCACTCTGTCTCTTTCTCTCTCTCAAATAAATAAATAAAAAGAAACGTACAATGTCCAACAAGCACATGTCCTTAAAGAAATGAAATCCCCAACTTTAATTACCACTTCACACTCCCTAGAATGGCAATAATAGTAATAATAATAACTATAAACCACCATGGTGGTACATGCCTTTAATCCCAGCACTTGGGGGGGCTGAGATAGGAGGATTGCTGTAAGTTTGAGGCCAGTATGAGCTTAATTCCAGGTCAGCAAGGGCTAGAGTGAGACTCTATCTTGAAAAACCAAAAATTAAAAAAAAAGAACTAGAAATCATTAAGTAATTAGGAAGATGTAGAGAACCTGGAACACTTGTACATTGCTGGCATAAATGTACTCTGGTGATTCCATGATAAGCACAGAATTACCAAAGTCCAGAATTTTATTCTACACATATTTCAAACATTCTGAAACAGAGAACTGAACAAGCATTTTATATATAAATCTTCACAGCAGCACTGCAATAGTCAAAAAGGAGAAACAGGGCTGGAGAGATGGCTTAGCGGTTAAGCGCTTGCCTGTGAAGCCTAAGGACCCCGGTTTGAGGCTCGGTTCCCCAGGTCCCACGTTAGCCAGATGCACAAGGGGGCGCACGCGTCTGGAGTTCGTTTGCAGAGGCTAGAAGCCCTGGCGTGCCCATTCTCTCTCTCTCCCTCTACCTGTCTTTCTCTCTGTGTCTGTTGCTCTCAAATAAATAAATAAATAATTAAAAAAAAAAAGGAGAAACAACCCAAATGCTTAACACTTAAATGGATATACTGTGGAGTGTGTATATAAATACATAATTATCATAAAAGAACTGATATTTACATATATACATATATATGGATGAGTCTTGAAAACGCCATGTTAAAGAATTCTGATTCCATGGGCTGGAGAGATGGCTTAGCGGTTAAGCGCTTGCCTATGAAGCACAAGGGGGCGCACGCATCTGGAGTTCGTTTGCAGTGGCTGGAGGCCCTGGCGCGCCCATTCTCTCTCTCCCCCTCTATCTGTCTTTCTCTCTATGTCTGTTGCTCTCAAATAAGTAAATAAAAAATGAACAAAAAAAAATTCTGATTCCAATATCCAGACTAAGCGAATTCCCAAAGAGATTAGTGGTTTCTAATGGCTGAGTAAAGAAAAAATAGGAAATAACCACTTAACAGTGGTTACTGGGTTTCCATTGGAGTTGATACAAATGTTCTCAAAGTACACAGTAGTGATGGTTGCTCAATGCTGTGGATGTATTAAATGTTGAAATTGTATACATTAAAATGAGCAGTGTTAAATTATAAGTTATGTGTAGTTTATCTGAGCAGAAAGTTAACAATTGAAATGTTTGAAATGGTTTTAAGAATTAAATGGATGAAAGATCTGTTTTTATTGCTTGCAAAACTATTAAGTTCTGATGTGTCTAATATAATTTGTAAATATAAAAGTAGATAATGTGTCCATTCAAAAGGAAATACTTTCTACTAACAAGGAAAAAAGAAAAAAGTGTATCATTTGAACCAGTTCACTATTCAAATGTAAAGCAAGTTCTCTGTAGGCAACTGGAAAATACTCATTTATGAAGCATTAGCAAAGGACATTTATTTTCAGGCTGACTTGGAATTCACTATGTAGTCTCAAGGTGGCCTTGAACTCATGGCAATCCTCCTAAGTGTTGGGATTAAAGGCCTGCCCCACCATGCCTGGCTAAAAGGACATATAGTATATATGCAAATTCCCACTAACTGTGGTCTTTTTTCTGTGTCTTTTCATCTTCTCCTTTGTGTGTGGGGTGGTTTATAAGGTAGGGTCTTGCTCTAACTCAGGCTGGCTGACCTGGAATCCACTATGTATGTTGTCTCCGGTTGGCCTCGAACTCACAGCTATCCTACCTACCTCAGCCTCCTTGAGTGCTGGGATTAAAGGCACGCACCAGCACACCTGGCTTGGTCTTTCTTCTTAATGAGCAATTTTATACAAAAGGGAGAATGAAATATGTTCATAACACTCTTGCCATGTGCAACATTAAACAAAGTGCTCACTGAAACTAAAAAGATGTATGGAGCAAGACACATGGTGTAATATATCTGTAATCCCAGCACTTTAGAGAGTAAGGCTGAAGGATCACAAATTCGAAGCCAGCCTAGATTACATGTGAATTTCAGGCTAGCCCAAAATACATAGCAAAACCTTGCTTCAAATAAAGGAAAAAAAATGGACACTCTGGCTAAATGTATGCTTATCAAACTGCCCAGTAAGCACTTCTCTTAATGTCTATACCCTTGTATTAATGCTACTCTCACTTTTGGTAGAGAATCTTCTCTTTTCAGATGGCAGGGACGACTCAGAAGTTATCACGGTGCTGGAAAGAAGTGACTGGAGTGCTCAGCACTGCAGTATCTCTATCACACCTTCCAAGGCTCAGGGTCCATTGCAGAAGAGGTGGCAGAAAGAATATAAGAGCCAAAGGAAGGGTAGGACTCCTTAAAATGTGCTCCCCCAGACACAAAATGGCCTGCATATCCATGACCTCGCTGTATGTGACACTACCTACACAAGACCATCGTAATAGGAGGAAAAGATCATGACATCAAAATAAAAGAGAGATTGAGATGGGGAGGGGATATGATGAAGAGTGGAGTTTCAAAGGGAAAGTGGGGGGGAGGGAGGGTATTACCATGGGATATATTTTATAATCATAGAAGTCGTTAATAAAAATTTGAAAAAATATGGACACTAAGAGTAAGTAATAAAGTTCTTAATCTCACAGACATAGACACTTTCACAGAATAAACTGATTTCCTGAACTGTATAGACACAACCATCTGTGGCGTGAAGTTCCAGACCATGGCAAGACATTGCATGAAGACTGTACTGCAGACTCAGCAACAGTTACAACGACATCCAGAAACATTTAGTCAGCATTTTGCCCAGAACACAAACTATTAACAGAAAAAGATCAGTGCCCAAACTAAAAAAGCATATATTTTTTATTTGTCCTCTCAGTTTAAATACAGACTAGTTCCATCTTGACATCATGAAACCATTTGACCCGAGGACTTAAAAGAAACAACGTTTATACTTGTAATTGACTTTTCTAAGATAACATTTAAGAATAATCACCTACCTTGAGTATTTTAGGAAATTTAACCTTTTAACTATTCCCTCCCCCTCACAGTTATCCTCAAAACTATGACAAAAAAAGAGAAATTATAAAAATACACAAATGTGAATTGTCAAAAGTGAAATAAAGAATTAAGGAAATCATTACAAAGATTTTAGTTAAATCCTGTTTTTTTTTTTTAACTTTCTCGCAATATTTGGATTTTAAAGATCTTCCCCAGAAGTCTTTTTTTTAAATAAAAGTTTTATTGGAGAAAAATAGAACCACCACATACACAGGGAAAAGAACACAAAATTCAACTGTTACAGAAACAAATGAAACTCACAATTATCAAATGTTGTTTGCAATTACTTTTCAATTTCTTACAAAGAGCTTCCCTTAATATGTCTTGCAAATTTTTCAGCTGAAATAAGCATCAAGTTTCTAAAGAATTAAGGGAAATGGACCCGCTTTTCAAGACAATGAAGGTGGTATCAAGAGCCTTTTAGTAGGAACAACTCTATGTAAAAATGAAGAGCAACTCGTGAGTGGTGTAATAGGCTGATAGCCCAGAGGCCATCAGGGCTGAGTTAGAACACTGATATAGAAGGTCTGGTAAACAAAGGAACCACATTTCCTTGTCAGATGAGCTCCTGTAGGGAAACCAGGGAGGAGCCAAAGAAATATACGCACTGGCTGCTCAAAAAAGAATTAGGCTGGATTCTAAATACTACATATAGTTAGATAACAGTGTGCAAGTGGATGCAATTAGAGAGAAACAGGCAACTTAAAAAAAAAAATAACAGCTGACCACAGGTCTTTGAGAACTCAAGAAAATAATCAACAGTAGACACAAGAGTCCCAAGTCTCCTAAGCTAAAGGTTTGAACCCAGGAATTCTCCCTAATGGCTCCAAAGAGGTAAGGACATATGCAGTTGTAAAAAGCATTAAATTCTAATTAAAAAAAAAAAAAACACACCACACCAAAGTGTCTACTTCTCTTCCATGATCAATTCCCTTCATGGAAAAAAAAAAAAAAAACAAAAACCTGGAGAAAAAGCAAAACCCTGCTGATGATAAAAGAGAAGCCTTTAACTCACATTTGCAAGCTGAATAACAACACTTATGAACAATTTGGGGACATTATCCTCAAAAGCAGGTGTCCAGTGGCTATGAGAACTCTTAAATTCAAGCAACTTGAAATTTTCAAATACAGAGTAAGAGAAATGAGAGAAAAATCTTTAGATGTAGGGTTTCTGGAAGTTAGAATAAGGATGATAGCTCCTTATTTCACATAGACAAAAACTGGGATGCTTCCAAGAAAAAAAAATATAGAGGAAACTGGAATGCGAATCCTAGGAAGCTTGTAACATTCTATGATTGGTCCAAGTTAGACAAACTGTCCAAACAATATTTAAAGACTAAAGCATGTTGAAAACTAATTGGTAAATTTTTGCTCATGTAATAATTTACAAAACATAATTTTGGTCTCTCATGTTTTCATTTTGTATTCATTTTTCATATAAAGAAATAGTTGGTTTTTTTCCTTCCTCTTTATGTTCATCTAGGATAGCAATTTTTGCTTCTAGTTATTTTTTATAAGTACCTGTTAATCAGCACAGCAAACTTGGTGCTAATCCATATATGCACATCCCATACTTACAAGAGGAAAATTTTAGGATGTGAATATACAAGGTATTATGTAAGTAACTGTCGCCCTTCTTGAAAACTTGTTTCCAAAGATTTTTTTTTAAATATCCCTTTCAGTGTAACAGAATGTTATCAAGTAAAATATCAATACCTATGACAACATATGTTTCTTTCCAAGGGAAACCATGAGACAGGTGAACAACCAAGTCCAGGGTGGTTTTTCTATGATAAATACATCCAGAACTCTGTACAGTAAATAAAGTTTGCATGCAGTTTAAGTATTTTTAAATGACTTTTAAGCAAATAAACCTTTTGCTTCATTAATGGTGTATAAGAATCCCCCCCGCCCGTTTAATAGCCATAGGGATCTCTTCCCCAGTTCCAAAAAGGAATCATGAAGACCGAGTACTTTCTTAAAAAATGTTCTGCACATCATACTAAATAACATGCAAAGAGTTCAACAACATTCTTCTTAAAGTATTACTCTTTAAAATGGGCATGTTAACCATTGAGAAAAGTCCACTCAACTATTTCCATTACACTGCTTCATTTGGTCATCGGAAGTATAAAAGAAGTCAAATAATATAGGATCAACAAGTTAGTTTATCCACTGGCTACTGCATATGACAACAAATGCTCCAAGGCCAACTTTCTATGCAATATAGTTGTACTGGTTTGGATTTTCTTTATCTCTTTCCATGTAGTCCCGGTCAATTAAGGATTCTATTCTCTTCTTAAGGTCAGCAGGCTGTAAGAGAAGACACATTTTCAATGTAAAGCTCATAATCATTAGCATAAACCCACTTCTCAATGCCCCACTAAATGAGAGCAAGGGTCAAGTGAAGTAGCACCTATAATTCTAGCTTAGAAGGCTAAAGTAGGGTCACAAGTCTAAGGCGGGCCTGAGTTATAGTTTTATAGTGTTATATAATATTGCCTGTTCTATTTTTTTTTCCTTTTTTTTTTTTTTTTGTTTTTCAAGATAGGGTCTCCCAGCCCAGGCAGACCTAGAATTCACTCTGTAGTCTCAGGGTGGCCTTGAGCTCACAGTGATCCTCCTCCCTCTGCCTCCCGAGTACCGGGAGGAAAGGTGTGCACCACTGTGTCTGGCTGTCTATTCTATTTTAAAGAGATCTGAGAACCAGCTACTTTCTGTACTATTAAATACAAAGACTAAACTTATAACCTCACATGAAGGAAATAATGCTATTTAGTTCAATGAAGATAGTTTGAAAGGTAAGTATACCTTTGCTAGCAAAAGGAGAAAGTTCTCCATGTGAGTTTTCATTTTTATGAATTCAAATTTAAAATGTAGCTAGAAGGCGGACTGTAGAGATGGCTCAGCAGTTGTGTGATTCCTGCAAAAGCATGAGGGCCTTAAACCCTCCAAGTCTGAATCTCTAGATCCATATAAACAGGAGGGCATGGCCACATGCGTGTAGACCCAGTTCTGCCAAGAGGAGCACAGAACAGGAAATCACCTGGGCTTAGGAAAAAACAGCAAGCCCTGGTATGAGTAAGAAACTGGCTCAAATAAGGGGCTGAAGCCAGGTGTGGTGGCGCACGCCTTTAATCCCAGCACTTGGGAGGCAGAGGTAGGATCACCCTGAGGTCAAGGCCACCCTGAGACTACATAGAGAATTTCAGAGACCCTACCCTGAAAAATGAAAAATGAAAAAAACAAAACAAAACAAAACAAAACGGGGGGGGGGGGCTGAAGAGTGATAGAGCAGGCCACCACAGGCACGTGCCTCCCCATGGGGCAATGCAAGGGTACATACATGTGCATACATACACACACCACTCAATAAATAAGAAAAAGTACACACTGGTCACGGTAGTACAATACTGTAATCTCAGTACTTAGGAGGCAGAGGTAAGAAGAATCTAAGTTTGATATTGGTCTGGACTACATAATAACACTATCTCAAAAAACAAATAAATAACTAAAGTAATTAACACATTTAAAAATGTATAGAGGCCAGGCGTGGTGGTGCACGCCTTTAATCCTAGCACTTGGGAGGCAGAGGTAGGGGGATCACCATGAGTTCAAGGCCACCCTGAGACTCCATAGTGAATTCCAGGTCAGCCTGGACTAGAGCGAGACCCTACCTCAAAAAAACCTGTATAAAGGAAATCATTATATAAAAGTAGAGGTACTGTACTGAGCCTGGTGTCACAGGCCTGCACTCTTTGGATGGCTGAGGCAGGAGGATTGTTGAATTTAAGACCTACCTGGAATACAGAATAAGTTCAAGGACAGCCTGAAGAACTTAATGAGATCCTATCTCAAAAAGAAGGGAACAGAGCCTAGCATAGCTCCCCAGTAGTAGAAGACTTTCCTCAATTGTGTGAGGACCTGGTTTACATCCCCGGCACCATGCACACTTGAGCAAAACATACTACATGAAATGACTTTATAAATGAAGGAGCATATCACAATAATTCATATCTGTATGTTTCTAGTTTAATGTAAAATTTAACTGTTACTTAAGTGATTTAGATTTCAGAATCTTCTGACTTGAATATCATCTAGGAAGTTTAGCATCAGGTGTGGCGGCACATGCCTTTAATTTCATAATGTGCATAGTAGAGGTGGAAAGATCCTAGGTTTAAATGTAGTCTCAGTTACCTAGTGTAGTTCTTGACCAGCCTGGGCTACATTGACTTTGTCTCAAAAAAACCAAAAACCAAAAACCAACAACAACAAAAAAAAAAAAAAAAAAAAAAAAACAAAGCAAAAAGCCTGGCCTTCTCAATCACACTATCCCTTGGATGAGAAAATTCCACAGTAGAGATCTGATGTATCCAGCTCCTATAAAGAATATAGTCAGTCGGGCATGGTGATGGCACATGTCTTTAATCCCAAAACTTGGGAGGCAGAGGTAGGAGGAACACTGTACGTTACCTTGAGACTACATAGTGAATTCCAGGTCAGCCTGAGCTAGAGAGAGACCCTACCTCGAGAAAAAAAAAAAAAAAAAAAAAAAAAAAAAAGAATACAGTTGTCCCTTGATATTCCTGTAGCCCTATCTACTAACATCTGCCAATGCTTGCCTCACATATAAAATGGTGTAATATTTGTACCTAACCTACAGACATTTTCTAGTACACATTAAAATCAAGTTAGATGGTGTGTTGGCACATGCCTGTAATCCCAGCAATGGGGAGGCTAAGAATGAGGCAAGACAATCACAATTTTGAGGCCAGCTTGGGATACACAATAATACCCGGTCTAAATAATCAACCACTCAGTAATCAAAGAGAAATCCTTATGTTATAATACCTGATACATGCCTGTTACATAATTTTTACACTATGTTTTACACTATGTTTTTTATATATTTAGAGAATACTGGGAAGAAAAAATCCTGCAAATGTATAGCAAAAATCCAATTGTTGTTGAGGTGGGGGGGGGGGTCTCAAAACTCCCAGGCTCAAGTGATCTCCCTGCCTCAGCCAGTAGCTAGGAATATAGGAACATACTACTGCACCCAGCTAATCTATTTAAGAATATTTTCATGGGGAAGAAAGATTTTAAGAGCCAGATTGAGACAATATGCCCAGAGGCATTGCTGACTGCTGTTCCAATAAGGCACAACCCAAAGTCCCATGGGAAATATCTGCAACCCCAGCGTGGAGGGACTCCAGCAGAATGGGGACAGGGAAAAAGGAAAAAGAGGGTACCAACATATGTTGTATCCATACAACATGTTGTTAATAATAAATTTTAAAAAATGTTTTTGGGATGGAGAGATGGCTTACTGGTTAAGGCACTTGCCTGCAAAGCCAAAGGACCCCAGTTCAATTCTCCAGGACCCATGTAGGCTAGATGCATAAAGTGGTACATGTGTTTAGAGTTCATTTCCAGTGCCTAAAGGCCCTGGTATGCCCATTCTCTCACTCCTCTCTATCTCAAATAAATAAATAAAAAACCCAGCATGGTATCGCATGCCTTAAATCCCAGCACTCAGGAGGCAGTGGAAGGAGGATCGCTGAGTTCGAGGCCACCCTGAGACTACATAGTTAATTCAAGGTCAGCCTGGGCCAGAGTGAGACCCTACCTTGAACTCCCCCCCCAAATAAAAGAGAGAGAGAGAGAGGGAGGGAGGGAGGGAGAGAGGGAGGGAGGAAGGGAGGGAGAGAGAGAGAGAGAGAGAGAGAGAGATTTCAACCTTAGTTTTGTTGAATCCACAGAAATAGAACCCGTGGATAAGGAGAGCTGATAATATAGTATTGTTTGCTAATAGAGTTATTTAGAATATATAAAATGATCCTTTGATCAAAAGCCTGGTATAGTGGCATGTGCCTGTACTTCCAAATAGTCAGGATCTTGAGAATAGCTTCAGGCCAGTTTTCAAGGCCAACCTAAGCAATATATTAAGACCATATCTTAAAAACAAAAACAAAAACAAAAAAAGTAAGAGTCAAGAAAAGACGGGGACTGGAAGGATGGCTTAGCAGTTAAGACGCATGCCTGTGAAGCTGAAGGACCTAGGTTCAACTCCCCAGAACCCACGTAAGCCAAATGCACGTGGTGGCACAGCCATCTGGAGTTTGTTTGCAGTGGCTGGAGGTACCTGGTGTTCCCATTCTCTTTTTTTCTCTCTCTCTCCCTCCCTCACTAAGAGTAATAATTAAATAAATAAAGAAAACATGTGAAAGCTAAAATTTCATCCAGTCATCTCAAAGTTGGAATATCAATCATGGAAAATGTTAATAAAAATTGAGAAAAATAAATAAATGAATGAATGAAGAACAAAAAAAGCTGGAAAATCAAATGACTGTTATTCTTTTTCCAACGAAAAATATTTTCTTAGCCGGATGTGGTGGTGCATGCTTTTAATCCCAGCACTTGGGAGGCAGAGGTAGGAGGACTTCCATGAATTCAAAGCCACCCTGAAACTACAGAGTGAGTTCCAAGTCAGCCTGTGATAGAGTGAGATTTTATTTGAGAGAAATAGAACCTGGGTACTTTGGCTTTGCAGGCAAACCCCTTAACCACTAAGCCATCTCCCAAGCCCTGGTTGTGTTTTAATTACAAACTCCTAGATTATCAGCAGGGTGCTTATTATAGTAATCCCTTTACTTCCAGCATGAGTAAGGTCTCTGGCTGAAGGTGAAAAAGTATTGAGTGTGATAATGGGGGGTAGTATTAGGCCTGGAGGAAAAGCCTACCTTATTAGAATTAACAGCAGCTGAATACTTATATGCCAAGTTCAATGCTAGATTTGTTATATTCGCTATCTCGTTTAAGTCTCACAATAATCCTATGAAGTAAGTATAATTATCTTTATTTTACAAAAGTACAAACAAGTTGAGCAAGGTTAAGCAGTTTACCAAAGTCTAAAGCTCTTAGGAATGAACCCTAATAGCCATGAATCTACCTAAGCTTATGTTAGATGTTTATTATCATAAGTTTAAGACTCTTTTAGAACTTGGAAAATAGTTCAGTATAACCTCAACTTGTTAATAATAGTCTTTACTACTGGGAATTTATTTTGTAAATGGTGAATTTCAATTTATTGAAACTATCAAGAGACTTTTTTGAAAGATACTAAAGGGAAGATGGACATAAGAGCATGTGTAGAAATATCACAATGAACCCCATTAATTGATACAATTAGTACATATTAATCAAAACTGTGAAATAAGCTGGGCACGGTGGTGCACACCTTTAATCCTAGCACTTGACAGGAAGAAGTAGGAGGATGGCGATGAGTCTGAGGCAGGACTGGAACTACAGAGTGAGATCCAGGCCAGCCTTGGCTAGAGTGAGACCCTACCTTGAAAAAAAATAAATATAAAAAGACAGTTATTGAGCTAGGGAGATGGCTCAATGGTTAAAGGTGCTTGCTTGCAAAGCCTGTCAGCCTCAATTGCCCACTACCCATATAAAGCCACATGCTGAAGCGGAACATGTTCGCTTGCAGTAGCAAGAGATCCTGGCATGCCCATATTCTCTTTCTCTCATATAAATACTGTTTAAAAAATATTTTATTTATTTACTTATTTGAGATAGAAAAAGGAGAGAAAGAGGCATATAGAGAGAATGGGTGCATCAGGGCTCCATCCACTGCAAATGAACTCCAAATGCATGTGTTACCTTGTGCATCTGGCTCACATGGGTCCTGGGGAATCAAACCTTTGGCTTTGCAGGGAAGCACCTTCAATGCTAAGCCATCTCTCCAGCTCAACGGTTATTACTAGTTATGTGAATACACATTTTGTTTTGTACATTACTGAGGACAGAACCCAGAGCATCATGTATGCTAGGCAAGTGCTCCATTACTGAGCCACACCCCCGGAATCGGTACACAGGGTTTGTTTGACTTGTTTATTTTTTTTTTCTTTATTGAGGTAGTGTCTTTATCTAGCCCAGGCTAACCTGGAATTCACTATGTAGTCTCAGGTTAGCCTCAAACCCTCAGCAATCCTACCTCTGCCTCTGGAGTGCTGGGATTAAAGCATGCACCCCATGCGCAGTTCTAGCCTTTTTTTTTTTTTAATTTTGAGGTAGGGTCTCACTCTGGTCCAGGCTGACCTGGAATTCACTGCATAGTCACAGGGTGGCCTTGAACTCATAGCAATCCTCCTACACCTCTGCCTCCCGAGTGCTGGGATTAAAGGCGTATGCCGCCACGCCTGGCTCCCCAGCCAGTTTTTAATAAACATTTTTATATAAGCCAGAAGATGAACTCAACCTAGTAAATTAATCAGTCACAATACCAAGTTATTTCTAGGAGTAAAAAAATATAGGGTCTATAGGTACTTAATGGTGGCTGAAGAGTGGAAATTATGTCATGTAGTGTTATAGCCACTGGGACCACCCACATGCTCTAGTAAATAGTCCCCAACGCACGCAAGCAACCCCAATTAAACTCAGTGGGAGCTTGGCATGGTGGCACACTCCTTTAATCCCAGCTCTTAGGAGACAGAGGTAGGATTGGCTGAGAGTTCAAGGCCAGCCTGAGACTACATAGTGAATTCCAGGTTAGCCTGGGCTAGAGCAAGACCCTATCTGGAAAAAAAAAAAAAAAAAAAAGAAGAAGAAAGAAAAGAAAGACATCAAAGTAGAACAGAGGAGCTGTGGGCTGGAAAGATGGCTTAGCAGAAGGCACTTGCCTATGAAGTCTAAGAATCCAGGTTCAATTCTCCACATAAGCCAGATGCACATGGTGATTCATACATCTGGGGTTCGTTAGCACCAGCTGGAGGTCCTGGCACAGCCATTCATATTCTCTTTCTCTCTCTCTCAAATAAATAAATAAAAATAAAAATAAAAATTTTGGGCTGGAGAGATGGCTTAGTGTTTAAGGTGCTTGCCTGCAAAGGACCCACGTTCAACTCTCCAGGTCTCACATAAACCAGCTATACAAGGTGGCACATGCATCTGCAGTTCATTTGCAGTGGCTAGAGGCCCTGGAGTGCTCTCTCTCTCTCTCCCTCCCTCTCTCCATCTCTAATGAATAAATAGAAATATAGAAATATTCTGCGTGAGAAGGAAAATACTTAGTAGCAGAGGCCAGTAAGTTAAAAAGGAGACATAAAGGGAAGAGAAAGGAAGGGAGGAGGGTACTTAATAGGTTGGTATTGTATGTATGTAAGTAGAATGATTGAGATGGGGAGGTAATATGATGGAGAATGGAATTTCAAAGGGGAAAGTGTGGGGGGGGGAGGGGAGAATTACCATGGGATTCTTTTATAATCATGGAAAATGTTAATAAAAATTAAAAATAAATAAATAAAACCTTTTAAAATATAGAAGAGAGACTCCAAAATAGAAGCAAGACTACGAGATTTAATGGAAGGGGAGGGGGGAATCAGAAGGAAGGTAAGGGGAGGGGATTATAATCAAAATACATTATTCACATGTATAAAAATTGTCAATAAATAAAAAAAGAAAAATTCAAGGCCAGGTGTGGTGGTGCACACCTTTAATCCCAGCACTCAGGAAGCAGAGGTAGAAGGATCACCATGAATTTGAGGGCAACCTGAGACTACATAGTGAATTCCAGGGCAGCCTTGGCCAGAGTGAGACCCTACCTCAAAAAACCAAATAATAATAATAATAATAATAATAATAATAATAATAATAATAATAATAAAAAAATAAAATAGAAAAGAAAAGAAAAGAAAAGCTCAAATCATCATTTACTTACTAAACTTTCAGGTACAAGGGCTTTTTACAAACTGTTTTCTCCCCTTTTCACAGCTGGCTACATGTGCCAACAAAGTTCTCTTCTGAATAATGTAGGTAAGCATAGGAAATTAAAACAATTCTTTAAATGGTTTTGAGGCTTCAATCTTATTTGTAAGATTAGTGTCTAAAAATCAAATATAGTAGCTTTCATTAATAACAAGCTCAATATGAGAATTCTGAAATACTGACCTTTACTGGAAATTTTAGCTGGTTGTATACTTCTGAAACAAGAAGATTGTGGCTAAGTGTCTTTCTCATCTTCATAATTCGAACAATTGCAGCATCAATTTGATACTGTCTATCTTGAAATACTCTTTCCGTAGTGCTGGCTTGCTCTTCAACCTAAAAACAAAGTTTTAAACTGAATAATTGCATCTGTTAGGGACATGTCATTCTTGTTGCTTTAAACCTATTGAATTATCTAAATGGGACCTTATAGACACAAGATGAAAAAAGCTACAAATCTTATAACTCCTTCCTGTTCTAATCAGACTGTCCTGCACCAATAAAGCAATGTCAATTTTAGTTACCAGTAAACACTGCCTTTGTTTTTGTTGTTTCAAGGTAAGATCTCACTCTAGCCCAGGTCGACCTGGAATTCACTTATGCAGTTCACTCAGGATGGCCTAAAACTCAAGGCAACCCTCCTACTTCTGCCTCCAATTGCAGGGACTAAAGGCATGTGACACCACACGCAGGTGCAAACACCATCTTTAAATTACTGCTTTGTGTATCTATTCTCCAGGAAAAAAATTAAATATTTTATTTATTTAAGTGGGGGATGGGTGTACCAGGGCCTTTTGCTGCTGCAAACCAACTCCAGATGTGCTCCTGGCTTTGCATGGCTACTGGGGAACTAAACCCAGGCCATCAGGCTTTGCAAGCAAGTGCCTTTAAACGGGGTGAGCCATTTCCCCAGGACCCACATAAGCCAGATGCACAAGGTGGCACATGCATCTAGAGTTCATTAACAGTGGCTGTGGGCCCTGGCATGCCCATTCTCCCTCTCTGTGCCTCTCTTTCTCAAATGAATGAATAAATAAATTAAAAAATAAGAATTATAGATTTAGGCCAGGCATGGTGTATGCCTTTGATCCCAGCACTGCGGAGGCAGAAGTAGGAAGATCACTATGAGTTCAAGGCTAGTCTGGGACTACAGTGAATTCCAGATTGAGCTAGACTGAGACCTCACCTTAAAAACAAACAAAAGCAAACAAAAACATTATAGATTTAGATGCTTAGCAGTAAATTTACCAATCTTGATGTTAAAGTAAAACAATAATCATAGTAACTAAACCAAAATAATAGTTTGGAGCTTTGTTGCATTAGTTTATGGCATAGAATGGATGTTTTGGAAATAAGCACAAGGCAGTCTTTCAAGGGAATAGTAGGTTTTTGATTTGCATGTGAAAATAATAGGAATTTCACTGAAGACATTAACCCTTATTTCATATTAAAATTTTTACAGGTTGGGCACACCTTTAATCCCAGCACTTGGGAGGCAGAGGTAGGAGGATCACTATGAGATCAAGGCCAGCATGAGACTACATAGTGAATTCCAGGTCAGCCTGGGCTAGAGTGAGACCCAACCTTGGAAAAAAATACTTTTATAGGGCAGGAGAGATTGCTCAGTTGTTAAGGCACTTGCCTGCAAACCCTAACTACCGGAGATTGATTCCCCAGTACCCACGCACAAGCAAGATACACAAAGTGGTGTGTGTGTCTCTGCCTGTGAATAAAAGAAAAGAAAAAAAAGAAAAATTTTAAAACTTCTACCAGCCTAGATGTCCCTCAACTGATGAGTGGATAATGAAGATGTGGCACATTTATACAATGGAGTTCTACTCAGCGGTAAAGAAAAATGAAGTTATGAAATTTGCCGAAAAATGGATGGACCTAGAAAGGATTATACTAAGTTAGGTCACCCAGTCCCAGAAAGCCAAGCGCCACATGTTCTCCCTCATATGTGGATCCTAGCTACAGATGATTGGGCTTCTGCGTGAGAAGGAAAATACTTAGTAGCAGAGGCCAGTAAGTTAAAAAGGAGACATAAAGGGAAGAGAAAGGAAGGGAGGAGGGTACTTAATAGGTTGATATTGCATATATGTAAGTACAATGATTGAGATGGGGAGGTAATATGATGGAGAATAGGATTTCAAAGGGGAAAGTGTCAGGGGGGAGGGAGGGAATTACCATGGGATTTTTTTTAATAATCATGGAAAATGTTAATAAAAATTTAAAAATTAAAAACATAAACAAAAAAAACCTTCTACTCATTGAGCTGGTTAACTGAGCAGGTAAGGTGTATGACTACAAAGCCTAACAACCTGAGTTCAATTCCCCAGTGCCCTTGTAAAGCAATATGCATACACAAAGTGGTACATGCATTTGGAGTCTGTTTTCAAAGGCTAGAGGCCCTGATATGCCCATTCTCTGCCTCCTATTTACCTCTGTTTGCAAATACATTTTGGGGGGGGGGGGTTGAGGTAGGGTCTCACTCTAGCTCAGGCTTACCTAAAATTCACTATGTAGTCTCAGGGTGGCCTCGAACTCTCAGCACTCCCCCTATTCCTGCCTCCCAAGTACTGGGATTAAAGGTGTGTGCCCTCATGCCTGGCATAAATAAAAACTTTTACTCAAAGGAATGTGTTCAACCTTGTCAAAACCGAAAATCAACCTACTTCAGAGAGTTAATAGTTTATTTCCTCAGTATCTCACAAACTATGGCATGGGGTATAGCTCAGTGGTAGAGCATTTGACTGCAGACATATCCTCACAACATAACCAAAATTAAAATTCAATGAAAATGTTAATCATAGAAATACTAACACAAATCATTCAGATATTTCACAAAACAAAAAAAAAAATGTAACCTTTACTGCTATTGAGGCTACTAAAAACAAGTATGCTACTTAACAGTGGAAAATTTCTAGAAAATATGGTCCTAATCACTAAAGCTTAAGCTCATATCCCTTGACTCAAAAATCTACTTCTATGAATTTACCATAATGGAAAGATTAATGAAATTAATATTTATATAGAAAAAAAATTAAATGTTTATTTATTTATTGAAAAGAGAAAGGCAGATAGCGAGAATAGGTGTCCTAGGCCCTCCAGTCACAACAAACCAACTCCAGATGCATGCACCACCTTGTGTGTCTGGCTTACATGGGTTTTGGAGAGTTGAATCTGAGTCCTGAAGCTTCACAGGAAAGCAGCCATCTCTCCAGCCACGAAAAACATTTTTTTTTTCTTGAGGCAAGGTCTCACTCTAGTTCAGGCTAACATGAAATTCTGTAGCTACAGGCTGGCTTTGAACTCATGGTGAATCTCCTACCTCAGGCTCCTGAGTGTGGGGCTAAAGGTGTGCACCACCATGCCAGGCTTCAAAAATGTTTCTTGTAGTTTTATGTACAATACTAAAATGTCACAAATTTTACTGCCCAATAACATTATGGGGAGCTAGGCATGGTGGCACATGCCTTTAATCCCAGCACTTGGGAGGCAGAGGCAGGAGGAGCACCATGAGTTCAAGGACAGCCTGAGACTACATAGTAAATTCCAGGTCAGCCTGGACTAGAGTGAGACCCTACCTCGAAAAACCAAAAAAAAAAAAAAAAAAATTATGGGGCTGGAGAGATGGTTAAGGTGTTTGTCTCTAAAACCCAATGACGCAACTTTGATTGTTTAGTACCCGCATAAAACCAGATGCACATGACACATGTATTTGCAGTGGCTAGAGGCCCCTGTGCACCCATTAAATGTTTGCAAATAAGTAAATAAAGTATTTTAAAATATTATGCAGTTATTTGTAATTTTTTTTTTTTTTGAGGTAGGATCTCACTTAAGCCCAGGCTGACCTGGAATTCAGTGTAATCTCAGAGTGGTCTCTAACTCACAGTGATCCTCCTACCTCTGCGTCCCGAATGCTGGGATTCCCACGCCTGGCTATAATTTTTTAAATGTGTAAGTGAAAAAATTCCAGATTGAGTGGAGAATAATGGCTCATGCCTATAATCCCAGCACTCAGGAACCTGAGGTAGGAGGATTTCTATGAGTTTGAGGACAATCTGAGCCATACAGTGAGATGTAGGAGAGCCCAGGCTATGTGGAGGTGAGACCCTGTCTCAAAAAAAAAAAAAAAAAAAAAAAGACTGTGTGGTGGTTTGTGCCTATTATTGCAGGACTTGGGAGGCTAATGTAGGAAGATTGCCATGAGTCTAAGGCCAGTGAAGGCCACAAAGTGAGTTCTAGGTCAGCAAGATCCTGACTCCAAACAAAAAAAAAAAAAAAAAAAAAAACACAAGGGAAAACAAAAATATGAAAGGTTAAATGTTAAGGGCTGGCAAAGTGCTTCTCTAGAATGCACAAAGCCCTTGGTTTGATTCCCTGCATCATATATGCTATGATCCCAGCACTCAGAAGGTAGAGGCAGGATGATCAGAAATTCAAGGTCATCCTTCATACCACAGCAAGTTGAAGGTCAACCCGGCCTGGAGCGATGGCACTTGCCTGTGAAGCCTAAAATCCCAGGTTCGATTCCCCACTGAACATGTATGCTAGATTCATTCACAAGGCAGCACATGCATCTGGAGTTCATTTGCAGTGACTAAGGCCCTGGCAAGCCCATTCTCTATCTCTAAGAAATAAAATGTTTAAGAAAATGTATAGCCAGATGAAAAGCGGGGCATGCATCTGGAGTTTGCTTGCAGCAACAAGAGGCCTTGGCACATCCATTCTCTCTCCCTCTCTTTCCCCCCTTGCAAACAAATAAATAAATAAAATATTTTGGAAAAAAAACATTAGCTGGGCTGGGTGTGGTGGCACACACCTTTAATCCCAGCACTAGGGAGGCAGAGGTAAGAGTCCCAGTCTGGGAGTACACAGTGAACTCCAGGTCAGCCTGGGCTAGAGTGAGACCCTACCTTGCAAAACCAAAAGAAAAAAAATTAATGAAGTAAAACCTGAGCATGGTGGCACATGCCCTTAATTGCAGCACTCAAGAGGCAGAGCTAAGGAGGACTGCTCTTGAATTCACTACATAGTGACTTCTTCCTGGGCTTGAGTGAGATCTTACCTCAAAAAAAAAACAAAAAGAAAAGAAAAATAACTAAATTATATATAGCTAATGAATCAATAATGAAGAAAAAACAAAAAGGGAATACCAACCAGATAGGACAAGTAGATACAAACTATCAAGATGGTGGATATAAGATGGGGTTAAGAGGTCAGTGGGAGAGCACTTGTCTCATATATGCAAGGCTTTGGAGTTCAGTCCCCAGCAGTAAAAGAAAAACAATCTTACTATGAACATGTATAATTCTAATACTAGAAGAAAGCAAAAAGTTTACCGTTTCTTTCATCTGGATTTGATTGATCTTTATCCTGAAAAGTTTGTGTTTGAAATCATCGTTACAAATAAATTTGTCACCATCTTCAATATCTTTGCCTTTTGGGTTTTTTGCAAGAACTCTAGCTTTGCCACAGGCTAATGATTGCAGTGTTCTCCTTAATTCTCCATCCTCTGAAGAAGAAATAGCCATTTAGTTATTAGCTCAACAGCATCAACAGTATATTCAAACTTAACCTAACCTGTACCTTACCCTCTAATAAAACCGTTTCTTTTCGCCTGGGGAGATAGGTCAGTGAATAAAGGTAAAGTGCTTGCTATGCCAGCCATGAGGACCTGAGTTTTCAGTCCTGAGGACCCTCATAAAAGCTGGAAATGTTGGCATATGCCAAAATCCAAGCACTGGGGAGGTGGAGACAGGAATATTCCTAGGGCTTGCTGGCAGACTAATGTAGCTGAATCGGTAAGCTCTAGATTTAGCATAAGACTCTGTCTCAAAAATAAGGTAGAGAGGGCTAGAGAAATGGCTTAGTGGTTTAAGGTACTTGCCTGTGGAGCCTAAGAACTCAGGTTCAATTCCCCAGAACCCATATAAGCCAGATGCACATAGTGGTGCATGCATCTGGAGCTCATTGGCAGTGACAGGAGGCCCTGGCATATCCATACTCTCTCTCTCTCTCTCAATCTCACACACACACAAAATGAGGAAAAGGGTAACTGCATCTTGTAATTGCTTCCTTATAGATACTTCTCTATTGTTACCGGCCTCATCCTAGTCTAAGCCACATAATACTTTATCCAAGAATTATCCCTATAGCTTCTGAACTGGAATCTGCTCTTATTCCAAGTTGTCCTATTGATCCAAAGTTAAATTTGTCCAAGTAAGTTATTTCTATTACTTCACACATTTGAGAATTTGAGATGTGATAGTGAGTTTCATTTGTATGTTTAAACCCCCAACCGCAAAAAAAAAAAAAAAAAAAAAAAAAAAAAAAAATCAAGCTTTATTCACCTTATCTTTCTCAAATGCACTTTTGTTTCTTCTGAAACAGGATCTCAAGTATCCCAGGCTGGACTCAAACTCGCTCAGTATTCTGTATTACTTTTCATGATGTCTACCCACACTCTAATCCACTCCTACATCCAAACCTTTCCTTCTACTATTTCTGCTAGCTTCATATCACCCTGATCACAAGTTGAAGGTCCAGTTCATGAAGATTTTCCTGAAATGTGGCCATTCCACAGTGATCTCTTCATTCCTTAAACTTGTAACACATTTCAAACAAGCACCTTTTCTTTCTTTTACACCCATTGGCTATCTCCCCAGCCTTTAAAAAATATTGATTTTTATTATTTATTTGTTTATTTATGAGAGAATGGGTGTACCAGGGCCTCTAGCCACTGCAAACAAACTCTAGACACATGCACTCCCTTGCACATCTGACTTACGTGGTCCTGGGGAATTGAACCTGGTCCTTTGGATTCATAGGCAAGAGCCTTAACTGCTAAGCCATAACTCTAGCCCCTTCCCCAGCCTTTGTAACACATTCCAAGTAAGCATCATACATTGGTACTTAGTATTTTCAAAATTATGTCAAGTATTATCTCCACCACCACCCCGTTTTATTAAGAGTATGGAGGAAATAGACTATTCTTTGAATCCCCATAGTTCCATTCTTTTTTTGTTTTTCGATGAAGGGTCTCACTCTAGCCCAGGCTGACCTGGAATTCACTCCATATTCTCAGGATGGCCTTAAACTCATGGCAATCTTCCTACCTCTGCCTCCCAAGTGCTGGGATTAAAGGCGTGCGCCACCACGCCTGGCTTCCCCATAGTTCTTAAGATAGTGGAATACACAAAGCAGACAAAATGCTTGCTACTTGACTGACTCCATACAAACCTATTCCAGTAGCTTGCTTGATCTCTTCTAAACTGAACTCCTCTCCTTCATTAAACATTAGCAGCACCAGTGTTTGAAAAAGTGAGACTTGGAGTTCTTTTTTACCCTGTTGGAGAAATAGCAGTGATTGCCATCCTGTTTTTTTCAAGACACATGAAAAATTAATAAAACAAGTCATCTTTACACGAAAAGCATTTTTTAATTAGCGGCTTTAGAAAGATTAACATTACTGAGAAAAACCACTTCAGGTGGTAATACAGTATGTGCAGTGTAAGGATTGGATAAGATTCTACAGAAAATGAGGTAAAGGATTAGGTAACCTCTTTTAACAGGCTTTTCATAAGCCATATTAAAACAGAAAAGTAATGAAAATTACTCAGTCTTGCATATCATTTGATATTTATCATAAGCAACAGGAAATCATATTTCAAAAGCATTTTATTTTGAGGTATGGTCTCACTCTAGCCCAAGCTGACCTTGAACTCACAGTGATCCTCCTACCACTGCCACCCAAATTCTGGGATTAAAGGTCTGCAACACCATATCCAGCCTCACCTCGAATTCTCAATGTAGTTGAGGATAGCCTTGAGTTCCTGATCCTCTTACCTCTGCCTCCCAAGGGTTGGGATTACAGGCATGTGCCACCATGACTTTCAAATCCATTTTTTCTTCAAGGTAGGGTCTCAGTCTAGGCCAGGCTGACCTGGCACTCACTCTGTAGTCTCAGACTGGCCTTAAACTCAAGATGATCCCCCTAGCTCTGCCTCCCAAGTGCTAGGATTTAAGGCGTGTACCACCATGCCCAGTTCAAATGCATTATTTGACTTGATTCAGATTAGTCATAAAAAGCTGTAGGGATTTTTTGAAATTAGATATGTACCCAGATCCTGTTAACTCCCACTCTGTTCTCTAGATCCCAGCAACAAGATTTCTGAAAAGAGGTAGTGTGAACTTTGCATGCACTGGTGGGGAAAAGTTATTATATTGAATTATGGAGAAGGGCCAAATCAATTGTGGAAAAGTTGACAATTTTTTTAAATATTTTATTTATTTATTTGAGAGCAACAGAGACAGAGAGAAAGACAGATAGAGGGAGAGAGAGAATGGGCACGCCAGGGCTTCCAGCCTCTGCAAACGAACTCCAGAAGCGTGTGCCCCCTTGTGCATCTGGCTAACCTGGGACCTGGGGAACCGAGCCTAGAACCGGGGTCCTTAGGCTTCACAGGTGAGCGCTTAACCGCTAAGCCATCTCTCCAGCCCAAAAGGTGACAATTTAAAAATACACAAAAAATTTGTAACAAGTTATCACTGTTTTCATATAGGTGTCTAGGATATACTCATAAAATAATGACTTGAACTTCCAAGTCATGAGGAATAACCTCAACATTAAACATGAAGGAGCTGGGCATGGTGGTGCATGCCTTCAATGCCAGTACTCGGGAGGCAGGGGTAAGAGGACTGCCATGAGTATGAGGCCACCCTGAGACTACATAGTGAATTACAGGTCAGCCTGGGCTAGAGTGAGACCCTATCTTGAAAAAGCAAACAAAACAAACAAAAAACCGTGAAGCTAACCAACTGTTTGGGAATATTCACTTACCTCTTTAAATTCTGCTTTGAGCACACAGTGTCCTAGGGTCGACTGCCACTGGAGCTTCCTGCCACTATGTTTGCCTAGGTAAAATGTCTTGAAAATTTCCTGAAGTTTTACCATCTAAATAAAATAAAGCTTGATTTAAGCTGCACATACAATACTATTACGACTCTTTATACTTACATAATTTGTAATAATTTCCAAAAATTTTAAAGGCTCTAACTTAGTAGGTCCATGAATCACTCTGATAAAAGGTAAAGCTCTCCCAATGGTACTTGTCAGTCTTCATAATCTTTGACCTCTTTTGCCCCATTTAATTATTCCCTCTTCTGAAAGATTCACCTCTTGTGGCTTTTGTGCCTCTCTACTATATTGGTTCCTTTATCTCATATGGCTTCTACACACAAGTTTCTTCCTTTGCAGCAGGCTCTCTTTATTGCCATCTGCCAAATGTGGGCCTTTCCTAAAGTTCTTTTGTTTTTATTGTAATTTACTCACTTGAGAGACAGAGGACAAAGATGGATGCACTAGGGCTGCCACTGAACTCCACATGTGTGCACCACTTGGTGCATCTAGCTTCATATGGATACTGAGGAAATTTTTTTTTTTTTTTTTTGGTTTCTTAAGGTAGGGTCTTGCTGTAGCCCAGGCTGACCTGGAATTCACTATTATTAGTCTCAGGTGGCCTCAAATGCATAGTGATCCTACTACCTCTAAATGCTGGGATTAAAGGCAAGCGCCACTATGCTTGGTGATACTGGGGAATTAAACACAGGCTTTGCAAGCAAGAAAGAACCTTTAATCGCTAAGCCATCTCCCCAGCCTTGTTATATTTTTGGTCTTTTCATGTCAGTGCCTCATTCCAGTCCAGGGTGAACTCACACCTGAGAGATCTTCCTTTCTTCTGCCTCCCAAGTACTGGGATTAAAAGCATGCACCACCACACACAGCTCTGGTCTTTTTCTTTTTGGTATCTTTCTTTTGTCGTCCTCCACACCCTAGGAAGGATCCCACTCTGTTGTCCCAGGCTGGCCTTGAATTTACAGTGATTTTCCTACCTCTGCCTTCCTAAGTGCTGGGATTAAAGGTATGTACAACCACATCCAGCTCCAACTTGTCTTTTTTAAAGTTCTATCTCTGCCCTTGTTTCTTTTCCTACTTACTGAGGGAAATCTACTCTCTGGGCTGCTGTGTTAATTTCCATAGAGGACTCTCAGAATCTCCTTCTCTATCCTTACCCCTTTACTAGGCTTCAGTCCTGAAGTAGACATGAAGACATTAGGGTGGATTTATTCTGTGCCTATCCTACTCCCAATCTCATCTTCAGTTGAAATATGGGAAAGATGTGGCTTGGGAGATGCGTCTATGGTTAAAGGCCCCTACCTACTTACTTGAAATATGGGCAAGAATGTCTAAGAGCTATGGAGAGTGAGGGGTTATAATCTGGGAAAATGTTAGAATAATGGCACTCAATATAGAATTTTAGCATCATTACCAATATGCTAAAGTGTACTAAGAAAATTAAGTGTAAGACTAAAATATCTAAAACACATATCATTTGTTGTTTGTATGCTAGCTAACATAAGCTTTCAAAGGGCGTATTTTTAAAAATATTTATTTCAGAGAGAAACACACACACACACAGAGAGGGGGGGGATTTGTTTGGCACACCAGGCTCTCCTGCAACTGCAGACAAACTCCAGATGCATGCGCCACTTTGTGCATCTGGCTTTACATGAGTACTGGAGAGTTGAATCTAGGTAAGCAGGCTTTGCTAGCAAGTACTTTTAACCACTGAGCTAGGTCCCCAGCCCCAAAGGCGTATTTTCATGTTTATTTATCAAGTAGGGAGAGAGAAAGAGAGGGGGGAGGAAAGGAGAGAATGTGCACACTTGCCCCTGTAAAAAAACAGGCCACTCTGTGCATCTGGCTTTACATGACTACTGGGAATTGAACCCAGGCTTTGCAAGCATGTACATATAATCACTGAACAATCTCCACATTCCAAGAGGCATATATTTTTTAATGAAAAGTAAAAAAAAAAAATATCACCATGGTTTCTATCTCTATAACTCAGAACATAAACAGTAAATCTTACCTCTGGTGGCAAATGGACTTCCATAGGCACATAGGTTGGCCAGTAACCCATTGTCAGGATATTCACAGTTAATTCAATATTCCCAGGTACATTCTGATTCTGCATATACTATAAGGAGATCAGTAAGTATACTTAGGTTCCAAAATAAAAGTACATACATTTCAAATTATAACACTGACTCAATTAATAAATTCCTTAGGGCTGGATAGAGGGCTCAGTGCCTACAAAGCTTCAGGACTCAGGTTCAGTTCCCCAGTATCCATATAAAGCCAGATGTACAAGGTGGCACGTGCATCTGGAGTTCATTCCTTGCAGTGGCTAGAGGCCCTGGTGTGCCCATTATTATATGTCTATATATCTGCCCTGTCAAATAACTTAAAAATATTTTTAATTAGAAAAAATAAATTCCTTATAAAAATACACAAAACTACACCATCCTAAAAGTAAGGGGTAGCTGTTCAGATGAAGTACACAAGAAATGTACTAGAAGAGTATACAGGTTAATATGTTGGCACAATGGCATGCGAAAATGTCCTGACAACATCCTAGGCATTAACTAAAATTTGCACACACAATTGGGCTGTTATAGGATATCTTCACTCCCCCCCCCCCCCGGATGTCACATAGAGATCCCTACATAGCTTGAAACACTTGTAGCAGCCCTCATTCCTCACACCAGCAGCCAGCCCAACTCATTGGATTTTTCACCTACTCCATTCCCTGTTTTCTTTAATATTTTATTTTTATTTATTTATTTAACAGAGAAAGAGGTAGAAAGAGAGAGAATGGGCATGTCAGGGCTTCCAGCCACTGCAAACAAACTCCAGACGCGTGCATCTAGCTAATGTGGGTCCTGAGGTATTGAACCTGGGTATTTGGATTTGCAGGTAAATGCCTTAACCGCTAAGCAATCCCATTCCCTATTTGAAAGGGGTGACCTGAAGTGGGGAGAAAGGGTGGGGGAAACACAACACAGATAAATCCTATTCTGCAACTACAGTCAGATCCATTAATCCTATTTACTCTGAACCTTCTCTTGAGTTTTTATCTTTTATTTCCCATCTATGAATATAGGGGTTAAGGAGCCAGGTATGGTAGCTCATGCCATTAATCCCAGCATAATATATTAGAGAGTAAGAGGTAGGAGGGTTGCAATGAGTTCCAGGCCACCCTGAGACTACACAGTGAATTCCAGGTCAGCCTGGGCTAGAATGAAACCATGCCTCAAAAACCAAAACCAAAATGCACGTGCATGTGCACGCGTGCACACACACATACACACAGAGGTTAAGAAGTCATTACCGAAACCCCAAGGCAATAAAATCTTATTGGTCATTACTGTCATATATATTATTGTTGCTGTTGTTTGTTGAGATAGGGTCTTACTAAGTTCTCAAGTGTTTCATTTTTTTAAAGGTAGGATCTCCCTCTAGCCCAGGCTAATCTAGAATACACTACGTAGTCTCCAGGTGGCCTCAAATTCACATCAAATCTTCCTACTTTGCCTCCCAAGTGCTGGGATTAAAGGTGTGTGCAACCGCACCCAGCAGTTCTCAAATATTTCAAAGCTAGGGACTGAGGAGATAGTTCAGTTAGTGAAGTGCTTTCCTTGCAAACTAAGAACTTCAGCTCCATCTCGAAAATCCACATGATAAAGCCAGGCATGGGGCATATACTTATCATCCCAATATGAGTTAGGGGGGGAGACAACTGGATCCCTGAAGCTCATTGGGAATCCAGTTCAGCCTAACTGGTGAATACCAGGCCAACAAAACCCCGCCTCACAAAAATGGACAGCATTCCTGAGGAGTGACACTGTAGTTTGTCCTCTGGCCTCTACAAGTGTGAGTATACACACACACACACACGCCCCTTGAACATGCACACATACAGATACACATGCATTTTACAAAATTCGAAACTACTTTCTACCTTTAATCTTCTATTTATTTATCTGTGTGTGAGGGGTGGGCAACATAGGACCTCTTGCCACTACAAACTCCAGATGCAGGTACCACTTTGTGTATCTGGCTTTACATGGGTACTGGGGAATTGAACCCAGGCCATTAGGATTTGCCTTTAACCACTGAGCAATCTCCCCAACCAATTCCTCTTTTTTTTTTTTGAGGCAGTGTTCACTCTAGCCTAGGTTGACCTGGAATTAGTCTCAGAGTGACCTCCAATTTATGGCAATCCTCCTACATCTGCCTCTCAAGCATTAAAGGCATGTGCCACCATACTTGGCTCTCTTTATCGTTAATCTATAGATCTAGTTTTTCATTGTAAATGCCTCAGACTTCATATAACCACTTTATCACTGTCCGTATTCTTCCTTACAAGCTCTTAACACAAAAATCTCAAGGGATTCGATGATGATTGTCTAGCTACCATTTATGTCATAGGAATCCCAGTTCAATGCATTTTATTTCTATTTTTATATTATTCTGGATATTTATTAGACAAAATCCTAAAATATGTCAAATATACTTACATTT
Source organism: Jaculus jaculus (assembly GCF_020740685.1). Lineage (NCBI taxonomy): Eukaryota > Metazoa > Chordata > Mammalia > Rodentia > Dipodidae > Jaculus > Jaculus jaculus. The sequence goes on from NC_059125.1 coordinate 116,710,989, forward strand.
CATTGATGATCTTCCTCTATTGTGAATAACATTTAAGTTGCTATGAAGTTTTTGTAACAAATACATGTTTCTAGTTTTCCTCTTCAATACAAACTGCCACAAGGAGATAACTTAAATATATATGAGTTTGGGGAATTAAGTAAGAGTTTAACTCACTTTTACCTGTTTGAACTGAATCATGATGTCTTTAGAAAGCTCCATGTCTTTAAACATTCCTTCAAGTTTGCTGGTGAAAGCAGCTCCACACTCTATTAAAGATGTTTGTATATTTATAATAATTTAGCATTGTAAACAAAAGAATTTCAAATGGGAAACACGAACTGTAAAACTTATTTTAGCATAAAATATGATCTGTAACTACTCATAAGAAAAAAAAAAAAACCTTACCCCACAGTGTATGAACCACTAATTAAAATTATTTAATACTGTAGTAACCTTAGCCTCTATTCTAGAATAAAATAAATGAGTTTTTCCTCTCTTTTTTCAAGGTAGGGTCTTGCTTTAGCCCAGGCTGATCTGGAATTCACTATGTAGTCTCAGGGTGAACTTGAACTCATGGCAATCCTCCTACCTCTGCCTCCCAAGTGCTGGAATTAAAGGTGTGCGCCACCACACCCAGCTAATGGAAACTTTTGTACAAATACAAGAACAATGTTGTATCTTTATAAAAAGCCAACATCTCTGGATATGAACAATTGGATGTAAATCTCATGAACTTCTTAAGGTAATGTTTTAAAAACGTATATAAAATGGTTGGCAAGCAAGGTGTTTAATTAAAATCATAAAAATTCAGCAAACATTTCCCCTCAGAAATCAAAGAGACAGAGAATGACCAAACATACCATGTTTGAGTTTGGACAGCATTGACTTTTCAGCATCTACAGATGCACTCTTCCCAACTAACAGGCGTTTGGCCAGATCCTTCTTATAGAAGGCCTCAAAAACATCTTTGCCTGAATTAAATCAAAATACAACACTCATGATGTTGCAATGAAAGTTCACACTAATAACTTTAAATGGATTAATAAAGCACAGCATTATTTCCAATTATTTCACTTTATGTATTATATCCAAGCTTATTAAATGGAACAACATTAGATACCGCTTTTTTATTTGCTTTAGATATCTTGGCTAGACATTTTAAATGCTATATATATATATTGTGAAGAACTAAGGAGTGCATTAACTTTTCTACAGAGAAAACCTTAGTTGAATCGTACTTTAAACACCAAAATTCGAGATTAAAACAAGTAGCAAATTCCAGGTTCTTCATAGTGGAAAAGTGAAAACACACGGCAATTCAGCAACATTCCTTAAGTGCCCACAATGAATTAAATAAATTGAAGGAATAAGACAATTTTAATAACCTTTAATTCCCTTCAGGTTAAAAATACTTGCTAGTCTCTCCAGGAATGCTTTGATTGTTTGTCTGGCTTGTTTTTGTGAGAGAGGCCCTTGCTATGAAGCCTTGGCTTGGTAGTTTGTAGCGTTGGATGGCCTCAAGCTAACAGCAATCTTGCTGTTCAAAGAAAAATATTAAAGTCGCAATGAGCACTTACCATAGATAAATCTAAATATGATCATAATTTTATCTAACATTTTCTCAAGCTCTTCATCTGTAGCTTCTTTGTTGCCTGCACGAAGCTTTGAATCTACATACTTAGCTAAAATGGAGAAGAAAAAAATGGTTAATGACCACGGGTATCTACAAGGTACTGGTCATGACACATACTCAAACAGGAATATAAAAGTGAGTTTTTTGGTATTCTGTGTGTATGCATGTATGTATATGTAATTATAAGTCTCCAAAGTAAGGAACTTGAGTAACTTGTTCAATGCCAATGTCTAATCAACTTAAACCTGTGTCTTCCAAATATTGACAGAGCCAGAACATATCTGCTCTAATAGTTATTAAAATGGGGTATGGCATGATAGAGATGACTTAGCAATTAAGGCACTTGTCTGCAAAACCAATGGACCCAGATTCAATTCCTTAGGGCCTACATAAAGCCAAAGGAATTGAGCATACCAGGGCCTATCGCCACTGCAAAGGCACTCAAAACACATGCATTACTCTTCTGCATCTGGCTCACATGGTTTCTAGGGAACTGAACCTGGGTCCTTAGGCTTTGTAGACAAGTACCTTAACTGTTAAGCCATCTCTCCAACCTGGAAAGCATTCTTAGACATTACTTTCCTTTATTTTAAAATATGTGACAGATTTTTTTTTGTTTTTAATTTTGTTTTTGTTTTTCTATTTTGTTTTCAAGGTAGAATCTCTTTCCGGCTCAAGCTAACAAGAAATTCACTAGTCTCTGGCTGGCCTCAAACTCTTGTTAATCTACCCTCCTCCCTCTACCTCCCTAGTCCTGGGATTAAAGTTGTTTTATAATTTTTTATTGACAATTTTCATTCATGTACATAATGTATTTTGGTCACAATACACTCCCATTACCTTCTTTTATCACCTTCCATAACATTACTTTTCAATTTTCTTTTTTCTTTTTTTCCAAGTCAGGGTTGCATCTAGCCCAGCCTGGCCTTAAACTCAAGGCAATCCTCCTACCTACCTTAGCCTCCTATAGTGCTGTGACTAAAAGCTTACACCACCACACTTTGATCCAAACATTACTTTTCTAGTCATATAAATCAGATACACTACAGAAGAAAAGATGTATAACTCCCCCCACAACCTTCCCCGAGAAGTGTCTTGCTCTAGCCCAGGTTGACCTAAATTCACTATGTAACCTCAGGCTGGCCTCAAACTCTCAGCAACTCTTATACCTCTGTCTCACAAGTACTGGGATTAAAGGTGTGCACCACCACATCTGGCAAAATTTTTAAATAATATTTTATTTATTAGCATGTGTATGCATGTGCCAGGATCCTTTGCCACTGTAAATTAATGTCAGATTCTTGCACCCCTTTTTGCATTTGGCTTTATGAGGGTGCTAGGGAATTGATCTTGGGCCAACAAACTTTGCAAGCAAGTGCCATTTACTGCTGAGCCATCTCCCCAGGCCCAAAATACTTGAAGGAAAATAATTGAAGGAAAATACTTGAAGGGAAATGAAACAGACTTCATCCTTTTGACAGTTGACCCAGTCCTTCTCAGGGCACTTCTGTAACAGTAGTGAGTAAATGCATAGGAAAACCTGAGAAGTACTACATATACCACATCTGACATTAACTGGGCCCATATTATTTATCTTCATCATAAACTTTATCCCCTCCACTGGTTACCAATATTTCATGCTGCACTTTTCTATACCCTTAACTGTGAGTGAGCCTGCCTCAGGTCTAAATCAGTAGCAACTTGAAAAACAGATAATCAAACTTCCTATCATTGTAAGTACATAGGGGTCAATGTTCTAGTTCACAAAATATATATATCATGTTTGAGATGAGGCTTTTCAGATGCTCTTTAGAATAAAGGACTCTACCTCCATGATCTTTTTTTTTAAATTTTTTTAAAATTATTTATTTATTTATTTATTCGAGAGCGACAGACAGAGAGAAAGACAGATAGAGGGAGAGAGAGAGAATGGGCGCGCCAGGGCTTCCAGCCTCTGCAAACAAACTCCAGACGTGTGCGCCCCCTTGTGCATCTGGCTAATGTGGGACCTGGGGAACCGAGCCTTGAACCGGGGTCCTTAGGCTTCACAGGCAAGCGCTTAACCGCTAAGCCATCTCTCCAGCCCATACCTCCATGATCTTAAAGACACTCTTGAGACTTGGTATTATCAGTTATACATTGCCAAAAAATGAGGTGTTGGTATGCCACAGCCTTGCTAAATTTCAAATTGAAAGTTTATCAACACAGTAACATTAAATAACTGGAAAAAGAATTGAGCTGGGGGTGGTAGCACACGCCATTAACCCCAGCACTGGAGAGGCAGAGGTAGGAGGATTGCCATGAGTTCGAGGCCACCCTGAGGCTACACAGTGAATTCCAGGTCAGCCTGTGCTAGAGTGTGACCCTACCTTAAAAAAAAAAATTGAAAACTTACCTATAAGTTCAGCTGGTTTATTTGGCCTTTTATTAATGAATGTTTCAAATGCTTCTTTCATGGCATTGATAAATTTTTCATTCTTCAGAAAGCAGATATCAATTATATGGTCAACCTTATCTTTAAAATCCAGCAATTCTTGGACCATCGTTTTATCTTTTTCAGGATTAATAACAATAGTGCTCCCAAAAGCCTAAAAGTAAAAATTAGTACTTTTTTACTTGATTACCTATAATAAAACAATCCCAAAATCATATTCTAAGTTAGCACATGTACATAAAATATCCTAAAAGAGAAAGCTTTTGTTGTTGTTGTTGTTTTTGAGGAAGGGTCTTACTCTAGCTTGGGCTTACCTGGATTTTATTTTCACTTTGTACTCTGCCTTCCAACTGCTAGGATTAAAGGCATGCACCACCATGCCTGTCTGAAAAAGCTATTTTTTAAAAAAGGAAAAGTGCTGGAGAGATGGCTCAGAGGTTAAGGAACTTAACTTGAAAGCCTAATGACTGGAGTTCGATTCTCCAGTACCCAGTAAAGCCAGATGCACAAAGTGGCACATACATATAGAGTTTATTTTGCAGGGTCTAGAGGTCCTGGTGTGCCCATTCTCTTCCTCTCCCTTCCTCCCTCTCTCCCCCAGGGAGGCAGAGGTAGGAGGATCACTGTGAGTTGGAGGCCATGCTGAGACTACATAGTGAATACCAGAAGAGCCTGGGCTAGAACAAGACCCTACTTCAAAAAACCAACAACAACAACAGAAGAAGATAATAGACTTGGCCAAAAAAAAAAAAAAAAAAAACTAAGATTGAAAACTCTTATTCCCACATTCAGTGCTTTAAGTCTTAGAGACAGAAATCACATCAAACATCACTCAGATTTTATTGCTGATGTGCCATATGGCTATCATTCACAGGCTGACTTCTAAACATTTTCATTAAAAAATTCCAACCAGGCATGATGGCTTATATTTATAATCCCAGCACTGGGGAAGCTGGGGTGTGAGGATTGCCATGAGTTCAATCGAGATCAGCATGGGCTACAGAGTGAATTTCATCTGAGCATGGTGATGCTTGCCTTTAATACCAGCACTCAGGAGGCAGAGGTAGGAGGGTCACTGTGTATTTGAGGCCACCTGAAGACAACATAGTGAATTCCAAGTCAGCTTGAGCTAGAGAGAGACCCTACATCAAAAAAACAACAAAAAACAAATCTTCCTTAAAGATACACTTTTTTTTTTTTCAAGGTAGGGTCCCACTCTAGCCCAGGCTGACCTGAAATTCACTATGGAGTCTCAAGGTGGCCTTGAACCCATGGCAATCCTCCTACCTCTGCCTCCTGAGTGCTGGGATTAAAGGCGTGCGCCACCATGTCCAGCAAGATACACTAGTTTTTAGCAAGAAATGCTTATTGATACTTGTTCTGGGCATCCAGATTATAAATCATGAGAGAGAAACATCACAGGCAAATTGGATTTAATACCTTGATGTATTCAATCCACTGTTGCAAGAGAACCTGAACTCCTCCTCGAACTCTGCTGAAGAGCTGATACAGGAGAGACAAATCTTGAATTCGGTTTTCATCAAGGAGATTATTTAAGCCTGAATTTTGAAACATTTTGGCATTAGATATATAATCAAAAAAGCAAACAGTTATCAGATACTTCTGTGTGGCACATGCCTTTATTTAATGAATTAATTTATTTGGAGGGGAGGTAGAGAGAATGGGTGCACCAGGGCCTCCAGCCACTGCAAATGAACTCCGAACACATGCGCTCCCTTGTGGATCTGGTTTACGTGGGTTCTGGGGAATCAACCTGGGGTCCTTAGGCTTTGCAGACAAACACCTTAACCACTAAGCCATTTTCCCAGCCCCAGTTATCAGATATTTTAATGAAACATAAATTGCTACTGCTCACTGGTCTGAACTACACCTAAATTAGATGTGACTAAAATTCAAGTTATTCTGTAAAGTTTCTGAGAATTATTACAAGTGTTTGTTTTTACATGCTAAGAAGAAAACATCACATACTCACTCTTTGGACCAGGTGGCGGCTCACTCCCTTTAATCCCAGCATTTGGGGAATGGTGAATTAGGAAAATATAATGAGTTCAAGGCTGGGTCTGGACTAAAGTGAAACACTACCTCAAAAATATAAATGAGCTGGAAACATGGCTTAGTGGTTAAAGCACTTACCTGTAAAGCCAAAGGATTCAGACCTGATTCACCAGAACCCACGTCAGCCAGATGCACAAGGGGGTGCATGCATCTGGAGTTAGTTTTCAGTGTCTGGAGGCCCTGGCACACCCATTCACTCTCTCTCAAATGTATGTATGTATATGCATATGTATACATATGAATGTGCGTGCGTACATGCGTGTATAGACAAATGGGCTGGAGAGATGGCTCACTGGTTAAGGCACTTGCCAGCAAAGCCTAATAACCAGGGTTTGATGCCCCAGTGCCCATGTGAAGCAAGCCAGATGCATAGAGTGGCAAATGTATCTAGAGTTTATTTACAGTGTCTTGAGGCCCTGGCATGCCCATTCATATTCTCTCTCTCTCATTCCTCATAAATAAATTAAAAAATACACATGCAACAAAGAAACTACAACAACAAAGAAAAAACCTTGGGCCAGGCATGGTGACACATGCCTCTAATCCAGCACTAGAGAGGCAGGAGGATCACTGTGAATTAAAGGCCACCCTGTGACTATATAGTGAATTTCAGGCCAGCCTGGGCTAGAGTGAGACCCTACCTCAAAAAAAAAAAAAATGACAACAACAACAGCAACAAAAAAAACACTTTAGCCAGGCGTATTGGCGGACACCTTTAATCCCAGCACTCAAAAGGCAGAGGTAGGAGGATCGATGAGAGTTCAAGGCCACCCTGAGAATAAAGAGTGAATTCCAGGTTAACCTGGGCTAGAGTGAGACCTTATCTTGAAAAATAAAAGACACGGGGGCAAAAAAATGTCTTTCCTTACTATATTTACATGTTAAAATTCAAAAATTGGGGGCTGGAGAGATTGCTTAGTGGTTAAGCACTTGCCTGTGAAGCCTAAGGACCCCGATTTGAGGGTCGATTCCCCAGGACCCACGTTAGCCAAATGCACAAAGGGGCGCACGCGTCTAGAGCTCATCTGCAGTGGCTGGAGGCCCTGGTGTGAGCATTCTCTCTCTTTGTCACTATCTGCCTCTTTGTCACTCTCAAATAAATGAATAAAAATAAACAAAAAAATTTTTAAATATGGGCTGGTGCCAAGCATGGTGGCACATGCCTTTAATCCCAGCACTCGGGAGGTAGAGGTAGGAGGAACACTGTTGAGTTTGAGGCCACCCTGACTACACAGTGAATCCAAGGTCAGTCTGAGCTAGAGTGACATCCTACCTAAAAAAAAAAAAAAAAAAAAAAGGCTGGAGAGATGGCTTAGCCATTAAGGCATTTGCCTGCAAAGCCATGTTCAATTCTCCAGGACCCATGTAAGCCAGATGCACAAGGTACCACGTGTGTCAGGAGGTCATTTGCAACAGGTGGAGGTTCTGGCGTGCCTATATTCTTATTTTCTCTCTCCCTCTCAAATAAATAAATTCAAAATTTGTCATTATTTCTGTTTTATGCTCAGTAGTGTGAAGGATGATCTCAGGGTATTCATGAATATTGGCTAAGGGCTCTTTTACTGAACCACACCCTCAGGCCCCCCAGTTTCCCTACTCTTCTTTTTAGTTTTGCTGGGCAGTTAATGAAATTGGCTCCTCCAAAGTTAACTACAATGAATATGGACTGAGAGTTGTCTATCCTTAGAAATGTAGCCACATACTAGGAAGTGTTTTCAATGGCAGAATTATTTCCAAAATAAAATTCCCCACCAGTTTGCCATTATAACTTTAAAAATAATTTACAAATTGCTAGTTACCTTTCTGAAGAATTGCTGTTAAGTGTTCACCTAGAAGTTGTTTTTCTACAGTAGCAATTAGTGACTTCCTAAAAGGGAAAAATATTGAAATTATTGACCTTCTTGAAAAACTAAAGCCTCTCCCACAGGGGGAAAATCAACTCATTTTACAATTTCAATATTCGTATCCTATGTGTATCAATTTAATAGCATTCCAAGTTATTCTATACCTAGAGAAGAAAAAACAGTTTATATGTATTTTAAATTTTTTATTTATTTGAAAGAAAAATACACTCAAAGAAGCAGACAGAGTAAGTGAGTATCAGAGCCTCCTACCACTGCAAACAACTCCAGATGCATGTACCACCTTGTGCATCTGACTTTACACACGTACCGAATGCAAGCCATCAGGCTTTACAAGTGCCTTTGACTGCTGAACCATCTCCCTAGCCCCAGTGTGTATTTTAGAACTTGATTTACATCTTTAAGTGGTCTTTCTGTGGCTGGCATGTTCCAAGTTCCTCTGCTTTTTATTAAGAAGTTTTTTATGCTGTTTAATGAAACCCCTTGTTTGGTAAGATTTAACAAAGTACAGAAACAGTTTTTCCCATAAACATCCAGGCATGGTGTTGCTCACCTATAATCCCAAAACTCAGGAGACTGGCATGGAGGATGATGAGTTTCAGGCCAGCTTGGGCTACATACTGAGTGGTAGGACAGCCAGGGCAACTTAACAAAACCCCACTTCAAACAAAAATATTCATAACAACAGAAAAAAAAACATTTTAAGGATCACATAAGTCCCTAATACTATTTTTAAATATTTATTTGCTTGAGTGAAAGAGAGACAGTCAGAGAGGGAGAGAGAAAGAATGGGAACGCCAGAGCCTCTCTCTCGTCATTGCAAACCAACTCCAGAGCTATGCACCACTTTGTGCATCTGGATTTACATGGGTACTGGGGAATCAAACCTGGGCTGTCAGACTTTGCAAACAAGCCCCTTTAACTGCTGTACCATCTCTCTAGCCCTATAATACTATTTTTAAATTATATCCTAAATATACACATAAAACCAATAATCATATCCTTGAATAAATCTAATTAACTAAGGAAAATAGTATGCTGAAGTTTGTATTATGAAAACAATTGTTAAAGACTACATATACTTGAAAAATATTACTAACATGTTAAGATGCCTACAGTGGTTTAAAGTGTTTTACCAACAGTTTTAAGACTATTGGACTACTTGTAAACACTGCCAATAACAAGTTTAAAAATAAAGTAAAACCAGCAAAAAAGACTGTTAGGCTGAGTTTGTCATACTTACTGGGTGGTTTGATCTAAGTAAGTAATAAGTCTGTCTGCTTCTTCTTCTAGGCGTTTGTTAACATGATGAAGATACTCAGGAACCTACAAAGATAGTTTTTTTTTATATTATTGTTTTCCTCCCCTTAAATCATTCAGAAAATGTCAAGTCCAAAAGATCCTGGGAGCAGCCCTGTCAAATGTGACAGGGTTGAATCATATGTAAAATTAGAGGTAGTTTATGATCCAGAATTCTGGCCTTTAAGAAGAGAGAAAAGAAAGGAGCACCTAAGTGAGAGATGAGCACCATCATGTGGGGAAGATAAATGCAAAGGGCATTTATGTTTTACAATGTAATGTTTACTAAAAGAGACAGTGGATTTATGAATCATGATTGTTAAATACCTCTCGTTCTTGCATTAATTTTTGACCTTCAGCTGCATAAAGCCGGTTAGTTTCTTCCAAAAATCGTTGCTCAAAAGAATCTTGATAAATCTTAAAGGGAACAAAATGAAAGATTTCATTTGCTCCGTATTCAGTGAACACCTACGTGAACAGTACTGTGAACATGCATTTCAAACATCAAACTAGAAACAGCAATCAGATCTGTAGGTAGCAAATGTAGTGACTTACTTGCAAATCAGACAGCATGCTTAAAAGGCTTCTGAGTAAACTTCTATCAATTGCTTCACCATTCCGTTCCCTCTCAATCAAGAGAAGGATGCCATCAATCGTTTTATTTTGGACTTTCTGGTCACTTATAATGTGAGCCCTAAATAACTCCAACCCCATGTCCCTAAAATTAAAAGAAAAAATAACACTTATCATCTAAATTGATAATATTACTTGTCTGAATAGGTTTGTTTAACTTATCAAATGTTTATTAAGGGTCCAGGCTTTAAAGCAGCAATTGTAAAAGGGTAAAATCCACACTTAATATTGATTGACACTATGAAAGCATACAGGAACTCATTGCCTTTAATGTGATCTGAAGCTGGATTTCTCTCTTCCTCCATAACTAAGTTTTGTTTTGTATTTTGTCTAGTGGAATCTTCTTTGGTTAAATCAAAAGATAAAATTAGTTCAAATACATAAAACAATTTTCATTGACCTGATACTAAAAGCTTATTAGGTCATTTATGAACTTGCTTCAGAGGTACAAAACCAGTGATTTCCAATCACTGCTACAGGTATATGCTAAGCACCAAGTGAGGGATGAATTCATTGTACTATTTCACTTTTATGAACATATAGATTATTTCTTAACAGGGTTACAAGAAAAAAATGCATGAAATCTTAATGATCAGCAGTTATCAGGCTTCAGTCACAGAAACTCTGGGACAAGCTTTACCCGGGCCTGACAAAAAATTCTGCATGCATTAATATATGCCAAGGAATGTTAGTTATCTTCAACATTAGCAACAGGTTATAAAAAAGCAACTAGAGGGCTGGAGAGATGGCTTAGCGGTTAAGCGCTTGCCTGTGAAGCCTAAGGACCCCGGTTCGAGGCTCGGTTCCCCAGGTCCCACGTTAGCCAGATGCACAAGGGGGCGCACGCGTCTGGAGTTCGTTTGCAGAGGCTGGAAGCCCTGGCACGCCCATTCTCTCTCTCCCTCTATCTGTCTTTCTCTCTGTGTCTGTCGCTCTCAAATAAATAAATAAAAAATTAAAAAAAAAAAAAGCAACTAGAACCTGCATGTTAGTATTCAGGAGAATATTCCCAATATGGCTTATTTTATTTCAGTGAAATAACTGATTGACTATGATCTATAACAAATCTTTCATAACAATTTTCTGGCATCCTTACCAAATGGAGGGTAGCATTGAATTCTGAAGAACGTAAGTTCTATCCAGAAACAAAAAAATGCTCCTGATCATTATCTGTCAAAAAAAAATCAAACAATATTTGTATTTTGTAAAACCGAAATATCTGCTGTCAATAAAATAAGGAAAATGAAAGGTTTTATATTAGACTAAAAGCTAGCATGCAGATAAACACACCTATCTGAAAAATGCCCATACCATTCTGATTATTTATTTTTTTGTTTGTTTTACACTCCAGCTCAGGCTGACCTGGAGTTCACTATGTAGTTTCAGGGTGACCTCTAACTCACGGTGATACCTCTGCCTTCCAAGTGCTGGAATTAAAGGCCTGTGCTGACACCATGCCCAGCTTAAATTGTTTTATTGTAGCAGGGCGTGGTGGCGCACACCTTTAGTCCCAGTATTCCAGAGGCAGAGGTAGGAGGAGTGTTGTGATTTCGAGGCCACCCTGAGACTACATAGTGAATTCCAGGTCAGCCTGGGCTACAGTGAGACCCTACCTCAAAAACAAATTTTTTCACAGGTAATAAAACAATAAATGGGGCTACAGCTGTGATGGATGACAGAATAAAGTAACCTTAAATGAGATATATTCACTTTCATTAACAACCAACTTAACAAAAATAAAAACAAAGACAGATGTGGTCACTAATGCTAACTGTAATCCTACTTAGTACTATACAGGCTGAAGCAGGAAGATCATAGTGAGTTTGAGCCAACCTGGCTACATAGTGAGTTCTTAGCAAACCTGGATTCTAGAGTGGCACCCTATATCAAAAAAGAAAACAACAACAAAAAAAGACTGAGACAAAAGTCATTCCAAAATGCTGGTTTACCTTTCATTGCAGTTTTAAAGTAAAAATTCAACCAGGGGCTGGAGAGAGAGCTTAGCAGTTAAGGTGCTTGCCTGCCATGTTCGATTCCCCAGGACTGATGTAAGCCAGATGCAAAAAGTGGCACGTGTCTGGAGTTTGTTTGCAGGGGCTGGAGGCCCTGCCCACTCTCTCTCCCCATCTCTCTCTGCCTCTTTCTCTCTCTCAAATAAATAAAATTAAAATAAACATGTAAAGCTGGGGTTTGGTGGTGTACACCTTTAATCCCAGTACTCTTGAGTGGAAGAAATAGGAGGATCACCATGAATTTGAGGCCAGCCTGGACTAGAGTGAGACCCTACCTCGAAAAAAATAAAAACAAACAAACAAACAAAAAAACAACCAGAATTAGGTTTTTATTTGTGGTTTTTCAAGGTAGAGTCTCACTCTAGCCCAGGCTGACCTGGAATTCACTGTGTAGTCTCAGGGTGGCCTTGAGCTAGGATTAAAGGCTTGCGCCACCACACCCAGCTCCAGAATTAGTTCTTAATTCAGAAACAGCGGTTACTGAGATAATCTTTTCTATTACAAAATTATTATTCTTGTAATTAATATATACTGATCGGTTGTGCAAAGTAATGGATTTAATTAAACTTTTTTTTGTTTGTTTTTCAAAGCAGGGTCTCACTCTAGCACAAGGTGACCTGGAAATCACTCTGTAGTCCCAGGTTGCCCTTGAACTCACAGCAATTACAGCAACACTATGCCAGGCTGAACTTTTTTTTCAATTTTGATTTATTTGCAAGCAGAGACAGAGAGAATGGGCATACCAGGGCCTCTAGCCACTGCAAATGAACTCAGGATGCAGATACCACTTTGTGTACCTGGCATTATGTGGGTACTTGAGAATTGAACCAGAGTCATTAGGATATGCAAGCAGTGCCTATAACTGCTGAGCCACCTTCCAGCCCCAAAGCTAGGGAATTACAAATTCAAGGTCACTCTGGGGTACATAGAGAAAACCTGTCTCAAAAGAAACTAACCAGTAAAATGAAAGTACTGTACAATACATATATGAAAATGCTGTAATGGTGTTAAAGAGATGGCTCAGAGGTTAAGGGTACTTGCTAACAAGGACTGATGGTCCAGGTTCAATTCATCAGTTCCTACATAACGCCACATGCATTTGGATTTCGTTTGCCGTAGCAAGAGGCCTGTCATGCCCATTTTCTCTCTCTGCTTGCAAATGAATATATAAAAATAATTTTTTAATGTTTTGTTTATGAATTTACTTAACAGAGAAAGACAGAAAGAGAGAGAGAATGGGTGTGCCAGGGCTTCCAGCCACTGCAGACAAACTCTAGATGCGTGTGCCCCCTTATGCAACTGGCTTACATGGGTCCAGGGGAATTGAACCTGGGTCCTTTAGCTTTGTAGGCAAACACCTTAACTGCTAAGCCATCCCTCCAGCCCTAAAAATACTTTTTAAAATGGTATAATGAAGCCAGGCAAGGTGGCTCACACCTTTAACCCTAGCACTTGGGAGGTAGAGGTAGGAGGATTTCTGAGAGTTCCAGTTAGATCCTACCATGAAAAAAAGTAATTCTCCAGCCTCTGCATCCTGAATGCTGGGAGTACAAATGTGCACTGCCACACATTTTCTGTATAGTGCTAAGGACAGAATCCAGGCTATCACACTGTCTAGACACTGAAGTGCTTTAACACTAAGTTATACTTCCAATCCCTCTAAAAAAGTCTTCAAAACATTCTGGTACCTGAATTAAAAAAAAATGCATTTAGGCAGAAATGTAATATTAAGTACTGTTTCCAACTTACCATTTGCCTACAATGATTTTGCCAGCATCTATCAATCTTCTTTAGAAAAAGAACACTATCCAAGGAATCCATGAGATATACATTAAGGTTATTTTTTAAAGCTTTTTACAAATAAATGAATGTAAAACAAGGACATATTTGTCACAAAGATACTCTATGTACTGAATGAAGTTGAAGAGAAATTATAAAACACTGTTTTGTAAGCTACAGATCTCACTATATGCCTTTAAAAACTAATCTTAAAGCTGGGCGTGAGGACGCATGCCTTTAATCCCAGCACTCTGGAAGCCAAGGTAGGAGGATCAATCATCATGAGTTTGAGGCCACACTGAGACTACATACTGAATTCCAGGTCAGCCTGAGCTAGAGTGAGACCCTACCTTGGAGAAAAAAAAAAGAAAAAAGAAAGAAAAAAGGAAAACAAAAAATATAATCTTAATAAGCCTTGAAAAACCAAATCTCTTAGACAGGAGAGATTGCTTAGTGGTTAAAAAGACATTTGATTGCAAGGCCTGATGGCCCAGGCTCGATTGTACAGTACCCATGTAAACCCAGATGCACAAAGTGGCACATATGTCTGGAGCTCATGTGCAGTGGCAGGAGGCCTGGCTGTGTCCGTTCTTTCTCTCTCTGCTTACAAATAAATAAATCACCTTATACATAACTGAGAAACATGTATCCTGTTTAAGATTTCCTTTAATGCGCTGGAGAGATGGCTTAGTGGTTAAGCGCTTGCCTGTGAAGCCTAAGGACCCCCGTTCAAGGCCTGATTCCCCAGGACCCATGTTAGCCAGATGCACAAGAGGTCACACACATCTGGAGTTCGTTTGCAGTGGCTGGAGGCCCTGGCATGCCCATTCTCCCTCTCTCTCTCTCTCTCTCTCTCTCTCTCTCTCTGCCTCTTTCTCTCTGTCTGTTGCTCTCAAATAAATAAATAAAAGCAAAAGAAATTTAAAAAAGATTTCCTTTAAATGGAACACTGTGGGAGGGCAGGGGAGAATGTAAGAGCCACAGAGTGGGAAGGCATACTTCAGGGCACTGTCACCCCAACATGAACCCACTGGCACAGTCATGGCTCCCAGTGGTTACTAATCCTCCCACAAGACCTGCACTGTTCAGAGCCCATTAACATTTTCAGGATGGAGGACAAATGGAATGAAACAACAAAACAAAGGAAAAACAACCATGAAGGAGGGTCCTCAGTGGATGGCGGAGGGGGAGAGGGACAAGAGAGGGAAACAGAATGGGAACATAGTCAAATTATACTACGTTCATCTATTAAGGTACTCAATTAAATGTAAAGATTTCCCTTAGATTATCATTCCTCTAATGGAAATGTGCTATGATAATAGGGTAAAGATAGGGAAATTGTACTCACATGACTACCACATGTAGATTTAGATTCTAATTAAAACTGAAAAGTCAAAATTTTGATTCTTTCATCTAGAAAATAATAGGGCAAAATATATAAAATGCAAACATTATCTTGAAAATAGGTTAAACAGTGAGGGGTAGAGAGGGAATAAAAGACAAAAAAAGAAAAATGTTTAATTGTTGGCAAGGATATTCTCTGAATTGATGAATCTGTGCTTTGATGTGATCTTCACAAATCTGTCTCAGCTGCTTATACAAGTTGGCAGAAATCTTGTAGGAACAGAGATTTTCTACAGCCTGCAACATGAAACACATACTTTGTTAGAGAGGATGAAGGCTTTCTCAATTATTTATATGAAATTCCATTTGATCTGTGCCATATCAACTCATTCAAAAGTAGTTATTCATTTAATACACAAAAGTGTGACAGCTACTTGGGAGGCTGAGGCAAGAGGATCCTAAGTTTGAGGCCAGCCTCTTCAAATTAGGGCCCCTCCAACAAAGACAGAATAAAACAACAAAATATACCAATGTGGGTTGCAAACTTGTTTTCTTCAAAAATAAGTTATACTTAATTTATAAACTTTTTCAACTATTTTTTAGGCTAAGAACAAGTTACATTAAAATTTTAAGTATTATGAAAACACTTCTAAGTTATAATACTGTAGCCATTTTCAGGATCCTTAATGACCTCAGTTGTCCTTAAGGCTCATAACATGGTATCACTGTTGTCAGCTTTTTCTAAATGTCTGCAGTCATACATTCAGATAAGCAGATTAAGTGGTTGGCTTGGCAAATTTTTTCATTACCAATGTATTGTGCAAAAGATCTAAGTTAGTGTGTTTATTATGGCTACATATGTGGTCAAAGGACTCAAGGTTTTTTCTACCCGTTGAGGTTATGCAATTTCTAACTACTACTACATATAAACGCTATCTTATAAATGCTAGTAACTTTCAAAAGTGAAATTACACTAAATTTAAAAAAAATAAAAAAAAATAGTATCTCGGCCAGGCATGGTGGCACACACCTTTAATCCCAACACTCGGGAAGCAGAGAGGTAGGAGGACCATCATGAGTTTGAGAGCACCCTGAGACTACATAGTGAATTCCATGTCAGCCTGGGCTACAGTGAAACCCTACCTTGAATACCTAATAATAATAGTTATTATTATTATTAGTTATTATTGTTTATCCCTCAGCCAGGTCAGACAGTGCTATTACAATTCAATCAACACTTATTATACTTCCTTAAGTTTTCCTGAACAGAATGCAAAGTAGAAATTAATGCTAGAACTATTAAAATGAGTGTAATTAATAACATGAAATTTTCCCCAACATGTCTGTTTAATAATAGTTAAATACAAGGTTTGGGGATTTGGCTCAGTGGCAGAACCCTTCCCTAACTAGCTTGAGATCCAAGGTTCAAACTACTCCACTAGATTAAAAAATACAAAAGAGGGCTGAAGAGATGGCTTAGCAGTTAAGGCCTGAGGACACAGGTTCGACTACCCAGAACTTATGTAAGCCAGATGCACAAGGTGATGTACTCATTTGGAGTTTGATTGCAATGGCTAGAGGCCCTTGTGCACCAATTCCTTCTCTCTCATAATAAATAAATAAATAAATAAATAAATAAATAAATAAATAAAGTCAGGCTTGGTAGTACGTGGCTTTTACCTCTGCACTCGAGGCAAAGGGAGGAGGATCGCCATGAGTTGAGGTTACCCTGAAACAACATAGTGAATTCCAGGTCAGCATGGGCTAGTGAGACCCTACCTTGAAAAACAGAATACATAAAATAAAAAAGAAAGCTCACTGAGCATGGTGGCACATGCCTTTAATCCCAGCACTTGGGAGGCAGAGGATTGTCATGAGTTCAAGGCCACCCTGAGACTACACTGTGAATTCCAGGTCAGCTAGATCTAGACCATACCTCAGAAAACCGAAAAACAAAGAACAAAAAGAGAGAGAGAAAGCTAGTTAGCTAGCTAGCACAGCATGGTGATGCATGCTTTAATCCCAGCACTTGGGAGACCAAGGTAACAAGATCACTGTGAGTTAAGATAGAGGCCAGGCTGAGACTACATAGTGAATTCCAGGTCAGCCTGTGCTAGAGTGAGAACCAACCTCTAAAAACCAAAATAAATAAATAAATACAAAAGAATCTAATAGTTGAATTGGTCCCTTACTATACCAAAATCTAACAAGGTAAATTCATATTTTATGGTTTTATTTTTTGGATTTTTTGAAGTAGGATCTCACTCTAGCCCAGGGTGACCTGAAATTCACTCTGTAGTTCCAGGCTGGCCTCAAATTCATAGAGATTCTCTTACCTCTGCCTCCTGAGTGCTGGGATTAAAGGTGTATGCACCATGCCTGGCTCTGGGAGTTGTTTTTTTTTTTTTTTTTTTTTTTAATTATGAACATCAAAAGACAGGCATGGTAAAATCCTGATGTAATCTGACCTAAGTGTAACACTGATTCCTTTCTCACAATAACAAAGGCCAAAAATTCCAGTAAAGAGGCTATATTTGGCAGTGCATACCTTTAATCCCAGCACTGAGGAGGCAGAGGTAGGTGGATCACCATGAGTTTGAGGCCAACCTGAGGCTACATAGTGAATTCCAGGTCAGCCTGAGCTAGAGTGAGATCCTACCTCGAAAAACAAAAACAAACAAAAAAAAATTAGCTGGGTACGACAGCGCACCCCTTTAACCTCAGCACTCGGGAGGATTGCTGTAAATTGGAGGCCATCCTGAGAGTACAAAGTGAATTCCAGGATAACCTGGGCTAGAGAGGTAGACCCTACCTAGAAAAACAACAAAAATTATAAATATTTATTTGCTGGGCATGGTGGTACACATCTTTAATCCCAGCACTTGGGAAGCAGAGGTCAAAGGGTCATCATCATGAGCTTGAGGCCACCCTGAGACTACTTAGTGAATTCTAGATCAGCCTGGGTTATAGTGAGACCCTACCTCAAAAAATATTTCATTCATTTAACTTGTTTTTTTAAATGCTTTTTTAAGATTTATTTTTATTTATTAGAGACAGTGAGAATGGGCGCACCAGGTCCTCTAGCCTCTGCAAACAAACTCCAGACACATGCGACACCATATGCATCTGGCTTACATGGGCACTGGAGAATCAAACCTCAGTCATTAGGCTTTGCAGGCATGCGCCTTAACCACTAAGCCATCTCTCCAGCCCTCATTTACTTATTTTGAAAGAGAGTCAAATAAAGAGAATGGGTATGCCACGGCCTCTAGCCCCTGCAGAAGAACCCCAATGCATGTGACACATTGTATATCTGGCTCATGTGGATACTGGGGAATCAAAACTAGGTCATTAGGCCTTGCAGCCACGCTCTAACCACTAAGCTATCTTTACATTCCTGTAGTGAATTTTTTTAAGAGAAGTCACACTGCCAATAAGCAAGTCAAGTAAGTTAGTAAATGAAAACAAAGCTAACGGAACCCAATGGAAGGAAGTTATACCTCACCAGGGAAGAAAAGGCCAGTTAAATTCAAAAGCTATGGAAAACTGGAAAACTCTAGGAGACACGGACTTATATTCCATATAACCTTGGGTTAGGTCATAAATGCCTAAGAGTACATTTATGTTTCTTTCATGTGTCTCTGTTCATGGATCCTCTATGGCTTGTTCCCGTTTCTCTCTCTCTCTCTCTTTTTTTTTTTTTTTTGTTTTTTGAGGTAGGGTTTCACTCTACTACAGGCTGAGCTGGAATTCACTGTGTAGTCTCAGGGTGGCCTCGAACTCACAGTGATCCTACCTCTGCCTCCCAAGTACTGGGATTAAAGGCATGCACCACTATGCCTGGCTTCTTCTCCACTTTTCCTACTCCCAGTACTTCCCCTAAATCCTACTTAATTCCACTTCCTTATATAGTGTTTTCCTTTTACCCCTAACAGTTCTTACATTTTTTTTTAAGCAAACACCTTGAACTACTGAGCCATCAGCCCAGCCCACAATTTTGTGTGCGGTTTTGTTTTTCAAAGCAGGGTCTCGCTCTAACCCAGGCTGACCTGGAATTCACTATATAGCCTCAAGATGGTCTTGAACTCATGGCACTCTTCCTACCACTGCCTCAAGTGCTGGAATGAATGGTGTGCACTACCACATCTAACCACATATTTTTATTTATTTGCAAGAAGAGAGAAGGGGGAAGAGAGAAACATGGGCATTCCAAGGACTCTAGCTGCTGCAAACAAACTCCAGATGCACGGGCCACTTTATATTATGATGACGGCTTTATGTGGGAACCAGACTCAGGTTGTTAGATTTTTCATGCAGGCACCTTAACCGCTGAGACATCTCTCCAGACCCCTCAGTTTTTTGGTGTGTTTATGTGTGCATGCATGTGTGTGCACCAGAATCTCATGCTGCTGCAAACAAGTTCCAGATGCATGTATCACTTTGTGTCTGACTTTACATGGGTGCTGGGGAACCAAATCTGGGCTTTCAGGCTTTGCAAACAACTGCCTTTAACCACTGAGCCATCTCCTCAGTACCCTCTCCCTAACAGTTCTTGACACATCAATTTATCTTCTCCTACAGCATACTAAACATTCTCTTCCTACTCAAATAGGCTTCATTTCTTCTCATTCCTCTTACTGTTACAGATTCAAGTAGTACTCCCTCCCATCGCACCACACTGACTTGTTACTAAATATTATCTTTTTATGTGTATATCCTGTCTTCTTGACTCTCCTTAATGATAGTGATCAAGTGGCCATATATCTTTAAAAGTTATTTAATACTTCTTGAGCTTTAAACAAGGAATACAGGAGTACCCAAAAACTGTTATAGCATGCCAGTCATGACAACACACACCTTTAATCCCAGGACTCGGGAGGCAGAGGTAGGAGGATAGCAGTGAATTAGAGGCCACCTTGAGACTACACAGTGAATTCCAAGTCAGCCTGAGCTAGAGTGAGACTCGACTTTGGAAAAATAACAACAAAAAAGCCATGATATATCTACAATAATGTGTCCTGCACATTAGAAGGGACTTCAGGTAGAATGAAAGAAATGGCCAGGAAACATACAATTACAACAGTGTGCACTAGCTGCACACTGACAAGTAGAGAGAACAGGCTATCATTTAGGTAAGGGCAAGATAGCAGAACTGAAAGAAATGGATAAGGAGCTAGCGGGAATGAGAAGCAGAGACTTAAACTTCAGGTTTATATATATTACAGTCTCAACTACATTTAGCTGGAAGGTGGTAAATGAAGTTTTAGGAGGGCGAGGGGTGTAGCGCAGTGACAGAACACTTGCTTAGCAGGCTTGAGGCCCTAGGTAGAAACTCTAGCTAGCATCATAACAAGTGAAATTTGTGCCAGGCATGGTGGTGCCTTTAATCCCAGCACTTGAGAGGCAGAGATAGGAGGAACACCATGAGTTAGAGGCCTCACTGAGACTACATAGTGAATTCCATGTCAGCCTGAGCTAGAGCGAGACCCTGCCTTGAAAAAAAAAAGAAAAAAGAAAAAAAAAAGAAATTTGAGGTGAGAAAGGAAGAAGCATCTAAGATAAGCATTCACTCATTCACTTTTGTACATATTTGTGCAGGGGCTAGGTGTGTGCAAACATGCATGTGTATAGGTAAGAGGTTGATGCCAGCAATATTCCTAAGTCACTCTCCACTTTTTAAAAAAAATTTAGTTTTCAAGCTAGGGTCTCACTCTAGCTCAGATTGACCTTGAATTAGTCTCAGGGTGGGCTTGAACTCACTGCTGCTAACCTCCTACTTCTGCCTCCCAAGTGCTAGAATTAAAGGCATGTGCCACCACACCCAGCTCACCTTATTACCTCATTAAATATCACCTTATTACTTTTAAATATTTTATTTTTATTTACTTATTTGAAAGTGAGTGAGCCGGGCATGATAGCCCAGGTCAGCCTGGGCTAGTGTGAGACCCTATATTGAAAAAAAAAAAAAAGTGGGAGAGGGATGGAGAGAGAGAAAATGGGTTCACCAGGGCCTCCAGCCACTGCAAAAGAACTCCAGATGCAAGCACCACCTTGTGCATCTGGCTTACTTGGGTCCTGGGGAATTGAACCTGGATCCTTTGCCTTTCAGCCAAGTGACTTAATTGCTAAGCCATCTCTCCAGCTCTTATTTTATTTTTTGAGGTAGTGTCTCAGCCCATGCTGAGATGGAACTTAATTCTATAGCCCCAGGCTGGCCTCCAACTCACAAAGATTCTCTTACCCCAGGCTCCCTAGCACCAGGATTAAAGGTGATGCCTCCAGGCCTGGTTCTGCTTCCCTCACTTTGGTCCTTTTTTTAAATTTAGTTTTTCAAGCTAGGGTATCAATGTAGCCCAGGCTGACTTGGAACTCATAGTGATCTTCCTACCTGTGCCTCTGGAGTGCTGGGATTAAAGCCATGTGCCACCATGCCCAGCTGCTTCCCTCAATTTGGAACAAAGTTTGTTTTGAGCAGTCACATGTGCCTAGTGCCTAAGCGAATTTTAAAGCTTTCTGACCCAAAACCAAAGAAATATATTTTATGTCACAATCTATCTCACATAAATGCATGTAACTGAAAAAAAAATCTTTTTATGGAAAACTACACATTATTGTGTGTGGTGCAAACTAATATTTTCTATTATATTTCTTTTTATAAATTATGTTTTGAGGGCTGGAGAGATGGCTTAGCAGTTAAGCGCTTGCCTGTGAAGTCTAAAAACCCCAGTTCGAGGCTCGGTTCCCCAGGTCCCACGTTAGCCAGATGCACAAGGGGCGCACGCGTCTGGAGTTCGTTTGCAGAGGCTGGAAGCCCTGGCGCGCCCATTCTCTCTCTCCCCCTCTATCTGTCTTTCTCTCTGTGTCTGACGCTCTCAAATAAATAAATAAATAAAAATTTTTTAAAAATTATGTTTTGACTATAAAGGGTTTGGCATATAGCTCAGTGCAGTGGTAAAAGTGCTTGCCTAGCAAGTACAAGGGGCTAGGTTGATCCCAAGCACTGAAGAAAAAAAAAAAAGAAACACTAAAAAAAGTCTTACCATAAACTATGAATTTCACAAGTACCTTAGAGAAAGGGACTATATAATTTTTAAGGCCCCAAGGTGTCTGTCCAGCTATACACCATAGGAAGCAGCCACTGAATCAATAAGAAATGAGTTTACTAAGCACTCTTCATCCTATTAGATTTGTTTCTATTTTAATTTATTTTATGGATTTGAGAAAGAGAGAGATCAACAGAGAGAGAATGGGTGCACCAGGGCCTCCAACCACTGAAAACGAACTTAAGGAGCATGCGCCACCTTGTGCATCTGGCTTACATGGGTCCTGGAAAATTGAACCTGGGTCCTTAGGCTTTGCAGGCAAATGTCTTAACCACTAAGCCATCTCTCCAGCCCCCTAACAGATATTTGAAATACAAAAAGGATAAAAGAGGCTGGGGAAATTGGCTCAACAGTTAAAAGCACTTGTTACAAAAAGCCTGATGGCCCAGATTCAATTCTCCAGCATCAACATAAAGCCAGATACAAAAAGTGGCATAAGCACTTATTTGTTTCCAACCACAAGACACACTGAAGTGTTCAAACATACATACACACAGAGAAATACACATATGTGTAATTTTCAAGGTAGGGTCTTATAGACAGCTTCAGGTTCAGAGAGGACCTTTTAGACCAGACACAGTTATGGAGAAAGGGATATTTATTGAAGATTACAGATCCAGGGGAAGTTCCATAAATGGCAGAAGAAGCTGGCCTGCCTTCACAGGTTCAAGCAGAGAAAGAGAGAAGCATAAGCCAAAAAGCCAAAACCCAGCATAGCACACTTCAGGAACTCCAACTAGGCACACTTTGTATATCTTTAGATTGAAATCTGAAACCCACCACCACACCTTAAGATCTGCCCAGTGACACTGCCTCTGGCCAAGTGGCTGCAGATGCAAACTACAAACAAACAACTGAATATATTGGGGACCATCTATTCAAACTACCACAGTCTTGAAAGGAAACACAAAATGCTGTTATTGCTTAAGTGTTACAGATAGGCCAGGTGTGGTGAAGCACACCTGTAACACAACCATTTGGAAGGCGAAAGCAGGAGGGTTGAGAGAGTTCAAGTCCAGCCTGAACTATACAGTGAGACTGAAAAAATAATCGAAGCCAGAAGTGGTCATTTGGAAGGCAGAGGTAGGACGATGGCTATGAATTTGAGGCCATCCTGAGACTATCTAGTGAATTCTAGGTCAGCGTGAGCTAGAGAGTAAAACTCTACCTCTAACCCCCTGCAAAAAAAACCAAAAACCAAAAACCAAAAACCAAACAACAAAACCACCACAGACTGGAGAGATGGCTTAGTGGTTAACACATTTGCCTGTGAAGCCTAAGGCTCTAGGTTCAATTCCCCAGAAAACACGTAAGCCAAATATACAAGGTGGCCCATGAATCTGGAGTTCATTTGCTGTGGCTGGAATTCCTGGCATGCCCATTTTCTATCTCTGTCTCTCTACGTGCCTCTTTCTCTCTCTCAAATAAATAAAATATTTTTGAAAGTCATGAGTTTAAGATAACCTCTATTTATTTTAGATCTCTGAAATTTAATTTTAGAAATATGCTAATTATTTCCCCTTTCACTAAGTAACATTGTGATCATTACTAGGGTTTGATTCAATATAGTTCTTCTAATAATGCAAGTATTTATTTCTACTAACCAGATTCTCAATAGCTTCATAAAGCATTTAAATACAATTTTATTTTATTTTATTATTTTTTGGGTGGGAGTTGAGGTAGGGTCTCACTCTAGCTCAGGCTGCCCTAGAATTCACTATGTAGACACATGGTAGCCTTGAACTCATGGCGATCCTCCTACCTCTGTCTCCCAAGTGCTGGGATTGAAGGTGTGCACGACCATGCCTGGCATGAAATTGTATTTTAAAAAGGAAATATAGAGCCGGGAATAGTGGCGCACATCTTTAGTTCCAGCACTCGGGAGGCAGAGGTAGGAGGATCGCCGTGAGTTTGAGGCCACCCTGAGATTACATAGTGAATTCCAGATCAGCCTCACTAGAATGAGACCCTACCTCAGAAATAAAAAACAAAGGAACTATAGAAACTTTAAGTGGACACTTATCACCTATCTATGTAACTTGGCTGGCTTCTTCACAAGCTCACCTCATTATGTGCTTATTAATGTCTGCTGGGTTTTGTTTTGGTTTTTCAAGGTAAGGTCTCACTCTAGCTCAGGCTGACGTGGATTTCACTATGTAGTCTCTGTCAGGGTGGTCTTGAACTCATGGTACTCCTACCTCTGCCTCACTAGTGCTAGGATTAAAAGCGTGCATCACCATGCTCACCTCAAGTCTGTATTTTTTTTAATTTATGTATTTATTTGCAAGGAGAGACAGAGATAGAGAGGAGACAGACAGAATGGCCATGTCAGGGACTCTAGCCACTGCAAACGAATTTCGGATGCACGTGCCACCTTGTGCAGCTGGCTTACGTAGGTACTGAGGAATCAAACCTGGGTCCTTAGGCTTCACAGGCAAGTGTCTTAACAACTAAAATCAAAAACGGGCTGGAGAGATGGCTTAGTGGTTAAGCACTTGCCTGTGAAGCCTAAGGTCCCCAGTTCGAGGCTCGATTCCCCAAGACCCACATTAGCCGGATGCACAAGGGGGTGCACGCATCTGGAGTTCATTTGCAGTGGCTGGAAGCCCTGGCGTGCCCATTCTCTATCCATCTCTCTCTCTCTCCCTCTCTCTGTCACTCTCAAATAAATAAAAATGAACAAAAGATATTTAAAAAAAAAGGTTAAGCTTTAAAAGAAAAAAATCAAATACGTCAGGCGTGGTGGCTCACGCCTTTAATCCCAGCACTGGAGAGGCAGAGGTAGAAGATCACCATGAGACCGAGGCCAGGCTGAGACTACATAGTGAATTCCAGGTCAGCCTGGGCTAGAGTGAAACCCTACCTCAAAAAACCAAAACCACCACCAAAAAAAAAAAAAAAAAACAGCAGGGCATGGCATTGCATGTCTTTAATCCCAGAACACAGGAGGCTGAGTACTTGGCCAGCCTGAGACTACATAGTGAATTCCAGGTCAGGCTGGGTTAGAATAAAACCCTACCTTCAACATCCCCCCACCACCAAAAAAAAAATAAGACAACAAAAAGGGATGGACTGGGGGGGTGGCTCAACCATTAAAGGTTCTTGTTACCAGTGATGCCCATGTAAAAACAGATGCACAACGTGACACATGCATCCTGTGTTCATTTGCAGGGGCAGGAAACCCTGGTATGCTCATGCTCCCCCCAACCCCGCTTACAAATAAGTAGAAAAAAAAATTATTTGGAAAAACCAACACAAAACTACCCAAAGGAAATATAAGCAAGTAGCAAATGAAATGTAAATGTTTAGTTAACAAAATAAAGATACAAACCTGGGCTAGAGTGAGACCCTACCTTGAAAAAACAAAATTAATAAGTAAATAATAAAAGATACAATTCCTATACCCTGGACCTAAGAGGTTATAGACCTAATAGGTTTTTTGATCATTTTCCAAACTCATGTTTATAGAACAAAAACAAGCCAGATATGGTGTCACATGTCTATAATCACAGCATTCAGGAGGTTAGGAAGGATATTGAATTTGAGGATAACCTAGTTTATATACCACACTGAGATCTTGTCTCATAAACAGAAGATCAAAAGATGCACCACAAAAAATCTCAACAAGTGATAATGCAATAAAATATAAAATTATCTGTACATCAAGTAAAAGAGTCTAAAATAATATACTACACCTAACCATACTGTGGAACTTGAATTACTTTTCTGTTTGTTTGGGTTTTTTTTTTGGGGGGGGGGGGGTTCAAGGAAGAGTCTCGCTATAGCCAGGCTGACCTGGAATTCACTATGTAGTCTCAGGGTGGTCTCTGAACTCACGGTGATCCTCCTACTTCTGCCTCCCGAGTGCTGGGACTGAAGGTGTGCACCACCATGCCCGGTTGAAAGTTCCCAGGCAGATAAAATTTAGAGCAAAACCATACCTTAAAAAAAAAAAACATCGTCATCCTAGCTACAGATGATCAGGCTTCTGCATGAGAAGAAAAAACTCAGTGGCAGCAGCCAGTAAGTTAAAAAGGAGATATAAAGGGAAGAGAAAGGAAGGGAGGAAGTTGGTTAATAGGTTGGTACTGTATATATGTAAGTAGAATGACTGAGATGGAGAGGGGATATGATGGAGAATGGAATTTCAAAGGGGAAAGTTGGGGGGAGGGTATTACCATGGGACTTTTTTATAATCATGGAAAATGTTAATAAAAATTGAGAAAAAAAATGAAATAAAAGAATTCAGAAAAAAACATTAGCATTTATTAAACAATAATGATTGATTAAAAAGAAAGTATGACCTAGGCTCATTTTAAAAATAGCTTTAGGGAGCCAGGTGTGATGGCACACGCCTTTAATCCCAGCACTCGGGAGGCAGAGGTAGGAGGATCACCATGAGTTCAGAGGCCACCCTGAGACTACATAGTGAATTCCAGATCAGCTTGAGCTAGAGTGAGACGCTACCTTGAAAAAACAAAATAAATAAAAAAAATAATAATAACAATAATAGCTTTAGGGCTGGATAGATGGCTTAGTAATTAAGGTACTTGCCAGGAAAGCCAAAGGATCCAGGTTTGATTTCCCAGTACCTATGTAAAGCCAGATACAAAAGGTGGTACATGTGTCTGAAACTCATTTGCTATGGCTGGAGGACCTGGCTAAACCATTCTATACCATTTAAAACCTAATAGCTTTATACGAAGAATAAATGTTAGGCTCTGATATATAAACTTCAAACTGCTCTAAAAAAGGTAGCTGATTTAAAAATACTCATCTACTCATACAAAGACTGAGAACATAAGAAGTATAATCCTATTACTTAATATACTGCTTGGTAAAATTCACACCAACAACAAAATTCTACCAATAAGATAACCACATGTGAAATGAGGATATTTTCTTAAATGCAGAGAGATGTCATTCTAGGAGTGTTGCTACTAATGTTTCTCAATTTCATAAATGGTATCTACTGAAGCATATTTAAGATGTGATGTGTTCATTAAGCATCTGTTCTGGCCTACTAAGATTTAAAAAAAAGTATGTGGCTTTGTGGCTCTAGAATACACTGTAATTTTAAAATATTAAAATAAAGATTTCACTATGTAGCTTAGGCTGTCCTCAAGCTCACAGCAATTATGCCCCAGTCTCCAGAGGGCAGGGATTACAGTTATGTGCTACCACATTTGGGTAAAGATTTCTTGATCAAAAGACTCAGGCTAGCCAGGCGTGGTGGCGCACGCCTTTAATCTCAGCACTCAAGAGGCAGAGGTAGGAGGATCACCTTGAGTTCAAGGCCACCCTGAGACTATATAGTGAATTCCTGGTCAGCTTGAGCAAGAGTGAGACCCTACCTCCAAAAAAAAAAAAAATGGAAAAACAAACAAAAAAGACTCAGGCTAACGTTATGTTGCAAGCAGTATATTAAGGAAACCTTGACTAAGGGAAGTAACTCACCCATAGTTTTGGGAGTGGCAAATCGATAATACCAGCACTAGAGAAGCAGAGAAAGGAGGATCACAAGTTCCAGGCCAGCCTGAGCTAACATAGTGAGATTCTAGCTCAAAAGAACAAGAACAAGCCAAGTGTGGTGGTACACACCTTTAACCCCAGCACTTGGGAGGCAGAGGTAGGAGGATTGTTGTGAATTCCAGGTCAGCCAGGACTAGAGTAAAAACTTACCTTGTTTTTTTGTTTTTGTTTTTTTTTATTTTTATTTATTTATTTGGGAGCGACAGACACAGAGAGAAAGACAGATAGAGGGAGAGTGAGAGAATGGGCGCGCCAGGGCTTCCAGCCTCTGCAAACGAACTCCAGACACGTGCGCCCCCTTGTGCATCTGGCTAACGTGGGACCTGGGGAACCGAGCCTCGAACCAGGGGCCTTAGGCTTCACAGGCAAGCGCTTAACTGCTAAGCGATCTCTCCAGCCCAAAACTTACCTTGTAAAAACACACAAAAATTCATTTGAAAGCCAGGCATGGTGGCACATTCCTATAATCCCAGTCCTTGTTTGGGGGTAGGGGGACAAGAACAAGTCTCTATTCTAAGGCAGACTAATCAACCCAACTAGTTTATTTAACCAATTTAGCCATAGTCCCATTGACAGTCAACCAAAAACAAACAAGCGAACAACAACAAAACACCTTACTGCCTCATCATACCCACACAGTATTTGAAAGGCTGCCAGGAACAAATAGTTATAAAATTTTGGAACACATAATCTCAAGTTACTTTTTAAAAAAGATAATTGAAGCCAGGCACATATGCCTTTAATTCCAGCACTCAAGACACAGTGATAGGAGAATCAATGTGAGTTCAAGGCCACCCTAAGAATTCCAGGTCAGCCTGGGCTAGAGTGAGACTCTACCTCAAAAAACATTAAAAAAAAAGAAAAGAAAATGTACTCAGAACAGTGTGTTCTTTTCTAGAAATTAAAAATGGTGTATATAGTACGTGCAACTGACACTAGAAACTTCTATATTTAAGATTTTAAGCAATATGGTTTTCATGCAGAAAGCTACGAATAGATATGGACCATTAAATGTTTACTTCAGGAAAAGAAGGTAGGTTGGGGTTTGGAGTACTTTAGTTCTATGCAACTACAAATTTCTATATTGCTGAATTTCGGTGCTTTTTTGAGACAGGGTCTCACTCTAGCTGAGGAACTTTGCACTTATAGGCTGGACTTGAGAATTCATGATGATCCTCCTGAGTGCTGGAACTAAAAGCATGCACCACCATGCCTAGCTAATTTCAGTGCTTTTTAATTACTTTTCAATGAACTAAAATTAAACAAGCGCCTGCATTATGACATATTTACCTCATTCATCCTTGTTTTAATTAGTTCATTCAAAGAGATTATCCTTTCTGAACCTTAACATTTCAAAATAATCTTTTAGAGAAAGCTCTCAGGGAGAATTCATAAAATTAAGGAATTAAAACCGATAAGCTACAAGGCCACCCTAAGACTCCATAGTGAATTCCAGGCCAGCCTGGGCTAGAGTGAAACCCTACCTCGGAAAAAAAAAAAAAAACAACAATAAACTAGGGAGATGGCTCGGTGGCTAAAGGCATTTGCTGGCAAAGACTGCCGGCCTGGGTTTAATTCCCCAGTGTCAATGTAAATCCAAATGCACAAAGTGGAACATGTATCTAGAGTTCATATGCAGCAGCAAGAGGCCGTGGTGTGTCCATTTTAATTCTTTCTCTCACCTGGAAAATAAGTAAGTATCAGGGTGTAGTTGTGCATGCCTTTAATCCCAGGACCTGGGAGGCCCAGGCTAGGAGGATCACTGTGAGTTTGAGGCCAGCCTGAGATTACACAGTGAATTCCAGGTCAGCCTGAGTTAGAGAGACATCCTACCACAAAAAAAGTAAAAATAGGGCTGGAGAGATGGCTTAGTGGTTAAGCGCTTGCCTGTGAAGCCTAAGGACCCCGGTTCAAGGCTCGGTTCCCCAGGTCCCACGTTAGCCAGATGCACAAGGGGGCGCACGCGTCTGGAGTTCGTTTGCAGAGGCTGGAAGCCCTGGCGCGCCCATTCTCTCTCTCCCTCTATCTGTCTTTCTCTCTGTGTCTCTCGCTCTCAAATAAATAAATAAATAATTTTAAAAAGTAAAAATAAAAATTTTAAAAACAATAATCTAGCTAGACCTAAGTGTTTTAAATTTATTATAGCACAAACAGTAAGATATTATGAAAAATGCAGACACTTGTAGTTTTATCTTTTGGGGTTGTTTGTATGAGACACAGTCTCATTATGTAAACCATGCTTCAGCTTGAACACAAGCTTCTCCTGTCTCAGCCTCCTAAGTGGTAGGATTACAGGCATGTGTACACCTGGCCACTTGTGACTTTAGACTAAAAATACAAGTGAACAACAGCACGTAAAACTTAAAAAGACAAAGCCAAGTGTGGTGGCACACGCCTTTCATCCCAGCACTCAGAGGGCAGAGGGAGGAGGATCACCATGAGTTTGAGGCCACCCTGAGACTACATAGTGAATTCCAGGTCAGCCTGGACCAGAGTGAGACCCTACCTCAAAAAAACAAACAAAAAAAAAAAACTTAAAAGACAAAGAAAGCAAAACCACAAAACCCATAAGCAATGTCGCTTGAAACAACATGATTTATACAACCAACATATCAAGAAAGATATTTTCACATCAAAAGCTCAGGAAAAAAATTCAAGGTGAATTCTGCTCATTAATATAATCAATGTGGGCTGGAGAGATGGCTTAGCGGTTAAGTGCTTGCCTGTGAAGCCTAGGGACCCCAGTTTGAGGCTTGATTCCCTAGAACCCACGTTAGCCAGATGCACATGGGGGTGCACGCGTCTGGAGTTCGTTTGCAGTGACTGGAGGGAGGCCCTGGCGCGCCCATTCTGTCTCTCTCTCTCTGCTTCTTTCTCTCTCTGTCACTCTTAAAAAAATAAATAATTTAAAATATATATATATATATATATAATCAATGTGTTATAAATATGAAATATAGCAATATATTAATGAAATTCAATATGCTATACACCAGCATATTCATAAAAATACTACATACACAAATGAAAACATAACACCTGTTCTGATGACAATTGGTTCCTAAAGACAATTTTACTCAATTTTACTCCTTTAACCACTGCACCACAGTGTCATTTTAAAAAAATTATTTACTTACTTACTTGACAGAGAAAGAGGTAGAGAATGGGTGCACCAGGGCCTCCAGCCACTGCAATGAACTCCAGACACATGCACCCCCTTGTGCATCTGGCTACATGGGTCCTGGGAAATTGAACCTACATCCTTTGTCTTTGTAGGCAAATGCCTCAACTGCTAAACCATCCCTCCTGCCCCACAGTAACATTTTAAATACTGAAGTGTTAGGCTGGGAAATGGCTTAGCAGTTAAGGCACTTGCCTGAAAAGCCAAAGGACGTAGGTTCAATTCCCCAGGACCCACATAAGCCAGACACACAAGGGGATGCATGCATCTGGAGTTTGTATGCAGTGGCTGGAGGCCCTGGTGCACCCATGCTCTATCAGCCTCTCTCTCTCTCAGCCTCTCAAATAAATAAAGTATTTTAAATACTGAAGTATTATTAACACAGCAGCATGGTGGTAAAAATGTATTTTAGTACTAGACATCTTGTTTGAGTTCTCCTATACCTCCAATAAATTGCTTGGGTAGGTCACAGTCTCCTTGTCAATAAAATAAAGACAATAGGGCTGGAGAAATGGCTTACCAGTTAAGAGGCTTGCCTCCAAGGCCAAAGGATCCATGTTCAATTTCCCAGCACCCACATAAGCAGATGCACAAGGTAGTGCATGCATCTGGAGTTCGTTTGCAGCAGCTGGAGGCCCTGGGACACCCATTCTCTCTCTATATGCCCCCCCAATCAACAAATAAAATATTTTTTTAAATAAATAAATAGAGCTGAGTGTGTTGGTGCATGCTTTTAATCCCAGCACTCGAGAGGCAGAGGTGTGCGTTCTAGGCCACCCTGAGACTACCTAGTGAATTCCAGGTCAGCTTGAGCTAGATTAAGACCTTACCTCAAAAAAAAAAAAAAAAAAAAAAAAAAAAAAACCAGAGCTGGAGAGATGGCTTAGCAGTTAAGCGCTTGCCTGTGAAGCCTAAGGACCCTGGTTCGAGGCTCGATTCCCCAGGACCCACGTTAGCCAGATGCACAAGGGGGTGCACGCGTCTGGAGTTCGTTTGCAATCGCTGGAGGCCCTGGCGTACCCATTCTCCCTCTCTCTATCTGCCTCTTTCTGTCTTTCGCTGTCAAATAAATAAATTTACAAAAAAATAACCCAAACAAACAAATAAAGATAATAACTACTCCCCTATCTACTTGAGTCTTTCAGTGATGCTCACATGAAATAAAAGAAAATAGATCTGCTTTGCAGGCTGTCATGTACACTATAGGAAGATATTGGGTCTTATGATCTCTTAAGGTCTTTCCCACTCTAATTCCATAATTCTTTTATTATTATACAATTTGAGAATCATATGTATAATATGTCAAAAGAACCAAATGAGGTGAACTTATCCTTAATAGCTTAGTAATACTACCAGCTGACACTTACATAGCATTATTACGTGTTTATTATTGTTCTGAGTGTTTTGCATGCTCTGATTCATTTAATTTTCACAGAAATAGAAATTGGTGATCTTAATTTACATATTATAAGTACAAACGCCATCCTGTGGTTTATAAAAAAGTTTGATTAATGATAACATCACTTTGATTTACATATGATAGTGTTTCACCGAGGTGTTTTGTTGTAGTTTTTCAAGGTAAGGTCTTGCTCTTCCCTAGGCTGACCCAGAATTAATCTTGGGCTGACCTTGAACTCACAGCAACCCTCCTACCTCAGCCTTCTGAGTGTTAGGATTGAAGGCATGTGCCACCATGCCCGGCCATCGGCCACCGAGGTGTTTTTTAAAACCAGGCTGGCTTTGAACTTACAGCAATCCTACTTCTGCTTCCAAAGTGCTGGGATTAAAGGTGTGTAACACCATACCTGGCTATTTTTTGTTCATTTTTAAAATTTTACTTATTTGTAAGGAGAGAGAAGAAATGGATTTGCCAAGGCCTCTTGCCACTGCAAACAAACTCCAGATGCATGTGCCATTTTGTGCATCTGGCTTTATGTGGAAATTGGGGAATCAAACCTGGGCCTTCAAGATTTGCAAACAAGTATCTATACCTACTGAACCATCTTCCCAATCCTTGTTTGTTTGAGGCAGTGTTTCACTCGAGCCCAGGCTGACATCTAACACACATCCTCCAACCTCAACTTCCCAAATGCTGTAATAAAAGGCATGTGCCACCATGTCTGACAAGGTTATTTTTTTTTTCTCCAGGTAGGGTCTCACTCTTATCTAGCTCAAGCTAACTTAGATCTGCATTCTGTAGTACCATGCTGGCATTGGACTTATAGAAACCCTCCTGCCTCTACTTCCCGAGTGTTGGGATTGAAGGAATGCACCTCTCTATGCCCAATCCCTAGCAAGGCATTTTTTAATAAGCATTTTACTTGAGTTATAAGCAATCCTAAGAGGAAAACAGGGAAGGCAGTTTACTCCATTTATAGGGGAAGAAACTGAAACTCAGTGGAGTTTACTATCTTGTCCAAGATTAAAAACAGGGTAACTGGGATGCAGAGATAGCTCAGCAGTTAAGAGTTCTTGCCTACAAATACTAACAACTCAAGCCAATTTCTCCAGTATCTATGTAAAGCCAGATGTGACAGGTAGTGCATGCATCTGGAGTTTGTTTGCAGCTGCTAGAGGCCCTAACATACTCATTCATTCGTCCCCTTCCTTTCCTTTCCCTTCCTTCTCCCCTTCCCCCCACCTCTGCCCCGCTGGTGTGGTGACTGGCACACACACCTTGAATCCCAACACTAAGGAGGCAGAGGTAGGAAGACCACTGAGAGTTTGAGGCCCCTCCGAGAATATATAGTGAATTCCCGGTCAGCCTGAGCTAGAGTGAAACCCTACATCGAAAAACCATTTTTTAAAAAAAAGGGAAAGAAAGAAAGAAAAAAGAATGAACCAAAATATAGTTGAAGAAAATCTTCATGTTTGAGGCCTTTTCTATAGGTAGGTCACAAAACTAAGCAAAGACTGGGGGGCTGGAGAAACAGTTCAGCAGCTAAAGAGACTTGCTTGCAAGGTCTGACAGCCCAGGTTTGATTCCCCAAAACTCACATAAAGCCAGATGCTCAAGTGACACATTTATCTAAAAGGAGTTTGTTTGCAGTGGCTAGAGTCCCTGGTGCTCATTCATATTCATTGTCATTCTCTCTCTCTCTTCTTAGAAGTTAATAAAAATACAGCAGGTAGAGAGAAGGTTCAGCAGTTAGTGTGCTTGTATGCAAAACCTAACAACCCAGGTTCAATTCCCCAGTGTCCACATAAAGTCAGATGCCCAAAGTGGTACATACATCTGGAGATTGTTTGCAGTCGCTAGAGGCCCTGACATGCCCCTTCTCTGTCTTTCTTCTATCTCTCTCTTCTTGAAAATAAATAAACATTAAAAATAAAAACTGGGGGGCTGGAGAGATGGCTTAGCGGTTAAGCGCATGCCTGTGAAGCCTAAGGACCCCAGTTCGAGGCTCGATTCTCCAGGACCCACGTTAGCCAGATGCACAAGGGGGCGCATGCATCTGGAGTTCGTTTGCAGTGGCTGGAAACCCTGGCGCGCCCATTCTTTCTCTCTCTCTCTGCTTCTTTCTCTCTGTCTGTCACTCTCAAATAAATAAATTAATTAATTAATTAAAAAATAAAAATTAAAAAAATTAAAACCGGGGATGCAAAGATGGTTTAGCAGTTAAGGCACTTACTTACCTGCAAAGCCTAAGGACCCAGGTTTGATTCCCCAGAACCCAAGTTCGATTCCACAGTACCCACATAAGCCAGATGCACAAGGTAGCAAATGTGTCTGGAGTGCATTTGCAGTGCCTAGAGGCCTGTCACACCCATTCACTCTCTCAAATTAACAAACAACAAGTAAATAAATAAAAACAAAGGAATATAAACATTCAAGTTTGTTTTTTGAAAAAATAAGGTAAGAGGGGCTTGAGAGATGGCTAAGCAGTTAAGGTGCTTGCCTACAAATCCTAGTGACCTGAGTTAGATTTCTCAGAACCAACGTAAAGCCAGATGCACAAAGTGATACATGCATCTTGAGTTTGTTTGCAACAGCTAACGGCCCTGAAGCGCCCATTCTGTCTCTTTTCTCTCTCTGCTTGCAAATAATTTTTGTTTTAAAATTAAATAAAATAAAGTGGAGAGCAACTAAGGAAGACACCTGACATCAACCTCTGACTTTTGCAGTGCCCATACATCTGCAAATACACATACACACATGCCCACCACACATGCATGCATGCACACACACACAAACACACAGAGACTCAGCAGAAATAAATTTTAGGATCCACATTACAGGATTCCACTATAAGTAAAGCCTTTACTGTATCAAAATATAACCAAAGAGCCATCCCAGCACTTGGGAGGCAGAGGTAGGAGGATCACCATGAATTTGAGGTCACCCTGAGTGAGACTATAGAGTGAAATCTAGGTCAGCCTGAGCTAGAGTGAGCTCTCATCTCGAAAAACAAAACAAGGGGCTGGAGAGATGGCTTGGCGGTTAAGCACTTGCCTGTGAAGCCTGAGGACCCGGTTCAAGGCTCGATTCCCCAGGACCCACATTAGCCAGATGCGTAAGAGGGCGCACGCGTCTGGAGTTCATTTGCAGTGGCTGAAGGCCCTGGAGCGCCCATTCTCTCCCTCTCTCTGCCTCTTTCTCTATCTGTCTGTCGCTCTCAAATAAATAAATAGAAATAAAAAATATTTTAAAAAAACAAAAAAATGTATACACACACACACACATACATACATATATATAGAGACAGATCTGAGGGCTGGAGAAATGGATTAGCAATTAAGGTGCTTGCCAAAGGATCCAAGTTCGATTCCCCAGGACCCACATAAGCCAGATACAGAAGGTGGCACATGCATCTGGAGTCTGTTTGCAGTGGCCGAAGGCCCTAGCATGCTCATCCTCTCTTTCTCTCCAATAAATAAATAAAAGTAAAATATTTAAATAGATATATAAGTGAATCTTCATCAGAACTGTGTAATTATGTACCCACAGTACATTTGAGAATATGTGGTCTAATTATAAAATAAGAAGATATCAATGAATTTAAATTGTAGTAAGTAGAGAACCTAAAGTCTACTTAATTGTTCATTTCATAAAGTAAAACAGATGTGATCCCACCAATTTAAATTAGCCAAATCTGGTTTTACACACTAATACATACCTGGTAGAGTTCTTCCAAATTGTACTTAATTGAAGTACTATTCTGAATAGCTTCCACTGCTTCTTTCAGTTTCTGCCATGTTTCATCTGTGTAGTTTTCTGGTAATTTAGGCTTATCTAGATAAATGTAAAACACTGGTATTAGAATAGGTAGGATATAGTAACCAAAGAGCCATAATATAGCTAAATATTAAAAAGCCACTACTATATTTAAGCTCAGTATAAATAAAACCCAAAATGCTAGAATGATGTTTAAGTCATTTTGACTCGCCTATTAAAATTGAAGGTGAGGTGTTTTTTTTTCTCCTATTGATTGTATGGCTTCAAAAATAAAACTTCAAGAATGACAGATAAAACATAACAACCCTGACCTTATTCTATCATGTCTAAAACATAAGTTGACATGAATCTTGTACAGGAGATTTAAAATACTGAGTGACTATTATGTACAAATCATTTTATAAACTTGTTAGAAATCTTCTTAATAAAGTATCTTGTAGTAAATATTAAGATCCCTGCTTAACAACTGAAGAAACTCAGCCTGGAACTCATTTGGTAAGCTTGCCCAAGGTCACCATAGACAGCCAAAGGCAAAGCTGGGATTCTAATTCAGGTCTATTTGACCCCCAAATTTATGTAGCAACCACAACAATGGAGAAAATTTCTTAGGTTTTGATCTATTAATGAGCAGAGTGAATGTGTAAGAAAAATTTAACGTCCAAATGACTCTAGAAGCAATGCAGCATTTTCAGAATTTAAAGAAGCAGCTTAATATAGGCTCTAAACTTTACTGATCAGCAGTAAGTAAAAAATATATATTAAAAATATAAATGCTTTAATGTGTTAACTCCAGGAGGAAGAGGAAAATAAAATCTCTTAATTTGCAAATGCAATTAGGATCACAGCTTATTTCTTTAAAAGTCATTGCCTATTAAATCAATGTATCTTTAAGTGAAATAACAAACACATTATCCAAATACAATTCATCTTCACTTTAGAAAGATCTACTATTAATTTAGAAAGAATTCACACCAGAGGATGGAAAGGGGTGATATAAAAAAAGAAAGGGTTAAAAACGACCATATCATAACCCTCTGCTTGAGACAAACAGCACAGTTCTGTTTTCCACACTAATGCTGCAAACACAAGCACAAAGTAATTCTCTCAGTGCCGATGGCCACAAGGCACTTATCTGGTAAATATTACTTAAGTTCATTCATTTAGTTCTCTATTTAATACACATTCTAGCATTTGTTACCTGCCAGCTAAAGATGGTGAAAAAGTCAGAAAGCAGAAATACATTAAACAGATAAAAATTGACTTAGCTTAAGTATAGTATAAATGCTGGCTTTTATTTTCATCAATATTCACAAAACTCACTTATCTCATGTATAATGAGCAAATTCTCTAGAAGTGCCAGGTCAATACTTTGAGTCCCATTTTAGTGATGAAAATGTAGTAACTGTTCCTATCTTTAGACTAGTGAGCGGTATACAGAGTTACTACTTCTGTGTGTATACACAACATTTTTCATTTCCAGACCTTAGCTTTGGAAAGAAATACAGAAAACGCAAAATATATTTTCCCCAAATACTGTTTCCACAATGAGTTTCACAAGTGCAGTTAGTAATCAACATTACAAACCTAATTATATTATTTAAGCATAAAAATAACACCACTGCTATCTGCATTTTAAACACTGGAGAATGTGGCCTCGAAGCATAAAAATCTCAGCAGTGCTGAGACTCACTATGCAACTGAAATAAATCTCCTTAAAATAGACGAATTTCTCACCTGTAAAATCCTCATCAGTCATACTGTAGATTATCAATGTTATGAGGAATAACAGATTAGGTACAATTGGATGAGAGACCTCAACAACACACTGCACGGAAATCCCTGGAGTATGCTTCAGAACATGGATACAAACCACCCCAGAAAAATGAACCCTTTACCTAAAAATGGACCTCCCCTCCATTTCACTGATTATGCATAAAACACTAGGCTCCTCTATACTTTTTAATATAACATAAATAGAGCACGTGACTGCTCCAGTGTCAAAGCCTTGGTAGGTGATTATGAAATTTTGGCCTTGGTTACCTTTAAAGTTCTTGATCACTAACTTCTTAGCAGAGCCAGGTTTGCTGTTAGCAAAGCTAGAGACGGTGGTAGAAGATTTGGCTAGGCCATTTGCATGATGCACTGAAGCCACAGAAGAGATTAATATACTCTTATTTTTAAGTTGCTGCTGCTGCTGCTGTTGAGATGTTGCAGCAGTTGGTGAAGATGATGATGAGGAGGAGGAGGAGTCCTCAGCCATCTTCGCATCAAACCCTACAAACTCCAGGGTGTCTTCAAAACGCAGCTTCTTCTGTATCGGTACGTGGCTGGAAGCAGCCACTGGAACCCCGAGGCAGAAGGTCGAGGTGGAAGGGGACGCCGAATCCCTAGGTTGTGAAGGAGGAGTGGAAGAGGAGGAAGAGGTGGAATCAAAGTCTTCTCTCTCGTTACTACTGTTACTGCCGCTACTGCTGCTGCTGTTTAACTTTCTCTTCTTGGCAGAGGTGGGCGGAGTGGTGCTGGTATTACCATCAGTGGCAGATCTGATCTCCTGAGCAGCAGCAGCAGCAGCTGAGGGATTGGGGGAAGAAAAACCTGTTGGAAACATGAAAATAGCGGGGTCAACAGGCAGAGGAGCATCAAAAGCACACGTTGATATGCCTGCGTGCGTGTAAGAAAGGTGGCAATGCTAGAGGGGGAAGGGAAGAAAGAAGAGAGGAGAAACACAGAGGACGAGGAGGAAAGTGGAGGGGGGGTATACCGGGGGAATGGGAGGGTTTGGGAAGGAGGAGAGGCTGCCACCAGCAGTGAGCCGAACAAGGGGGGGAGAGCGAAAGAGGAGGCAGACAGGTAAACGGCCGTGCCGTCCCCCCTTCCCCTGCTTTTCGATCTCCCTCTCCCCCCCTCCACGTTCCGCAGAAGCGACTCAGAGAGTCGGTGAAGCTTGCAGCTCCTCCTCCTTTTCTCCCTCTCTGGGAGGGGAGATGCTGGGCTTGGGGGGAGGGGGACGAGAACCAGGCTTGTTATTGTCAATAGCACAAGAGGCTAAAGATGGCGCCACTTCCGGTCACGCGGCACCCGAAGAGAGGCGGCGTCACCCTCCTGGAGTGGGGGGTGGAGAGAAGGACCTCAGCCGCCCGGGGTGCGGGGGACCAAGGCTCCGGGAGGGGGCGGCTGGAGCTCCCGAGCCACCCGGCTTCGTCCCCCCCCCTCGCTCCCGCTCCCGGTCCCCGTCCCCAGCAGCACCCTCCTACCGGGACCCCAGTGACTCCCATCCCGTTCCCGTCCCACGGGGAGCTTCGCGCCGCGGCGACCTTACCGGAAGTGACTGGGCAGACACTTTTCATAGCGCCCAGATCCTGAAGCCCCCGGGTCGGCCGAACTGGAGGTGGGGGGGTTAGGGGAGGGCACACGGGGGGGAAGAGAGGTGGCGCAGGAGAAGGGGGCGGGCACTGGAGACACCTTCCGAGCTCTTGATTGGAAGCTTCTGAACCTGAGGAGGGCGGGCACAGAGGGTGGGGGTGGCGGGAGAAGAAGCGGGAAGCGGCTCGTGAGACTGGGTAGGTGGTGTCGGCGAGGGGCGGGGTGAGCTAGCTGGGAAAAAGGGGGGGGAGGGAGCAAAAAGTAAGGGAACAGGAGGATGGAAACTTTGAAAGAGATAAAGGAATAAGGAGGGGTAGCAAGGCTGCAGGGAGTAACCCGAAATAGAGGAAAACACAGCGTGCCTTTATGCCTGCTGCTAGACAGGAATGTCTCTGTTAAGATAGAAAAGAAAAAGAGCTTAGATAGGAAGAAAGAGAGTTTTTTTGATTCAGTGAAGCAACAAATTGTTTCCCATTTTTTTGTCAGAGACAACAGACCAAAGGGCCTGCCTTTTGAGTTTCTCAGTAATAACAGCTGTAAATCCTCTTAGGTTCCTACCAGGAGAGTTTTCTTAGATGGCTGGCCAAATCAAGGGTACCTTGCAAGGCTAAGAAATAGCTCCACCCAGCACAATTTCGGGGTCTCCCCTGCCCCCAACCCATCATTCCATAGCTCAGTAATTTGTAGACCAAACAAAGCTAACACCTACTTCCTTCATTTACTAAATCTCAGCCTACAGACTCTAAAGGAGGCGTTTTTGGAAAATAATACTCACAAAACTCAGTGTTTCCTACTAATGTGCTCCATGAGCGTAAATTTTACCTTTAATCACTGCTAAGAAAAAAACCTCGAAATTTGCTTAAATTAGCAACAATAAATGTTATAAAATCCCTGTTGGCAGTTTTTACTTAATCTTGGGCCATTCTGCCTTGTGTAGAATCGCATGCTTGTAATTGCAGCACTCTTGGAGGCCCCGCGGCTGAAGGAAAGCTAGTTCTAAGCCAGACCGGGCTACATGGTCTTTAAAAAAAACAACAAACAAACAGCCGGACATGGTGGCGCACACCTTTAATGCTAGCATTCTGGATGCTGAGGTAGGAGAATCACCATGAGTTTGAAACCACCTGACACTACACACTTAGTTCCAGGTCACCCTGGGCTAAAATGAGACCCTACATCGGAAAAAAAAAAAAAAAAAAACATAAAACACCTTAGAAGGAGAGGATACGAGTGTTAAAGTAAAATTTAACAGTGTGGTACATGCCTTTAATCCCAGCACTTGGGTGGCAGAGGTAAGAGGATTGCCACGAGTTTGAGGCCACCCTGAGACTACATAGTGAATGCCAGGTCAGCCTGAGCTAGAGTGAAACCCTACCTCAAAAAAAAAAAAAATTAACAATATTGCCCATTTGTAGGTTCAGAAACCATAAGCATCTCTCCAGTGGTGGAAGCCGGTCTCACAACAATGATAACTGCTAAAATGTAGAAAGTATTGTGGGAAGAGGCAAAACAAACAGCTAAAGAGCAAATGTGGAACTCAGAACTACACTCAGAGACAATATTTATGCTGGGTCTCAAAGTGAGTATTCGCTAAAAGATAAGGGGGATGCCTTGTTGGTGGCACATGCTTTTAATCCCAGGACTGGAGAAGCAGAAGTATGAGAAACACTGTGAGCTTGAGGCCAGCCTGAGACTACATAGTAAACTCCAAGTCAGCCTAGGCTACAATGAGGCCCTACGTTGAAAAACCAAAAATAAATAAATAAATAAATAAGGGGAAGAGTACATTTCTAAGCAATGGCAAAAAGGGCAAAAAAAAAAAAGGAGCTGTGAAAAGGTTCTGTGTGTGTGTGTGTGTGTGTATAAGTGCTAAATATTTATAAATTTATTTATTTTTCTTTTCTTTTGTTTCGAGGTAGGGTCTCACGCTAGCTCAGGCTGATCTGGAATTCACTATGGAGTCTCAGGGTGGCCTCATTCATGGCGATCTGCCTACCCCTGCCTTCCGAGTGCTGGGATT
The DNA here is from genome assembly GCF_020740685.1 of Jaculus jaculus. Taxonomy (NCBI): domain Eukaryota; kingdom Metazoa; phylum Chordata; class Mammalia; order Rodentia; family Dipodidae; genus Jaculus; species Jaculus jaculus. The sequence continues at coordinate 116,752,418 of NC_059125.1, forward strand.
AAAGGCGTGAGCCACCACACCCAGCAAAATTTATGAAAGATGAATTAATACAAGTAAAAGGTAATAGACAGGATAAGCAATAGAGAGACAAAGGAGACAAAGTCTTTTTATATACAAAAAAAAAGAACTTTTATACTGACCTAAAGGAAAATGCAGTCCTGTTAATATCCAACTGTGTTCAAGTAATAGCTTCTGACTTCACATGAGTTAAGCTCCTCAGTCTTCTGAGTTACATCTTAATTCTAAAAAACTCAATTCCTTTGGTTTTTGAGCCTTAGCTCTGTGAGTGTGTGTTCGGGGCGGGGGTTGGTTCTGGATTTAAGCCCAGAGTCTCATGAACATTAGGCAAGCACTCATCCACCAAGCTACATCTCTAGCCTTTTTTTTTTTTTTTTGGACACAGGTTCTGGTTAAGTTTCTTAGGCTGGACTTGAACTCATTCTTAGGGAGGCCTTATACTCTGAAATTCTGATTCTACCTCAGCCCTCTAAGGAGCTCTGATTATAGACCTGCACCCAAGCCTAGCTGTGATTCACAGTGAATAACACAGTAGTCTCACTTGCTATTTAAATTCTGTATGAAAGACCCCTGAATGTTATGGGAAAAAGTAACAACTTTTTTTTCTCTTAAGTGATTAACAATTGTCTCTTTTTTTTTCATGGTAGGGTTACGTTTATTCAAATTGGGTTTCTGTCACTTGCAAAATAGAATCCTAGCTGGGTGTGGTGCATTTAATCCCAGCACTCGGGAGGCAGAGGTAGGATTGCTGTGAGTGTGATGCCACCCCGACACTCCATAGTGAATTCCAGCAGTACCAGCAGGTCTAAACTAAGGTCAAGGTGTTTGGTCCTTTCTGGATTCCTGACCACCTTGCTGGGAACTACATAATTCACACAGTAATACAGCTTCACATAAAGTTTGGGAAGAGCATATGCATGAAGACACTTGCTTCAGATATGTCCCTGACCACAGTGGCCTCTTTTATGTTCCAAATGATGAACTTTTTAATAGCCTTGTCCTTGGGCAAATATCAGGCACAGTTAGTGCTACCAACAGGCTGCACATGCCCACAGCCTTTTTATTAAATTTTTTTTTGCTTATTTTTATTTATTTGAGAGTGACAGAAGAGGAAGAGGAAAGAGAGAGAGAGAATGTGCACGCCAAGGCATCCAGCCACTGCAAACGAACTCCAGACACATGTGCCCCCTTGTGCATCTGGCTAACGTGGATCCTGGGGATTCGAGCCTCAAACCAGGGTCCTCAGGCTTCACAGGCTAGCGCTTAACCGCTAATCCATCTCTCCAGCCCACCCACGGCCTTTTCTTGGCAGTTGTTCTTTCATTTTGTCATCTTGGACGCCGGGGCCAGAAAGAACTAACAATTATCTTTTGACACTTTATAAATTCAGTCTAGTTTGTGCCAGGTCAATCCTCACATATTTAGCATATGTAAATATAGATATGTAACTTTCATGAGTTTTGCTTCTATTTACATTTTGTTGCACAACCAACTTAGATATTACTTCTTATGAGAGGACCAGAACTTTTTCTTAGAATCTCAGACCAACTTAAAATGAAGAAAAGCCGGGCGTGGTGATGCACGCCTTTAATCCCAGCACTTGGGAGGCAGAAGTAGGATTGCTGTGAGTTCGAGGCCACCCTGAGACTCCATAGTGAATTCCAGGTCAGCCTGGGCTAGAGTGAGACCCTACCTCAAAAACCCAAAATAAATAAATAAAGATAAAACAAAATGAGAGCTGGGTATGGTGGCGCACACCTTTAATCCCAGCACTTGGGAGGCAGAGATAGGAGGATCGCCGTGAGTTCGGCCACCCTGAGAATACAGAGTGAATTCCAGCTCAGTCTGGGCTAGAGCGAGACCCTACCTTGAAAAACCAAAACAAAAAAGAATAAAATGAAATGAAGTAAAGCCTCCCATGTTGTTATGTGAAACATCGTTTACATCTAGAATTGACTGATTGTGGGTAGGTAGAACATAAAAGTGTTTTATACATCCAACCAGAGTTAAATGTTCTCTCGACATTAAAATATATTTTTTCAAGGTTGAAATCACTGAACCCACAATAATCAAGTTGTGTAATGTGGAAAACCATACAATTATAGCCATTATCAGACAAAACCTGATTGGGCACCTACTTCATATTCCTTATATAGAATCTTTCATCTTGTGCATTCAACTCATTACCTTAGAAACATTAATTAAATTTTACAATGTTGCCAGATGAGGTATAGTTATTATTGGCTCTCTTTTAGCCAGATTTTATTTATAAAAGTAAATATATGCATAAAGGAAAATACAAACAAGTACTTCATCCTGTAATGTTCATTCCTCTCTTTAGGCATCCCCCTTGATGATATTTAAATGCTTTTTTTTTTTTTTTTTTTTTTGGTTTTTCAAGATAAGGTCTCACTCTATTCCATGCTGACCGCGAATTCACTATGTAGTCTCAGGATGGCCTTGAACTCACAGAGATCCATCTACCACTTTCTCCCAAGTGCTGGGATTAAAGTTTTAAAGGATTTTTTTTGTTTTTGTTTTTTCAAGGTAGGGTCTTACTCTAGCCCAAGCTGACCTGGAATTCAAAATGTAGTCTCCGGGTGGCCTCAAACTCACAGTAATTCTCCTACCTCTGCCTCCTGAGTATTAGGATTAAAGGCGTGTGCCACAACACCCAGATCAAATGTTTGTTTTTACTTTATCTTTTCCCCCATTTTTTTTTATTTTAGTTATTTAAGAAAAAGAGGCACACAGAAACAGAGTAGGTACAAGCATGCCAGGGTCTCCTGCCACTGCAAATGAACTGCAGATTCATCTGCATTTACATGGGCACTGGAGAATTGAACCCAGGCTGCTAAACTTTGTAAGCAAGTGCCTTTAACCACTGATACATTCTCCAGCCCTCCCTTCCTTTTGTTGTTGTTGGTGGTTTTCAGGTAGGGTCTCACTCTAGCCCAGGCTGACCTGGAATTCACTTATCTAGTCCTAGGCTGGCGCAGACTCACAGGACTCTTTCTACGTCTGTCTCCAGTGCTGGGAATAAAGATATGTGTGTGTGTGTGTGTGTGTGTGTGTGTGTGTGTGTGTGTGTGCGCGCGCACCACCATACCTGGCCTGATTGGTCTTGGCAAAAACTTTCTCACTATAACCCCAATGGCTCAGGAAATAAAACCAGAGATCAACTGCTGGGACCTCATGAAATTACAGAGCTTCTGTACAGCAAAGGACAGTGTAAAGAGAGCAAAGAGGCAACCTACAGAATGGGAGAAAATCTGCCACCTATTCATCTGACAAAGGATTAATACCTAGGATATACAAAGAACTAAAAAAACTAAATAATAAGAAATCAAACAACCCAATTAAAAAATGGGCTATGGAAGTAAATAGAGAGTTCTCAAAAGATGAAATACAGATGGCATATAAACATCTAAACAATATTCTACATCCCTAGCCATCAGGGAAATACAGATTAAAATGACATTGAGATTCCATCTCACTCCTGTTAGGTTGGCTACCACCATGAAAACAAATGACCATAAATGCTAGTGAGGATGTGGAAAAAGAGGAACCCTTCTACACTGTTGGTGGGAATGCAATCTGATCCTGCCATTGTGGAAATCAGGGTGGAAGTTCCTGAGACAGCTAAAAATAGAAATACCATATGACCCAGCTATAGGCCTCCTAGGCATATATCCTAAGGATTCATCTCACTACCTTAGAGCTACTTGCTCAATCATGTTTATTGCTGCTCTATTCACAATAGGTAGGAAATGGAACCAGCCTAGATGCCCCTAAACTGATAAGTGGAAAATGAAGATGTGGAACATTTACACAATGGAGTTCTATTCACCTGTAAAGAAATATGAAATTTGCAGGAAAATGGATGAATCTGGAAAAGATTATACTTAGTGAAGTAACTTAGGCCCAAAAAGCCAAATGTCACATGTTCTCTCTCATATGTGGATCCTAGCTGCAGATGATTGGACTTCTCTGTGAGTAGGAAGAAAACTCAGTAGCAGAGGCCAGTAAGCTAGAAAAGAGACATAAAGGAAATAGAAACAGAAGGATGGGGACTTAATAGGATGATATTGTATATATGTAAGTAGAAAAACAAGCCGGGTGTGGTGGCGCACGCCTTTAATCCCAGCACTCGGGAGGCAGAGGTAGGAGGATTGCCATGAGTTCAAGGCCACCCTGAGATGACAGAGTTAATTCCAGGTCAGCCTGGACCAGAGTGAGACCCTACCTTGAAAAAGAAAAAGAAAAACAGATTAATGGTGGTGAAAAGGCCCAAATGAGGCCAGGGGAAGAGACTGAGTAAAGGAAAGGTGGAGGGAACGCTAACCAAAATCTAAGAGGATATAAGTAAGTCATATGGAAACCTACCATTTTGGACAATGGAATACTCAGAAGCCATAGATTTTTACTAGAAAATTTTCAGAGCCAGGGATGGGATACCTTCCAGTGAGTTGTTGGCCAGGGAGGTCCCTGATACCCTCAAAACATTATAGACCATTGCCAAGGCCCTTGGTTTCCCATCAGGAATAGATGGTAAGATCCTATTGCTGAAGAATTGACATACTTGGGCTGCAAGGTCACTGAGAAATCCTGCTGGAACTGAGCTGAAAACTTCCTCCATGTAGACCAGCTGATAGAAAGCTGGAAAAAGCTAGGCTGCATGCAGTTCAATGGGAGAGAGAGAAAAAAATCACCAGTGAAGATAACAGTGGACACTGCAAGCCTTAAATTTGGCCGGCCCGGTCAAATGAGCCAATGGGTGCAATAGTGGCATGTCTGATATGAGGTAAACTAGCAGCTCTCTAATTGGACTGGAGGCCTGCTCCATGGGAGGGAATACATCCCTGATACTGAAAACCTACAACAGGGATAGTCATGAGCCCTTGGTGTGTAATGCCTGCTGCTGTCTGGCTAAATGTATATAATATGCTCACCATACTGCCTAGTAAGCACTTCTCTTAATGTTCATATCCATAAATTAATGCTACTCTCACTTTTGGTTAGAGAAGCTTCTCTTTTTCAGATGGTAGTGACCCTGGGATGACTCAGAAGGCACCATGGTGCTGAGAAGAAATGACAGAGGAGTGCTCAGCACTGAAATATCTCTATCATATCTTCCAAGTCTCAGGGTCCATTGCGGAATAGGTGGCAGAAAAAAATCTAAGAGCCAAATAAAGTGTAGGACTCCTTGCAATGTGCTCCTCCACACACAAAATGGCCTGGATATCCATATCCTCACAGTTTCTGATACTACCTACATAAGACCATCATGATAGGAAGAAAATATCATAACATCAAAATTTAAGAGAGACTGATTGAAAGGGTGAGGGGATATGATAGAGAGTGGAATTTCAAAGGAGAAAGTGGGAGGAGGGAGGGAATTACCATGGTTATAATTATGGAAGTTGTCAATAAAAAAATAAAATTAAAAAATAACAATAAATTTGTTTCATTTTGTTTTAGTTTTTTGGAGGTAATGAAGGAAAATAGGAAAAACCTAGCTTCTTTTAGGCAGTTTCAGTTAGAAATTGAGACCTAGTAGCCAGGCATGGTGGTGCATGCCTTCAATCCCAGCACTCAGGAGGCAGAAGTAGGAGGATCACCATGAATTCCAGGTCAGCCTGGGCCAGAGTGAGATCCTAAAAAAAAGAAAGAAAGAAAGAAAAGAAAACAAATGAAACGAAACTGAGGCCCAGAAACAACCAGGACTTACCTGCTCTGACACGAGAGGGGACCTCTTGACAGAAATGGAACTTGTGTCTGATCAAGACTGATCTACAGGGCCCCCTACTGTCCACTCTAGCATTCTACCTGGATAGATGGCCCAAATAGGTTGGCTCAGGTGAGCTGGCCCAAGTGGGGGGGGGAGGGGAGCTCTGGGATCCGCCCTCCAAATCTACAAATCAACTGGGTCTTCCTCATGCATACAAAGACTGCTATCTCTTCCTTGAAAAACTAAAAAAAATATATTCCCTCTATAGAAAAGCACATGAGCCAGGTGTGGCTCACACCCTTGATCCCAACACTTGGGAGGCTGAGGAAGGAGGGTCACTATGAGTTTAAGGTCAGCCTGTGCTAGAGTGAAAACCTAACTCAAAAACAAAAGGAAAAAAAAAAAAAAAGAAAGAAAGCACCTGGCAAATGCCCTGTGTGTTCCAAGTCTCCCTACATATATTCCTAAATTCTATCTTCCACATGCTTGCGGTCCTACCTCAGTCTTTCCTTGAAAGCCTCAGTTTAACTCCCCTCCATGTGCTTCTCAAGTTTTTTCCCCAGAACCTCAATTTCTCTTAAATGGACCATATAAACTATGCAGTGTTTCCACATTAGATGTTTCCTACTTCCCATGTGTTTATGACTCTGCTCTAGCTTTCCTTCCTGATCCCAATCTCCCTTAAATAAACCCCACAATCTGTGGTTTCTCCATAAATAAACTTAATAATTCATAATTTATCCTTCTTGAGTACATCTTTATCAATTCTTTGTTAAAGGAAGGGCAGAACCCAAACTTGGGGTTCATAAATTTGGTGGAGCACCTCTGAGCCCCAAAAGTTCTGCATCAGTAGGGTCTCACTCTATCTTAGGCTAAACTGGAACTCACTCTATAGTCCCATGCTGGCCTCAAACTCACAGAAATCTTCTTGCCTCAGCCTCCTGAGTTCTGGGATTATAGTTTGAGCCATCACACCTGGCTTTGTTTCCTTTTTTTGTTTATTTTATTTATTTAACAGAGAAAGAGGGAGAGAGAGAGAGAGAGAATGGGCATGCCAGGCCCTCCAGCCACTGCAAACGAACTCCAGATGTGTGCACCCCCTTGTACATCTGGCTAATGTGAGTCCTGGGGAATCGAACCAGGGTCCTTTGGCTTTGTAAGCAAACGCCTTAACCGCTAAGCCATCCCTCCAGTTATGTATTTTTTTTTTTTTTGAGGTAGGGTCTCACTCTAGCCCAGGCTGACCTGGAATTCACTATGTAGTCTTAGTCTGTTGCAGTCCGGTTCGCATTGCTGGTAGAAATCACCCAACAAGAGTAGCTTCTGGGAAAAAGAGGTTTATTTTGGCTCACAGGCTTGAGGGGTTTGATAAACTTAATTACTTGTTGATCCTATGGAGCCAAGTCAAATGTAAATGAGTCAGATTCCATATTTAGCAAAATATTATAAAATTATCTCATTTACATTTGAGTACTTAGCCCCTTAGCTGACTGGGAACCATCTAAAAAGCAAAAATTAGGTACTGAACAAGGGAGGCCGTTTTCCCTGGAAATTTAGTAATGGGAAGCCAACCAGCTTTCTTCTCCCTTTGGTGCAATCAAGCACTTGCTTGCTATGGAATTGCTCAGCCTTTTTTTGGTTTTCGAGGTAGGGTCTCACTCTAGCCCAGGCTGACCTGGAATTCACTACGTAGTCTCTGGGTGGCCTCAAACGCTCAGTGATCCTCCTACCTCTGCCTACTTAGTGCTGGGATTAAAGGCGTGCACCACTATGTCTGGCTCTCTCAGCCTTTTTTTTTTTTTTTTTTTTTTTTTACTAGTGTTCATGTTATCAACAAACGTCCCAATACCTCCACACAGTACTTTAATGTTTGATGTTCCCATGGTATTCCATTTTTATTTTCTCACAAGCAAGACACAATTGAATCCCCTGGGGGGGGGGTCATCTTTTGAAATACATCTTGGTTTGATAGAGCTCAACAGTAGAGCAGTTACCTATCATATATGAAGCCCTAGGTTTCATCCCTAGCACCACACACACACACAAAATGTTCAGGTTCAAGCCCAATTTAATTCATTCAAAATCTGTGGACAGGGCTTCAGTTACCAGTATTGTTTAAGAAAGTTGCTGGGCCTGGTGGTGTAAGACTACCTATAATCCCAGCTAGTTGGAAGCCAAAGCAGGAGAACACTGACCCAGGAGGAGCATGAGTTCTAGATAAACCTTGGCTACCTAACCAGCTCCTGCTTCCAGAAAAAGGAACCTGGAGCTGGAGAGATGGCTCAGAGGTTAAAGGCTTTTGCTCTTTCTTTCCCTTCCTTCCTTTTGTTTTAATTATTTTATTATTTATTTACTTGAGAGTGACAGAGGGGAAGAGTAAAAGAAAGAGAGAGAATGGGCGCGCCAGGCCCTCCAGCCACTGAAAACAAACTGCAGATGCGTGCACCCCCTTGTGCATCTGGATAACGTGGGTCCTGGGGAGTAAAGCCTTGAACCAGGGTCCTTAGGCTTCACAGGCAAGTGCTTAACCGCTAAGCCATCCCTTGAGCCCCCTTTTTCTCTTTCTTGTTTTGGTTATTGGAGGTACAGTCTCATATGGTCATATTCTAGAGGTAAAAATGTCCAGAAGAACCATTCTTACATTTTTAGTATCTGTGACAGTGCTCATAGCATCTTCAACATGCATGCAGCCCTTTGGAGAAAACAGTTGGTCCTTTAAACCTTTAACTTAAAAAAAAAAAAAAAAGCTAATGGAATTTCAAAGGGGAAAGTGGGGAGGGGAGGGAGGGAATTGCCATGGGATTTTTTTTTATAATCATGGAAAATGCTAATAAAAATTTAAAAAAAAAGAGCTGTAACTCAAAGCACATACTTTTCCAGCTATCTTGACTCCATCATGAAATTGCACTTTGAAAACAATAAAGGAAGAAACCCTCAATAAATCATCAGCCTTATCTAACAGGGAGATGACTAAAATAGGAGACTCCTTTTATTGCCTCTTGTAGTACACATGTGTGTGAGAGCATGTCAATATCAAATGGTTTATCAATGTGCAAGTGAATACAGGTGTGGATACATGGTTTAGAATGGTGCTACCTGATCAAGGACAATTAACATTTAAAAAATATTTTATTGGGCTGGGGAGATGGCTTAGCAGTTAAGCGCTTGCCTGTGAAACCTAAGGACCCTGGTTCGATGCTCAAGTCCCCAGGCTCCACATTAGCCAGATGCACAAGGGGTGCACGCATCTGGAGTTCGTTTGCAGTGGCTGGAGTCCCTGGTGTGCCCATTCTCTCTCTCTACTTGCCTTTCTCTCTCTGTCACTCTAAAATAAATAAATAAAAATGAACAATTTTTTAAAAAAATAAAATATTTCATTTACTTATTTAGTTACTAGAGAGAGAAGAAGAGAAAAAATGGGCATGTCAGGGCCTCTAGCCATCACAAACAAACTCCAGATGCATGTGCCACCCTTGTGCATCTGGCTTACCTAGGTACTAGGGTATTAAACCTGGGTCCTTAGGTTTTGCAGGCAAGCGCCTTAACTACTAAGCCATCTCTCCAGCCCAATTAACGTTTTTAAATTATTATTTCAAATTTGAAGCTTGTTTCTTCTCACTTTTATTTATTTTTATTTTTTATTTTAATTTTGGTTTTTCAAGGTGGGGATATCAATCTGGTCCAGGCTGACCTGGAATTAGCTATGTAGTCTCAGGGTGGCCTCAAACTCATGGTGATCCTCCTACCTCAGCCTACCAAGTGCTGGGATTAAAAGCGTGCACCACCATGCCCGACATTTAAATTTTTTTTAATTTTTAATTTTAATTTTTATTTTTATGTTTTTGTTTTTTTGAGATAGGGTCTCACTCTAGCCCAGGCTAACCTGGAATTCACTCTGTAGTCGCAGGGTGGCCTTGAACTCACAGCAATCCTCCTACCTCTGCCTCCTCCCAAGTGCTGGGATTAAAGGCGTGTGCCACCATGCCCGGCTTTTATTTTTATTGTTTATTTTGTTTTTTCAAGGTACAGTATTGTTCTATCCAAGGCTGACCTGGAATTCACTATGTAGTCTCAGGGTAACCTCGAAATCATGGCAATCCTTCTACATCAGCCTCCCAAGTGCTGGGATTAAAGGCGTGCACCACCATGCCCGGCTTCACTGCTTTTATTTCTATTTTTACTTTTGGTTTTCCAAGGTTGGGTCTTGCTGTAGCCCAGGCTGACCTGGAATTCAGTATGTAGTCTCCAGGTGGCCTCAAAATCATGGCACTCCTCCTACCTCTGCTTCCCAAGTGCTGGAAAGGCATGTACCATCATGCCCAGCTACTTCCTTTATTTATTTTTTTTCAAGGTAGAGTCTTGTTCTAACCAAGGCTGACCTGGAATTCACTCTGTATTTTCTGGGTGGCCTCAAACTCATGGCAATCCTCCTATCTCTGTCTCCCGAGTGCTGGGATTAAAGGCATGCGCCACCACACCCGGCTCTACATTTTTTTTAAAGATTTTATTTTTTCATTTATGAGAAAGAGAGAGAGAGAGAGAGAGAGAGAGAGAGAGAGAGAGAGAGAGAATGGGCACACCAGAGCCTCTAGCCACTGCAAACAAACTCCAGATGCATGTGCATCTGGCTTACATGGGACCTGGAGAATCGAACCTGGGTCCTTAGGCTCCTCAGGCATGCGCCTTAACTGCTAAGCCATCTCTCCAGCCCCCGGCTCTACTTCTTTTATTTTTTGAGGCAGCTTCTCACTCTAGCCTAAGCTGGTCTTGGACTTAACAGTGATCCTCCTACTTCAGCCTGCAGACTGTTGGTTTAAAGATGTGTACCACCACACCTAGCCTTCACATTTTTTCTCTCCATTTTTGACTTCTCTAAGGAAACTTTAGATATTAAATGATCATAAATTTTGTTATATTTTACAGATTACTAAGAATGAATAATTTAATTTTAGCATACAAAAAGTCTGTATGTTGAGCTATGGAGATGGCACTTGTTTGGAAAGCCTGATAGCCTGGGTTTGATTCCCCAGCACCCATGTAAAGCTAGATGCACAAAGGGATGCATGTGTCTAGAGTTCATCTGCAGCTACACTAGGTCCTGGTGTACCCATTCTCATTCTCATTTTCTCTCTCCTTGAAAATAAATTATTTAAAAAAAAAACTCTGATCTTATTACCATGTAAAAATGTTGATCCTCTATTTCAGTTAAGAAAAAACTTTTTTTAATCTTATTTTTATTTATTTAAGAAAGAGAAAAAGAGGCAAATAGAGAGAGAATGGGGCATGACAGGGCTTACAGCCACTGCAAACGAATTCCAGATATACGTGCCACCTTGCGCATCTGGTTTACGTGGCTCCTGGGGAATCAAACTTGTGTCCTTGGGCTTTGCAGGCAATTGTCTTAACTGCAAAGCCATCCCTCCAGTCCCCAACCCCTTTTTTTTGGTTTTACGAGGTACAGTCTTCACTCTAGTCCAGGCTGACCTGGAATTCATTATGGAGTCTCAGGGTGGTCTTCAACTCATAGTGATCTTTTCACCTCTGCTTCCCAAGTTCTGGGATTAAAGGCGTGTGCCACCACACCAGGCCCCAAAAAAGATTTTGTTTTTGTCTTTTCAAGGTAGGGTCTCACTGTAGCCTAGGCTGACCTGGAATTCACTATGTAGTCTCATGCTGGCCTCAAGTTCATAGCAATCCTCCTACCTCTGCCTCCCAAGTGCTGGGGTTAAAGGTGTGGGCTACCACGCCCGTACTGCTGATATTTTTTTCTGTTTTTAATTAATTTGTTTATTTTTATTTATTTATTAGAGACAGAGAGAGGGAGAGAAAGAGAGAATGGGCATGCCAAGGCCTCCAGTCACTGCAAATGAACTCCAGATGATATCAAAATAAAAGAGAGACTAATTAAGAGAGGGAGAGGATACGATAAAGAGTGGAATTGTGAAGGGGGAAGTGGGAAAAGGGAGGGAACTATCATGGTTCTTGTCTATAACTATGGAAGCTGTCAATAAAAATGTTTAAAAACAAATAAATAAAATTGTCGGTGAAATCTGGGCATGGTGATTCACATCTTTAATTCCAGCACTTGGGAGGGAGAGGTAGGAGGATCACTGTGAGCTTGAGGTGAGCTTAGGCCAACAGAGTGCATTCCATGTTAGCCTGGGTTAGAGTGAGACCCTGTGGTGGTTTGATTCAGGTGTCTCCCATAAACATGTGTTCTGAATACTGGTCCCCAGCTGGTAACATATTGGGAACTGGATCCTCCTGGAGGTGTTGCATTGTTAGAGCAGGCTTATGGGTGTTATAGCTATATTCCCCTTGCCAGTGTTTGGCACACACTACTGCTGCTGTTGTCCACCTGATGTTGGCCAGGAGGTGGTGTCCACCCTCTGCTCATGCCATCGGTTATCCCCTCCCAACATGAAGCTTCCCCATGTCTGTAAAAGCTAAAATAAACCCTCTCCTCTCACAAACTGCTCTTGGTCAGAGTTTTCTGCCAGCAACGTGAAGCGAACTGCAACAGACCCTACCTAGAAATAAAATAAAATAAATAATAAAATAAAATAAAATAGTGCTGGCCATAGTGGCACATGCCTTTAATTCCAGCAATTGGGAAGCAGAGGTAAGAAAATCACCATGAATTTGAGGACACCCTGAGACCACATAGTGAGTGGCCTTATCTCGAAAAGCCAAAATAAATAATATAATAAAATAGGGCTGGAGAGATAGCTTAGTGGTTAAGGCACTTGCCTACAAAGCCTAAGGACCCATATTCAACTTTCCAGGCCCCAAGTAAGCCAGATGCAAGCATGCAAGGTTGCACATGAGCACTAGGTGGCACAGGTATCTGGAGTTTGATTACCGTGGCTGCAGGCCCTGGTGCACCAATTCTCTCTCTTTCTCTCTTTCACTCTCTCTATCTCTCACACACATAAAAAGGCCAGTCTGTTGGGCTTGCCTCAAAATTAAAATATACCAGGCATGGTGGCACACACCTTTAGTCTCAACACTTGAGAGGCAGAGATAGGAGGATTGCCATGAGTTTGAGGCCACCCTGAGACTACATAGTGAATTCCAGGTCAGCCTGAGCTAGAGTGAAACCCTACCTCGAAAAACCAAAAATAAATAAAATAAAATAAATCAGTTGTCCATGAATACCTAGCTTCTGAGTTATCACTTAATAACTGGAATACCAAGCAACTATTTTCAGCCAGAGATAGTCCAAAATGCTGTAAGGGAATATTACATTAATATAAAGCTACAAGAGAGGGTAATGGAAGGGGACTGATCATGGTATATTGCCTAGATGTACAGAATTGCTGGACGTGGTGGCACATGCCTTTAATCCCAGCACTCAGGGGCTGAAGTAGGACGACTGCGATGAGTTTGAGGCCACCAAGAGACTACATAGTAAATTCCAGGTCAGCCTGGGCTAGAGATATATATATATATATATATATATATATATATATATATATATATATATATATAATTTGTATATATAGTTTATATATAATATATGTAAATATAAATTATATATATACATACATACATATAATTCCATTTGTAGTCATTCTCTTTTTTCTCTCACTCAGATAGGGGCTCATTGTATAGCCCACAGTATCCTCAAACTCATCATCTCTCTCTGCCTCAGCCTTTCAAGTGTTAGTATTATAGGTGTGCACTGTTCTGCCTAGCTTATTTTTTGAAGCACTTTTATATAAAGTCTTATTTTATCTTCATAATAACACATGAGATAATTTAGGTTCCATGCCCATTTTATGACAAACAACTCAGCAAAGGAGGTAAAAACTAATTGCCAAAGTCATGAAGCACACAGACTGAAGTCAGGTTACTCAATAACATTAAATAGAGTACCTTTTGCAGTTTACAGTTCAGATGAATTGACTCATCTCAAAGAAATTTATTCCTCATCTTTTTCGAAATCCTGATGAGTGAAACATATTTTCCTCACATGAGTACTACATGAAACTTTTATGACATGTCTCCTTGCTGAAATGTAAACTGTCCCACTCTCCAAAATAGCTGAGATTACAGTCCTGTGTTCCCAGGCCTGGCAAACAGGATATTCTTTGATAGAATGGCTAATAAATTATGTGGTCACATAAGGAAACACTACATAGCACTAAAAGGTAAATGAATTGCAGCTAAAAATATGTCTCAGAAACAATGTTAGATCAAAAAGGAAATCACAGAATATATGCACTTCTCCAGACATGGTGGTTTTCAATTGTAATCTCAGCACTTGGCTGGCTGAGGAAGGAGGAATCTGAGAGTTCAAGGCTAGCCTAGGCTATATATCAAATTCCAGGCCAACCTGGGCTACAGAGTAGAGACCTTATCTCAAAAAACAGACTAAAAATTTACAAATATGCTATGGTAATTTGAGTGTTGTAGTATAAATGTATGGCCCCACAGACGCAGGTATTTTATTAAAATTAAGCTTATAACATGGGTCTCTAGCCACTAGCTGGAGGAGGTGTCATGGGGGCAGATCTTAGGGTGCAACCCTAAGGTGTGTTTGATGGTGGATCTTGATTCTAGCCCAAAGGTATAAAGAAAGCAGTTTGAGCTAATGTTTTGCTTGTGGTGCTGGCAGTTGGTAGTTTCTCTCGGCTTAAATCTATGGAAGTAAGCAGCTTCTTCCACCATTCATTGAGTTTACTCTGGATTGCTAAACTGAAATAAACTCCTTCTTCCCAAATAAACTGAGTCTGGTTGGATATTTGCCCCAGAAATGTGGAGCTGACTACAATATCTACAAGGTATAAGAATACAGACAGGAAGCCGGGCGTGGTGGTGCACACCTTTAATCCCAGCACTCGGGAGGCTGAGGTAGGAGGATCACCATGAGTTCGAGGCCACCCTGAGACTACATAGTGATTTCCAGGTCAGCCCGGACTAGAGCGAAACTCTACCTCGTAAAGAAAAAAAAAAAAAAGAATACAGAAGGGAGAGTGGGAGGGCATTACCATGGGATATTTTTCATAATCATGGAGGTTGTTAAAAAATCTTGAAATGGTGCTGGGAAGAAGTGACAGAGGAGTGCTCAGCACTGAAACATCTTTATCACACCTTCCAAGGTTCAGGGTCTATTGTGGAAGAGGTGGCGGAAAGAATGTAAGAGCCAAAGGAAGGGTAGGACTCCTTACAATGTGCTCCTCCTGACACAAAATGACCTGGATATCCATGACCTCACAATGCCTGACACTACCTACACAAGACCATCATAATAGGAGGAAAAGATCATCACATCAGTCTGATTGAGATGGGGAGGGGATATGATGGAGAAAGGAGTTTCAAAGGGGAAAGTGGAGGGAGGGAGGGCATTATCATAGGATATTTTTATAACCATGAAAGTTGTTAATAAAAATTTGAAAAAAAAAACCTTAAAAAAATCTTGAAAAAAAAAGAAATTAAACAGAATCCATTCTTAAAAAAAAAAAAAAGGGCTGGAGAGATGGCTTAGCGGTTAAGCGCTTGCCTGTGAAGCCTAAGGACCCCAGTTCGAGGCTCAGTTCCCCAGGTCCCACGTTAGCCAGATGTACAAGGGGGCGCACACGTCTGGAGTTCGTTTGCAGAGGCTGGAAGCCCTGGCGCGCCTATTCTCTCTCTCTCCCTCTATCTGTCTTTCTCCCTGTGTCTGTCGCTCTCAAATAAATAAAAAAAATGAACAAAAAAAAAAAAGAATATAGAAGGGAAAGCCAGGCATAGTGGTGTACACCTTTAATCCCAGCACTAGAGAGGCAGCGGTAGGGATGATAGGCATGAGTTCAAGGCCACCCTGAGACTACATAGTGAATTGCATGTCAGCCTGGGCTAGAGTGAGACCCTACCTCAGAAAACAAAACAAAACAAAACAAAACAAAAAAACCGAATATAGACGGGAAATTCTAAACACAAGATCCACGATAGGGAATTTCTCTAGAGTCTAGAGGAAATGTGTTGCGTGTGGTGGGGAGGGGTGAGGGTGGGGTAAAGTAAGGGACTTAGGCAAGGAGAATTTAGGTAGATTCAAAAGCAGTGGTAATTTAATCTAGTTCTTAAATTGGTGATGGGTTCTTAAACTGATGATGAATGTTTGTTTTATTATTGTGCTCCATAAATTACATGTCACTATATTCTTTTGTGTGCATTAAAATTACACAAAAAAAAATTTTTAAAGTTCAAATATAGCAAGTGGTAACCTGTTGAAGGTTAGAACCTGACATCTGGAGAAAGAAAAACTAGTAGAAATGTCAGATGATAACTACAATTATTTTTGCAACATTTAAGGCTATCTTGTACATTCTTTGAAATTACTTGGGGGTGATATTCTATACTGGTGAAAAATGATCTTTTACTGTTCTACAAGGTGGGGGTTTAAATTGTTATAATCTATATACTAATCATATCATATGAATCCAAAATTGAGGTGGGCCTGGTGGCTCATGTCTGTAAATCCTGGAACAACGGAGACCAAGGCAGGAAGTTTGACCCAAGTATGAAGTCACCTTGAGCTTCAATGAGTTGTAGTCCCTGTCTCAAAAAATTCCAAAATTAACACTCGGAAAGCAGAGGTAGGAGGATCACCGTGAGTTCGAGGCCACCCTGAGACTCCAGAGTGAATTCCAGGTCAGCCTGGACTAGAGTGAGTCCCTACCTCGAAAAATAAAACAAAAAATATCCAAAATTAATTTGTATGATCAGAATGGTGAGATCTGGAGACCCGCAACTTACTGAAATATGTTTCAAACAGTGTTTGCAAAGAGAATGAAATTCATGGACCATGTAGGCATATGTAAGTCAAAAGTCAGCACTGAAGGGCTGGAAAGATGGCTCAACTGTTAAGGCACTTGCCTCCAGAGCCTAACAGCCTGTGTTCTATTCACCAGTACCCACAGAAGCCAGATGCATAGGGTGGCACATGGATCTGGAGTTTATTTGCAGAGGCTGGAGGCCCTGGCACATCTATTCTCTCTCTCCCCATCTATCTATCTCTCTCTGTGTGTCTATATATCTCTGCTTGCCAATGGCTAAGTAGATTTTTTTGAAAAAGTATCATTGTACTAGAGAGATGGCTTAGCAGTTAAGGCGCTTGCATATAAAGCAAAAAACAAACAGACAAAAACACAGCTTTGATTCCCCAGGACACATGGAAGCTGGATGCACTAGACGGCACATGTGTCTGGAGTTCATTTGCAGTGGCTAGAGGCCCTGGCGCACCCATTCTCCCTCTGTCTCTGCCTCTTTCTATTAAGTGTAAGTGTGTGTGTGTGTGTGTGTGTGTGTGTGTGTGTGTGTGTGTGTGTGTGTGTATTAAAATCACTGAAGGGATTCGAATAGGAGAGAAAGGCCTATAATCAGATGTGCATTTAGCAATGTCTAGGAATCAACACAATTTTTTTTTGTTGTTTTTTTCGAGATAGGGTCTCACTCTAGCTCAGGCTGACCTGAAATTCACTCTGTATTCTCAGGGTGGCCTTGAACTAATGGCTATCCTCCTACCTCTGCCTTCCAAGTGCTGGGATTAAAGGCGTGTGCCACCACACCTGGCTTTAACAGACTTTTAACTACAAAGTGGAGTTTCAAAGGGAAAAGTGGGGGAAGGGAGGGAATTACCATGGGATATTGTTTATAATCATGGAAGTTGTCAATAAAAAATTAATTAATTTAAAAAAGAAAAAAATAAGTTGGTATGCTCCTTTGCTCCTTGATCCCCATTAAAGTCCACTCTCACGGGCTGGAGAGATGGCTTAGCGGTTGAGCATTTGCCTGTGAAGCCTAAGGACCCCAGTTCGAGGCTCGGTTCCCCAGGTCCCAACGTTAGCCAGATGCACAAGGGGGCGCACGCATCTGGAGTTCGTTTGCAGAGGCTGGAAGCCCTGGCGCGCCCATTCTCTCTCTCTCCCTCTATCTGTCTTTCTCTCTGTGTCTGTCGCTCTCAAATAAATAAATAAATAAATTTAAAAAAAAAAGTCCACTCTCACTCTATTAACAGGTTTTTTGTTTGTTTTGTATTTTTAATATTTTATTTTTATTTATTTATTTATTTGACAGAGAGAGAGAATGGGCATGCCAGGGCCACCCACCATTGCAAACGAACTCCATGCATACACCCCCTTGTGCATCTGTCTTACGTGGGTCCTACGGAATTGAAGCTTTGGCTTTGCAGGCAAATGCCTTAACCACTAAGCCATCCCTCCAGACCTCCCCCCCTTTTTTTTGTTTTTCGAGGTAGGGTTTTACTCTAGCCCAGGCTGACCTGAAATTCACTATGTAGTCTCAGACTGGCCTCAAACGCAAGGCAATCCTCCTACCTCTACCTCCCAAGTACTAGGATTAAAGGCAACAGTTTTTTTTTTTTTTTTTTTTTGAGGTAGGGTCTCTCTTAGCCCAGGCTAACCTGGATTTCACTATGTAGTTTCAGGCTGAGCTTGAACTCAGGGCAATCCTCCTACCTCTGCCTTCCAAGTGTTGGGATTAAAGGCATGTGCTACCACATCTGGCTGTAACAGTTCTTTAAAGAAATACTTTCTTTATTTGAGAAAGAGGCAGAGACAGAAAGGGAGAGAGAGAGAGACAGAGAGAGAAAAAATGGGTGTGCCACGGCCTCTAGCCACTGCAAATGAACTCCAGATATATGCACCACCCTGTACATCTGGTTTTACGTGGGTACTGGGGAATTAACCTTTGGCTTTGTTTGCAAATGCCTTAACCCCTAAACAATCTCTCCAGCCCAGTGGTTTTGTTTTTGTTGTTGTTGGTTTTTTTTTTTTTCAAGGTAAGATCTCACTCTAGCCCAGGCCAACCTGGCGCTCACTCTATAGTCCCAGGCTGGCCTCAAACTCAAGGCAAACCTCCTACCTATGCTTCTTAAGGGCTGGGATTCAAGGCGTGCACTGACAAATCCAGATTAACAGTTTTTGCTAAAGTATTTTTAGGTTTGAAGAAATGGCTTAATGGTTAATGTGCTTGCCTACAAAACCATAGGACCTCGGTTCAATTCCTCAGGGCCCACTTAAAGCCAAATACACAAGGTGACACATGTGTCTGGAGTTTCTTTGCAGCTGCTGGAGACCCTGGTGCACTCATTCTCTTTCTCTCTATCTGCCTCATTTCACTGTCTTAAATAAATAAATAAATAAAATCTTTAAAAATAAATAATTTTAAAAATGTACTTGTGTGTGAGAGAGGCAGAAAGAAAGAGGCAGGCAGACAGAGTGAGAGTGAGTATGGGCATTCCAGGGCCTCCTGCCACTGGCACATGCGTCTGGAGTTCATTTGCAGTGGCTAGACACCCTGGTGCACCCATTCTCTCTCTCTCTCCTCTTCTCTTGTTCTGCTTGCAAATAAATAAATAAATAAGAAATACAACAAAAAAGAACCTTGGAGGGCTGGAGAGATGGCTTAGCAGTTAAGTGCTTGCCTGTGAAGCCTAAGGACCCCAGTTCGAGGCTCAATTCCCCAGGACCCACGTTAGTCAGATGCACAAGGGGGTGCACGTGTCTGGAGTTCGTTTGCAGTGGCTGGAGACCCTGGCACACCCATTCTCTCTCTCTCTCTCTGCCTCTTTTTCTCTCTGTTGCTCTCAAATAAATAAATAAAAATAAACAAAAAAATTAAAAAAAAAGAACCTTGGAAATGGTGTGCTTATCATGTTCAAGGCCTTGGTTCAATCTCCATCACCCCAATCCACTCAAAAAGAATCATACTGTATGACTTGTTCTGTGACATTGCTTATTAACATTGCATCATAGATATCTTTCCTTACACTATATAGGTGTACCTCAACACTTCTAACCTAGGCTAGTTCACTCCTTAGACAAGCTGGTGGTCCCTTACTCCAGGGAGATCACCATATTGATGTAAAAACTTAGTTTGGATGCCCAACTGGCAGAGCACACTACAGCCTAAAGCTCCTAGACTCATATGGTCTTCCTGCCTAAACTTCCCAAGTAGCTGGGATTACAGGTGTATGCCACTATCTCCAGCAGAACTTATTTCTAAGGGCAATATTGTATACCATCATCTTTATCAGCACTTACATATGTAGACACTTTTGTATTTTTAAACAAAAATGGTAAGATTAATATACATATAGCTGTACAAGTAGCCCCTTTCACTTTATATTGGAAAATTTTCCTTGACAGTGTGTAGAAATCAACCTCATTATTTTATTTTATTTATTTAAGAGAGAGAGAGAGAGAGAGAGAGAATTGGCATACCAGGCCCTCTAGCCACTGCAAATGAACTTCAGACACATGTGCCACCTTGTTCTGGCTTTACATGGGTACTGGAGAATTGAACCTGGATCCTTTGGCTTTGCAGACAATCATCTTGACTGCTAAGCCATCTCTCCATCCCCCGTTCTCTCATTTCTTCTCGAGGCAACTCCAACAGACTGGCCTTTTTCAATGTGAGAGAGTGAGAGAGAAAGAATAGGCGTGGCAGGGCCTCCAGCCACTATAATCAAACTCCAGACAAGTGTACGATCTAGTGTGCATGTGCAACCTTGCGTGCTGGTGTCACCTTGGGCATCTGCCTTATGTGGGACCTGGAGAGTTGAACATGGGTCCTAAAGTTTTGCAGGCAAGCAAGCACCTTAAGCGCTAAGCCACCTCTCCAGCCCTGTTCTCTCATCTTAAAGAGAAATGGGCCTGGATGAGGTTAACTGTGCCAACCTTCAGGGTGAACTGCAGAGCAAGTTTGCAGTCATCCACCAGGTTGATGCAGTCACAGGACAGCAGCACAGTGGGTTCATCAGCCCCTTGGTGAGTATAATGCCAAGAGAGAAAAGAGTAAAGCAAGCTGTATTGCTTGAAGTAAGTGAGAGCACTGGGAATTTTTCCCCTAAGCAGTGTTTCCCTGAACAGAAGAAACTGTACTGGGGAGACTTAGCAATGCCTATAATTGGAGATACTTGTCATCAGATGTACAGGTGGGCACATTCATGAGCATGTGCAATTTTTGAGACAGTGCACCATAAATTGCATATTTTAATATGTAGGGTGGAAACCAGGTGTGGTGGTGTATGTCTTTAATCACAGCACTCAGGAAGCAGAGGTAGGAAAATGGCTGTAAGTGCCAGAACTGGGTTACTCCCCACAGTTTGCTGTTGATCAGGGAGACCCATGAGGTCCCCAAAATAATACAGGCCATTGCCAAAGCACTTAGTTAACTGCCAGAGCTAAAAGGTAAGACACTATTGCTAAAGACCCATAGCTGGCTGTCAGAAGACATCCTGGAACCATGATGGAACTGAGAGGGAAACAAGTTTCCTCCTGGCTAGCCCTCATAGTTCTGGAAAGTACTATGGGAGCTGCTAGGGGAAAATAGTAACCAACAGCATGAATAAGCTGTAGATCCTTCAAGTTATGAAAATAATCAGCTGGGCAAAAGGTATACACACACACACACACACACACACACCTGTGCAATAGTGGCACACAGACTATGCAGATAACCAACTGTTGTTGGATTGTACATGAGGTACACTCACTGGGACAGAATTCATACCTGGTACTGGAAACCAAGTCAGAATCTCATGGATAAGAATCTCATATATGATGGAGAATGGAATTTCAAAGGGGAAAGTATCAGGGGGTTGGGAGGGAATTACCATGAGATATTTTTTATAATCATGGAAAATGTTAATAAAAATTAAAAAATTTAAAAAAATTAATAAATAAAATAAAACAAATATTAAAAAAAGAATCTCATAAACTCCAGAGCTGGAGAGATGGTTTAGTGGTTAAGGTGTTTGCCTGTGAAGCCTAAGGATCCAGGGTCTATTCCCCAGTACCCATGTAAGCCAGATGCACAAAGTGGTGCGTGCATCTGGAGTTCATTTGCAGTGGCTGAAGGCCACTGGCATGCCCATCCACTGTCTCTCTCTCTAATAAATAAATAAAATATTTTTTTAAATAGAAGCTCACAGACCCCAGAGAGAACTTCCACTACTCTTTGGCTAAGAAGTATCATCAAAAAGTCTCTCAAATAACTATGTTTATCCACTTTAATCCAAGCTGCTCCCACTTTTTTTTTTTCCCGAAGTAGGGTTTCACTCTAGCCCATACCTGGAGTTCACTATGTAGTCTCAGGGTTGCCTTGAACTCATGGTGATCCTCCTACCTCTCTGCCTCCCAAGTGCTGGGATTAAAGGAGTGCACCACCACGCCCGGCTTGCTCCCACTTTTTGTTGGAGAGTCTGTTTTATCTTACAGATAGCAGAAAATACTAGGGAGATCCAGGATACATCGGTACAACATGAAAAGTCAACTGCCTACCATGAAATGGGTGACCTATACCATATTTTTGAGGGCCCAGGAATCATTACAGAAGAAACAGAGAGAATGGAATTTCAAAGGAGAAAGTGTGGGGGGGGAGGGAGGGAATTAACATGGGATTTTTTTTTTATAATCATGGAAAATGCTAATAAAAATTTTAAAAAAAAGAAACAAAGGCATTGCAGCTTAACCAGTAACTCTGTGATCTTTGGCCTGAACATGTTCCCTTCCCCCAACAACCTTATATAAACCTACATGTAAAAATAAACTAGTGAGGCCTTGACAAAAAAAGAAGAAGAAGAAGAGAAGAAGAAGAAGAAGAAACAGAGACACCAGCCGGGCGTGGTGGTGCACGCCTTTAATCCCAGCACTTGGGAGGCAGAGGTAGGAGGATCGCCATGAGTTCGAGGCCACCCTGAGACTCCATAGTGAATTCCAGGTCAGCCTGGGCTAGAGTGAGACCCTACCTTGAAAAAGAAAAAAAAAAAAAAAAAAACAGAGACACCAGTACTGCCCTCACTGCTAGCCTGGAAACCAGTCCTAGGGTGATGAAGACAGACACTATGGTCACTGGAATCTCATCTAAACCAAATCCAAAGCCAGGTGTGATGACAAACACCTTTTGTTTTTGTTTTTTCGAGATAGGGTCTCACTCTAGCTCAGGCTGACCTGGAATTCACTATACAGTCTCAGGGTGGCCTCAAACTCGAAGAACCAAAAAAAAAAAAAAAAAAAAAAATCCCAGATTCTACAGAGAATTTAACACTAAATCAGGAGATTTTATTTTTCTTTCTGAGGTAGAGTCTCACTCTAGTTCAGACTGACCTGGAATTCACTATATAGTCTCAGGGTGGCCTCAAACTTACAGTTGATCCTCCTACTTCTGCCTCCCAAGTGCTGGGATTAAAGGCGTGCACCCCCCCACCTGGCTAAATCAGAAGATTTTTTTACACTCACGCCAAGGCTCAGTGAACATGGTGTAAGGAAAGAAGGGCAGAGAGATTATCAGAGCTACAAGGTGAGGCAGCATCCCCACCCCATAAAGACTAATTGATACCTTCAAGATACCACATTGAATACCAATTACCCCACTGAGGAGGGCCTTTCAGTGAAATGGGGGTGGGAAAGAAGGTATATAAGAGTATAACCTTTAAAAAATAAAATGTAATTACAATATTTATTTGTAGTAATTAGAAAGCTTGTATGGACAAATTACGTGTTGGTCCCATTCCCCTCCTCCCTGCCCCCATTCCACTCCACCCTCAGTGGGGTTACTGGTATTCACCATGGAGTTGAGTTATGAAGGCACCAGTCACTGTGTGGGGGAGGGAAGTGCATTGTCTTTGTAAACTCCTTTCCACTCTGTGGCTCTTAGAACCTTTCTACTCCCTCTTCTGCAATGTTCCCTGAACCTTGGCAAGTGTGTTTAAAGTCTACTTTAGTGTAAAGCTCTCAGCAACTTCTGGATTTCTGCTTTGATACATACTGAGTGTCCTCAGCGTCTGTCACCATCACCCTGGTGCAGGTTGTCAGGCTTTCTCTGAGAGCAGCACTCATGTTTAACTCACTATTTCTGTAGTGTGTCACCTAGACCCTGGCCAATGTGCAAGAGATGGTTCATCTCATGATAGGGAGTCTGGAATTCATTTGCAGAGTCAAGAGGCCCTGACATACCCATTCTTCCTCTCAAATAAATAAATATTAAAAATAAATAAATACAGGCTTGAGAGATTGCTAAGTGGTTAAGGCACCTGCCTGGAAAGCCAAAGGACTCAGGTTCGATTCCCCAGTACCCATGTAACCCAGATGCACAAGGGGGGAACATGCATCTGGAGTTCATTTACAGTGGCTAGAGGCCCTGGCACACCCATTATCTCTCTCTTTCTTAAAATAAATAAATAGCTGGGTATGGTGGCGCATGCCTTTAATCCTAGCACTTGATTGCCGTGAGTTTGAGGCCACCCTGAGACTCCATATTGAATTCCAGGTCAGCCTGGGCTAGAGTGAGACCCTACCTCGAAAACCCAAAATAAATAAATAAATATTTAATAAATAAATAAAATTTTGATTGGGCTAGACAGATGGGTCAGTGATTAAATGTGCTTGCTTGCAAAGCCTGCTGACCCTGGTTCAATAACCTAGTAGTCACATAAAGCCAGATGCACAAAGTGGTACATGCATCTGAAGATCATTTGCAATGCAAAATGTCCTGGTGCACCCATTCTCTCTCTCCCCCTCCCCCATTTGAAAATATGTAAACAAATAAAAATACTATTTTTTTTTTTTTTTGCTTTTTTGAGGTAAGGTCTTGCTCTAGCCCAGGTTGACCTGGAATTCACTATATAGTCTCAGAGTGGCCTCAAACTGATGCTGATCCTCCTATCTCTGCCTCCCTAGTACTAGGATTAAAGGCATACACCACTGTGTTTTGTCTTAAATATTATTATTATTGTTTTGTTTTTCAAAAGGTACAGTCTTGCTGTAGCCCAGGCTGACCTGGAATTCACTTTGTAGTCTCAAGTTGGCCTTGAACTCACAATGATCCTCCTACCTCAGCCTCCCAAGTGTTAGGATTAAAGGTGTGTACCACCAGGCCTGGCAATATTTTAAATTTTGATGGACTGCCACATTATCCTTCAGAAGTGTGCTAGTATATGACCCCATTTTCTATATAACAGCTGATTGCCATACACTCTTACCAAGAGTAACTTTTAGCAGGCTTTAAAGTTATAAAATGAATATGATGGAGAATGGTAATTCAAAGGGGAAAGTGGGGGAGGAGGGAATTTCCATGGGATATTTTTTTATAATCATGGAAAATGCTAATAAAAATTTAAAAAATACAAAATAAAAAAGTTATAAAATGTTACAAAACTCATTCATACTGTAAAACAACAACAAAAGTAGAAGTGTTCTCTTGACTACCATCCCTTGATCCTAATTTTCTCTGAGTAAATGCATTTCTACCTTGCTATTGTTGCTATTTTTTTCTTTATGCTTGATCTTTATAGGTATAATAGTTTTTTTTTTTAATTTTTATTTATTTGCAGGGAGAGAGAGACAGGGAGAATGGGTGTACCACCAGCCACTGCAAATGAACTCCAGATGCATGAGCCACTTTGTGCATCTGGCTTTACCTGGGTACTGGGGCATCAAACTGGGGTTGTTAGGCTTGGCAGACAAGCCCCTTAAACACTGAGCCAGCTCCTGTAATACGTCAATAATTTACTCACTTCCTAGACATGCTGTTAACAATTATTTTGACTTACTGTTATCTTCTGTGTCAGCTTCATCCTCTTTTCTTTCGCTTGATCTAGATGATTGTGCCATCCTCCGTCTTTTGGGGCTATAGGAAAACACAATTCACTTTTATTTTTTATGTATTTATTAGAGACAGAGAGAGGAAAAGAGAGAGGGAGGGAGGGAGGGAGGGAGAATGGATGTGCCAGGGCCTCTAACCACTGCAAACGAACCCCAGACGCATGTACCACCGTGTGCATCTGGCTTACGTGGGACCTGAACCATCCAACCAGGGTCCTTAGGCTTCGCAGGTATGCACCTTAACCGCTAAGCCATCTCTCCAGCCCCCACGTTTATTATTTTATTGATAGCTTCCAAAATTATAGACAACAAACCATAATTCGCTTCCCTCCTCACTTTCCCTTTCACGGGTCCCCTCTCCATCATATTCCCTCCTCCTCTCAATCAGTCTCTTTTTTTTTTTTGATTTTTTTGTTATTGTTGTTTGTGTTTTTCAAGGTAGGGTCTTTTTTTTTTTTCTCGGTTTTTCGAAGTAGGGTCTCACTCTAGCCCAGGCTGACCTGGAATTCACTATGGAGTCTCAGGGTGGCCTCGAACTTATGGTGATACTCCTACCTCTGCCTCCCCAAAGCTGGGATTAAAGGTGGGAGCCACCATGCCTGGCCACAGTAGGGTCTTGCTGTATGTAGCTCAGGCTGACCTGGAATTCACTATGTAGTCTCAGCATGGCCTCAAATTTACAGTCATCCTCTTAACTCTGCCTCCCATGCTGGGATTAAAGGTGTACGCCCCCAGAGAAAGATTGAGAATGGGAATGCCAGGGTCTCCTTGTGGATCTGGCATTACATGAGTACTGGAGAATCCAACTGGGGTTGTAAGACTTTGTATGCAGGTGTCCCAACCGCTGAACCATCTCTCCAGCCTCTATTGCCCTTATTTTGTTCTACCTCCACACCGAGCCACAGTGCTGTGGTTGCTGGGCTGGGTGACTGAGATTTAACTAGGTAGTTTTTTTGTTTGTTTGTTTGTTTTTAAATATTTTCTTTTTTGTTTATTTTTATTTATTTGAGAGCGATAGAGAGAGAAAGAGGCAGAGAAAAAGAGAGAGAACGGGCGCGCCACGGCCTCCGGCCACTGCAAACGAACTCCAGACACGTGCGCCCCCTTGTGCATCTGGCTTACGTGAGCCCTGAGGAATCGAGCCTCCATCCGGGGACCTTAGGCTTCACAGGCAAGCGCTTAACCGCTAAGTCATCTCTTCAGCCCAGCTAGGTAGTTTTTTCACATTACGCTTCTAACATGTTTTCCCCTAAATAATTCTTCTTCTTTTTTTTTTCAGTTTTTTTATTTTAATTTTTCAAGGTAGGGTCTCTCTCTGGCCCAAGCTGACCTGGACTTCACTATGGAGTCTCAGGGTAGCCCCGGACTCACGGCGATCCTCCTACCTCTGCCTCCCGAGTGCTGGGATTAAACGCGAGCGCCACCGCCACCACCACACCCGTAACACACTACTTCTAAACATCTGGCTATAATTAAATGTAATGCAACAGGGGAACAACTTAAGCGTTGCCTCCAAACTTAACTTCGTGAGTCTAGAGTCCCAAACATGACCCACCCTCACAAAATTTTGAAGGGAATTATATTCCACTACATTAAAGCCCTGTTTTACTCACCGTCACTGGAGGATCAATAAAATCTGTCTTGTTCTATCTAGTACCCATTTGACCTAGTGAACCGTGAGGGCCGAGACATTCCGTCGACAGTCTAACACACCAACGCACTCCTATGGCCTCGCGGTTTTTTCTTCA
Source organism: Jaculus jaculus (assembly GCF_020740685.1). Taxonomy (NCBI): domain Eukaryota; kingdom Metazoa; phylum Chordata; class Mammalia; order Rodentia; family Dipodidae; genus Jaculus; species Jaculus jaculus. The sequence continues at coordinate 116,779,525 of NC_059125.1, forward strand.
AGCCCTGCCCACAGACCATTGGCCATTAATGGAATTTGTAGATGATTGACAGCAGAGCTGACCAATCCCCACAGAGAGACTAACAAACAGCTAGGCTGACATCACAAGCGAGGGTGGGAGGGGCTAGAGAGGGGAGGTTTCAAGTATGGCGAGGCAACACACCCTCTAATTTCAACATGTGCTCAGAGGGCTTGATGCTGGAGAATTTGAGTTAGCTTCCTCATTTGCTTTGACTCAAAAACCAAACCAAAACAAGACTCAAAGCCCTTAAAGTAATGTGAATGGTATACATTCCCAAAGTCTGACTTATGTTCAATTTATTATTATTATTGTTGTTGCTATTTTGGTTTTTCAAGGGAGGGTCTCGCTCTAGCTCAGGCTGACCTGGAGTTCACTATGTAGTCTCAGGGTGTCCTGAAATTCACAGCGATCCTCCTACCTCTGCCTCCCGAGTTCTGGGATTAAAGGCGTGCGCCACCACACCCAGTTTATGCTCACTTTAACATTAGTACCTATGGGGCATCAACAGTCACCAAGGTTGTTTTGTGATTTGGCACAGTTATTAAATTTACTAAAGAGGAGAGGCAACCTCATCACCACGAAGAGAGTAGTTGACTTGTTCCACCAGGTCTCCAATGACACAGCCCTGGCTTACAGAGCAGGGGTCATAAAGGTCACCAGTGAGGGTAGAAGATCAGAGTAAGAGATGGAGCAAGGGTAATGGCTAGAAATCTCGTTTACAGACATGTGCCACCATGTCTGCTTAGCGAACGTGACTATGATGCTTGCTACTTGGCTTTGTTTGTATTTCAGAAGTTCTTTTCTGGCCAGGCATGGTGGCACACACCTTTAATCCCAGCACTGAGGGGCAGAAGTAGAAGGATCACCATGAGTTTGAGGCCACCCTGAGACTATATAGTGAACTCCAGGTCATCCTGGGCTAGAGCAAGACCCTACCTCAAAAAAAGGGGGGGGGGGGCTGGAGGGATGGATTAGCAGTTAAGGCAATTGCCTGCAAAGCCAAAGGATCCAGGTTCAATTCCCCAGGACCCACTTTAGCTAAGATGTACAAGGGGACACATGCATCTGGAGTGTGTTTGCAGTGGCTTGGGGCCTTGGCACACCCATTGTCTCTCTCTCTCTCCTCTCGGCCTCTTTCTCTTTGTCAAATAAATAAATAAATAACAAAAGAAAACACATGTAAATAAATGCTTACATAAATAAATACATAACTGGAATGCAGATTGGACCATACATGAAAGATGGAGACAAATCTTATATGAAAGCATACTTGATGGCTGAGAGAAATAAGCCAGCACCAGAAGAAGCACTCCCAATATGCCATAGACTATGCTTTCCCATAAAAATAAGTTTATTAAGAGATTGAGAAAAGGAAAGGTGGAGGGAGGGCTAATAAAAATCTAAGAGGATATAAATAAATCATATGGAAACCTACTTTTTTGGACAATGGAACATTCGGGAGCCATAGATTGTTACTAGAAAATTTTCAGTACCAGGGATGGGATACCTTCCAAGGAGTTGTTGGTTAGGGAGAACCCTAACACCCCCAAAACATTATAGGCCATTGCTGAGGCCCTTGGTTTCCCAGCAGGAATAGATGGTAAGACCCTATTGCTGAAGATTCCACATACTTGGGCTGCAAGGCCACTGAGAAATCCTGCTGGCACTGAGCTGAAAACCTCCTCCATGTAGACCAGGTGACAGAAAGCTGGAAAAAGCTATGCTGCATGCAGTTCAATGGGAGAGAGAGAAATCACCAGTGAAGACACTCAACAGTGGACACTGCAAGCCTTAAGTTTGGCCAGCCAGCCCAAATGAGCCAACAGGTGCAATAGTGGAAAATGTGTTATGGGAGAAACCAATTGCCCTCTAATTGGTCTGGAGGCCCATTCCCTGTGAGGGAATACATCCCTGATACTGAAAACTTAAAACAGGGATAGTCATGAGCCTAGGGGTATAACGTCTGCTGCTATCTGGCTAAATGTATATACTATGCTCATCAAACTGCCCAGTAAGTGCTTCTCTTAATGTTCATACCCATATATTAATGCTACTCTCACTTTTGGTTAGAGAAGCTTCTCTTTTTCAGATGGCAGTGACCTTGGGATGTCTCAGAAGGCACCATGGTGCTGAGAAGTGACAGAGAACTGCTCAACACTGAAATATCTCTATCACACCTTCCAAGGCTCAGGGTCCATTGCAGAAGAGGTGGTGGAAAGAATGTAAGAGCCAAAGGAAGGGTAGGACTCCTTTCAATGTACTCCCCTCAGACACAAAATGGCCTGGATATCCATGACCTCACAATGCCTGACACTACCTGCACAAGACCATCATAATAGGAGGACAAGATCATGACATCAAAATAAAAAAGAGACTGATTGAGAGGGGATATGATGGAGAGTGGAGTTTCAAAAGGGCAAGTGGGGTCAGGGAGAGCATTACCATGGGATATTGTTTACAATCATGGAAGTTGTGGGATGACTGTATTGGTGGGAGAGATCCTAGGAAGGTGGATAGAAGCTGGACTGCAGCTCCTCAGGAGTATTCGTAGTTGATGTTCTCTGAGAGCTGTTGTTGGAATTCATATAGAAATTCCTCTGGGCTCTGAGAGTATACTAGGAACCCCAGTGAGGAGGAAGGCTTTTTTTTTTTTTAATTAATAGTGAGGAACAGCTAATTATCCATCTGTTTTTTTTTTTTTTGCTCTATTTTATTATTTATTTATTTGAGAGAGAGAAGCAGATAGAAAGAGATAGCACAGCAGGGCCTTCAGTGGCTGCAAATAAATTTCAGATGCATGTGCCCCCTTGTGCATCTGGCTTATGTGGGTCCTGGAGGATTAAACCTGGGTCTTTCAGTTTTGTAGGCAAGCGTCTTAACTAATAAGCCTTTTTTTTTTTTTTTTTTTTTTGGCTTTTGGAGGTAGGGTTTTACTCTAGCTCAGGCTGACCTGGAATTCACTATGTAGTCTCAGGGTGGCCTTGAACTCATGGTGATCCTCCTGCCTCTGCCTCTGCCTCCCAAGTGTTGGGATTAAAGGTGTGCGCCACCATACCCACCTTTTTGTTTGTTTGTTTTGTTATTTTTTGTTTTCTGAGGTAGGGTCTCACTCTAGCTCAGGCTGACCTGGAATTCATTATGTAGCCTCAGGGTGGCCTCAAACTCATGGTGATCCTCCTACCACTGCCTCTGGAGTGCTGGGATTAAAGGTGTGTGCCACCATGCCCGGCATGCCCAGCTTTTTGGAAGATGTACTTTTGATCACAAGAACAATGCACTGAATCTCTCCACTGCCAGAGTAAAATTATTTTGATAATACACAGGGGAAAGATGATGCAGCCTTTACTTTCTGTCTCCTCGGTACCCATCCAGACTATTACTCTAAACATCATTACCTTGTTTATTTTTTGTACATAAATTTGACATTTTTATGGACTTTGTTGAGATATTTTGTAGAATTTGAGTGTCATAATATTTTTCATAAATAGTCAGGAGTTATGGCTGCATAACATGGTGAAAACCTATAAATCTCAGCCCTTATGAGGCTGGAGAGATGGTTCTGTGGTTAAAGGATCTTACTTACAATGCCTGATGGCCCAAGTTCAATTCCCCAGTGCCCATGTAAAGCCAGATACACAAAGTGGCACATGCATCTGGAGTTCATTGCACTGACAAAAGGCCCTGATGTACCCATTTTCTCTCTCTCTCTCTCTCCCACCTATCTCTTTGCAAATAAATTAAAATTAAAAAAAAAAAATCTTCCAGTCATGGTGGCTTCCACCTTTATTTCCAGCACCTGGGAGGCACAAGTAGGATGGCTGAGTTGGAGGCCAGCCTGGAGCTACAGAGTTCCAGGTCAGCCTGGGCTAGAGTGAGATTTTACCTCAAAAAAAAACAAAAAAAAAAACAAAAAAACTGGCCGCGGCTTGTGCTGCTGCTGCAGGCGGCGCCGCGGCGGCCTGCGGGCCCGGGCCTGCTCCGGGGCTGTTGGGAGCTGCTGCGGCGGAAAACTGCAGCGGAGCTGGGCAGGCTTCTCCAGCCCTCCATGCGGTACGGGGGGGGGGGGGGGGGGGAGGTTTCGTGGGGACAGGGCTTGGTGAGGCCATCCCCGGGCCGGACGGTGGAAACAGCGCGGTTTGTTGTTTTTTTGGAAATGAGGTCCCACTCAGACTCCCGGGCCGGGGCCGAACCCGCCAGGTAACTCAGGCCGGACTCGAACCCGCGGTCGTCCTCCAGCCTCAGCCTGCCGAGTACTAACATAACCAGCGTGAGCTACCTTTCCGGGAGATAATTCTGATTCTTGTATTTCCTCTAGGACCAGCTTTAGCAATCCAGGGCACATCCATATTCACAGAGCTAGCAAATGACACCACTGGAGATGACAGTTCCAGCCTTTTGGATAATGTCTTTTGGATGGCAGCTCCCAAAAACAGACGCACCTTTGAAGTCAACCGGTGTAGGAGAAGAAACTCCCAGAAGCTTGTTAAAGTTAAGAACAATGTAGATGTTTGCCCCCAGTGTGGTCACCTGAAGCAGAAGCATGTCCTTTGTGGCTATTGCTATGAGAAAGTGCAGCAGGAGACCAAAGAAAACAAATATGGAAGCAAGAAGGGGAACCTTTTAAGGCTCCTGCCTTAGAGACTGTGGTGCTGTATACCGGAGAGATGCCCTCCGAACAAGATCAGGGCAAAAGGATTGTTGAAGGAGACAGGAAAAGGCCGCCCTGGTTCACCCAGAATTGACACCAAACAGGCCGGAAAAATAACTCCATAGCAAGACATCTGTCTAGGAATTGGAAGTCTTTGTGGTCATATGATGTGCCTGTTTTAAATATAAAAATATTTTATAAGTAATTTTAATTGAGGTACTTGGAAGAATGTATCATGAATAAACAAAATGTTTTGTGGTTTAAAAGAAAAAACAAAACAAAACTAAGCCGTGCATAGTGGCAAACGTTTTTAATCCAAGCACTCATGAGGCAGAGTTCAGAGAATTGCTGTGAATTTGAGGCCACCCAGAGACTACATTGTGAATTCCATGTCAGCCTGAGCTAGAGCAAGACCCTACCTTGAAAAAACAAAACAAAAGTAAAATCTTTAAAAAAAATGTCGGGGGGGGGGGGTTGCTGGAGAGATGGCTTAGTAGTTAAGGCATTTGCCTACAAAGCCAAAGGACCCAGGCTCAACTCCCCAGGACCCATGTTAGTCAGATGCACAAGGTGGGACATGCATCTGGAGTTCGTTTTCAGTGGCTGGAGGCCCTGGCATGCCCGTTCTCTCCCTCTCTATCAAATAAATAAATACAAATAAAAATATATAAAAATTTTCCATTATTTCTAAATTACACTGTCTCAAAAAATTTTGATATAACCACACAAATGGACTAAAACAGATTATCAACCATATATGGATATGTAGTTGGAAGTATGGGTTCCTCATGTACTCACTGAGGTCCTGAGATTTTTCCTTGAGAACCACTGTTGGATAGTAACAAGAGAAAGACAGGTCAGGTATGGCGGCATACACCTCTAGTCCCAGCACTTAGGAGACAGAGGTAGAAGATCACTATGACTCCGAGGCCACTCTGAGACCACGTAGTGAATACTAGGTCAGCCTGGTTTAGAATGAGATCCCATCTCAAAAAATCAAAGAGAGGGAGAGAGAATAATATGGGTACACATGCTGGTTTAGGTGGGTTGGCGGGGTAGTGGCAGTCTGTGGACAATGGACGAGAATAAAAAACCTACAGTAGGAAATTGGATGGTTTAGGCTACACTAACACTAAGCTACTAGCCTCCCTCATATGATTACTGAGCACTTGAAATGTGGCTAATATGACTAAGGAACTGATTTAAATGTTCCACTGAAATGTTTGGATGTAATGTAAGTAGTCTTAGGTATTAGTGGATATCATTTTGGGTGGCACAGGTTATAGAATATTTCCATCACTACAGAAGTTTATATTGAACTGCACTAGTTTAGGAATATACAATGTGACTGCTAGGAAGCATTAAGGGACTACTTAAGATACACATTCATGAATTTAAAATAAAACCACTCAGCATGTTTTTTTTTTTTTTTTTTTTTTTTTTTTTACAGCCACATTCAGCTGTCTGGATCTAGGCAAAGAGTGGGTACTTGCATGGGTGTGTCTTAGTCTACTTTCTGTTGTCATAACTGAATATCATAAACTGGGTAATTTATAAATAAAAGAGGCCTGTTTAGTTTGTGATTCAGGAAGTCTAAGAGTAAGATGCTAACATCTTCTTAGGTAATGGCATAGCAGAGAGCATTACTCAGTGAGCCAGCAAATTTGCTACTTGAGTCTTTACTCTTATAAAGCCACTAATACAGCATGAGGGCCCCATTCTAATGACCTCATCTAGTCCTAAATTCCTTCCAGAAGTCCCATAGCTAAATACTATTGACACAAGACTCTGGTAATTAGTCTGGAAGAGTCCATAAGGAACAAGTAGGAAACCTATTTCCCATGGAAGGGAGAAAAAAACAGACATTTGATAGCCTAAGTCAGGGAAATCAATACCTTCAGGAAAAATCAAGGTTTTCTTTAGAGTAAGATGAAGGGACTACACAAAAATTAGGCTAAAGATATAGAAAGTATTTCCTGTGATGGATATGAGTTCCAGAAGTTGTAGTGAAAAAAATTTCAGGAAATTTTAAGGAAAGCTGCCAGCGCCGATGAAGTTTCCAGGACTGTGAGTAGCCTAGCTGGAGGGGCGGAAATGGACTACCAGAGACTTGTTGCTGGTTAGAATAATCAGACTTGGAGAGTTGTCACTGACTAAAGTTGTTGGACTTAAAGCTACAGAATTTGATGTTTGCCCTGGTTGTTTTAAATCTTGTATTGGTTGAATATTTCTTTGCTATGCCCAGTGTCATCTCTTGCAGTGTGAATGTTTATTCTGTGCCATTATGGGTTTTGGGGGGATTTTTGGTATTATGGCTCAGTTAAAAGACCTTGGATTATGGGGGTGTATGAACATCATTGGAATTGATAAAAACTATGGAGACTTTTAAAATTAGACGAATGCATTGCATTTTACATCATGTATGGTTATCAGTTTATAGGGCTCAGGGGCAGAATGTGGTGGTTTGATTCAGGTGTCCCCCATAAATTTAGGTGTTCTGAATACTAGGTTCCCAGCTGATGGAGATTTGGGAATTAATGCTTCCTAGAGGGAGTGTATTGTTGGGGGTGGGCTTATGGGTGTTATAGCCAGTTTCCCCATGCCAGTGTTTGTCACAATCTCCTGTTGCTATTGTCCACCTGATGTTGGCCAGGGGGTGATGTCCACCCTCTGCTCTTGCCTTCATTTCCCCCTACCATTTTGGAGTTTTCCCTCAAGCCTGGAAGCCAAAATAAACCTCTTTTTCCCACGAGCTGCTCCTAGTTGGGTGATTTCTACCAGCAACGAGAACCTCCTGACTGCAACATTAAGGAAATGTGGGAAATGAGGACAGAGTTATGGAATGGCAAATGTACACAGTCAAATGCAGTTGAAAGTGGGTTAGAAAAGTGGGGTATAGCCTTGGAATACAGAGGTCAGAACATAACTGAGTGTAGATCATTGCCTTCCACCATTTTGCAACAGGGTCTCTTTTTGTTGCTTGCTGCCTACATCTTGCTGTAGGCACACTGGGATTACAGAAATACAACAACCACATCCAGCTTTTACATGGGTACTGGGGATCTGAATTTCTAATCCTGATTCTTTTTTTTTTTTTTTTTTTTTTTTTGGTTTTTCGAGGCAGGGTCTCACTCTGGTCCAGGCTGACCTGGAATTCACTCTGTAGTCTCAGGGTGGCCTTGAACTCATGGCAATCCTCCTACCTCTGCCTCCCGCGTGCTGGGATTAAAGGTGCACCACCACGCCCGGCTCTGATCCTGATTCTTGGTGGAAAATGCTTTTTCCACTGAGCCATTTCCCTAAATTCAAGATGTTGTCATCATCATTATCATCATCATTTTCCCTGTGTGTGTACGTATGTGCATGCTCATGTGTGTGAGTGTGGATGCATGCTTGCCATGGTGACACCTTCAGATGTCAGACCTCACATTTCAACTTGTTTTTTTAATTTTTTTTTCTTCACTTATGTGTGTGTGTGAGAGAGAGAAAGAGAGAAAATGGGCATGCCACGGCCTCTAACCACTGCAAACAAACTCCAGATGCATATACCACCTTGTGCATCTGGCTTACGTGGGTACTGGGAAGTCGAACCCAGGTCCTTAGGCTTCACTTGAGGCAAGTGCCTTAACCACTAAGCAATCTCTCCAGCCCTGACCTTGCTTTTGAGGTATAGCCTCTTGGTGTGATTTTTCAATGTATTTGCTTGATTATTTGGCCTGTGAGCTTCCAGGAAATTCTCTTACTCTACCTCTGTTATCACTAGGCGCACTGGTATTACACACAGCCACCATAGCATGTGGCTTTCATGAGATTGCTGGGGACCTGAACTAAGGTACTCAAACTTACACAGCCACTGAGCCATCCCCAGCCTTGTTATTACTTTTAGTTAGTCTACAAAATGAGTTGCTGACATTTTCATACATGTATACTATGGTGCATTGCTCATGTTCACCCTCACTTCCCCCTCCCTCCTGCTACCCCCTTCCTCCACACAAATAGTTTATCTTCTGCTTTCATGAGAAATAGGTTTAAATGTCAATGGTCCCCTGTGGAGCAAGCAGCAGATCCTGCAAGCTGTAAAATCAACCATCCAGACAACCCGCACACACCGGTGTGATAGTGGCAGATGGGCTATGGGTACAATCAGGTGCTCTCTAACTAGAGATGAGTTTCACTCAGGGGGAGGGGAATTCATACCTGGTACTGAGAGCCAAGTCCAAAGCCCATGGCTTGGAAAGTCATAGACCCTTGAAGGAAGCTTTCACTGTTCTTTGGCCTAAAGGAGAGTTTACTCTCATCCTAAAGCCTTCTAGTTTACTGGGTGTGGTGGCACATGCCTTTAATCCCAGCACTTGGGAGACAGAGGTAGGAAGATGGCAGTGAGTTTGAGGCCACCCTGAGAATACATAATGAATTCCAGGTCAGCCTGAGCTAGAATGAGATCTTGCCTCAAAAAAAAAAAAAAAAAAAAAAAAAAGAAAGTAATAAAAAAATAAAAAAAAGAAAAGAAAGAAAGAAAAAAAAAAAGCCTTCTAAGAATCTATGTTTATCCCCTTTGATTCATACTGCTTTCACTCTTGGTTAGAGAATCAGTTTTTCACAGATGGCAGCAAATACCAGGGGAGACCCAAGACTCTAAAGTACAAAAAAAAAAAAAAAATCGACTGCTTATCACAAAATAAGTCATCTCTATCTCACTCACAAGAGGCTAGGGAACATTACAGAGGAATTGGAGGGTTAAATATGAGTGCTGCTTTCATTGCTAGCATGAGAACCTCCTCCAGAGACATGGTCATAGACACTAAGGAGACTCAAAACTCAGTAAAGCAGAAATTCAGAGGCGGCTGAGAGCTTGACATCAAAGGAGAATTACAACTTGGAATTATAATTCCAAGGTTCAGGGAACATTGTAGAAGAGGGGGTGGAAAGAATGTCAGAGCCATAGGTTAGAAAAGTATATTCTGAGGTATTGTCCCCCAAAACAGAGACTGAATGGTGCACTCATGATCTCACAGTAAATACTGATAATCCCAATAAGGAAGGCCCTCAGTGAAATGGGGGTTGGGGTAAGGGAATATAAGAGCATAGGACAGGCGTGGTGGCATGTCTTTAAACTTGGATTTTGGGAGGTTGAGGCAGAAGGATCATTGCGAGTTTGAGGCCAGCCTGTATCTAATTCCAGGTCAGCCTGGGCTAGAGGCAAATCCTACCTTGGAAAACAAAACAAAAAAGTGCTGGAGAGACAGCTTAATGGTTAAGGCACTTGCCAGCAAAGCCTAAGGACCTGGATTCAGTTCCCTAGAACCTACATAAAGATAGACAAAGTGTCACATGTGTCTGGAGTTTGTTTGCAGTGGCTAGAGGCCCTAGCATGCCCATTTCCCTTCTCTCTCTCTCTGTCTGTCTTAATAAATTTAAAAAAGAGTATAATCTGACAGGAATATGACCAATTTGTATTATGTTCATATATTAAAGTTCTCAAAAAAATGAAAAAAAAAATCAAAGGTCTCTAGTGGATTCCCCTGAGGTAAATAGTGGGGGGAGGGTGGACTCAAGGTAGACAGGGAACAGAAGTGTATGAGCTACTTTCCTGACTCTTGTTGACAATTTGGGAAAGCTTTACATTTGCTCTTTTCTAAGGCTATATTTGAAGTGCATGGGTCTGTTCTTGATGACTGTTGGCAGAGGAGGAAACCTTAAGGAAATTCTCTCCCTTTCTCTCAAATAAATAAATAAAATATACCTTTTTTAAAAAAAAAGAAACAAGCCAGGCAAGGTGGTGGACACCATTAATCCCAGCACTTGGGAGGCAGAGGTAGGAGAATCGCCATGAGTTTGAGGCCACCCTGAGACTACATAGTGAATTCCAGGTCAGCCTGAGCTAGAGTGAAACCCTACCTCAAAAAAACAAAACAAGGGGGCTGGAGAGATGGCTTAGTGGTTAAGCGCTTGCCTGTGAAGCCTAAGGACCCTGGGTCGAGGCTCGATTCCCCAGAACCCACGTTAGCCAGATGCACAAGGGGGGGCATGTATCTGGAGTTCGTCAGCAGTGGCTAGAGGCCCTGGCACGCCCATTCTCTCTCTGTCTGTCTCTCTCTCTCTCTCTCTCTCTCTCTCTCTATCTGCCTCTTTCTCTCTCTGTCTGTCACTCTCAAATAAATAAATAAAAATAAAAATAAAAATAAAAATAAACAAGGGCTGGAGAGATGGCTTAGTGGTTAAGCGCTTGCCTGTGAAGCCTAAGGACCCTGGTTCGAGGCTCAGTTCCCCAGGACCCATGTTAGCCAGATACACAAGGGTGCACATGCGTCTGGAGTTCATTTGCAGTGGCTGGAGGCCCTAGAGCGCCCTATTCTCTCTTTCTGTGCCTCTTTCTCTGTCTGTAGCTCTCAAATAAATAAATTAAAATTAAAAAATCTATAAACATATGATGGAGAATGGAATTTCAAAGGAGAAAGTGTTGGGGGAGGGAGGGAATTAACACGGGATTTTTTTTATAATCATGGAAAATGCTAATAAAAATTTTAAAAAACTATAAACAAAACAAACAAACAAAAGAAACAATAGTGAAATAGCATGATCCCATGTGTATTTGTTTGTTTTTCTTTTTGAGACAGGTATAGTTATATAACCCAAGCTGGCCTAGGATTTGTGATCCTCCTGCTTCACTGTCTTTGACTGCCAGGATTATATCCAAGCTTCACAAAGTATGGGCTCATTTATACTCTTATTTTATTTTATTGTTTATTGTTTGGTTTTCTGAGGTAGGGTCTCACTCTAGCCCAGGCTGACCTGGAATTCACTATGGGGTCTCAGGGTGGCCTCGAACTCATGGCAATCCTCCTACCTCTGCCTCCCAAGTGCTGGGATTAAAGGTGTGCACAACCACACCTGACTTCCTTTTTAATTTTTGAGAGGGAGAGAGAGAGTGGGTGCACCAGGGCCTCCCAGCCACTGTGAATGAACTTCAGATGTGCGTGCCCCATTGTACGCACGTGCGACATTGCACACTTTCATCCCTTTTGCGTTTGGGACCTGGAAATTTGAACATGCATTCTTAGCTTTCGCAGGCTAGCACCTTTACTGCTAAGCCATCTCTCCAGCCCTCATTTGTACTCTTTAAAACCATATACACATTTACGTGTGTGTGTGTGTGTGTGTGTGTGTGTGTGTGTGTGTGTGTAAATGCCCCAGAAAATTTCTGGAAAGAAACATACAAAATTCTCACCAGTTACTCCCAAGGGGATTGGAAGGAACAAGCTGAAGACTGCAGGTGGGAGAAGGGTGCGGGAAATGGTTTAAGAATTGTGATTTAGAGAAGACCAATTTGTAATTATTTGGGTTCAAAGCCAGATTCTTGAACTTCATAGCAAGAGAATATGGGGTCAAGTTACTTGGCCTCCTTTTCCCTCAGTTTCTTCACACATAAAATGGAAAGGCTAATTAGTATGTATTCCATAAGTCACTGTGAAACTTAAATGAGTTAATACCTAAAAGTATTTGTGCTGTGCCTTGTCTAAGAAGATTACTTTATAATCATCATCATCATCATTATTTGAAGTGCTGAGGAAGTAATATCACCAAGGAAATAACCCAGAATTTTGTGCATTTTAAGCGAGTACTCTATCTCTAAACTACATTCCCAGCCTGATAGTCAGCTATTATTATTATTATTATATGTTTGTGGTGTTTAAATGTTATATAATGTGGACATATTTATGCATTTTCTTTGAAAAAGTGGGGAAACTGGACATCAGAGATCGAGAAAGAGAGGGAATAGAGAAGCTGTTGAGGCACATGCATGTAATCTTAGCACTCAGGATGCTGAGGCAGGAGGACTGCTGTGAGTTTGAGGCCAGCAATTACATTGAGAGATATTGTCTCAAAAAAAGAAAAAAAAAGAGGGGGCTGGAAAGATTGCTCAGTTGTTAAATGTGCTTGTTTATAAAGTCTGACCGGGGCTGGAGAGATGGCTTAGCGGTAAAGGCATTTGCCTGTGAAGCCAAAGGACCCAGATTCGATACCCTAGTACCCACGTAAACCAGCTTCTGGAATTCGTTGGCGGTGGCTGGAGGCCCTGGAATGCCCATTCTCTCTGTGTCTGTCTATCATCTTTCTATCTCTGTTTCTCTCTGCTTATAAATAAATAAAATAAAAATAAAATCTGACAGGCCAACCTCAATGCCCAGTACCCATATAAAGCCAGATGCACAAAGTGGCACATGTCTGGAATTCATTTCCAGTGGTAAGAGGCTCTAGGACACTCATATCCCCATTCTCTCTCACACAAATAAAGAAAGATTCTGGGCATGGTGGTTCATACCTTCAATGCCAGCACTTGGGAGGCAGAGGGTAGCAGGATCACTGTGAGTTCAAGGCCAGCTTGGGACTACATAGTTAGTTCCCGGTCAGTCTGGGCTATAGTGAGAACCTACCTTGAAAAACAAAACAAAACAAAAATAAATAAATAAAAATGTTAAAAATTAAAAAATTTATGGCTGGAGAGATGGCTTAGTGGTTAAGGTGCTTGCCTGCAAAGCCAAAAGACCCAGGTTTGACTCCCCAGAACCCATGTAAGCCAGATGCACTAGAGGGTACATGCATCCGGAGTTCGTTTGCAGTGGCTAGAGGCCCTGCCATGCCCATTCTCTCTCCCTCTCTCCCTCTCCCTCTCTCTCTCTCTCTGCCTGCCTTTTTCTGTATATATATCTCTGTCAAATTAATAAATAATTTTACCTGAGACTATCTAGCGAATTCTGTCTGCTTGGGCCAAAGAGTGACCCTACCTGGAAATTTTAAAATAACAAAAGAACAAGAAAAAATACAAAATAGAGATAATTTTAATAAATTGAGAAAGGTTACTGCAGCTATCTGTTCATGACAGGAGTCTGGAATGAGATGGAATTTTCTTTTTTTTAATTTTATTTAATTTTTATTAACATTTTCCATGATTATAAAAAAAAAATCCTGTGCTGGAGAGATGGCTTAGCGGTTAAGCGCTTGCCTGTGAAGCCTAAGGACCCCGGTTCGAGGCTCGGTTCCCCAGGTCCCACGTTAGCCAGATGCACAAGGGGGCACACGCGTCTGGAGTTTGTTTGCAGAGGCTGGAAGCCCTGGCGCGCCCATTCTCTCTCTCTCCCTCTATCTGTCTTTCTCTCTGTGTCTGTCGCTCTCAAATAAATAAATAAATATTTTTTAAAAATCCTATGGTAATACCTCACTTTCCCCTTTGACATTCCATTTTCCATCATTTTACAAGGAATTTTCTTTTTTAAATATTTATTCATTAGAGGCCGCGCCATCTTGAGCGGCCGCGGGCTCTCCAGTGCGTGCTCTGCCCTCGGAGGGGGAGGGGCGGCGACGGAAGCAAGAAAAGTAGCGAGACGCGCGGGAAAAAAAAAACAACAAAATTATTCATTAGAGAGAGACTGGATGTGCCAGGACTCTAGCTGCTGCAAGCAAACTCCAGATGCATGCACCACCATGTGCATCTGGTTCCCATAGGTTCTGAGAGTCGAACCTGGGTCCTTACGCTTCACAAGCCAGCAGTTACCTTCTCAACATTCAAGCTTATGGAAGGAGAGGTTTTATTTGAGAGAACGAGGCAGAGACTGAGAGAAAGAGAATGGACATGCCAGGGCCTTCAGCCACATGTGCTCCCTTGTGCATCTGGCTTACGTGGGTCCTGGAGAGTCGAACCAGGATCACATTGAATTCTTGGTTTTCCTGACGCCATTACAGGAGTGCAACCAGCATGGCCTTTTATTTTATTATTATTTTTTTTTAATAATTTTATTTATTTATTTATTTGAGAGCGACAGACACAGAGAGAAAGACAGATAGAGGGAGAGAGAGAGAGAATGGGCGCGCTAGGGCTTCCAGCCTCTGCAAACGAACTCCAGACGCGTGCGCCCCCTTGTGCATCTGGCTAGCGTGGGACCTGGGGAACCGAGCCTCGAACCGGGGTCCTTAGGCTTCACAGGCAAGCGCTTAACCACTAAGCCATCTCTCCAGCCCTATTTTATTATTTTATTTTTATTGATTTTGGAGGGTTTTTCTTTTTTTAAAATTTTTGTTCATTTTTATTTATTTATTTATTTGAGAGTGACAGAGAGAGAAAGAAGCAGAGAGAGAGAGAGAGAGAATGGGCGCGCCAGGGCCTCCAGCCACTGCAAATGAGCTCCAGACCCGTGCACCCCCTCGTGCATCTGGCTAACGTGGGACCTGGGGAACCGAGCCTCCAACTTGAGTCCTTAGGCTTCACAGGCAAGCGCTTAGCTGCTAAGCCATCTCTCCAGCCCTTTTTTTTTTTTTTTTTTTTTTAGTTTTTCGAGGTAGGGTTTCACTCTAGTCTAGGCTGACCTGGAATTTACTCTGTAGTCTCAGGGTGGCCTCAAACTCACGGCGATCCTCCTACCTCTGCCTCCCGAGTGCTGGGATTAAAAGTGTGTGCCACCACACTTGGCCAAGCCTTTTATTTTTTAATCTGTGGTACTGGGAATTGAACCCAGGACCTTGTGCATGCTAAACCACTGAGCTACCCCACCTAGCAGCCATACCTGGAACTGAAGGTAGAAGTCGCAGATCAGATGTGGGGGAGAAGCACTGAGCAATATTAATGTGGAAGAAGGGGAGAGAGGAAAGAGATATGAGAAGGTTCAACCATTTTTCTCATTCTCAGCGAACTTACCCAATCACAGAAAAAAAATCGACACATAGTCTTACTCATCTGCAACACCTAACCTGAATTTGCCCAAGATGCCTTACATACCCACCAAGTACCTCATGGACTAGACAATAAGATGGATGGGAGGGCAGGGAGGGAATCAAAGGGTGGAAAACAGTAATCCGGACCCAAACGGCAATGGTACCATAAAATTATACTTCCTAAAAGACAGACCAAATGACTGAACCTTCACTAGTCCCTTACAGGAAACACCTGAACCACAAGACACTGGAGAGGGTAGGATCAAGACTGACCTAAATCTCCTACATCTTCCTTCCCTCCCTCTCCCCCTCTTCCCTCTATCTCTATCCTCTCTAACTCTTATATATTAGTTATCTTTTTCCTCAATTTCTTAGTGGACACTGACCTGTAACCCCCACTTCCAGCTTGGGCCTACAATCCACAATGAGCTTTAGATCAGAGAAACCTACAAGGTTTCCCAAAACAATGACAGACTTCTGTCAGAGTAATTGATGACCCACCAAAGGCCAGTGGTAAGACCCTATTGCTGAAGACTCCATACGCAGCTGACACGTAAAATGGAATGACATGGCTGGAAGCCAGGAGAGAGTCAGTCCCCAGACAGTCAGCGTGTCTAGTGCCAGAAGGCGCTACATAGGCGACTGGGGGAAGTGACCAAGATCTGTCCAAGCAACACATTGTTTAACCTAAGTAGCAACAATTAACCGGATGTGATACCCACACAAGTGCAATAGTGGTACACAGCCATGGTGAGGAATCAATTGCTCTTGATTTGGCTAACTGATCCACTCAGTGGTACTAGACCCTTAGCTGGAGCTGGGAAACAAGTCAGAACCATACCCAAACACAAGCCCACTCTACAATATCAAGCTACCATCAATCACGGGGTATAAGAGGGCCTACACCTATCAAACTGTCTATCAAAAAAGTAAGTGTTATCTCAATTTTCTGGGTGCTAACTTACTCTCCATTGGAGAATCTGCTTCTCTTTTCCAGATAGATGCAGATCCTAAGAAGAGATCTGCCCCAACATACCTCAGAAGGGGCCCAACTGAAACTAAGGACAACTGGCGAAATAAGCAAGGGTGATGTTTTCCTGTGAACTGGATACCAGCACAAAGGGGAAGGAGATCAATGCAGAGAAAAATCAACTCCTACCAAATCAGAGAGCCAGAGCCTCAGAGGCCCCCAACACCTCAGCACTGAAGCAGACCAAAAATGAACCCAACATGGCTCAGGGAAATCTCGTGGAAGAGGGGGCGGAAAGAATGTCAGAGTTACATGTTGGGTCATGATTTGCAGAGACATTTATCATACTAATAACTGGGGGCTAACTCCACAATGCACGACCCATTTTCAATAACAAGGAGGGTCTAATGGGAGGGGCTAGATCACAGATGAGCCTAAATAATGGTACCAAAATGCCTGTATTTACTGAAAAGAAAACTAATAAATTAAATTAAAAAAAAATACCAAATGGAGGGCTGGAGAGATGGCTTAGCAGTTAAGGCGCTTACTTGCAAAGCCTAAGGACCCAGGTTTGATTCCCCAGTACCCATGTAGGCCAGATGCACAAGGTGGCACATGTGTCTGGAGTTCGTTTGCAGTGGCTAGAGGCCCTGGCACACCCATTCTCTCTCTCTCAAATAAATAAATAAAATATTTAATTTTTTTTCTTTCTTTATTTAAGAGTGACAGACAGAGAGAGAAAGAGGCAGAGGGAGAGAGGAAGAGAATGGGTGCACCAGGGCTTCCAGACACTGCAAATGAACTCCAGATGCATGTGCCCCCTTATGTATCTGGCTAACATGGGTCCTGGGGAATCGAGCCTTGAACTGGGGTCCTTAGGCTTCATAGGCAAGTGCTTAACTGCTAAGCCATCTCTCCAGCCCTAAATAAAATATTTTTAAAAAGAGGAAAAAAAAAGAGATATGAGAAGGAGGAAGGGGGAGAAGAAACAGGAATTTTTTGAAAATTATTTATTTATTTGAGAGAGACAGACACAAAGAGAAAGACAGAGGGAGAGAGAGAATGGGCGCGCCAGGGCTTCCGGCCTCTGCAAACGAACTCCAGACGCATGCGCCCCCTTGTGCATCTGGCTAACGTGGGACCTGGGGAACCGAGCCTCGAACTGGGGTCCTTAGGCTTCACAGGCAAGTGCTTAACCGCTAAGCCATCTCTCCAGCCCAGAAACAGGAATTTTAATAATGAAAATAATTTAAAAGGAAGGGAGGAGGGTACTTAATAGGTTGATATTGTATATATGTAAGTACAATGATTGTGATGGGGAGGTAATATGATGGAGAATGGATTTTCAAAGGAGAAAGTGGAGGGGGAGGGAGGAAATTAACACGGGATTTTTTCATAATCATGGAAAATGCTAATAAAAATTTAAAAAAATTATCACTGCATTGCATCAATTATCTTGTTGAATTCTTCCATTAACTTCATGAAATACAGTCTTCATTTTACAGAGAAGACATAATTTAAGTAACTTGCCCATGGTCATATGGTAAATAAGTCAAAGTGGGTGCTTACATATTTGGCATTGATAAAAATATAAAGGTGTGGCCTGGGTGTGGTGGCCTATGCCTTTAATCCCAGCACACTTGGAAGGCAGAGATAGGAGGATTGCCATGAGTTTGAGGCCAGACTGAGGCTACATACCAGGTCACCCTGGGCTACAGGTAGACCCTACCTTGAAAAACAAAAAACAAACAAACCAAAAAAAAAAAAAAAAGGCGTGAGTGAGGTATTGTGCATTTGGCTTATCCCAAGTTTGGCTACATGGTTAGTCCTGATAGTCTTCTAATAAATAAGGACTCCCAGCTCTTTAAATTTAGCTATATTTGTGGCTGGAAGTGGGGGGGGGGGTGTTTTGCTGGCATTCCGATTTCGTTTGGTATAGAAGGCTCTGGACAATTGGAAGGACCAATGGGTTTTCTCACCTGTGCTATTCAGAGTGACTGGTGGGTGGGGGGGGGAGTGGTTTTGCTCTTGTAGGGGATATAATTCCAGGCTACAGCTGCCTTGCAAGTGTAAGGCAGAGAGACAGTTTGTGGGAAATATGAGCCAACCAGAAGACTTCACAGCTTCAGATATTGAGGGATGTGAGGCCCAGCAGGGGTTTGGCAATGAGCCAATTCTTTCTTGTAGAGAAAGGAACTCCTCCAGTGTGGCCTAGCTCCTCAAGAAACTTCCTTTCCTGGACTCTTTGAAGGGTTTAGGTGCTATGCTTGAAGGGCTTCCCTGGGAAGCATGTTGGAGTCTTGTATTGAGGTGACATTATAAAACGTGTTCAAAGTCCTAACCAGAGACAAACACAACTGTTACACGACTAATATTTTTGATAGCTTTTAGTAAAACATGATTGGCTTGGGGTTTATGTCCTGCTTTGCAGTATGTTGAGGACACTTACAGAATTAGGTGCCCAAAATATTTATTTACAAGTCAAGCTTAGAGAAAAGGCATGCATGTATAAAACAAAGGTACATTATAACTACTGACTATAAATAAACAAAGTTCAACTTGTCAAAATTAGCCTTTAAAAAAACATCTATTTGAGGGCTGGAGAGATGGCTTAGCAGTTAAAGTGTTTGCCTGTGAAGCCAAAGGACCTAGATTCAATTCCCCAGGACCCACATAAGCCAGATGCACAAGGGGCATATGGGTCTGGAGTTCCTTGGCAGTGGCTAGAGGCCCTGGCTTGCCCTCTCTTTCTTCTCTCTCTGTATGCTTGCAAATAAATAAATAAGTTAATTAATTAAAAAATACCTATTTGAGCTGAGTATGGTGGCAAACGATTTTAATCCCAACACTAGGGTGACAGTGGTAGAAGGATTGCTGTGAGTTTGAGGTCAGCCTGGAACTAACTACAGAGGGAGTTGCAGGTCAGCCTGGGCTAGAGTGAGACTCTACCTTAAAAAAAAAATTGAGAGGGGATGAGGGGAGGGGATATAATGGAGAATGGAGTTTCAAAGTGGAAAGTGGGGAAAGGGAGGGCATTACTGTGGGATATTGTTTACAATCATGGAAGTTGTTAATAAAAAAACAATAACAATTTAAAAAAAGAGGAAGCTGGGCGTGATGGCACACACCTTTAATCCCAACACCCGGGAGGCAGAGGTAGGAGGTTTGCCATGAGTTCAAGGCCACCCTGAGACTATATAGTGAATTCCAGGTCAGCCTGAGCTAGGGTGAGACACTGTCTTGGGAAAAAAAGAAAAGAAAAGAAAAGAAAAGAAAAGAGGTGCTGGAGGGATGGCTCAGTGGTTAAGGCGTTTGCCTGCAAAGCCAAAGGATTCCGGTTCAATTCCCCAGGACACACGTAAGCGAGATGCACAAGGGGGCACACAAGTCTGGAGTTCGTTTGCAGTGGCTGGAGGCCCTGGCACACCCATTCTCTCTCTCTCTCTCTCTCTCTCTCTCTCTCTGCCTCTTTCCTTCTCTCACTCTCTCAAATAAATAAATAAATGAAAATAATTTTAAAAAAAAGAATAAAGAAAAATGGGCCAGGCATGGTGGACACGCCTTTAATCTCAGACTCAGGAGGCCACAGTGAGACTACATAGTGAATTCCAGGTCAGCTTGGGCAAAACCTTACCTTGAACATCCCCACCCCCACAAAAAAAAAACAAAAAAAACACACACACACAAGAAAAAGTACTGAAATATCTCTAACACACCTTCCAAGGCTCAGGGTCCATTGCGGAAGAAGTGGCGGAAAGAATGTAAGAGCCAAAGGAAGGGTAGGACTCCTTACAACGTGCTCCTCCAGACACAAAATGACCTGGATATCCATGACCTCACAATGCCTGACACTACCTACACAAGACCATCATAATAGGAGGAAACGATCATGACATCAAAATAAAAGAGAGACTGATTGAGATGGGGAGGGGATATGATGGAGAACGGAGTTTCAAAGGGGAAAGTGGGGGGAGGGAGGGTATTACCATGGGATATTTTTGTTTTGTTTTGTTTTTTTCAAGGTAGGGTCTCACTCTAGCTCAGGCTGGGCTGGAATTCACTATGGTAGTCTCAGGGTGGCCTGGAACTCACAGCAATCCTCCTATATCTGCCTCCCAAGTGCTGGGATTAAAGGCATGCACCACCACGCCCAGCACCATAGGATATTTTTAATAATCAAGGACGTTGTTAGTAAAAATTTGAAAAAAATGAATAAACAACTTAGTAGCAGAGGCCAGTAAGTTAAAAAGGAGATATAAAGGGTAGAGAAAGGAAGGGAGGAGGGGACTTAATAGGTTGGTATTGTATATATGTAAGTACAATGATTGTAATGGGGAGGTAATATGATGGAGAATGGAATTTCAAAGGGGAAAGTGCGGGAGGGGGAGGGTATTACCATGGGATAATTTTTATAATCATGGAAAATGTTAATAAAAATTGTGAAAAGATAAAAAATAAATAAATTTTTAAAATAAAAAATAAATAAATAAATAAACATTATATATATTTGAGGAGGAGCCTCTAGCTGCTGCAAATGAACTCCAGACAGACATGCCACCTTATGCATCTGGCTTTATGTGGGTAGCAGGGAATTGAACATAGGCCATCAGGCTTTGCAAGCAAATGTCTTTAACTACTGAGCCATTTCTCAGAATTAGCCTTTTCGGTTTGTTTGTTGGTGTGTTTCTGTGTCATATATGTGCATGAATATGTGCACACACACGTTGTGCCAGATGAGGTGTCCTCTTCTATTGCCCTTCTGTGCTGTTCACTTGAGGCAGAGTGTCTCTTTCTGAACCCAGAGTTGCCGTTTTCGGTCAGACTGACTGCTAGCTGACCAGCAATCCCCAGTTATTCTGTCTCCAACCACCGCAAGGACTTGGGTTACAGGCATATGTGGCATGTCCAATTTTTTCCGTGGGTGCTGAGGATCAGATTCACACCTTATTTTAGTTTTTTTTTTTTTTTTTTTTTTTTTTTTAGGGCTCTCATGTTTGTGTTCCCTGCAGAGCCATTTTCCCACCTGCAGATTTTGTGTTTTTGAGACAAGGTCTCATGTAGCCTGGGCTGGGCTCAAACTTGCTACTTAGTGAAGAATGACCTTAGACTCCAATCTTCCTGTTTTACCTCCTGAGTGCTAGAATTACAGTTATGAGCTGCAAACACCCATGTTAAATGGAACTTACTGGGCTGGAGAGATGGCTTAGCGGTTAAGCGCTTGCCTGTGAAGCCTAAGGACCCCGGTTCAAGGCTCGGTTCCCCAGGTCCCACGTTAGCCAGATGCACAAGGGGGCGCACGCGTCTGGAGTTCGTTTGCAGAGGCTGGAAGCCCTGGCGCGCCCATTCTCTCTCTCTCCCTCTATCTGTCTTTCTCTCTGTCTCTGTCGCTCTCAAATAAATAAATAAAATAAAAATTTAAAAAAAAAATGGAACTTACTACTGAGTTATACATGCTACTAGACAAACACTCTACCAACTGAATTGCATCTCCAGATACAGCCTCCCTCCCTCCTCCTTCCTTTGTAGACAGTGTCTCACTATTTTTCTCAGGCTACCCTTGAACTTGCAATTCTCCTGATATACCCTTCTGAGCTATGGGATTACAGGCTTGCACCACCACACTTAGTTTGTAAATTTATTTGTTTGTTAAAATATTTTATTGACAAATTCCATAATTATAAATAATATCCTGTGGTAATTCCCTCTATTTTGTAAATTTATTTATTTTTAAAAATATTTTATTGACAATTTCCATAATTATAAATAATATCCCGTGGTAATTCCCTTTATAAGTTTATTTTTACTTATTTTTTGAGACAGGGTCTCATGTAGCATAAGAGGGCTGTGAATTCACCATGTGGCCAAGAATAGCTTTGAATTTCCTTAGGCTTCCACCTCCTGAATTGTGGGATTATAGGTATACACACCATGTCTGGCTTCAATTTTGATTTTTTTTTTTGTGGGGTCTTGCTCTAGCCCAGGCTGATCTGGAATTCACTATGTAGTCTCAGGCTGGCCTTGAACTCACAGGGATCCTTCTACCTCAGCCTCCTGAGTGCTGGGATTAAAGGTGTGAGGCATCACACCCAGCTCCCAGGGTTGAGTTTTAAAAAATATGTTTGTTCACTTAATTTCAGGCAGAGAGACATGGAGAGAAGAAAGACAGAGTAAATGAGCATGCAAAAGCCTCCAGCCACTGGAAATGGACTCCAACTGCATGTGTCACTTTGTGCTTCTGGATTTACATGGGTAATGGGGAATCGAACTTGGGGCATTAGGCTTTTCAGGCAAGTGCCTTAACCACTGAGCCATCTCTCTAGCCCAGGTTTAATTTCTGAAGAGGATAATTATTTTATTTATTTATTTATTGATTGATTTTTCAAGGTAGAGTCTTACTCCTGGAATTCACTATGGAGTCTCAGGGTGGCCTTGAACTCACGGCACTCCTCCTACCTCTGCCTCCCGAGTGCTGGGATTAAAGGCGTGCGCCACCATGCCGGTGATAATTACTTATTTCAAGATGATAATTTTGAAATATCTGTGTCTATGGCATGAGTTTATGGTGGCAATTGTTTATTTGAAGGTGAGTACTTTCTCAGAAGCAACTCCTCAACCATAACCATGGAAAAACTGAATCCACTTTATGATAATACTGTATATAACACTTTTAAAAAATTTTTCCTGGGGAAAGTCACAGAAATACCTATTCACTTCAGATCAAAGAAACAATTCTGTCCAGTTTTGTGAGCCAGTGAGTTTACTGGGGTTACTTACAGGCTCACAGGTGACTCAGTACTGAATAAAACCCATTCCCATGCCAGCAAGGTAAGGACTAATGAATGCTGCATCATGGAAGATCTCTGCCCAATTCGTAAGAAGCTACCTCAGAAATTGTTGGAACCTCCAGGATCTGTGGCGGAGTCTTGTAAGTTTCCTGAGCAGCTTTTTGTCTTGTGAGTTTCATGACGACCTCCTTCCCATTATAAACAAATTCTTTCAATCTGGATGAAACAGCTACATAATAAACAAACACATTTACCTAGAAATGCATTACAGTGAAAAGTGGGCTCTGCTTATGTATCTGTGTAGGTAGACTATGACTGCGTATGTATATATATATATGGAGGCAAATATCTCATTATTAATAATGATAATCTAAATTGGCATTATCATAATTAAGATTCAGTTTTGCAATTATCAGCGTTTATGATGGTAGATTAACCTGTACATATGTAAATATAACTATATGTCAGTTCCCATAAGTGTGTGGTTTCCTATAATTTAGATCCAAGATATATATATATTTTTTTTCAAGGTAGGGTTTCACTCTAGTCCAGGTTGACCTGGACCTCAATATGTAGTCTCAGGGTGGCCTGGCACTCACAACAATCCTCCTACCTCTGCCTCCCGAGTGCTGGGATTAAAAGAGTGCCCCACCACACTCAGCTTTGTGTGTGTGTGTGTGTGTGTGTGTGTGTGTGTGTGTGTGTGTGTGTGTGTGTATATATATATATATATATATATGCCATCATCTTTTTCTCCTATTATGAGGATCTTGTGTCAGTATTGCTAGGCATTGTGAGGTCATGGATATCAAGGCCAATTTATGTCTGGGCAGTTGCAGTTGCATTGTAAGGAGTGGTGACTTTTCTTTGGCTCTTACATTCTTTCTGCCACCTCTTCTGCAATGGACTGTGAGCCTTGGAGGGTGTGATAGAGATGTTTCAGTGCTGGACACTCCTCCATCCCTTCTTCTCAGCAGTATGGTGCCTTTTGGGTCATCCCAGTGGTCACCACTATCTGAAAAGAGAAGCTTCTCTAACCAACAGTGAGAGTAGCATTAATATATCAATATGAACATTAAGTGTAGTGCTTTCAGGGCAGTTTGGTGAGAATAACATATGCATTTAGTCAGATGAGAGCAAGCTTTATACCCCTAAGACACATGACCTCCCCTGCCAAAGGCTTTTGATTAGGTTTTCAGTACCAGGCATGTATTCACTGCCATGGAGCGGAACTCCGGTACAATTGGAGAGCAGTCGCTTTTCCCCACAGCAGACATGTCACTATTGCACACGTTCTGTCATTTGGCCTGTCTGGCCAAACTTGAGGCTTCCAGTGTTCACTGTTTTCAGCACTGATGACTTCAGTCTCCCATAGGGCTGCATGCAATGCAGCTTTTTCCAGATTTCAGTTGGTTGGTCCACAGGGGGAAGGTTTTCAGCTCAGCATAAGCTTGATTTTTTCAGTGATCTTGGCCATGCATGTGAAGTTTTCAGAAATAGGGTCTTACCATCTCTTACTCGTGGGAAACCAAGGGCCTTGACAATAGTCTGTAATGCTTTGGAGGCAGCAGGGACCTCCCTGGAGGCACACACCTTTAATCCCAGCACTTGGGAGGTAGATGTAGGAGAATCATCATGAGCTCAAGGCTACCCTGAGACTACATTCCAGCTCAGCCTGGTCTAGAGCCAGACACTACCTTGAAAAACCAAAAAAAAAAAAAAAAAAAAAAAAAAAAAGAAAAGAAAATAAAAAGAAAAAGAAAATAAAAATAAATAAATAAGGACTGGAGAGTTTGCTTAGTGGTTAAGGCACTTGTGTACAAAGCCTAACAACCTGGGTTTGATTCCACAGTATACATGTAAAGCCAGATGCAGTGATGCATGCATTTGGAGTTTGTTTGCAACATATGGAGGCCCTGGCATGGCCATTCTTTCTCTCTCTCACTCTCTCTTCTTGTAAACAAATAAATAAAATTATTTTAAAAATTGGGCTGGAGCCAGGCGTGGTGGCTCACGTCTTTAATCCCAGCACTCGGGAGGCAGAGGTGGGAGGATTGCCATGAGTTCAAGGCCACCCTGAGACTCCATAGTGAATTCCAGGTTAGCCTGGGCTACAGTGAGACCCTACCTCGAAAAACAAAAAAAACAAACAAACAAAAAAATTGGGCTGGAGAGATGGCTCAGTGGCTAAGGCATTTGTCTGTAAAACCTAACTTCCTGAGTTCAGTTTCCCAGTACCCATGTAAAGCCAGATGCATAAAGTTGCACATGCATCTGGAGTACAACTGCAGTGGCAGGAGGCCATGGTGTGCCCATTCATTTTTGCCCCTTTCTCTCTCTCCTTAAAAATGAATAAACAAATAATTAAAAAATAAAATAGGGGCAGAGAGATGGCTCATCAGTTAAGGCGCTTGCTTGTAAAGCCAAACAACCTGAGTTTGATTCCCCAGAACCCACATAAAGCCAGATGCACAAAGTGGTACATGTATCTGGAGTTTGTTTGCAGCAGCTGGAAGTCCTGGTGTGCCCATCCTATTTCTCTCGCCCTGGCATTCAGCGCATGGGAGGCAGAGGTAGGAGGATTGCTGTGAGTTCAAGGCCAGCCTGAGACCACATAGTGAATTTTAGGTCAGCCTGGGCTAGAGCAGAACACTACCTCAACCCCCTCCCTCCCTCATAATACAATAAAAGTGGGTTGAGGATTTTTCTCAGTGGTAGAGTGCACAAGACCCTGGGTTCCATCCCCAGTATCAACAAAACACACAAAAACTCATCACTGAGCAGGGAATGAATGGGTGTTGTAAGTTGAACATTGCCAGCTCTGTTAAGGACTTAACCATGTAAAGGAAAAGTGGTTATTATTTCTTATAATATACATTTTTATTTGACAGAGGGAAAGGCAGAGAGAAAGAGAAGGAAAGAGAAAGAAGGAGAGAGAATGGTCATGCCAGGGACACGTAGCCACTACAAACAAACTCCAGACACATGTGCCACCTTATGCATCTGGCTTTACGTGGTTCTGGGTGGGAAATCGAACCTGAGACCTTTGGCTTTGCAGTCAAGCACCTTAGCCACTAAGCAACCTCTCCAGCATGTAATATACATTTTTAGCACATTACATTTTGTTATTTTTAAAGATTTATTTATCTTTATTTATTTATTTGAGAGAGAAAGAGGCAGGTAGATTGAGATAGACACATGCACCACCTGGTGCATCTGGCTTACATGGGTATTGGAGAATTGAACCTGGGTCATTTGGCTTTGCAAACAAGTGCCTTAACTGCTAAGCCATCTCTCCAGACCATTTTTTAATTTATTATTTTTTATGGCAGAGTCTCAGTCAGGCCTAAGCTGACCTGGAAATCACTTTGAAGCCTCAGTAAGTAAAATACAAAACAAAAAAACCCAGTATTTTCATACTAAAAATCAAAAGGCTGTTTGTGGTGGTGTGCACCTTTAATGCCATCACTAAGGAAGCATTGTGAGATAAAGGCCAGCCTGGAATTAGACTGGTTCAGGTTCAGGTTAGCTTAGGCTAGCGTGAGACCCTATTTTGAAAAAACAAAACAAAACAAACAAACAAACAAACAAAAGACAGTAGTACTTTCAGGTTGGAAAGATGACGGGAATAAAATATTTTATTTTATTTTTTATTTTTTTAAACCCAACACAATATAATTTATTTTACAAAAATCACAGTCAGGCAATAGAAAAGACAGACATTAATGATGAAGGCAGTAACACATGTGTTCACTACCTGTACCTTACACACGAGAATGCTACATCATGTGCCCTGAAATTCCACGTGCAGAGAGCCAAGCAGGGTAAATTGAGGCTCATTACTGAGGTTAAGAATTAAGTGAGGATAAAAATTCTCAATGAAAACTTCAAACATAGCAACTCCTAGATCTTAACAACATATTCCACTCTGTATCTGTTACACTGAGAGTCGTCGTTGGCAATATAAAATTTCTGACCAATATCAAAATTTGGATAAAACACACACTGAAGGCATTTTCTTTTTTTTTTTAAATTATTTTATTTTTTTTTTCAATTTTTATTAACATTTTCCATGATTATAAAATGTATCCCATGATAATACCCTCCCTCCCCACCCCACTTTCCCCTTTGAAATTCATTCTCTATCATATCCCCTCCCCATCTTAATCAGTCTCTCTTTTATTTTGATGTCATGATCTTTTCCTCCTCTTATGATGGTCTTGTGTAGGTAGGGTCAGGCACTATGAGGTCATGGATATTCAGGCCATTTTGTGTCTGGAGGAGCACGTTGTAAGGAGTCCTACCCTTCCTTTGGCTCTTACATTCTTTCTGCCACCTCTTCTGCATTAGACCCTGAGCCTTGGAAGGTGTGATTGAGATGTTACTCAGTACTCCAGTCGCTTCTTTCCAGCACTATGATACCTTCTGAGTCATCCCAAAGTCACTGCCATCCTTTTCAATTTCTTTCCCAAAAAAACTGAAGAGAAGGAAGCACAAATTCATCCTCTGAGGCCAATGTTACCTAGTAAGGAATTGAAATTTCCACAGGAAATATCACTCTTTACTCGTCTTCTCTGGATGTCCCTTGCTGTGACGGGCTTCCTCTAATAGCTTTTGTTAATCACTTTAAAAGTCATCATGGGCTGGGCATGGTGGTCTTTAATCCCAGCACTCGAGAGACAGAGGTAGAAGGATCACTGTGACTTTGAGGCCAGCCTGAGACTACAAGTGAACTCCAAGTCAGCCTGGGCTAGAGTGAGACCCTTCCTTTTTCCATCCTTCATAAAACTTCTGCCGTCTGTGCAACAGGTAGCCTGAGTGTCCACTGAAGGCATTTTCTAGTAGATACAGATGTTACGGGGGGAATCAATGAATGTTCAAGAAAATCTTAGATTTCATAAATTTCTGCTGAGCTTTGTCAAACCAAATAGCTCAACTATAATGCAAGAGAAAAGAACCCCCTACTAACACATTAGTGGGTCTTACCAAGTAAATATATTAATTCAATCTTAGGAAAAATTTTGTATGTGAAAAGACCTGGAGCAATTGATATTGAAAGGAGCGTCTAGAAATCAACTAACATCTTGACACTCGTTCAGTGATTCAGAAGCCTGACAGATAATCTGTTGGTATATATTATTAGGAAATAAAATATTTAAAAAAATAGTACTTTCCTCAAACAAAGAGTTCAATAAATTGGAAACCCATCCAGGTATTATTAATTTCTCGATAAACAAAGTTAACTTTGATTTTTTTGGAATATATATATATACACACACATGCGTACATATATATACATATATATATTACATATCATGTTGCCACTTTTCAATATTTTTTGTTTTGTTTCTTTTGTAAAAAATTTATCTATTTGACGCCAGATGTGGTGGCGCACACCTTTAATCCCAGCACTCGGGAGGCAGAGGTAGGAGGACTGCTGTGAGTTCGAGGCCACCCTGAGACTCCATAGTGAATTCCAGGTCAGCCTGGGCTAGAGACCCTACCTCGAAAAACCAAAAAATACATGTATATATTTATTTGAGAGAGATAGAGAGAATGGACACACCAGGGCCTTCAGCCACTGCAAATGAACTCCAGACACATGTGCCACCTTGTGCATTTGGCTTAAGTGGGTATTGAGGAATTGAACCTGCATTGTTATGCTTCACATGCAAGCGCCTTAACTGCTAAGCCATCTCCCCAGCCTCTAATGTTGCCATTTGAAAACAGCGCTGGTGGTTTAACTTTCAGATGCTTTTACTTTACAAAGGTGTGAAAGTAATATTCATTCAGTAGAAACACTGAATTTTGATCTTTTTCTCTTCCAGCAATATGCTGTATATTCTTTTGTTGTGTTGTTCATAGGCAGCAAAGAACATCAGCTTCCAGTGGCTAGTGATAATGTAGGGGGAAAATTGACAGTTTGTTTTCAGCTGCTAAACTATGAGGCTTATGACGTTAGGTGCACTTTCACTTTAATAGCATGTTCAATTTATGATGGTTTTACAGGGTGATAATCCCATCATAAATCAAGGATCACTTGTATAAATTCTAAAGCAAATTATCTATTTTCACTCACCTCAAACTACTTAATAATGACTGTTTATTACTACTTTCTTGTTAAATGGAAGACAACCAGAGTAGAATAGGTGGCAAGAAGACCAACAGCTTCCATATATATAGGCTTTTCGAGGTAGGGTCTCATTCTAGCCTTGGCTGGCCTGGAATTCACTCTGTAGTCTCAGGGTGGTCTTGAACTCAAGGTGATCTTCCTTCCTCTGCTTCCATTGTGCTGGGATTAAAGGCGTGCATCACCACGCCTGGCTCAAGGTGTTTTCTTTCTTTCTTTTTTTTTTTTTTCAGGGGTGGGAGAGAAGTACAGGATCTTGCTTTGTAGTCCAAGATGGCATGGAACTCTCCATTTTCCTACCCCAGCTTCTTGCTTCCTCTAGTGCTGGGTTTATAGGTGTGGACCACAATGCTAGGATTTGGGCTTCAGTTTTGTATATTCATAAACTCAGTGTTCTAAATGGCATAGAGTTGATTGATACTAGGAATTCAGATTCATGCCAAGGGTTTTCACAAGAGACTGATATCTAGACCAGAATATCAAATTATTAATTTACAAAGACAACCATAATTGTTCATGCAGATTTGATTTGGAAACACCAAATTATAATTTGAAGATTACTGCTACCAAAGAATCAAGACAAATTGAGGCATGGTACCAATCAATTGTTCACATATAATTGAACAATTTAAATACATAGTACTATTTGTTAAGATTGCTCTAATGATCCATCTCCCCAATGTGGTCTAGAGTATTTGCCCCCTGGAGTGACTGGTGTATTTGTCTTACAGGCCAGTGTTCCCTTATTTCATATTTTTTTCTTTAAAATATTTATTTATTTATTTGAGAGAGAAAGAGGCAGATAGAGAGAGAATGGGTGCACCAGGGCCTCTAGTAGCTGCAAATGAACTCCAGATGCATGCACCACCTTTTGCATCTGGCTTTACATGGTTCCTGGGGAATTGAACCTGGGTCCTTTGGCTTTACAGGCAAGCATCTTAATCACTTAGCCATCTCTCCAGCCCCTTATTTTGTTTTTTTTCTGAGGTAGGGGTTTGCTGTAGCCCAGACTAACCTGGAATTCCCTATGTAGTCTCAGAGTGGCCTTGAACTCATGGCAATCCTCCTACTTCCCTACTGCTGGGATTAAAGGGGTGCACCACCACACCTGCCTTATTTTTGTTTGTTTTGTTTTGTTTTTCAAGGTAGGTTTTCACTCTAGTCCAGGCTGACCTAGAATTAACTATGTAGCCTCAGGGTAGCCTCAAACTCACGGTGATCCTCCTACCTCTGCCTCCTGAGTGCTGGGATTAAAGGCCATGCCTGGCTTTCATTTCATATTTTGAAGTAGTGTCTGTTCAGGCTTCTAAAAGTTTTCTTTAAAATGATTTCTTTAGGTCAGGCATGGTGGTGCATGCCTTTAATCCCAGCACTTGGAAGGCAGAAATAGGAGGATCATAGTGAATTCAAGACCAGCCTGAGACTATATAGTGAATATCAGGTCAGTCTGGACTAGAGTGAGACCCTACCTCAAAAGAATCAAAAAGAAAATAAAATGGTTTCAAAGCTGAAGAGATGGCTTAGCGGTCAAGGTGCTTGCCTGCAAGCCAAAGTACCCAGGTTGGATTCCCCAGGACCCACCTAAGCCAGATGCACAAGGTGGCGCATATGTCTGGAATTCATTTGTAGTGGCTAGAGGCTCTGGCACATCCATTCCTTCTCTCTCTCAAATAGCTAAATAAAAATTAAAAAAAATAAAATAAAATGGTTTGATGATAAAAACCTTTAAATGGATTAATTTTGTTTGCTAGCACCTCTCTTTTTAAGAATAAACTGCATAAGTAAAACATATTTAACTCGTCAGTCAGATTATGACTTAGTATTGCTTGTCCAGGGATTATTATATCTTTAAGGAATTTACGCCTGGTGCGGTGGTACACACCTTTAATCCCAGCCCTCAGGAGGCAGAGGTAGAAGGATCACCGTGAGTTCGAAGCCACCCTGAGATTACATAGTGAAGTCCAGGTCAGCCTGAGCTAGAGTAAGACCCTACCTCGAAAAACCGAAAAAAAAGTGGGGGGGAATTTACTTTCCTTTTTTTTAAAAAAAAGGTTTGGTTTTAGTCTCAAATCTTTTTCTTCAGCCTCACAGTGCTGTGATTACAGGCATGCACCACTAGGCCTGGCTGAAAATGACACTGTTGATTTATAGTTCAAGTTGCAAGTATCGCAATGAAGCAGAGGACTGAAACCTAGAGACTTATTTAAAAATCCCACAGGGTCACCTTATTATGGCCAATGAATAGTTACCAGATGAAAAACAGGACGCTCAATTAAATTCAAACAAATATGGTTTATTTTTTTAGCGCATGTATGCCCAAAATATTATTGAGGTATATTTAAACAGAAGTGTTTCACTTTATTTGAAATTCAAGTTTTACTGTCTTGGATTTTTATTTGCTGAGCCTGACAACTCGTTAGGACATTAACATGAAAATATGATGTTCTGTATGCATCAATTTACTCGGTTGCTTCATAGAAGAAACAAAGACCATTCCATAACAAACTATTTAGAATAATTGGTACAACAAAGACTGAATAATCTTGACCCTTTGAGGGACCCGTAACTGACGAAACTACCATATATATAGCTTTGATTGATACTCCGCCTTTCTATTCTTCCCATCCCGCAAATAGAAAGAACGGCTCTATCGCTTCTTCCTTCTGAAGTCCCGCCTTTTCGCTGCCCCCAACGGAGAGGAATCGGTTACGAAAAAGGAGCCGGCAGCAGCGGCGACGTGGAGTTCAGAGGAGCGGAAGTAGTCAGATTTCACCCAGGGCCGTAAAGTGCGGGTGGCTGTCTCACCTTCCGGATAACGACAACATCTCTGACTGTCAGTGCCGGCCTTCCTCGTGTAAGGGGACCTGCCTGACCCCTCTTAATTCACTTTCTTTCCCATTCTAGGCCCATCCCCATCGTCGCCCCCTTCACCTTGGATCATGTTCAAGAAGTAAGGACATGCTGTGGCCTCCCTTGGCTGCTCACAAAGGCGGTGGGGTGGGGGTGGGGCCGAGGGTGAGAGCAAAGATCCTCTTTCCTCTCTCCCCCGCCCCTGCCATCCTGACTCCCTAAGGTTTTCTATAGTACTATGCTCTCACTCGGAACTTGCAACACTTTTTAGAAAAAGTTTTCCATCCCTAATCTTTAAGCGGGTTCGATTCTCCCACTGCCGTTTCTTTTTTTGTTATCCTTTTCTTCTGCCCTGTTCCGCAATCCTGTATCTATTCCTAGGGTTCTACCAATCACGTCCTTGCACTGTGCTTTAGGGGTATATCCTCTTTAGCTGAGAGGGGAACCCTGCACTCGCTGCCATATGTTTATTACTTATGAACTGAGTAAGAGAAGGCTTGACTTCCTGGGTCATGGGAGTGAAGGCGTCTGGGTGACAGGAAGCAAGCGGCCTGTCATGCCTATTGCCTAGCTGCCAGATTAACCTTGTCTTGAAAATAACGTGATTGCCCCATATACTGTTGTAAGTGTAAGGAAAAACCTACTTAATGGGTTTACCTTCCAGGTTTGGTCGATGCAAAAAAAAAAAAAAAAAAAAAAAAAAAAAAAAGCAAAGGGGGAACATGGGCAAAGGAAGGAGGGTTTGTTCTTGAACATTTGAGTAAAACTGCATCTAGAGAAATGTCACCCCCATCTCTTAAAAATGACAGCAGGTTATATAGTCAGACAGGGGGCGATTATATTTCTTGCTATGCTTGTGTTGATCTTGTTGATGCTTGTTGCTTAAGTTTTTTTTAAAAAAATTGTTTATTTTTATTTATTTGAGAGCGACAGACAGAGAAAGAGACAGAGAGAGGGAGAGAATTGGCACGCCAGGGCCTCCAGTCACTGCGAACGAACTCCAGATGCATGTACCCCCTTGTGCATATGGCTAACATGGGTTCTGGGGAATCGAGCCTCGAACCGGGGTCTTTAGGCTTCACAAGGCAAGCCCTTAACCGCTAAGCCATCTCTCCAGCTTGAGGTTTTATTTTTTTTTAAACACACTTTATTATTGGTGGAAGTCTATTCTTTGAATAAGTTTTCAGGAGAGGCATTTGTGTAACTGATAACAAATTCTGTCATAGACTATAGCTTGTTTTTCTCCCCAATAATTGTTGTATACACAACAGTTTATTTTAGTATTATTTTGGAGTGTTCATCTTACATTGGGTAGGCTAGCAGAAAACTGGGATTTAAAAATCACAATTACTTTAAGCATTTAACTACTTTTTTGAGAATAGATGATAAATTAGAGCAATACTTTCGGGTTTTCAAATATTTCTGCTTAGTAATTCCTTTTTTCCTTGCAAAAATCACTTGACAGATTTGATGAAAAAGAAAATGTGTCTAACTGCATCCAGTTGAAAACCTCGGTTATTAAAGGTATTAAAAATCAGTTGATAGAGCAATTTCCAGGTATAGAACCATGGCTTAATCAGATCATGCCTAAGAAAGATCCTGTCAAAATTGTCCGATGGTAAGTACTTTTTTTCCATGTAAAGCTTAGGGTAGTTGAATATTAGAGATTAGATTACATTCATTCTAAATGAAATTATTTCCACATTAGTGATTGATAGGTTACTGATGGGGATAGACTGAATAGCTCTAAAACTTATCCATATTTGTATTTCAAACATTTATGTGCATGAAAATGTGGCCTTGAGTATTGTTTATTAAAGAGTTAAGTGATTTTTTTTCAGAATTTCAGTTATTTAGAGATTTGTTTTATTGTTATGTAACAATGGAATTAAAATGAAATGTAAAAGCCAGATGTGGTGGCACATAGCTTTAATCCCAGCACGTGGGTGGTAGAGGTGGGAGGATTTCTGGGACTTCAAGGCCACCTTGAGACTCCATAGTTCAGGTCTAGCAGAAGACCCTATCTTGGAAAAAAAAAGATCAATGAAATGAAATTGGTTGTAGTGGGTCACATCTCTCTTGTTCTCTGTTGAATTGGTGTGATAAGAAAACAAAATATAAACTAGGTTTTGGTCAGGATCTTTACTGGAAAAAAAGGTTAATGTATATGTATGCTTCGTATTATAAATTTAAAGGATATTTGGCTTATGTTCATTTCTGAAGGAAAATATCTAACTTGATACTTTGTGACATTTGTTTTACAGCCATGAACATATAGAAATCCTTACAGTAAATGGAGAATTACTATTTTTTAGACAAAGAGAAGGCCCTTTTTATCCAACTCTAAGATTACTTCACAAATGTAAGTCTTCTTAGAAATCTATTTTGGGTATATAAAAAGGAGTTAAAAACACAAAAAGAGTTTTATTTATTTATTTTTTTGGTTTTTCGAGGTAGGGTCTCACTCTAGCTCATACTAACCTGGAATTAACTATGTAGTCTCAGGGTGGCCACGAACTTATGGCGATCCTCCTACCTCTGCCTCCTAAGTGCTGGGATTAAAAGTGCACGCCACTACGCCCGGCCCCAAAAGGGTTTTAATTAACTTCTGATAGTTGTTATTTGTGAAAGATAATAAGGAATGTAAAACTTAAGTGAATGCCCATCTTGTGGTAAGTCTGAAAAATGCAAATTCTCTCATTATGCAATCCAGAAAGCTCAAGATTCATTTATTCAACAAAAGCTCATGCCTAAAATCTGAGCATTTAGGAAGTTGGAGAATTGCCACATGCTCAGTCAGCTGAGTTGCAGAGTGATACCCTGATTCAAAACAGAAACACACACAAAAAATCCATTCTGCCGGGCGTGGTGGCGCACGCCTTTAATCCCAGCACTCGGGAGGCAGAGGTAGGAGGATTGCCGTGAGTTCAAGGCCACCCTGAGACTACAGAGTTAATTCCAGGTCAGCCTGGACCAGAGTGAGACCCTACCTCGAAAAACCAAAAAAAAAAAAAAAAAAAAAAAAAAAAAATCCATTCTGAGGCTGGACAGATGGCTTGGCAGTTAAGGCATTTGCCTACAAAGCCAAAGGACCCAGTTTCAATTCCCCAAGACCCACATAAGTCAGATGCACAAGGTCGTGCATGGGTCTGGAGTCTGTTTTCAATGGCTGGAGGCCCTGGTCTCCAATTCGTTCTCTCTCTCTGTCTCTCTCCCTATCTGCCTCTTTTTCTCTCAAATAAATAAATTTAAAAAATAAAATATTAAAAACATCCATTCAGTAATTGTTTGGTAAGCATTATATGCCAGGCGCTGAACTGTGTACTGAAAATCTACTTGGAAACACAGACAGACATGGCCCCTGTCCTTTTTGAAGTCTGGCTGGGAGAATAGATAACAATTATGAAATATAAAAATATGTATTGACAGCCAGGCATGGTGGTGCACACCTTTGATCTCAGCACTCGGGAGGCAGAGGTAGGAGGATCAACGTGAGTTTGAGGCCACCCTGATACTACATAGTGAATTCCAGATCAGCCTGAGCTACAGTAAGACCCTACCTTGACCCCCCCCACCAAAAAAAATGTATTGTAGCTGGGCATGGTGTTGCACACCTTTAATTCCAGCACTGGGGAGGCAGAAGTAGGAGAATTGCCACAAGTTCAAGGCCACCCTGAGACTACAGAGTGAATTCCAGGTCAGCCTGAGCTAGAGTGAGATCCTACCTCAAAAAAAAATGTATTGATAAATTGATAAAGGATTTGAGTATTTTCAACTTTTAAATATTGTTTTTAAATTCAATTTTAGTTTTGTAAAGGTTATACTATTGTATTCCCTGTCTCTCACCCCCATTCCATTGAGGGTCCTCCTCACTGGGGTTATTGGTTTTCACTGGGGGATCCTGAAGGCCTCAGGCAATCTCTGTAGGGGAGGCTTAGAGGGGAACCTTGCCTCAGGAGACTCATACCCACACACCCTGTGGCTCTTACCATCTTTCCACTCCTTTTTCCTCAGTGTTCCTTGATCCTTGGTTGGCACATTAGAAATCTGATTTAGCGTTGAATTCTCTGTAGCCTTTGGATTTTGGTTTTGATATTATTTGAGTGACCACAGTGTCTGTTGCCATCTCTGTTGGACTGGTTCTCATGGTTAGTCTGAAAACTTTAAATTATTTTTATTTATTTATGAGAGAAAGAGACAGAATATGGCACTTATTTGTGAGGTAGAGAGTATGGTTGTACCAGGGTCTCTTGCTGCTGCAGGTGAACTCTAGATGGATGTGCCACTTTGTGCATCTGGCTTTATGTGGATGCTGGGCAAGCAGGCTTTGCAAGTAAGGGTCTTAAACTGCTGAGCCATATCCCCAGCCCTCGACTTTTAAATTTGTAAGTAGATTTCCCTAACAGAGATAATTCTGCATATGGTAAAAACATTGGTTAAATGTAAGAGTCCTTATGAGCCAGGCATGGGGGTTGCAAGCAGTTTGAGGACACCCTGAGACTCCATAGTGAATGCCAGGTCAGCCTGGGCTACAGTGAGACCTTATCCTGAAAAGCAAAACAAAACAAACAAAAAAGGGTCCCTTTTATTACTAACTGAGCGTTGAGGTCAAGATATTTATTGGTTTTTTTGAGGTAGGGTCTCACTCTAGTGCAGGCTGACCTGGCATTCACTATGGAGTCTCAGGGTGGCCTCAAACTCACAGGGATCCTCCTGCCTCTACCTCCCGAGTGCTGGGATTAAAGATGTGTGCTACCATGCCTGACCCTGTTGTCAGTTTATTTTTATTTATTTATTTTTAAGCAGAGAGAGAGGGAGGGAGGGAGGGAGGGAGATGGAGAAAGAGAGAATGGGAGTGTACCAGAGCCTTTAGCCAATGTAGGCGAACTCCAGATGTATGTACCACTTTGTACATCTGGCTTTATGTGGGTACTGGGGAATCAAACGCAGGTCATTAGGCTTTGTAGGCAAGCACTTTAACTGCTGAGCCATTTCTCCAGCTCCAGTTTTTGTAAAACCAAATGTTTCGTATATAAATTTATAGGTTGTTACATTAAATATATTACCAAACAATCTAAGGAAAGTATAATTCCAGTGGGTAAGAAAGTTTCAAATGAGAATAAAATTTATGCCTGTCTGTCTGGTATTTATTTATTTTTGCTTTTGCAAGGTAGTACCTCGCTCTACCTCAGGCTGACCTGGAATTCACTATGTAGTCTCAGGGTGGCCTCAAACTCTCTGCAATCCTCCTACCTCAGCCTCCCCAATGCTGATATTAAAGGCATGTGCCACCATGCCTGGCTGTCTGGTTTTCTTTCTTTTTTTAAATTTGTTTATTTATTTATTTGAGAGCAACAGACAGAGTGAGAAAGAGGCAGAGAGACAGAGAGAGAATGGGCGTGGCAGGGCCTCCAGCCACTGCAAATGAACTCCAGATGTGCGCGTCCCCTTGAGCATCTGGCTAACGTGGGTCCTGGGGAATCGAGCCTTGAACTGGGGTCCTTAGGCTTCACAGGCAAGTGCTTAACCGCTAAGCCATCTCTCCAGCCCCTGTCTGGTTTTCTTAAGAAGATGTTAGGTCTGATGCAATAAGAATAGTTTTTTAGGTTTTTGTAAACATACTCCCTATATAGCTGAAGCTGGCCTTGAATTTCTGCTCTTCTGTTTCTAGTGGTAGGATTATAGAAGTGTCCCACCTGGTTTGGGAGTAAGTCCTTTTTTTTTTTTTTGTTTTGTTTTTTGTTTTGTTTTGTTTTGTTTTGTTTTTCGAGGTAGGGTCTCCCTCTAGCCCAGGCTGACCTGGAATTCACTATGGAATCTCAGGGTGGCCTCGAACTCACGGCGATCCTCCTACCTCTGCTTCCCAAGTGCTGGGATTAAAGGTGTGCACCAACACGCCCGACTTGGGAGTAAGTCTTAAATGAAGTTTTGGTGACATTAAGACTTTTTTTTTTTCCTTCACTTTTTTTTTTCCTTCAAAGTAGAGTCTCATTTCTGCCAAGGCTGACCTGGAAGTCACTCAGTCTGTAGTCCCAGGCTGATCCTCTTACTTCTGCCTCTCTAGTTCTGGGATTAAAGATGTGTACTTCCATACCTGTCCCTTGTCATTATTTCTGCAGAGCCTCAAGAAGCTTCAAAAAGTTTATCCCAGAGTCATTGCTTGAAATACATTAGCATTCTTTGTTTTGAGTTTTTAGTATACACACACATGCTTCCTTTAATGATTACTAAAGGAGTATGTATATACATCTGGAAAATAACAGAAATAGGAAATTTATCACTTGTATTTCCAAGGCCAAGTTAAAAACGCTGTATTGGTATATATCATTATATATACATCCAGTTTTTTCTGTGAGATATATATATATATATATATATATATATATATATATATATATATATATATATATATACACATACATATATATATATATATATGATTTTTTTTTTGTTTTTTGAGATAAAGTCTCACTCTAGCCCAGGCTGACTTGGAATTTCCTATGTAGTCTCAAGCTGGCCTGGAACTCACAGCAGTCCTCCTTAGTGCTGGGATTAAAGGCATGCACCAACACGCCCAGCCCATAAATGATTTTTTTTTCAAGGTAGGGGCTCTTTCTAGCTCAGTCTGACCTGGAATTCACCATTTAGTCTCAGGGTGGCCTCAAACTCACGGTGCTCCTCCTACCTCTGTCTCCCTAGTGCTGGGATTTAAAGGCATACGCTACCACGACTGATCATAAATAATTTTTGTCTGGGTATTGACCCTGGATTTTGTATGCTAAATATGCACTGTGTAGCTAAGCTACACCCTAGCCTTTTTTTTGTCCTTTTGTAATTATGCAGTCTACTGGTATTATTAAAATACTACTACAGTTATTAAAATCTTGATTTGGAGACCAGGAAGACAGCTCAGTAGATGAAATACTTACCTTGCAAACATGGGGACCTGAGTTCCATCGTAGAAACCCATGTTCAAAACAATATGGGCTTAAGCCAGGCGTGGTGGTGCACGCCTTTAATCCTAGCACTGGAGAGGCAGAGGTAGGAGGATCGCTGTGAGTTTGATGAGGCCACCCTGAGACTACAGAGTGAATTCCAGGTCAGCCTGAGCTAGTGTGAGACCCTACCTCGAAAAACCAAAAAAGCAAACAAACAAAAAAGGGCTTGGTGGTGTGAGATTGTAATACCAGCTTTGGGGAGACCGACACAAACTTACCTCTTAGGTTCCCCGGCCAGCTAGTATAGCCTAATAAGGTGAGTGCCAGACTAATGAAGAGACCATCTCTCAAAAGAGGTGGGTAGCATCTGAAGGAACAACACTCAATGTTGTCCTTTGCCCTCTATATACATACACATACATGTGCACCCACACACATGAACATATACACACACAGTCTTGCATTGTTACTTGTTACAGTTGGTGAGCCAGTACTAGTATATTATTGTTCATGAAGGTTCCTGTTGTACACTTGTGTGGGCTTTCCCAGATACTTAGCATCAACTATCCGCTCTTACAGAATCATATGGAATAATTTTACTGCCTTCAAGTCCTCTGTGCTTTACCTGTTCACCCTTCCTCATGTGTTCCTGCCCTAGTAACTGCCTATCTTTTTGATAGTTGTTTCTGCTTTTTTTCACTTTGTGCTATCTTGTGAACATTTCCCAAGGCATTAAGTATTTTCTAAAAGCCTGGTTTTATTATGGACATGCTTAACTCATACAGACATACTTAGGGACATTTATCTCTTACATTATTTTTATTGATCTCAGTATATTTCCATCAGTAGTGTTTAGTGCTGCAATGAGTATTTTTCCTACCTGATGTACATGCCATTTTTCCTTAGGATAAAATCTTAAAAGTAGAGTTACTGAGTCAAAAAGTATACGCCTTTCCAAGGCTCTCCTTGTACATCACTTAGTAGTCCTAAAGAATGTTTATATTTTTGCAAGCCTTACAGAAGTATATAAGAATGTCAGTATCTACATAATTGTTAGCACCAGCAGTTATTTTTCTTAAAAATATTTACCAAGTTTCTTAGCACAAAATAGTGGTTTGGTTTTATTTGCAGTATTGTCAGAGTACTGTAGTTTTGGAAAATATTTGTTTAAGTTCTTTGCCTTTCTCTTTGAGGTGTCAGTAACTTACCTACTTTATTTCTTTTCTTCTAGATCCTTTTATCTTGCCACACCAGCAGGTTGATAAAGGAGCCATCAAATTTGTCCTAAGTGGAGCAAATATCATGTGTCCAGGCTTAACTTCTCCTGGGGCTAAGCTTTACCCTGCTGCAGCAGATACTATTGTTGTATCCTTCCCAGTGAAAAGTGTATTTACTGTATTCTTGTCATTACTAAACAACCTGTCATCCAGTAGAACATTAGGTGTGCTATTTCTGGAGGTCACTATTACTCCATACCTTTCTGGTTCAATTTCAGTTTTATTTTATTAATTTTTTGGAGTCTAAAGTCTCACTATGTAGCCCACACTGGCTTTGAACATTTTTTTTAGTATTTTTTTATAGTTTATGTATTTGAGAGAGAGAGAGAGGGAAAGAGAGGAAGAGAGGAAGAGGCAGATAGAGAGAAAGAGAGGATGGGCAAGCCAGGGCCTCTAGCTACTGCAAACGAACTCCAGGCGCATGCGCTCATTTGTGCATCTGGACTACATGGGTCTTGGGGAATCAAACTGGTGTCCTTAGGCTTTACAGACAAATGCCTTAACTGCTAAGCCATTTATTCAGCCCTGGGTTTGAATCTTTTTTTTTTTCTTCAAGGTAGGGTCTCACTCTAGCTCAGGCTGACCTGGAATTCACTCTGCATTCTCAGGGTGCCCTCAAACTCAGAGATCCTCCTACTTCTGCCTCCCGAGTGCTGGGATTAAAGGCGTGTGCCACCACGCCCAGCTTTGAAACTTTTTTTTTTCCTGTGGGAAAGAAGCTAATTTATGCAGTTTTTGTGGGAAATTATTATTATTATTTTGCTTTGAACTTTTGATTCCCCTGCTTCAGTCTCCTGAATAGTAGGATTCTAGGCATTTGCCACCATTCCCAGATGAAGGAGACTTGTATTATTTTTATTATATTTTAGTAATTTATTTATTAGAGAGAAGGAAGCAGGTAGAAAGATAGAATGGTGTTCCAGGGCCTCAGACTTAAAGCAATCTACCTGTTTCAGTCTCCCAAGTGCTAGGATTACAAGCATGTGCCTCTGCACCTGACTGAAGGAGACTTGCTTTGGGCCAACACTAGAAGTGAGAGAGAAAGTCACACCCAACCAACCATTTTCAGTTCTTTGTTTAGTTTTATATTTTTAAGGCTTCTAGAAACTTTATTAGATTAAGAGAAGGAAAACAGAGCAAGTATAGAGAGTTCCTGCCATAAGGGAGGCAGCAGGTGTGTGTGGGGGGATGGGGGTAAAGCCCCTGTTTTTTTTATTTATGAAACAAGGTGTTGTGTCACATAGCCCAGGATGGCTTCACATTTGGTATGCAGGCAAAGCTGGCCTTGACCTCATGATACTTCTGCAGACATGTTGCCAGCCTACCCAATTCGTGGTTTTTTTTTTTTTTCCTTTCTTGAGGATAAATTGTGTATGTTCCGAAATAGTTTCATAGAAAATTGTTGAAAAGTTATAAAACAATTCCAATTGCATTGCAGACTAGTTGGGACCTCAGGTTCTCAGACACAAGAAGCAATCTGAAATTTGATTACTAATAGGATAGGGATAACATGACTGGACCAAGTTTTTGTGCAGCAGTATACCGCTTTTGAGTTTAGTCTGACTTGCCCAGAAACAGTAGAGTAAAAGCACTCAGAAAGGAAAATAATTTAGGCAGCAAATGGTGGCTTATGCAACTGGTGTTTGTTCACAGTGGCTAGAGGCACATACCTTTAACCCCAGCACTTGGGAGGCAGAGGTAGGAGGATCACCATAGTTCTAGGTCAGCCTGAGACTACGTAGTGAATTACAGGTCATCCTGGGCTAATCTTGAAAAACCAAAACAAACAAATAACAACACCCCCCCCCCACAATTTTGTATTAGGAATGAGAGTTATTGGGAGTATCTCAAAATTATTTTTAAAATTCCCTTTTCATTTTTTCTTTTTTTTTTAGAAAAATAAATGTATTATTTATTTGAGAGAGAGAAAGAGACAGAAAGAGAATGGACATGTCAGGGCCTCCAGCCACTGCAAACAAACTCCAGACGCATGCTGCGCTCCCTTGTGCATCTGGCTTACATGGTTCTTGGGTAATCGAACCATGGTTCTTAGGCTTCACAGGCAAATGCCTTAACTGCTAAGCCATTTGTCAACCCCCCCCCTTCTTTTTTTTTGAGGTAGGTTTTCTCTGTAGCCAAGGCTGACTTGGAACTCCCTATGTAGTCTCAGGCTGGCCTCAAACTCACAGCAATCCTCCTATCTCTGCCTTTTTATTTATTTATTTATTTATTTATTTATTTATTTATTTTTAGATTTTTATTAACATTTTCCATGATTATAAAAAATATCCCATGTTAATTCCCTCCCTCCCCCCACACTTTCTCCTTTGAAATTCCATTCTCCATCATATTACCTTCCCATAACAATCATTGTACTTATATATATACAATATCAACCTATTAAGCACCCTCCTCCCTTCCTTTCTCTTCCCTTTAGGTCTCCTTTTTAACTTACTGGCTTCTGCTACTAAGTATTTTCATTCTCACGCAGAAGCCCAGTCATCTGTAGCTAGGATCCACATATGAGAGAGAACATGTGGAAATCATGTTTTATAAAGAGGTTTCATTATATAGTCCAGGCTGGCCTGAAACTCATCATATAGCCAAAGCTGGCTTCAAACTTGTGAAGATCTAACTCAGCCTCCCAATGTTCAGGTAACAAGTGTGCACCAACCATGCCCACCCTAAAATCTTACCTTTAAGGAAGTTATTTGGACCTCAGAATGTGTTTTCTCTAAAGGAAATGTATATTTCAATTTATTTGCATATGTATATTTGTTTTTTTGAGGTAGGGTTTTGCTCTAGCCCAGGCAGACCTAGGATTCACTATATAGTCTCAGGGTAGCCTCGAACTCAACAGCAATCTTCCTACCTCTGCCTTTCAAGTGCTGGTATTAAAGGCATGTGCTACCACACTCAGGTTATTTTAATATTTTTCTTTATTTATTTATTCTCAATTTTTATTAACATTTTCCATGATTATAAAAAAGATCCCATGGTAATACCCTCCCTCTCCCCCTCACTTTCCCCTTTGAAATTCCATTCTCTATCATATCCCCTCCCCATCTCAATCAGTCTCTCTTATTTTGATATCATGATCTTTTCCTCCTCTTATGATGGTCTTGTGTAGGTAGTGTCAGGCACGGTGAGGTCATGGATATGCAGGCCATTTTGTGTCTGGGGGAGCATGTTTTAAGGAGTCCTACCCTTCCTTTGGCTCTTACATTCTTTCTGCCACCTCTTCCGCATTAGACCCTGAGCCTTGGAAGGTGTGATCGAGATGTTTCTCAGTACTTCAGTCACTTCTTTCCAGCACTATGATACCTTATGAGTCATCCCAAGGTCACTGTCATCTGTAAAGAGAAGATTGTCTACCCAAAGTGAGAGTAGCATTAATATAAATATTAAGAGAAGTGCTTACTGGACAGTTTGATAAGCATAGTGTGTATATATATATATATATATATATATATATATGTATGTATGTATGTATGTATATTTACCCAGACATCAGAGGATGTTATACCGCTAGGGCTCATGACTACCCCTGTTTTAAGTTTTCAGTATCAGAGATGTATTCCCCCCCATGGAGCAGGCCTCCAGTCCAATTGGAGGGCAGTTGGTTTCCACCATGACAGACGTGCCACTATTGCACCCATTGGCTCATTTGGCCTGGTTGGCCAATTATAATGCTTGCATTGTCCACTGTTGAGTATCTTCATTGGTGGTATTTCTTTCTCCCATTGAACTACATGTAGAATGGCTTCTTCCAGCTTTCTGTCAGCTGGTCTACATGGAGGAGGTCA
Source organism: Jaculus jaculus (assembly GCF_020740685.1). Taxonomy (NCBI): domain Eukaryota; kingdom Metazoa; phylum Chordata; class Mammalia; order Rodentia; family Dipodidae; genus Jaculus; species Jaculus jaculus. The sequence goes on from NC_059125.1 coordinate 116,823,657, forward strand.
TCAGCTCAGTTCCAGCAGGATTTTTCTGTGGGCTTGCAGCCCAAGTATGTGGAGTCTTCAGCAATATTTTTATTTATTTTTGAGCGAGATAGGGGAGAGAGAGAGGGAAAGAATGGGCATAACAGGGCCTCTAGCTACTGCATATGAACTCCAGACACATGTGCCACCCTGCACATCTGGCTTTACTTGGGTACTAAGGAAATGAACCTGGGTCCTTTGGCTTTGCAGGCAAGGGCATTAACTGCTAAGCTCTCCCTCCAACCTTGTTTTTGTTTGTTTGCTTGTTTTGCTGTTAAGACAGTGTGTCTGTGTATTAGTCTGGTTTCAAACTCAGTCTCATGAGTAGCTAAGTATTTGTGTATCCCACCATACCTGACTACTATATAAAATATTTTTTTTCCTATTTTGTAAAATATTTTTATTTATTTATTTGAAAGAGAGAGAGAGAGACAAAGAGGCAGTGAGAGAGAGAGAATGGGCACGCCAGGGCCTCCAGCCACTGAAAATGAACTCCACATGCATGTGCCACCTTGTGTATCTGGCTTGTGTGGGTACTGGGGAATTGAGCCTCGAACCCGGGTCCTTAGGCTTCACAGGCAGGCGCTTAACCACTAAGTCTCTCTCCAGCCCCATTTTTCCTATTTATTTATTTACTTTTGTTTTTCAAGATAGGGTTTCACTCTAGCTCAGGCTGACCTGGAATTCACTATGTATTCTCAAGGTGGCCTCGAACTCATGGTGATCCTCTTACCTCTGCCTACTAAGTACTGGGAATAAAGGCATGCACCACCATGCCCGGCCATTTTTCCCATTTTTAATGTTAATTTTATTTTTTGGTTTTATGAGGTTGGGTCTCAGTCTAGCCCAGGCTGACCTGAAATTCACTATCTAGTCTTAGGTTGGCCTTGAACTCTTTGCAATCCTCCTACCTCTGCCTCCTGCATGCTGGGATTAAAGGTGTGTGTCACCATGCCTGGCTCGTATTTGACCCTTTAAAAGTATACACTGTAGGGCTGGAGAGATGGCTTAGTGGTTAAGCACTTGCCTGTGAAGCCTAAGGACCCCATTCGAGGCTCAATTCCCCAGGACCCACGTTAGCCAGATGCACAAGGGGGCGCAATGCATCTGGAGTTCATTAGCAGTGGCTGGAAGCCCTGGTGCACCCATTCTCTCTCTCTGTCTCACACTCAAATAAATAAAAATGAACAAAAAAATTAAAAAAATAAAAGTATACACTGTAGCCAGATGTGGTAGCACGTGAGCATAAGATAGGAGGATCATTGTGATTTTGAGGCCAGCCTATGTCCACAGAGTGAGTTTCAGGTCAGCCTTGGCTAGAGTGAGGCCCTACCTTAAAAAAACTTTTGCCGAGTATGGTGGTGCACACCTTTACTCCCAGCACTTGGGAGGTAGAGGTAGGAGGATCGCCATGAGTTTGAGGCCACCCTGAGACTACATAGTGAATTCCAGGTCAGGCTAGGGTAGAGTGAAACCCTACCTCAAAAAAACAACACACACATATATATTTGAGAGAGAGACTGAAAGAGGCAGACTAAAAGAGAGTGAGTATATGGGTTCCAGGGCTTCCTGCCACTGTAAACGAACTCCAGATGCATGATCCTCTTTGTGCATCTGTCTGGGCACTGCAGAATTGAACCTGGGCCACCAGGCGTTGCAGGCAAGCACTTTTAACAGCTGAGCTATCTCTCTAGCACAATTCCTATTTTAATGTGTCTTGTACATAAAGTCACCATTTGTAGGTCAACATAGCTAAACAATTGGCATTTATTTCACAGCTTGTATTATTTTTTTGTTTTTTTTTTTATCTTGGTTTTTTGTGTATTATTTTTAATGTAAAATTTTAATGTAAAATTACTCTGCCCTGCCAGGTGTGGTGGCACACGCCTTTAATCCCAGCACTAGGAGGCAGAGGTAGGAGGATCACCGTGAGTTTGAGGCCACCCTGAGACTACGTAGTGAATTCTAGGTCAGCCTAGTCTAGAGTGAAACCCTACCTCAAAAAATAAAATAAATGCTCTGCCTACTTGCCAGATTGCTAAAATCACTTCATTAATTTATTGTTTTTGAGACAGTCTCATGTAACTCAGGGTGTAGCTGAGGATGTTTTTTTTTTTTTTCTTGTTTTGTTCATAAGGGATTATAATATTGACTTTTAGCTTGAAACTAAATTATTAGATTGGTTCATTTAGTAATTATGAAATAATGACAGTGTCCCCACAGACTGCTAGGCCTCTGCTCCTAAGGAGTCAGTAGTCTAGGATAGGACACAAGGTGGGTTCAAAGTGGTGCCACAGCCATTGTTTGATGCCTTTCCCTTTCCCCAAGCTATTTTGAACGAAATTGTTTTCTTAGCTATGTTTTCAGGCAATCATGGCAGAAGGAAAACGGCATGCTTTATGTGTTGGAGTCATGAAGATGTCTGCAGAAGATATGTAAGTCTCACGTTAGGGTCCCTTAAGTTTTGAAATAAGGGTAACAGCCCAGGAAGCATCAGAGTTACAGGTGAAGTTTGCTCTCATACCACATCTTATAAATACCTAAGCACCATTGGAACCTATTATGTCTTCTGGGTTACATTCTTTCTTAAGCATTTTCAAGTGAGACCTTGTGACAGCTATTTCATGTATGTATGTATGTATGTATGTATGTATGTATGTATGTATGTATGTATGTATGTAGTATTTCAGGAATTGTGTTTTTAGATTTAAATTGGGGATGGAGATATATTTTGCTCCTAGTTTTTAAAACCCTTGACATAGCTGAGTATGGTGGTATGTGCTTATAATCCTAGCCACTTGTGAGTTAAAGCAGGATTATGAGTTTGAGGTCAGCTGGGACTGTATAGCAAGATCCTCTCTCTCAGTAACATAGTTTACCACCATATAATATGCATATTATTATCTGGTGATATAAGAAATATAGAATACTGCCAAAATATAAATAAATATATATTACCAAATTAGTCCTGTTTGGGGGTTTAGTATGTTATTTATCTAGTCTATTGATACCATTACTCTGCCTGCTTGTCTGGTTGCTAAAATCACTTCTATTTATTGTTTTTGAGACAGGGTCTCATGTAATTCAGGCTAGCCAGGAACTCATTGTGTAGCTGGGGATGGCCTTACACTTTTGATCCTACACCTCTACCTCTCACATGCTGGAATTATAGGCATGTGTCATTATGGCCCAGCTTTAAAATTTAAAGCATGAATTGCAGGGGTCGAGATGTGCCTCAGAGGTAGGGTGCTTGGCTAGTATGCATGAGACCCTGGGTTTGATTGATCCCCAGCATCACAACCACAAACCAAACAAACAAAAATACCATGAAGTGCAGCAGAGTACTGTAATCCAATATAAACAATAATATAACTATGATAACAATAAATTCCCTACATGTAGCTCAATAATTACAAAATAACAAGTTACTTTGAATTGTTTACCATGAATAAGTAAAACTATAAAATCCATAAAAAAACATGTTTATGTATTTTTCCCTTCTACAGTGAGAAAGTCAACAAAGGAATTGGCATTGAAAATATCCATTATTTAAATGATGGGCTGTGGCATATGAAGACATATAAATGAGCCTCAGAAGGAATGTGCTTGGGCTAACTATGGATATTGTGCTGTATCTGTGTTTGTGTCTGTGTGTGACAGCATGAAGACAATGCCTCTGTGGTTATGCCGAATAAATTCTGCAGATGCTAAAATTCTGTTAGCTTCAAAAATTATTTTAAGTTTTAAATGCAAGTTATAATTGGGTGGCAAACTTGGACATTAAAAGGTATCTGGTAAGTAACTAAACAGAAAATTTTTATGTCCTATTTAGGCAGTGATATAAGATGACTTGGTAAATGTGCTTGCCAGTTTATGGTGACTCTTAAGATCATTTGTCTAAGTATGAGGCTGGAAGATAGACTTAGAACTTTATTCCATTATCCAACGGCACCCAGTAGTGCCCCTTTTCTTTTGTGTGTGTGTGTGTGTGTGTGTGTTTCAAAAGTTTTCATTATGGAAAGTTCCAAATATATTCACAAGGATGGGGACTAGTATAATGGACCTTCCTTTATTTATCACCTACTTTCAATGTATGGCCAATCTTCTTTCATGCACACCTCAGTTTTCTTCTCCATACCTACAGTGTTTTGAAACAAATTTCAGACATCCTATTACCTCATCTGTAACTACTTGAATGTCTATCTTTCAAAGATAAATGTTCTTTAAAAAATAACCATAATACTATATCACACCTAAAAAGTTATTTCCTAATATGATCAATTATCTAGACTTGTTAAATTCCCTCAATTCTCTCTTTTTCAACTTTATAAACTATTGATTTGCTTGACTTAGGCACCAGTCAAGATCCTATGGTGCATTTAGGTGATATTTGTCTCTTAATTTATTAATTTATTTTTTTTCTTTAAATTATTTAAAAAATATAGTTGTTATGCCTTACTGTTCCCACACACATTATGACTTTTGTTGATTGTATTCATCACTATGAACTTACTTAACTTATTTTTATTCCCCCTGTATATTTTGTAAACAGCTTTGATCAGTTTAAGTGTCAGTTTTTTTTAACTGACTGACCTTGAATCAGATCATAGCATAAGGTGCCTGGATTTCTAAATTTGCACTCCACTATATCCCCTCCAAAATGTTTATCTCCTATCATAGGTACATGGGCCTGCTTTAGTCAGAACAGTAATCTGATTGGGAGTTAAAGGGGTGGTTGTGAACTTGGTTATAAAGTCCTTTCTTTCTAACAACCTTGTTATTGTGCAAGTGTCTCAGCCATCTTATTTGGTTGGTTATCAATCGTTGACATGTGATTTTATTTTTCAGATGGATACAGACATTTACAAGATTGTGGTGACCTGTGTTACAGTTATAAGTTGGTGAGAAAGGTGAGGGTGGATAGTGAAAAGAGAGATTATTCAGCTGGCTGTTCCAGCTGGGCCTCCCAGGAAGTAACATAGTTGAATAGAGATACAGGGCCTGATCCTCAGCTTGTCAATTGAGTTCCCACGGATGAAACTTGTAAGACTTGGGGATTTCTCAGTTAGAATCTCAATGTGTTAATTTATATGATAGGTCTATATAGGGTAAATGGTTAATAAACAAGAAGTTTCTTGGTGAACATGGAGAATAAATATAACTTGGAATACTATCTCATCTGGGCTGGCATAAGACTTGGAGAACTTTTCTTGCGTCTTCATGAGTTAGAATGCTTATCTCTGCCAAAATCTTATCTTTTCCTATCCTGGAGATATGTCCTCATTGTTTACTTCTTATATCCTTTTCAAGTTCTATGTCTAATATTTTCCTTTTGTTGTGAGTTATATTCTATAGCTTGCCATATTGTTTTAGTTTTCTACTTATTCCTGGTAGATGAAAGTATAAATGTTCTCCTCAGTATTATATTTAGAAATCATACTTTAGAAGAGCTTTTCATCAACCAATAGTTTCTCTTTTTTTTTTGAGGTAGGGTCTCACTGTAGCCCAGACTGGCCTTGAGCTCACAGAGATTTTCCTATCTCTGCCTCCCAAGTGCTGGGACTAAAGGTGTGTGCCATCATGCCTGGCTAGTCTCATTTTATATTGATTTTAGATTCATGTATTCCCATTTGGGAAGGTAGCACCCTTTTTGAGTTATTTATTCTTTTTTTTTTTTTTTTGGTTTTTCGAGGCAGGGTCTAACTCTGGCTCAGGCTGACCTGGAATTCACTATGTAGTCTCAGGGTGGCCTCGAACTCACGGCGATCCTCCTACCTCTGCCTCCCGAGTGCTGGGATTAAAGGTGTGCGCCACCACGCCCGGCTTTATTCTTAACATATATACATATATATACATACATCATTCCTGTAAAAAAACAAAGTTTGAGCTTTTATTTTTGATGCTAAAGTAAGGTTAATTGACCAAAATTGCTGAGGGAAGTGTTAACAATGAATAACATAGTACATACAAATACACCTTAGTGAAGCTAAAACTCATTGGCTGCTTTCTAGAATAACTTACCCTTGCATCTAACCACTATTACAGTGGATGTAGAGAACACTTTCAATATTCAACACCAACATCTGTGCTTGTTTTTCTACTATGCTGAGGTACCCTTTCTGTTGCCTTGGTGATGTGGACTGAATATGTTCCGTGCTTCCCCTGGGTCTGAGACCTCAGCTCACCAATTTTAATCAAGGGTGTCATTCTATATGTGCAAGCCTTTTCAGTTTCTAAACATTAGGTCATTCATGAAAACCAATTTGAGGATGTTGAGCATGCAGATATATTAGCTCCTTTTTGCACTATGCTTGACAGAAACTTGCTTATCCATGTCTTGAGAGTAGGAACATACAGAGAGCCTGTTATTTCTCATGCAGTGTGGCTTCTGAAAATTAATTCAGTGGTAAACCCAACCTACAAATCCTATGTTTTTGGCTGACTTTTATTCAGCCAAGGTTAATTGAGTTCAGTACATATCTATGTGAAATGGCACCAACATGAACAACACACAGTTAGCTCATACTCTTAAGGAACTCACAGTGAGTACAGAATTTATATTAAGTAAAATTGGGTAATGCTGGGCCCGGTGTGGTGGCACACACCTTTAATCCCAGCACTTGGGAGGCAGAGGTAGGAGGATCACAGAGAATTAGAGACTATCCTGAGACTATATAGTGAATTCCAGGTCAGCCTGAGCTAAAGTGAGACCCTACCTCAAAAAACAACAACAAAAAAAGGGTAATGGTGTGAGTCCAAAACTGCTTTATAAAGTCTGGAAATTTCTACTGCTTTTAAGTCACCAAAATTTGCAAATTACACATAAGTTAAATGTAAACATACCCATTAAATTGTACCCAATGTAAAGATTAAAAAAAAAAAAACATGAAAGTTTTGGAGCCATTATAATCCAGTGTCCAAATTTAATGGTTGTATATTGGCATAAGGGCTTGACCAGCCCTCTCCTAGCAGACAGTTAAAATTGGTTAATAGTGTGTTCCCTTAGCAGCTGTATTTCTCTCTCTCTCCTTTTGGTTTTTCACTCTAGTCTCAGGGTGGCCTCAAACTCACTGTGCTCCTCCTACCTATGCCTCCTGAGTTCTGGGATTAAAGGCGTGCACCACCATGCCTGGGCAGTTGTATTTTTCAATTTTTTTTTTAAATATTTAAGAGCAATAGACAGAGAGAGAAAGAGGCAGAGTGAGAGAGAGAATGGGCACACCAGGGCCTTCAGCCGCTGCAAACAAACTCCAGACTCGTGCGCCCCCTTGTGCATCTGGCTAATGTGGGTCCTGGGGAATCGAGCCTTGAACTGGGGTCCTTAGGCTTCACAGGCAAGTGCTTAACCGCTAAGCCATCTCTCCAGCCCTGTATTTTTCAATTTTTTTAAAAAAATATTGCCCAGTAGCTACATTTTTCTTAATTTTTTTTCATTACTAATGATTGAACCTAGGACTTTGTATATGCTAGGCAAGCTCTTTACCATGGTATTCCCAACCACTTTTTTATTTTGCCTGCCTGCCTCCCATTTTTTAAATTTTTTTTAAACTTTTTATTTATTTGAGAGCGACAGACAGAGAGAAAGAGGCAGAGTGAGAGGGAGAGGATGGGCGCACCAGGGCCTCCAGCCACTGCAAACGAACTCCAGATGCATGTGCCCCCTTGTGCATCTGGCTAACGTGGGTCCTGGGGAATGGAGCCTCGAACCGGGGTCCTTAGGCTTCACAGGCAAGTGCTTAACCACTAACCCATCCCTCCAGCCCTTTTTTAAATTTTTATTTCAAGGTAGGGTCTCACTTTAGCCCAGGCTGACATGGAACTCACTCTGTAGTTCCGGGCTGCTCTCAAATGCACAGTAATCTTCCTACCTCTGCCTCCTGAGTGCTGGGATTTAATGCATGTGGCACCATTTCTTGCATTCCATCCATCCACTATCATCCTCCTTTCCTTTCTCTCTTCTCTCCTTTTCTCCCTCCCTTCATTACCTCATTCCTTCTTTCTTTTCTGAGCTTTTGGAGGTAGGGGTCTCACTGTAGCCCAGGCTGACTCTGTAGTCCTAGGCTGGTCCTGAACTCACAGTGATCCTCCTACCTCTGCTTCCCAAATGCTGGCATTAAAGGCATGCACCGCCATGCCCAGCTTCTTTGTATTTTGAGATAGAGTTTCACTAGCTTATCAATTCACTTTGAAACCCAAACAGTCCTTGAACTTGTGATCCTTCTTCCTCATCCTCCCAAGAGCTGGGATTATGCCTTTATCACCATCTCCATCCCATTTTTCTCTTATGTCTTTATTATTTTTAACCCCAAACAAAAGCTACCAGGGGCTAGAGAGATGGCTTAGGAGTTAAGGTGCTTGCCTGTGAAGCCTAAGAACTCATGTTCAAATCTTCAGGTCCCACGTAAGCCACACGCCTAGTGATGCAAGTGCGTGTTGTCACACAAGGTGGCACATGCATCTGGAGTTTATTTGCAGTGGTTGAAGGCCCTGGTGTGCCCATGCTCTCTTTCTCTGCTTTCTTTCTTTCTTTCTTTCTTTCTTTCTTTCTTTCTTTCTTTCTTTCTTTCTTTCTTTCTTTCTTTCTTTCTTTCTTTCTCTCTCTCTCTCTCTCTCTCTCTCTCTCTCTCTCTCTCTCTCTCTCTCTCTCTCTCTCTCTCTCTCAAACAAAAAAAGAAAGAAAGAAAAGAAAAGAAAAAAGCAGCTTCACTTAACCCAGGACTAGTTATTAACATTTCCAAATTGAGGGATTTAGTATTCTTCCCAAAGTAAGTCATAAGACGTTTACCAAATAATGATTCTATGTAGTCAAGTTCCCCTCTATTCACACAGCAAGTGAGGTGTGGTATTTCTATGTATAGTACTAAGGAAGAAGATATAATAATGACAATTTGCTACATTTGCAGATATTTTATTATTATTATTTTGATTTTTCGAGGTAGGGTTTCACACTAGCCCAGGCTGACCTGGAACTCACTATGTAGTCTCCAGATGGCCTCGAACTCACAGTGAGCCTCCTACCTCTGCCTCCCAAGTGCTGTGATTAAAGGTATGCACCACCATGCCCGGCTATTTTTCATTTTCTGTTGGTTGTAGTAGTATGAATGTATCAATTATGTATTAAAAACATAAAATTAATACATGCTGAAACAAAACATGGTAAATATTTTAACGTTTCATATAGGTTTCTTTAATATTGAAAAGGTATAACTCTGGCTGGAGAGATGGCTTAGCAGTTAAGGTGCTTGTTTGTGAAGGCTAAGGACCCAGGCTCAATTCCCCAGTACACATGTAAGCCAGATGCACACAGTGGTGCATGTGTCTGGAGTTTGTCTACAGTGGCTAGAGAATATATCTTGCAAGACTTTTCAGGAAAATCAAAAGTGACTCCAATTTCTAAAGGAATATTTTACTAAAACTGATTTGTATTGAAAGAAAATAGTGAAAATGTATGCAGCATATGACAATATAACCATCACTTCTGAGGTCTCATGAAATCAGAAACTTTAAAAAAAATATTTATTTAGTGTTCTCTACATCCACTGTAACAAGCCAAGTGTATGCCTGCAACCTCAGCACTGGGGAGTCAGTGACAGGAGAATCTCTGTGACTTTAAGGCCAATGTGTTCTACATTTGCAAGCAAGTGCCTTTGACCATTGAGTAATCTTCCCAGCCCTTTGTTCTATATTTAAATTCCAGTTCAGCCAGGGCTACATGGTGAAACCCTTCCTCAAAAAAAAAATTTTAAGTAGGCTAGAGAGATGGATTAGTGGTTAAGGCACTTCCTTGTGAAGTTTAAGGACCCAGGTTCAATAATCCAGAACCCACATAAGCCAGGTGCACAAGGTGGCACATGCATTTGGAGTTCATTTGCAGTGACTAGAGACCCAGGTGCACACATTCTCTCTCTTTCTTTCTCCATCCCTCCTTCCCTCCCTCTCCCCTCTTTCTCAGATAAGTAAATAAATAAATATTTTTAAAAAGATTATGAGGCAGGTTTGTCTATGAAGCTAACTTCTTAGTGAATATAGTTTATTGTAAAAAGAAATAAGGAAGATAACTCAGTGAATTTCTTCTAGTAGTATTTATTATGAACAGGTCATTAATCTTAGATGATAGTGAATTCTAGGCCAGTCTTGGCTACATAGTGAAATACAAAAAATCAGGTCAAAGGGAAGAAATTAGTCTTTGTCTCTTAGAGTCAAAATGAAAGAATTCCAAATTTTATCCTTGAATACTCTGAGAAATAAAAATACATAATAAAATAATTTCTACTTAAATCCTAATTACAAAGCATGACATGGCTCATTAATGTTCAGTTCTAAATTGGTTTTGTTGGTAGTTAGTATGTTTGTGAAACACAGAAAACAGAAATAGGACAAGAACTGATGCTTCAAGTAGATGAAAGGACTTGATTAGAGGAAAGAAGGGAAAGAGGTTTTACCATTAAAAATGATCACTTGAGCCAGGTGTGGTGGCACACACCTTTAATCCCAGCTCTGGGGAGGCAGAGGTAGGAGGGTTGCTGTGAGCTTGAGGCCACCCTGAGACTACATAGTGAATTCCAGGTCAGCCTGGGCTACAGTGAGACCCTACCTCAAAAAAAAAAAAAAAAATCCTGCTGGGCATGGTGGCACACATCTTTAATTCCAGTACTTGGAGGCAGAGGTAGGAATATCACCATGAATTCAAGGCCACCCTGAGACTACATAGTGAGTTTCAGGCCAGCCTGTACTAGAGTGAAACCCTACCTCGAAAAACAACAACAAAAACTTTATTTGAGAGAAGGGCAGATAGAGAATGGGCATGCCAGGGCCTCTAGCCACTGCAAACGAACTCTAGGTGCATATATCACCTTCAATATCTGGCTTACATTGGTTCTGAGGAATCAAATCTAGGTCCTTAGGCCTTGTAGGAAAGTGCCTTAATTGCTAAGTCATCTCTCCAGGCCCTATAGCTGACTTCTTAATATCATCATGTTCTAAATTGCCTTTGCTTTATTTATTTATTTATTTTTCGAGGGAGGGTCTCATATTAGTCCAGGCTAACATGGAACTCACTCAGTAGTCTCAGGCTGGCCTGGAACTCACAGAAATCCTTCTACCTCTGTCTCCCAAGTGCTAGGATTAAAGGCATGTGCCACCATGCCTGCCTTGGCTTTTCTTTTAAACAAAAATAAAAGGTGGAAAAAATGCTATCAAACCACCCAAACACTTTTTTGGTGTGGTGTGAGAACATGTGTGCATGCATGTTTGTATGTGTGTGGGTGCATATGTGTGTGTCAGAGGTTGATGTTAGGTGTCTTCCTTAACTGCTTACCACCTCATTTTTTTGGGACAAGGCCTCGTGCTGAACCTGGAGCTCACCGATTCAGCTAGATTAGCCCTAGGAAAGCTGCCTGTCTCCGCTTCCAGAGGTGGGATTATGGGCGTGCGTCACTATGCTGGCATTTTACGTGGGTATTGGGAATCCAAATTGAGCTCATCATGCTTTACCCACTGTGCCATCTCCTCAGTCCCTACCCAAACATTTTACAGATTGTTTCCCCTTTCCCCATGCCCCTTGGACCCGTTTAGGATTCCCTGAAATTCTCTTCCTCACTGGTCTCCTGAGGGCTGAGATCACAGGTATGCACCACCACATCCAGTTCTTCAAATATTTTTTTTTCTGTTGTTAGTGGTGTTTTGAGGTAGGGTAGGACTTAATTGTAGCCCAGGTTGACCTGGAATTCACTATGTAGTCTCAGGGTGGCTTTGAATTCATGGCAATCCTCCTATCTCTGCCTCCTGAGGTGCTGGGATTAAAGGTGTTTGCCACTATGCCTGGCACTTCTTCAACTATTTTAATTTTAATCCATGTGTGAATATGGGCAACAATAAATGACAGAGCATAAATTATTCCCCTCCATTTCACTGCAAGTATTTAGAATCTCATCATAGGAAAAACACTTAGATTTAAAAGATACAAAGCTTTACTTTTTCTTAATTTTAATCATAAACTTGATTGCCAGTGATAACCATTAATTTTCATTTAATCTCCCATGGTGTAATTAAGCAATTTCTGGTTTTAACAACTATGCAAGCAAGACTTGATCTTTAGTAGGAAGTCATTGGTTCTAACTAAGCACTTGGAGAAAATGCTTTTTCTCCAAAGCTAAGTCTTACAAACAAATTTAGCAGGGGAAGCCATACTGGAGGGTCTTCTGAGATCTGGCAACCCATTTTTCTTTTTACTATTTCTGTTTGGAAAACAGGACACTTTTTGTCTTTGTCTTCAACGACAGGGTTGCATTATGCTGATGCCCTGAGGCTTGGGAACATGCAAACTAGTAAGATGATTGCCTAATGAAACTGCATGTTGGTTTTGGCCATGTCTCTTAACAGTCCTTGAGTCTTTAAATTAGGAAATATTTTGATGGTGTGGGGGAATCAGCTCAGGGTCTCCACCGGGGCCTCACATATGCTAGCAAATATACCATCACTGAGATTCATATCCAGCACCAAGGCAACTTTATTGAGATAGAATGTTATGTAGCTCAAGGTAACCTTGATCTTTCAAGCCTTCTGCCTCCAAAGTGCTGAGATTACAGCCTGGAGCCACCTCACTCATCCTGTGGCAGATTTCAAAAGCAGTGTGTGTGTGTGTGTGTCTACTTTTGCTTCCTCATCCATTAGGGGCATAAAATGTCTTTTTGCATACTGGCATTTTAAAAATTGTCTCCTCACGATCTGAAGATTTTGAAGTTCTTAGCCTGGATAATGTTTTTATCAGTTCAAATGCAGCTCCATTCAAAATTAATTTTTTTTAAATTTTTTTATTTGAGAGCGACAGACACAGAGAGAAAGACAGATAGAGGAAGAGAGAGAGAATGGGCGCGCCAGGGCTTCTAGCCTCTGCAAACGAACTCCAGACGTGTGCGCCCCCTTGTGCATCTGGCTAACGTGGGACCTGGGGAACCGAGCCTCGAACCGGGGTCCTTAGGCTTCACAGGCAAGCGCTTAACCGCTAAGCCATCTCTCCAGCCCCAAAATTAATTTTTAAAGCTAAAATTCTCTTCACTTACACATCTGGTCTGGTTTGGTCAGGGTAAATCTTTTGGTCCTACAGATTATGGACAGCTTGCTTGGAGTTCATTTATTCAGAATTAGAACATATCCTTTTTTTTTTTTTTTACCAAGTATGTATCTCTTTTGTTTTTTTGGGGGGTGGTTTTTTTGAGGTAGGGCCTTCCAGCCCAGGCTGACCTGGAACTCACTTTGTAGCTTCAGGCTTGCCTGGAACTCATGGTGATTCTTCTACCTCAGGCCAGGATTAAAGGTGAGTGCCATCACACCTGGGCCTTCTTTCTTTGTTGTTTTGGTTTTGTTTTTTCAAAATAGGGTCTCACTCTAGCCTAGGCTGACCTGGAATTTGCTCTGTTCTCTCAGGGTGGCCTTGAACTCATGGTGCTCCTACTACCTTTGCCTCCCCCCAAGTGCTGGGATTAAAGGCGTGCTCCATCATGCCCGGCTTGGGCCTTCTTTTTTTTTGGGGGGGGCTTCTTTTTAAAAAAAATATTGTTACTTATTTTCAAGCAGAGAGAGGGAGAGAATATGAATGGAACTGATTTGTGGAATGAATGTGGAAGGATTTGAAACCTTGGCCTAAAAAATACCTTGAAGTGCTGTAAGTACAGCTTGATGGACTATTCTGGTCAGAGCTGAAAGACCTAAGTGCAGTAAGATTTGTGGACTGTGAGGTTTGGCTTAACAGGTTGAGAAAGAACTTTCTTGAACTAAGGTAGAAGCAGTTCAGGTGAGTGGCTTGCTATGTTCTGCCTGCCCTGAGAATTTATATGGGGTTGCATTGACTGGTATGAACACATGGATATAGCACAGAAAGAAGTGACATTTTCAGGCCCAAATTGCTGCAGGGTCATCTGCAATTATTTGAGATATTACAGCTGTTGAAATTGGGCCAGCTGATCTGCATTAGGACAGCAGGAAGAACACAGACTCTTTTTGAAAGTAAGGGACCTAAATGTTGAAGGAGTGTCTTGCTCTTCAAAGATGGCTTTACTTCCCACTGGATGTTCAGTTTGGTAACCTACCTAGTATTATGTAGTATAGCAGATATAGGAAGGAAATAGTCATTGGATATGCAATACAGCTTTGTTTTTTGGAAATGGACTTGGGCAGAGTAAAGCAGGCTTGTTGAAGGAGCTGTGTGGAGGCCTGAAGGAACCATGAGGATGAACTGTGGGTTGCAGTGGAAACCCCATGGAGATGCCAGGACCATGGCATGATTCCAAGGAGAGCTGCTGGCTAGAGATTCATCATTCCCCAATCTGTGAGGAGCCCAGCTGGCGGAGTGAATTAGAACTTAAGATTTATCACTGGTTAGAATTACCATATTTGACAACTTGTCACTGGTTAGAGTTGTCAGACTTGGAATTACAGATGTTTGATGTTTGCCCTGTTTTTTTTTTTTAATCTTGTTCAATTTTCTTTTGCTTGTCCAATGTCATCTTTTGCAGTGTGAATGTTTATTCTGTGCCATTCTATTTTTGGTGTTATTATGGCTCAGTTAAGAGGCCTTGGACTATGGGGATGTTAAATAGAATTGGGATTAAAAAAAAACATGAGGACTTTTAAACTCATTCTGAATGCATTGCATATCCTGTATGGTTATCAGTGTATGGAGCCAGGGGTGGGTGGGATATGATGGTTTGATTCAGGTGTGCCCCAAATACTGGGCCCCTAGCTGATGACAATTTTGGAATTGGAACCTTGTTGGAGGTGTGTTGTTGAGGGCAGGCTTATGGGTGTTAAAGCCAGCTTCTTCTTGCCAGTGTTTGGCATACTCTCCTGCCTCTGTTGTCCACCTGATGTTGGCCAGGAGGTGATGTCTAGCCTCTACTCATTTCATGGTTTATTCTGTCATCATGGATCTTCCCCTGGAATCAGTAAGCCAAGATAAACCCTTTTCTCCCATTAGCTGCTTTTGTTCATGTGCCTTGTGTCAGCAACTTGAAGCTAACTGAAACACTGGGGTGTGTGGTGGCCCACACTTGTAATCCCAGCACTCAATAGATTGAGATGGAGGTTCTCTCCAAGTCCAGCCAAGCTATGTAGGGAGATCCTGTCTTATAAAGGAGGTAATCAGAGTAGAGTATAATGTGCCTTGGGCAGGCCTAATGGTTACTTTAAAGGTAGTTGGGGGAGAATATTAGTGAATGTTAATGATGAGCAGTTTGGGTTCAGTTTTAATTTAAGGGGAAGATCTAAGATTACTATATATTTCTGCAAATAACCATGATTTAATTTATTTTTTATGAGTGATAGGGACAGAGAATTGGCATGCCAGGGCCTCCAGCCACTGTGATCGAACTGCTAATGTGTGCGCCACCTTGTGCGTCTGGCTTATGTGGGATCTGGAAAGTCAAACATAGTTCCTTAGGCTTTCCAGGCAAGTGCCTTAACCACTAAGCCATTTCCAGCCCTGATTTCTTTCTTCCTTTCTTCTTTTTTTCATATTTATTTGCAAGGAGAGAGAGTAGATAGAAAGATAATGGGTGTACCAGGGCCTCTAGCCACTGCAAATGAACTCCAGATGCATGAGCTCCCTTGTACATCTGGTTTATGTGGATACTAGGGAATTGAACCCAGGTCCTTTGGCTTTGCAGGCAGTTGCCTTAACTGCTAAGCCATCTCTCCAGGCCCCTCTTTCTTTCTTTACTTATTTTGAGGTAGGGTCTTTATCCCAGGCTGACCTAGAACTCACTCTGTAGTCCCAGGTTGGCCTCAAACTCCCAGTAGTTCTCTTACCTCTGCCTCTCTACTGCGGGGATTAAAAGCCTGCTACAGTGGTTTAATTTTGAGAAAGAGGATCCAGTGATTGAACTCATGTAAGATGGCTTGGGGCCTGCTAAATTAGTCAGGTTTCAATTACCATTTAAGACAACCCAAAATAAACTTTTGGAAGAAATCTTTAAGCTGTTTCCCGTTCCCGTGTAACCCTGAGGATCTCTCATATGTCTGGAATGTTTTAGACCTATGCTGTGCAATAGTCACGGAGCTCTGTGTGGGTACTGAGCACTTGAAATGTGACAAGTCTGAATTAAGATGTGTTATAATTGTAAAATTTACACCACATTTCAAAGACTTACTAAAAAAGAATGTCAATTGTCCAAAATTTTCCTGTTGGTATGTTGAAATGACAGTATTTTAGATATATTGAGTTAAATAAAATATTATTTAAAGTGATTTCACATATGTGTTTTTTTTTAACTTTTGACTGGCTACTAAAATTTCTAAATTATATATGTGGCCCACATGTTTAATAGCTGGGCAGCAGATAATGAAAAGGCAATGCTTCTTGAATCTTCTTCCAAGACAACACTTTAGAGCCTGTAAGAGTTTTTCTTCCTCTCTGCTGATTCTTCCTCAAATGGTACTCTGCTGCTGTTTTTGATTCAGTATTTTTATTTATTTGAAAGTGAGTATGGGCACGGCAAGGTTTTCTGCCACTGAAAATGAAATCCAGATGCATGTGCCACTTTGTGGCTTGGTGTGGGTACTGGGGAATTGAACCCAGGTTGTTAGGCTTTGCAGGCAAGTACCTTAACCACTGAACCATCTCTTTAGCCCCAGATGAAACCTTGAAATAAATTGCTGACAAGGGTAAGAAACTGGATTGTTTTTTTTTTTTTTTTTTTCAGAGTAGGGTCTCATTCTAGCCCAGGCTGATCACCAGAGGCCTTGAACTCACTGTAATCTTCTTACTTCTGCTTCCCAAGTGCTGGGATTAAAGACGTGCACCACCAAGCCCAGCAAAAACAGAAAAAAATTAAATATATTGTTAGGGGCAGTGTGTCACACTTAAGAGGTTATTAGTGTATGCACACTGTACCACCACATGACTTGTTCTGTAGTAATTGCATCTGAGATCATAATTGGGTGCTTAATAATGAGGTTTTATGATTCTACAAAATTAATGTTTCACCTTAACTAGAAGTCCCAATGAAAACCAGAGTATTTTCTTTTTTTTCCCAAATTTTTATTAACAACTTCCATGATTATAAAAAATACTCCATGATAATACCCTCCCCCCCCCACTTTACCCTTTGAAACTCCATTCTCCATCATATCCCCTCCACATCTCAATCAGTCTCTCTTTTAATTTTGATGTTATAATCTTTTCCTCCTCTGATGGTCTTGGGCATGTAGTATCAGGCACTGTGAGGCCATGGATATCCAGGCCATTTTGTGTCTGGAGGGTGCACGTTGTATGGAGTCCTACCTTTCCTTTGGCTCTTACATTCTTTCCGCTACCTCTTCCGCAGTAAACCCTGAGCCTTGGAAGGTGTGATAGAGATATTGCAGTACTGAGCACTGCGGTCCAGCACCATGATACCTTCTGAGTCGTCCCAAGGTCACTGCCATCTGAAAAGAGAAGATTCTCTACCAAAAATGAGAGTAGCATTAATATAAGGGTATGAATATTAACAGAAGTACTTACTGGGCAGTTTGATAAGCATAGTATATGCATTTAGCCAGACAACAGCAGACGTTACACCCCTAGGGCTCATGATTACCCGTTTTATGTTTTCAGTATCAGGGATGTATTCCCTCCCATAGAGCAGGTCTCCAGTCCAATTAGAGGGCAGCTGGTTTCCACCATGATAGACATGCCACTATTGCACCCGTTGGCTCATTTGGTCTGGCTGGCCAAATATAAGGCTTGCAGTGTCCACTGTTCTTTTTTCGTTTTTCAGAGGATTTAAAACAAAGGTCTGACACTACTCTAAGGATCAATAATTTGAAGCTCAAAGTCTTCCTGAGGAAATTCTCTTTTGGGTGTGCTAAAGCAAATTAGCATCTTGAGGCCAATTGCAAAAGCTAAAAGTAGTTTCTTGCCCCATTAAGGCGTATGGATTTGACTTTTACTACATCACTGCCCAGATTTTATGGCACATCAATTCCAGGTATGTCATACATTTGAAAGCATAGGTAGATTTTGGGTAGCCAATGAAATTACCAAATGGTATGGTAATCCAACATGGATGGTTATGGCCTATACACCCAACATGAATACACACACACACACACACACACACACAAGTTATGTATGGTGCAACCACGAACCGGAACCTGGGAAAAAAGTCTCAGGATTTGTACAGGTAACCAAAAAGAAACAAAACTCATCCAGGCATGGTGGTGCACACCTTTAGTCCCAGCACTTGGGAGCCAGTGGTAGGAGTACTGCCATGAGTTTGAGGCCACCGTGAAACTACACAGTGATTCCAGATCAGCCTGCCCTAGAGATCCTCAAAAAAACAACAAAAAAAGCCAGGCGTGGTGGTGCATGCCTTTAATCCCAGCACTTGGGAGGCAGAAGTAGGAGGATCATCCTGAGTTCAAGGCCACCTTGAGACTACATAGTGAATTCCAGGTCAGCCTGAGCTGGAATGAGACACTACCTCGAAAAACCAAAATAAATAAATAAATAAATAAAATAAAATAAAGAGAAACAAAACCCCAGATGCAACTTAGGTAAATGAAACTGCCAGATGGCCAAAATAAGTTCTTCAAAGGAGATCTGTACACAGCTCATTTACACAGCAAGAACAAATAAATCACATGTGGTATATTTTTATCCAAGTTGTAACTGTGAGCTTAATTGGGAAACTAAGTGAAAATGGCATTACATTCTTCTGTGCCACCACACTAAATGCATTATCTCCACACTGAAGTACACAGCCAAATGGAAAATGTGTACACTGAGGGATTCCAAGAAATGAGCTCCCAAGAAAATTACTAAATTACTTAACCTTTTAAAATAATTTTCACTTTTTCTCTCAAGGAAAGAAATCAAGCTTCCTTTTAAGTCGGTTTCTTTACCACTTCCTTAATTGCTTGGTTGTGTATTTTGAGAAGGCAAACCCACTGCCATTGAGAGGCTTATTAGAGTATAATTCTACATTAGAAGTATAGGAAACAAGTCAGACGTGGTGGCGCAAGCCTTTAATCCCAGCATTCAGGAATCTGAGGTAGGAGGATCGCCATGACTTTGAGGCTACCCTGAGACTACATAGTGAGTGCCAGGTCAGCCTGAGCTAGAGTGAGACCTTGCCTCGAAAAAATCAAACAAAAGAAAAAAAAAAAGTATAGGAAACATCTGGGTTTGGCGCCATATGCCTGTAACCCCAACCCCATCACCCAGAAGACTGAGGCAGGAGGACTCCTAATTCCAGGCAAACCTGTGCTACATAGTAAGACCCTGGCCAATCTTTGCTACTCCCTCACCCTTGGCTGAAAAATAAAGGAAACAGAACTAAAAGTATTATTTTATTCACAAACTCACTACTAGAGATTTCACTTGCATATATCAGAAGCTAAAAAGACATGTTACATTTTAAATCAAAGATGTGGAACAAATTTTTAATGTTTATAATTTAGTATTTATCACATAAATATAATATTTATAAATACATCCTTTATTTGCAAAATTGTTATTATTAAAACAATCAGTTCCCACACGTTTAAATTCTACACAAGTGTGTTAAAGGAAAAAAAAAAAACCATCCTATTTGAAAACTTACAAGTAAACTTTAATGCATAATTTATACCAGTGCCACCAGATTAGAAAAGAAAAAAACGTACCACCGTGCTGAATATATCATTATTGCAAATAACAACAACACAGCCTAAGTGGTGTTCAAATACATGCTTTTGATTCCCTTCTCAGTCATTTTCAGAACCATTTGGAGGTAAGAAAACCAATGCATCACTGAAAACATGTCCAAATGCCCTAAGACGGTACACCCCATACATCATCACATGCATCTGGTTAGGAGTCAGTCCATTAAAAGTAACAGCCATGTCTGAACAACATCCTTCTACCACCTGGTTTGGGTGATTAGTCATTGCCTCTTTAATAGAAAGCCCAACAGATTTTGTATTAAACACATCTTTTCCATCAGCATCTTCTGCATTTTCTGCAAACACGCCAGCATATTTCAGGCAGACTGCTAGCTGCTTATCTTCAGATAACTTCCAAATCATCCCACCCTGTTCAGGGCACTTTTCAGGAACATTGAGAAGGCTGTTAAGTCTTTTCATTGATTCTATACTCAAGACAATTCCTCCTTCCACACTCACATATTCAAGTTCTCCAGATTTTATAGTGTGGCCCAGATAGAAAGGTTGTGATGGATCCTTTTTTAACAAAAAATACTTTAGGTTTTCAATAACAGCAAACGTAGTAGGGCGTGCAAGGAAGAACCAGTTGTACTGATCACTATATTTATCGAAGGCGTATTTGTAAGCTTTCCTCATCATCAGCCACATGTCATCCGTATCCATATTAATTGACTCAAACACCTTAACATTTTCAGAACTGAAGAACTCTGCTTTGTCACAGTGTTTAGTCCAAGTCTCCTTCACTGCAGCCCAAAGACTCACATCTTTGGGCTTTACTAGGATGATACAGTACACCCGAAAGCTCTTACTGAGCTCTAAGCGCTCATCCTCTGAAATTTTCAAAATATCTTCTTTGTTAGGTGCCTGTAGGTGGTGATGCTCATGGTGCATTCTGCTTCCGTGACCAATCCTAACATGTCCTAGCATAGTGATCAAAGCACAGAAAACACTTCCAAGCATCACACCTTTCAAAAATGAACTGCTTTCAGAGAGCATTTTTCCTATAAAGAAGAAAAAGACTCTTAAGAGTTATTCTGGTAATTTGATTTGATATTCCTTCTATATTTACATTTTGCTGGTAATTTTTTTTTTACAAGATTCAAGTCTGAACTTGAGTTAGTTGCATAGAGTAACAAATATTCAGAATCTATACCTTCTAATGGTGTCACAGTTTGGTATAAACTAGAACCTTACAGAAACTCCACGATGGAACAGAATTTTCTGTGTGCAGAAGGCCATTACGATAATTCAATGTTTAATTAACCAAGTGCTATATGGAAACATTGCCCTAGAAACCAATATTATAGATTTGTCTTTCTATAAGGAGTCATCTTTTGTTTGTTTGTTTGTTTTTTGAGGTAGGGTCTCACTTTAGCTCGGGCTGACCTGGAATTCACTATGTAGTCTCAGGGTGGCCTTGAACTCATGGTGATCCTCCTACCTCTGCCTCCCAAGTGCTGGGACTAAAGGTGTGCACCACCACACCCGGCCATTGTAGGATTTTTTTTTAAATTTTTATTAACATTTTCTATGATTATAAAATATATCCCATGGTAATTCCCTCCCTCCCCACCCCCACACTTTCCCATTTGAAATTCCATTCTCCATCATATTACCTCCCCATTACAATCATTGTAATTACATATATATAATATCATTGTAGGATTTTTGTATAACAAGTTTACACTATGTGATTAAGTATCTCTGATGATACAAACATATTTATTTTAAAATATTTTATTTTTATTTATTTGAGACAGACAGAAAGAGGCAGAGAGAGACAGAGAGACAGAGAGAGAGGGAGAGAGAGAGGGAGAGAGAGAGGGAATGGGTATGCCAGGGATTCCAGCCACTGCAAAAGAACTCCAGATGCACACACTGCCTTGTGAATCTGGCTTATATGGGTCCTGGGGAATTGAATGAACCTGGGTCCTTTGGCTTTGCACACAAGTGCCTTAATTGCTAAGCCATCTCTCTAGCCCTTTTAAAAGATATATTTTATTTTTATTTATTACATTTTTTAAGGTAAGAGAGATTGAGAACAAGGTAGAAGAGAAAGAGGAAAATATGTAGAGACTTTCTGGGTTTGAGCTCAGAGAAGCAGGCAGGCTCAGCAGTGAGGAACTTCGAGCAACTGCCATGATGGAATTTTAAATATTTTTATTTATTTATTTACAAGCAGAGAAAGACAATGGGCGCACCCGGGCCTCTAGCCACTGCAAATGAACTCCAGATGCATGTGCCACTTTGTGCATCTGGCTTTATGTGGTTACTGGGGAATCAAACCCGGGTCTTGAGGCTTTGCAGGCAAGTGCGTTAACCACTGCACCATCTCTCTGCCCCCCCCCCCACTTTTTTTGAGGTTGGGTCTTACTTTAGCCCAGGCTGACCTGGAATTCACTCTGTATTTCCAGGGTGGCCTAGAACTCATGGCAATACTACCTGTGCCTCCTGAGTGCTGAGATTAAAGACGTGTGTCACCACGCCCAGCTATGGTTTTCTTTATTATTATAATTGTTGGAGGCACACTATCACTCTTTAGCCGCAGCTGGCCTGGAACCTTGTGGTTCCCCTGCCTCATCCTCTCATGTGCTGGTATTCCGGGTTTGTAGTGCCATGCCTGGTTCCCCATGACTTTCTGCTTCAAAAATTTTTAACTATTTATTTGTGTATTTGCACACCTCAGGGTCTCTTGCTGCTGCCAGATACTTGGGCAAGTTTTTGCAGCTAGCTTTATGTAGGTGGCATCTGAATTGAACCGAGGCTGGAAGGCTTTGCAGGCATGTGCCTTCAACTGTTGAGCCATCTGTCCAGCACCACCCCATGGTTTTCTTACAAGGAAAATTGACTTTAACTGCTTGATACAATTTGTGTGTGGTGTGTGATAAGGGGAATTGGGAGAAGTGGGGTGGTGTTTTTCCCTTGTAACTCGTAGAACTTAGCAATATAACAGTTCCAAGAAGAAAAGGGAAGCAGTGGAAAAGCTCAGCCTAATAACAGAATTGCTAGGTGTACTTTAAAGTTAATTCTAATATCAGCTCATATTACACCATTTTCATTAATTTCTGGCAAATACAGGCAATTTTCTTGACTTCTGGCATATTATGTGTCAAGAGTTTTTCCTGACAGGAATAATTCTACTGGCAATAAAAAAAAAAAAATCGATCAAAACTCAAGAAGCCTGCAAATTTTACACAAACTCATTTGCACAAATGATTCCAAGATTTTCTTTTCCCCATTTAGGGAGTTAAAAAAAAAGTTAATACTGGGTGGGGAGATGGCTCAGCAGTTAAAGGCACTTCCACTGTCAAGCCAGATGCACAAATTGGCACATGCATCTAGAGTTTTTTGCAAGAGGCTGGGGTGCCCATTTTCTCTGTTTCTCGGTCTCTATGTCTCTCTCTTCACAAATAAATTTTAAAACGAATATTTATATGTTATACTGGGGTTCACATAATATTTTGTACAGAGCAGAATAGATACTTTAAAACAACACCTGCAAGGAAAAAATGCGCACCGAAACAAGGCAGAAACTCTCAGTGGTGAGGTGAACTTTGTTTTAGAAGGTGAAGGTGGATGGAGAGGATTGTGGAAAGGGGGAAAGGACGAAATGGACAATGGGATAACAGGGAGGACTTGATTATTTCCAGACCCCACTGAGGGGCCAAGGGGGCGCCTCTAAGAAGGCGATTCACTATCTCTCGCTCAGTTCTCCCCCAGAACCTGTCAGGGCATCCCACGTGAAGCATGCTGGGAATTGGCTAGGGCCCAGACCTTCCTGGGGGAGGGGAGGGGAAGCGGTTCCGGGTAGCGCTTGGACTGGGGGGTCTGGCCTTGGCACTCACCCACGTCTAGAAAGGCTCGGCGATAGGAAAGTGGAGTCGAGCAAGGCTTTCCTCTCACGTTCACCAGCCACTCGGTTAAGCTTCTCACCGGGCTGCTCTAGATGCAGGCGGTGTCCTCTCGTTGGTCTCAGTGAAGGTGGGGAGAGGCAGGAAGCTGGCTCCGGGAAGGCGGGGGTAGCGGGGCGGGGCCGGAGAGGTCCGGGCCCGGCGGAGATTGTCATTGGCGGGCTAGGACGCGGGGAGGCCCGCGCGCTCTCCGCGCACCGGCTCTCCTCGCCCCGCGCCGATCCTGAGAAGCGCGCCGTGCTGATGTCAGCTGCTGACACGTCCATACAGAACGAGGCCCCCGAAGAAGCGCGTGGGTACGACTCGCTCAAACCCTTCCCCTGTTCCTAGATAGGGAAACTTCCAGTGTGAGAATATGTGAAGAGATGAGTCGTTATCTCGCTAAAACACCGTAGGTTGTTTATACCCTTCTGACCAGAGGCCCGAGGCTAAAAATGCAAACCAGTTGGACGCTCGAATTTGGGAGCACAAGTTCACTGTGGGGATTGGAATGGGTTTTGAAGCCACACTGCCTGAAATCTACTCTTGAGTTTTGCCAAGCCATTGATATTCTGGGAAAGTTAACTTCACTATGCCTCGATTCCTCCTTTGGCAAATTTAGGGATATATCAGGGTGGTGCTTATCTCACGTACGACTATTAAGATCAATGTACAAAAAAATTTCCTTTAGCATAAGTTCAACTGTAGAGTAAGCATTTAGTAAATATTGATTCTCGCTATTCAATTCTATATTGCCAGCACTTAACCTAGGGCAAGCAGGCAATGGACAAATATTTGTTGAGTTAATAAATGTTAGAGTCGCATTAGGACCCAGACCCAGAAAGGATAAGTAACTTTTTTGTTTGTTCGAGGCAGTATCTCACTCTAGCCCAGGCTGACGTGGAACACACAGGCTTTGACTCCTATTTCTGCCTGCAGAGTGCTGGGATTAAATGCCTATACCATCGCACCTGGCTAAGGAACTTTTCTATGTCAGGTGTTTTATCACAAAGATGAAAAGTCTAACACATGTCTAAAAAACCAAGTTTTGCTGGGGCTGGAGATGTAGCTCAGTCTGTCGAATACTTGCTTAGCATTCACAAAGCCCTGGGTTTGATTGTCCAGCATGGCACCACAACGAGACACGGCGGCTTATCCGTGAAATCCTAGCATTCAGGAGGTGGATGCAGGAAGACCAGGAGTTGTCAAACCTATACTCAGCTATATAACAAGAGGCCAGCTTGGGCTACATGAGACTTTGTCTCAAACAATAATAATGACATGAAAACAAGTTTAGTTTTCTCTAGGAGTTGAAGACCAATGATGGAATTACTCTCAAATAAACCAGCAGAAAGGAATTTTTGCCACATCTGCAGTATGCTGAGTAAATATAGTCTCACAATATTTCTGTCCTATAATTTCATAGTTGAAAGGATTAGATCACTTAGCTGGGAGGAATGCTAGTTGCAGGCCAGGAATGGGAAGGGAAGGGAGTAAACAGTGAGTTAGTTAAAGAAGGAAACTCTGGGAATGGGGATGCTTTTAGACTCTAGCTCTAGAAATGTTACATGGATAATAGCTTTTTCTTTAATTTCAAAAGAAAATTTATTCATTGTTTATTTATTTGCACACAGAAAGAGACAGAAGAAAGAGTAAAAATGGGCACACCAGGGTCTCTAGCCACTCAAATGAACTTCTGATGTATGTGCCACTTTGTGCATCTGGCTTTATGTAGGTATTGAGGAGCCAAATCCAGGTTTTTAGGCTTTGCAGGCAGTTGCCTTGACCACTGAGCAATCTTTCCAGCCTGATAATTGCATTACATAAAGTGAATCTAACTATGTTCCTAGGTAAAACATAGCTTTCAAAATTTCTAAACCATGAAATAAAATGTTCCCTCTACCCACCGGTCCATCTCTGTGGGGGGAGGAGGTGCCTCTGGATACTCCTTTTCACCATGTGGCTCTTAAATAATCTTTCTATCCCTTATACTTCAGTGTTCCCTGAGTTTTAGAGGGCTCTTTTAATGTTAAGCTCTCAGAAGCCTCCAATTTTCTGTTTTGATGAGTTTTGAGTCTCTTCAGTATTTACCATTATTTCTCTGGAGAAGGTTCTCAAGTTAACAGTGAGAGCAGCACTCATTGAATCTGCCACTTCCCCTGTAATATCTCCTAGGACTTAGCAGATGTGATAGACATGACTTTACTTGTGCTAAGCAGTCAGCTTTCTTTTCCTTGGCATACTTATAGGTCTTGGGTCTCCCCAGTATTTTCTGGCATCTGTACAAAGCAAATTCTCTAATCAAGTGTGAGAGCAGCATGGACCAAAGGGGTTAAGCATATACACTTAGAAGACATTTTTAGAAACATTTTTTTTTATTTATTAGAGAGAGGGAGAGAGAGAGATAGAAGGAGAATGGACACTTCAGGGCCTCTAGCCACTGCAAACAAACTCCAGATGCATGCACCACTATGTGCATCTGGCTTATGTAGGACCTGGAGAATCAAACCTGGGTCCTTAGGCTTCTCAGACATGTACCTTAACCACTAAGCCATCTCTCCATCCCCCAACATTTTGACAGGCATATATATCCTCTCATTTTTTTTTCTTTTTATTTTTGAGGTAGGATCTTGTTCTAGTTCAGGTTGACCTGGAATTCACTATGTAGTCTCAGGCTGGCTTTGAACTAACGGTGATCCTCCTACATCTGCTTCCCAAGTTCTGGGATTAAAGGCTTGCACCACCATGACAAGCCCATATACTCTCATTTTAGCCTACAAACAGTGGAAGCTTCCCTTTAGGGTCTATGACCTTCCAAGCCATAGGCTTCTGACTTGGTTCTCAGTGCCTGGTATGAATGCTATCCCACTGAGCAGTTCTCATATCCAGTCAGAGAACAGTTGATTACTCCCATAACCTATATACCACTATTGCACATGTGTGTACATCTTACCTGACTAGTTTATTTTGTAGATTGTAGGGTTCTTGCTTGTTAATGCTATTGGTGTCCATAATCCGCCAGCAGCTCGCATAGCACTTTCTAGCCCTATGATGGTTAGCCAGCAGGAAGCTGACTTCCTTCTCAGTGCCAGCATGATCTCTCATTGTCGTATAAGCACAGCCTGTGTTGTCTTCAACAATAGGGTCTTACCATTTAGCTCTGGCAGGTAACCAAGTACTTTGGCAATGTCCTACATTGTTTTGGGGCTTCATAAGCATTCCTGACTAACAGCTCACTGAGGGGGTGGGGGTGGATAACCCAGTTCTGAACTGGGATTTACAAACAAGAGCCTATGGTTTTAGGGTTAAATTTTCTCTACCCACTACAAGGTACTTCTGTCAGGACAAATCTCCCCCTTTTATTAAAAGTTATCTTTTAATTAGCTAGTCATGAAGAAGATTTCTATGGTATTGATTTATACTATCCTCAGTTTTGTGTGTTTCCCCCTCCAACTTTCCCTTACCCCAGTTGCCCCCAAGATCTGTCTACCCTCTGTATTCTATTCCTTCACTTGCCTATCAAGTATGTACTTCTCTCATCCCTCTCTGCTTCCCATATCTGCAAACCTCATTCTAGTTTCTTGCCAATACTACTGATGCTTACTACAGCTTACAGACAAATCATGCTAGGAACCACATATAAGTGAGAACATATGGCATTAATGTGTCTTTCTGAGCCTGCATAACCTCACTTAGTATGATTTTTTTCAAGTCCATCCATTTTCCTGCAAATTTAATTTTCATTACTGCTGAGTGGAATTCTATTGTGTATATGTGCCACATCTTCATTATCCATTGTCAGCTGATGGGCATCTGGGCTGATACCAGTTCCTAGCTGTTGTGAATAGAACAGCAACAAATGTGGCTGAGCAAGTATCTCTGAAGTAAAGAGTAGTCTTGCTGGGCGTGGTGGCACATGCCTTTAATCCCAGCACTTGGGAGGGAGAGGTAGGAGGATCGCCATGAGTTTGAGGCCACCCTGAGATTACATAGTGAATTCCAGGTAACCCTGGGCTAGAAAGAGACCCTACCTCAAACTCCCCCCACCAAAAACAAACAAACAAACAAACAAAAAAGAGTAGAGTCTTGGGCTGGAGAGATGGCTTAGTGGTTAAGGATCTTGCAGGCAAAGCCGAAGGACCCAGGTTCAATTTCCCAGTACCCACTTAAAACCAGAGGCACATGCATCTGGTGTTTGTTTGCAGTGGCTAGAGGCCATGGCATGCCCATTCCCTATTTGCCTCTCTCTCAAACAAACAAATAAATAAATAAAATATTTAGAGAAAAAAAGAGTAGAAACATTAGGGTATATGCTTAGGAGTGGTATACCTGGATGAAATGGTAGATGGATTTTTAGACTTTTGCGGAGGGGGGGATTTCGAGGGTAGGGTCTTGCTCTAGCCTAGGCTGACTTGGAATTCCCTATGTAGTCTCAGGGTAGATTCAAACTCATTGTAATCCACCTACCTTTGCCTCCCAAGTACTGAGATTAAAGAAAGGTGTGTGCCTCCATGCCCAGCGTATTTTTAGACTTTTGAGGAACCTCTATACTGATTTCTATAGTGGATGTATAAGTTTTTACTCTCACCAACAGTGGAAGAGAAAGAACTAGGAATTATTATTTTTGTTTTTGTTTATTTTTTCAAGGTAGCGTCTCTATCTAGCCCAGGCTGACTGGGATTTTACTATGTAGTCTCAGGCTAGCCTTGAACGCACAGAAATCCTCTACCCTCTGCCTCCTGAGTGCTGGAATTAAAGACATGCGCCACCACACATGACAGAACTAGGAATTTTGACTGCCATATCAGAAAAGCTGGAAGAGTGGCTGGAGAAATGGCTTAGCAGTTAAGGTGCTTGTCTGTGAAACCTAAGGATCCAGGTTCAGTTCCCCAGGACCCACGTAAGCCAGATGCACAAAGTGGTACATGCTTCTGGAGTTCATTTACAGTGGCTGGAGGCCCTGATATGCCCATTCTCTCCCTCTCCCTCTCCCTCTCCCTCTCCCTCTCCCTCTCCCTCTCCCTCTCCCTCTCCCTCTCCCTCTCCCTCTCCCTCTCCCTCTCCCTCTCCCTCTCCCTCTCCCTCTCCCTCTCCCTCTCCCTCTCTCTCTCTCTCTCTCTCTCTATATATATATATATATATATATGTATGTATGTATGTATGTATGTATGTATGTATGTATGTATATCTGCCTCTCTTTCTCTCTCTCTCTCTGATAAATTTTTTTAAAGAAAAGAAAAGCTAGTAGAAGATATCTGAGCCTCCAAAGTCATTAGAAGAAATTCGATGAGATTTACGATGTCTATCCAGTTCACTGATTTTTTTTTTTTTTTGAGGTAGGGTTTCACTGTAGCCCAGGCTGACTTGGAAGTCAAATTCACTATGTAGCTGATCCAGACTCAGAGCTTGTTTGGAGGTTTTAGCAGGGGAGTGCAGCTACTTGTATACCCTTGACCAAAGACCGGGGAAGGTTGTCTTCTTTGACAGAGTATGATGCTTTGGGAGGGACACACATAGAGTGAGGGAGGAAGGAGATACCCACCAAATCAACCCTGGCAGTCAATGGGGTGACAAATCGCCCTCACATCCTGATGCTGGCTTTAAAATCCTGATTCCCCTGCTGTGATTAAGAGGTTTGTACCACCATAGTCAGCTTTCAGCACCGTTTTAAAGGAATTAGCATTATTATAGGAGTTTTTCATGGCAAAAACTGCTTTATTGGTGAAAGTTAGTACAAGTCAGTAAGTATTGATTCCCAACAGAGAGTTCAGTTATTTGTCCAAAGACTGGTCCATGGAATGCTGAATGAAACTGAACTCAGGGATGACAGGGAGGAGCTAAAGTCACTCCTGCCTCTTGGGAAATGAACCCATAGCCAACTGATATATAGTATATGCTGTTCTACCAAGTATAAGAACCATGATGGATCTATGCAGGAGGACACCGGGATTCTATCATCTTCATGAAATAGCTTTTGTTTCTCTGGAACTTTACTTTTTAATTGTTTTTTTGAGGTAGGGTCTTGCTCTAGCCCAGGCTGACCTGGAATTCACTCAGTAGTCTCAGGGTGTCCTTGAATTCATGGTGATCCTCCTACTTCTGGCTCCCAAGTGATGGGATTAAAGGAGTGCTCACTAAATTAAGTTGCCCTGCGGGAACTTTATTTTAATATGCCTGCAAGCAACAGAGCTGATGGTGTTCTGTGCAATCTGACCAAGAGCTGGCAGATTCCACATGATACTGGCTCAGATACCATCTCCAAATCACAACAAACAAATGATCTCATTATAGGATTTTGTTTCTCTACTCTGAATAGATATTGGTTTAGTAATAGGAAACTCTAAATAGATATGATACCTCAAATATTCTAAAAAGAATATAACAGGAAACAAAGATAAGCAAAAAAAAGCTAGTCGATGGAAATAAGCTATAAGGAAATCTTATGGGCATGGGTCTAGGTAACATTCACTGATAGTAATGAAGATTGATTGTAATTGTGACTCTGAGTTGTGAATCTTTTCAAAGAAATTCATTTTTTAATTTTTTTATTGACAACTTCCATAATTATAGACAATAAACCATGGTTATTCCCCCCACTTTCCCTTTGCAACTACACTCTTTATCATATCCCTTCCCCCTTTCAATCATTCTGTCTTTTATTTTGATGTCATCATCTTTTCCTCCTATTATGAGGGTCTTGTGTAGGTAGTATCAGGCACTGCAAGGTCTTAGATACCCAGGACATTTTGTGTCTGGAGGAACATGTGGTAAGGAGTCCTACCTTTCCTTTTGCTCTTACTTTCTTTCTGCCACCTCTTCCACAATGGACCCTGAGCCTTGGCAGGTGTGATAGAGATGTTTCAGTGTTGAATACTCCTCTGTCACTTCTTTTCAGCACTGTGGTGCTTTTTGAGTCATCCCAAGGTCACCACCATCTGAAAAGAGAAGCTTCTCTAACCAAAAGGAGAGTAGCATTAATACATGGGTAATTAATTAATTAATTAATTAATTAATACATTAAGAGAAGTGATTAGTGGACAGTTTGGTGAGCATAGTATATATAATTAACCAAACATGGGTAGATGTTACACCACTAGGGTGTACTTCCCCCATTATAGGTTTTCAATATCAGGCATGTATTCCCTCCAGTGGAGTGGGCCTCCAATCCAATTAGAGAGCAGTTGGTTTCCCCCATAACAGACGTGCCACTGTTGCACCTGTTCGCTCATTTGGCCTGTCTGGCTAAACTTAAGGCTTGCAGTATCCACTGTTATTTATCTCCACTGGTGATTTCTTTCTCTCCCATGGAACTGCATGTAGCATAGCTATTTCCAGCTTTCTATCAGCTGATCTACTCAGACGAGGTTTTTAGCTCAGCTCCAACAGGAGTTCTCAGTGACCTTGCAGCCCAAAAATGTGGAGTCTTCAGCAATAGGATCTTACCATTTATTCCTGGTGGGAAACCAAGAGCCTTGACAATGGCCTGTAATGTTTTGGCAACATCAGGGACCTCCCTGGCCAACAACTCACTGGAAGGTATCCTGTCCTTGACACCAAAAATTTTCTAGGAATAATCTGTGAATTCTAGGTCTGCCATTATACAAAAAAGTACGTTTCCATGTGACTTATTTATACCTTCTTAGATTTTTTTGTTTTGTTTTTATTGACAATGTCCATAATTGTAAACAATATCCCATGGTAATTCCCTCCCTCCCCTCACTTTCCCCTTTGAAACTCCACTCTACATCATAACCCTTCCCCTTCTCAATCAGTTTCTTTTGTTTTGATGTCCTGATCTTTTTCTTGTATTATGGTCTTGTGTAGGTAGTGTCAAGTACTGTGAGGTCATGGATATCCAGGTCATTTTGTGCCTGGAGGAACACGTGGTAAGGAATCCTACCCTTCCTTTGGCTTTTCTTTCCGCCACTTCTTCCTCAATGGACCCTGAGCCTTGGAAGGTGTGATCGAGATGTTTCAGTGTTGAGCATTCCTCTGTCACTTCTTCTCAGCACCATGGTGCCTTCTGAGTCATCCCAAGGTCACTGGCAACTGAAAAGACCCTTTTAGATTTTGATTAGCCCTTGCTCCACCTTTCCTTTACTCAGTCTCTTCCCCTAACCTCACTTAGGCCTTTTTCCCCCATTAATCTCTCCTTCTACTTACATATCTATAATACCATCCTCTTAAGGCCCCCACTCTCCATCTCTTTCTATTTCCTTTATAACCCCTTTCTAGCTTACTGGCCTCTGCTACTGTGTTTTATTCCAACTCACATAGAAGTCCCATTATTTATATCTGGGATCCACATATGAGAGAGAACATGAGATGTTTGGTTTTCTGGGCCTGGGTTACCTCACTAAGTATAATTCTTTCCAGATCCATCCATTTTCCTGCAAATTTCATTATTTCATGTTTCTTTACCACTGAGTAGAAGTCATTGTATAAATACACCACATCTTCATTATGTACTTATCAGTTGAGGGATATCTAGGCTGGTTCCATTTCCTAGCTGTTGTGAATAGAGTGGCTATAACCATGGTTGAGCAGGTATCTCTTAGGTAGCGAGATGAATCCTTAGGCTATATGCCTAGGAGTGGTATAGCT
Source organism: Jaculus jaculus (assembly GCF_020740685.1). Classification (NCBI taxonomy): domain Eukaryota; kingdom Metazoa; phylum Chordata; class Mammalia; order Rodentia; family Dipodidae; genus Jaculus; species Jaculus jaculus. The sequence goes on from NC_059125.1 coordinate 116,855,849, forward strand.
AGGTCATAGGGTAAATCTATTTTTAGCTGTCTCAGGAACCCCCACATGGATTTCCATAATGGCTCTACTGGATTTCATTCACACCAACTGAGTAGAAGTGTTCCTCTTTTTCTGCATCCTTGCCAGCATTTGTCATTCATGATGATAGCCATTCTGACAGGAATCTCAAAGTAGTTTTAATTTGCATTTTCCTGATGGCTAATGTGGTGGTTTGTTCAGTTGTCCCTCATAAACTTAGGTGTTCTGAATGCTAGGTTCCCAGCTGATGGAGATTTGGGAACTAACGCCTCCTGCAGGCAATGTATTATTGGGACTGGGCTTATGGATATAGCCAGTTTCTCCTTGCCAGTGTTTGGCACACTCTCCTGTTGCTATGGTCCACCTTATGTTGGCCAGGGAGTGATTTCCACCCTCTGTTCATACCATCGTTTTCCCCTGCCATCATGGAGCTTCCACTCGAGTCTGTAAGCCAAAATAAACTTTTTTTTTCCCCCAAAAAAGCAACTCTTGGTCAGGTGATTTCTGCCAGCAATGTGAACCTGACTGTAACAGCTAAGGATGTAGACCATTTTTTTTAGATGTTTATATGTGATCTGTATTTCTTTTGAGAATTCTCTATTTAGTTCCATAGCCCATTTTGTAATTGGATTGCTTGATTTCTTATTTAGTTTTTTTTTTTTTTTTTTGAGTTCTCTCTCAAAGATCTTTTATGAGGGCTGGAGAGATGGCTTAGTGGTTAAGCGCTTGCCTGTGAAGCCTAAGGACCTCGGTTCGAGGCTTGGCTCCCCAGGACCCACATTAGCCAGATGCACAAAGGGGTGCATGCATCTGGAGTTCATTTGCAGTGGCTGGAGGCCCTGGCACGCCCATTCTCTCTCACTCTCCCTCTTTCTCTCTGTCTGTCACTCTCAAATAAATAAATAAAGTAAAATATTTTAAAAAAAGATCTTTCATGGCAAGTCCTACAATAAAGTTCAATATTAAATGACCTGTAGATCATTTGGACGTTTAAATTTAGTGACATGTAAATGAAATAGCATAGTGGTTCAGGTTGATGGTAGGAGTCCAGGAAAAATATATTTTCTCCTGCTAGAAGGACTTGCATTTGGAAGATATGGAGAAACTATCTAATATAGTCATCTTTTGGGACGTTTGTGGATACAAAAATCTAAGGATTCTTACGTGCTCTATATATAATTGTATTTTCTTTGCATACTAACTACAAAATCTCCCTATGTACTTGATTTAAAAAAAAATCTTTTTAGAGAGAGAGAGAGGTAGATATATATACAGAGAATGGATATGTCAGGGACTCTAGCCACTGCAAATGAACTCCAGACACATGCACCACCTTTTGCATCTGGTTTTCTTGGGTTCTGGGGAATTGAACCTGGGTCCTTTGGTGTTTCCAGTAAGCACCTTAATTGCTAAGCCATCTCTCAAGCCCTAAACATTTTTATATTAATTTATTTATATGGAAGGGAGAGGAAATGGATATGTCAGAGCCTCTAGGTGCTTCAAACAAATTCCAAGTGCATGTGCCACTTTGTGCATCTGGCTTTTTGTGGATAATGGGGAATTGAACTTGGGTCATTCTGCTTTGCAGACAAGTGCCATAGCCTCTGAGCCATCTAAGTAGTCTCTGAATTACTTATGATAAATAATACAATGTAAATAGTTGCTCTGTATTATTTAGGGACTAAAGATGGGGGGAGGGGAAGTTGCTACATCTGATGTTCCATTTATTCCAAGTATTTTTGTCATCAATTGGTTTGATACATTGTTGCAGTTACTTTCTCATTGCTGGAGAAACACCCCACCAGAAGGAGCTTATGGGATGAAAGGGTTTAATTTAGGCTTATAGATTCCAGGCAAAACTCCATCTTGGTGAAATAAGCTGGCTCACTTGTACAGATTTATAGCAGAGGGACACCATCAACATGCCAAAAAAACAAAACAAAAAAACAAAAAATCTCCAACCACCAGAGCTCCAACTGCTCTGAACTCTTAGGATTGGGTTACCAGTTCTTCCCTCAGTGACACCTTCTCCAGCAGGGCTTTGTGTACTGGAGTTCCCAGTTGCAAGCTTGATCAAAAATACCTTAGGTGGGCTGGAGAGATGGCTTAGCAGTTAAGGCACATGCCTGCAAAGCCTAAGGACTCAGGTTCAATTCTCCAGGTCCCATGTAAGCTAGATGCACATGGTGGCACATGTGTCCGGAGTTCATTTGCAGTGGCTAGTCTCTCTATTTCCTTGCCTCTAATAAATAAAAATAAATAATAAATCTTTAAAAAAATACCTTAGGCTATGGGGGACATACATTTACATTCAAACTATCACATACATGAATATAGAACCATGGACACAGAGGGCTGATTATATGAGCACTTACCTATAACATATCTTGTCAGTGGCTGAGGGTGTGAAACTAAACCCTAGTGGAGAGAAAAAAATAGTCCATCCTTACAGGTTTTCCATCCCCTCCCATGGGATGGTTCAAAGGGTCACAATTCAAAAAGAAGAAGAAGAAGAAGAAGAAGAAGAAGAAGAAAGCCGGCCATGGTAGTATACGCCTTTAATCCCAGCACTTGGGAGGCAGAGGTAGGAGGATTGTCATGAGTTCAAGGCCACCCTGAGAATACATAGTTAATTCCAGGTCAGCCTGAGCTAGCGTGGGACAAAAAGAAGAAGGAGGAGGAGAAGGAGGCGGGGGAGGAGGAGGAGGAGAAGGAGAAGAAGAAGAAGAAGAAAGTCAGAAGTGTTTCTTTTTCTCTCTCTCAGATTTTTTCAAAGTAGGCCTCACTCCACCTCAGGCTGAGATGGAACATACTCTGTAGTCCCAGGCTTGCCTTGAACTCATAGCAATACTCCTATCGGTGCCTCCCAAGTGCTGGGATTAAAGGTTTGTGCCACCATGCTTTTTTCTACATACATATGTTGACACATATTCATAGAATTCCTTTATTCCTGGTTTTTTGGGGGGTTCTTTTGAGGAAGGATCGTACCCTAGCCCATGCTGATCTGGCACTCACTGTGTAGCTCCCGGCTGGCCTCAAATTTAGAGGGATCTTCTGCCTCCCAAGTGCTGGGAGTAAAGACGTGTGCCACTATGCCTGGCTTAATCCTGTTTTGATGTTACATGTTTTTTTGTTTTGTTTTTGGAGGTAAGTTCTCACGCTAGCTCAGGCTGACCTGGAGTTCACTATGTAGTCTCAGTCTGGCCTTGAACTCACAGTGATCCTCCTACCTCTGCCTCCCAAGTGCTGGGATTAAAGGCGTGCACCAACATGCCTGGCGATATTTTTAAGTGTTTTAGAATCCATAATGGTTGTGCCAGTTCACACTCCCACTAATAGTGAATAAGGGGTGGTCTGGTGTGTAGTGATATAACACTTTCTAGTATGTGTGAGGTTCTGGGGTCCATGTTCACCAGTATAAAAAGGGGGAGTTGGAGTGTATTGCATAGTCTCTTCTGTATCCTTACTACCTTTTGGTGCTAGTGAGATAGCTCAGAAGTTAAAGTCACTGTTCAAAGGCTTCAGTGACATGACATGACCCACATGCAGCCTGCCCCCAAAGTAGCCCACATATGTGTCCTCCCTATGAGGCAATGGTAAGCAGAGCCTGGAGAATTAGTAAGCTGTAAAGCAGCAGTGGCAAGAAAGACTCTGTCTCAAGAAGGTAGAGGGAGAGGAAGAATATCCTGAGGTTGTCCTTTGACCTTCACACATGCATAGTGGCATGTGAATATTATGCACACATGCAGGTGTACACACACGTAAATAATTAAACTTTGAAGGACGTCTGTCTACATTTAATAGAGCTTTCCATGTAAGTGAGTATAAGCCATTTCAATCCCATGTTCCATTTAATCGAAGTCCAGTCTTAGGTGTCTGTGGAGTTTTGATTTTTTAAAAATTTTTTAAATTATTTTTACTTATTTATTTGAGAGTGATAGAGAGAGAAAGAGGCACATAGAGAGAGAGAGAGAGAATGGGCGCGCCAGGGCCTCCAGCCACTGCAAACGAACTCCAGACGCGTGTGCCCCCTTGTGCATCTGGCTAACGTGGGTCCTGGGGAATCGACCTCGAACCAGGGTCCTTAGGGTTCACAGGCAAGTGCTTAACCGCTAAGCCATCTCTCCAGCCCGAGTTTTGCTTTTCTTTCATTACTGTTAATGATGCGTATTGAATAGCAAATCTGAGTGAGGATTGTATCAGTCCATCGGTGTGGAACACTACCCGGAGTTCTTGGCAAGAAGCAAACTCCTTATAGAAGTGTTACTTTTATATGTGCTTGTTCACACATGTGCAGGTGCATGTGTGTATGTACATACATGTGTATGTGAGTGGAGACCAGAAGACAACCCGGAATGTTGTTCATTAGGTGTGTCCACCTTTTTTGGCCTGGAACTCTCCATGTAGCCTGGACTGGCTGGCCAGTGAGCCCCAGAGATCTGCTTGTCTCTGCCTACCAGCACTCCACTTACACGCATGTACCACTATGCTCAGTTGTGTGTGGGTGTGGGTGGGGGTTCTGGAGATGGAACTCAGGGCCTCATGGTTGTAATGAAAACACTTTACTGACTGAGCTATTTCCCCAGCTGTTTTCTTACTTGCAATTCCATGCAGATACTTGGGCCATATGCCAAACTCGTTTTTATCTGGATTATAAAGAGTAACATAGATGTTATTTTTACCAGAAGAAGAGAATGTAGATTTTCTTTGACACCAAATGAATCAAAGCCCTGGAACCTCTCCCTTGTATGGGCCTTTCTGTGCTCTGGGAAGGTCCTATGAGTGAACTTGTTGTATATATATATTTGGTTTTTCGAGGTAAGGTCTCACTCTAACTCAGGCTGACCTGGAATTAACTACGGAGTCTCAGTGTGACCTCAAACTCTTGGTGATCCTCCTACCTCTGCCTCCCAAGTGCTGGGATTCAAGGTGTGTGCCACCAGGCCCGGCTTGATGATATGTTTTTATAAATTTTGTGGAAGTAACTAGTAAATGCAGCTAGTTAAGTGATTCTCTGGTCTCCATTCCCCACAGGACTGGAGTCACAGGCATGCATGACCATGCATGGGTGCTGGGAAATCAAACTGAACCCAAATCAGGTTCTCTCAAACCCTTATTGCTTGCACAGTAAGCACTCTTACCTGCTGAGCCAACTCTGCAGCCTCCTTCCCCCACAAATTATAACACAATGCCAAGAGGAGCCATATGTTTCGTGTGCCTCCTGTAAATGCTAGTCAGCATTCTTTCCTCCATGGCTTTTGCTCCCATCCTCTGAGGGTGACCTTGGTTGCACATGTGTGGTGTTCCTAGTAGAAGAGCAGCTTCACTATGACCTACTGAGGAACTTTCTGGCCTTTTCTTTGGGGATGGGGCTATAATTGTCAGTGAAGGTCCACAGGTGAATGTCTTGACACTCAACTTGCTTTTCACTTCCTTCCTGTCACCCATTCTGCTTTTGACAGCACTACCACCCTTTACAGTGGTTTACTTTTCATTAAGTAGGATTGTCAGACCCGGGCTGCCGCTGTTAGATGCTGTCTCCAGGGCAGGCATCTGGCTCCTGCTGCTTCTCACCTCCTTTCACAGGAAACTTAGAAGAGTAAAGGGACCTCTTGATCACAGCTTTTCTATGTTCCAATATAAAATTTCAATATGCCTCTTTCAGTATGGTAAGCTGAAGTTGAAAGAAGCTATTTTCTGCTGTGTGGTGGGGATGAAACTGAGGGGCTCAAACAGGCTAGACAACCCCTTTCCATTGAGCTATAATCCAGCCCTGAAATTAGCATACTTACGGTCTGTGAAAAAAAGTATGATGATGGAGAATGGAATTTCAAAGGGGAAAGTGGGGCTGGGGGAGGGAATTACCATGGGATATTTTTTTTATAATCATAGAAAATGCTAATAAAAATTAAAAAACAAAGTATGAAGCGGGGATCATCTTCTTGAGATTATAGTTTATCTGACACCCAGCAAGCAAAAAGAAAACATTTTGCAGTTGTCTTTTTAATTTCAGAGCCTGTCCTTCCTTTACCCCTACCTCCCCACAATTCCTGCCCACCCTGTTTTTGTTTTTATTTTTTTTTAAGGTAGGGTCTCACTCTAGTCCATGCTGATCTGGAACTCATTCTGTAGTTCCAAGATGGCTTCAAATTTACAGTGATCTGGGCTGGAGAGATGGCTTAGCGGTTAAGCGCTTGCCTGTGAAGCCTACAGACCCCGGTTCGAGGCTCGGTTCCCCAGGTCCCATGTTAGCCAGATGCACAAGGGGGCACACACGTCTGGAGTTCGTTTGCAGTGGCTGGAAGCCCTGGCACACCCATTCTCTCTCTCTCCCTCTATGTGTCTTTCTCTCTGTGTCTGTAGCTCTCAAATAAATAAATGAATGAACAAAAAAAAATTTAAAAAAATTTTACAGCGATCCTCCTACCTCTGCTTCCCAAGTACTGGGATTAAAGGCATGTACCACCATGCCCAGCTCCCACCCAATACTTCGACTCTGCAAAGTAAAGGTGATGCCCCTTTTTTAAAAAAAAAATATTTATTTTTGTTTATTTATTTGAGACAGGTAAAGAGGCAGAGTGAGAGACAGAGAATGGGCACTCCAGGGCTTTAACCACTGCAAATGAACTCCAGATGCATGTGCCATCTTGTGGATCTGGCTTACGTGGGTACTGGGGAATTGAACCGACGTCCTTTAGCTTTGCAGGCAAGCACCTTAACTGCTAAGCATCTCTCCAGCCTGAGATGCCCTTCTTCAAACAAGCATCCCAAACTGATGGTACCCTCCACCCAGGTTAACATATACCTGTGGATGTTCTGTGCAATTATCCACTTTTATTTTACAGTCTTTAAAACAAAACTTTGAAAAAGAAACCCTAAAACTTTGGTGTTTTGAGATTATGTTGCTATAGGTAGCCGAGGATGGCCTGCCTCATTCTCCTTAGTGCCAGTATATGCTGCCAAACTTTTTCTTTTTTTTGCAGGTGTATATGTGTGTGGTGTTCATGTGTGTATGCATGTGAACATGTGTGTGCAGGTGTGCATGTGGAGGCCAGAGGCTGATGTTGGATGTCTTCTTCAGTTGCTTTCTACTGTATTTTTTGACACAGTGTACCTTATTGAACCCAGACCTCACTGATTAGGCTAGACAAGCTGCCCACCTTTTCCTACCTCTGCCTCCTCACTGCTGAGATTACAGGTGCATGCCACCCTTGCCCAGTACTTTGTGTGGTTGTTAGGGATATGTACTCAGGGTCTCATGTTTGTGCAGCAAGCACTTTATCTGCTGAGCCAACTCTCTGGCCCAAATTTTTCAATTAGATCCCAAGATTCACCAAGATGACAGGTTCTTATTGGCAAAGGCTTATTTTTCTCCTGTCTTTATGACATAGCACAATCCCTATGGCATTAAAACTGATTTCAGCATCTTTAAATTAAAAATACATTACTTATATTAATGTTCCATGTATTGTTATTTTAAAATGAAATAGTAAATAATAAACAGTTGAAATGTTAATTTACTTTTATATTTTCAGTGCCACAAGCACTTCTCTTGACTGCCAAGCTATGGATTTTCTTTTGGTAACAGTCATTAAACCTTGGCACATATATTAGATGAGTGCTCTACCACTGAGCTATGTCTCCAGTCTTTTAAAAAACTTAATTGAAAATTTCTGTACATATAGACAATATTTTGTGATCACAATCTCCTCCCATTATCCTCCTGTGGCTCTTGGAGGGTGTGATAGGGATGTTTCAGTGCTGTACACCCCTCTGTCCCTTCTCAGCACTGTGTTGCCTTCCAGCAATACCTTCACAAGACCTTCATAACAGGAGAAAAAGATGATGACAGACAAACGGAGGGAGGGAGGGCTATGAGAGAGAGCAGAGTTGTGAAGGGGAAAGTGGGGGAGGGAAGGGAAATATCATGGTTTATTGAAAGAATTCTCATGTAGTTCTTTAACCATGACATGCAAAATGTTTCGCCTCATCAAATAAGAGTAGAATTTAGTCCCCCCCCCCCCCCACCTTTTCTTTCTGCTGAGGACTGAACTCAGGGCCTTGCGTTTGCTAGGCAAGAGCTCATCCACTGAGCTAAATCCTCAATCCCAAGAGTAGAATTTAGGCCCCATGTGGTGATGCACATCTTTAATCCCAGCACTCCAGAGGCTGAGGCAGGAGGATCGCTGGGAGTTCGAGGCCAGCCTGAGACTACATAGTGAATTCCAGGTCACCCTAGGCTACAGTGAGACCCTACCTCAAAAAACCAAAACCAAGTAAACAAAAGAGTAGAACTTACTTTTTCAGGAATCTGGTTTAGAAAACTACACCTTGGAACTTAGCTCAACTTTACTACAATTACTCCTTTCGCTTCTCATGCTTTTGCAGCAGCTGCTGTTACCCACTGAGCTATATCCTCAGTCCACCATTTGGTATGATTTTTTTTAGGAGCAAAATTTTGGGGCAAAGATCATGTAAAAACTTTAAATCTTTTGCTAAAATTTAGCTAAATTGCTTGCAAAAAATGTTTTTATTTATTTATTTATTTATTTTCCCTTGGGGGCAGGATGTATGTTTCAGCATATGGACCAGGCTGGTTTAGAACTGGTGATTGTCCTGCCTCAGCCTCCCAGGTGTTAGGATTACTGCTCTTTGCCAGAAAGTTTGTATCAATGGTCCATCTATTTTTTAAAGTTCTCTCTCTCTCTCTCTCTCTCTGTCTCTGTATGTGTGTGTGTGTTTTGTGCGTTTTTAAGTGTGGGTCTGTGGGTGCCATGGCACATGTGTGGAGGTCAGAGGACAACCTCAGATGTTGGTCCAGGTTAGCTGCTGCGACCATCTGGGGCTTCTTTTGTCTCTGCTTCCTGTTTGCTACAAGAGCACTGGGATCACTCACGCCTGGATTACTGTGTCTAGCTTTGTGTGGGTGCTAGGGATCTGAACTCAGGCCTCATGCTTGCACAGAAAGCGCTTTTTTGACTGAGCCATCTCAGCTCTCCACCTATGTTTGGCTTTCCCAGAGAACATTCTTTTCATGTTTTATTATATTTGCAAGCAAAGAGAGATAGGATAGTGGAGAGGCAGACAGAGAGAATGGGTGCACCAGGGCCTCAAGCCACTGCAAATGAACTCCAGATGCATATGCCACTTTGTAGATCTGGCTCTGTGTGGGCACTGAGGAGTTGAACTCTGGTCAATAGGTTCTGTAAGCAAGTACCTTAACCATTGCACCATCTTTCTAGAACCCCCCCTTTTCTATTTTTTATGTCTTTTTCTTGTTCTTTTCAGTGATTTTCATTATGATTGCATATAGGAGTATGGGCGAGGGGTTGTTTACAGGAGGAGGGACAATTTACCAGGGCTATGTCATTGAATAAACTGACTTTTCTCTATCCACCACTAACTGCATATACATCTTGAGGTAGGAGTGTTACCCCATCAGCTCCTTGCTGATGATCTATGACAGGATGTTGATGAACCTACTCTTGTGCAGATCTTGGGCAGGTAATCACAACAGCTGTGAGTGAGTTCAAGAGTGCACCAGCCACGTCATACATGGAAGTCAGTACTCCATACCACATGTTCTTCTTCCTCTAGCTCTTACATTGTTTCTGTCCCTTTTTGGGTTGTTCCCCGAGCTTTGGAGGGGATGATATAGATGTCTCATTTATGACTGAGCAGTCAGCAGTCACTTGTTCTGAGCACTTTGACCGGTCATGAGTTTCTTTCAGTTTCAGTTATGTGTTCCTACAGTAGTTACTGCTGACCACTGTAAAATAGCTTCTCAAATCAATGCTGACAGCAGCACTAGTCTATGGGTGCAAACATAATTATTTAGAAGGCACTTTGATGAACACATGGTGTTCACTTAGCCCAGCAACAGAGGCAGCTTCCTCACTAGGGTCTACACCTCCCTAGACATGAGCTTTTTTTTTTTTTTTTCTGTCCATAGTACTGCCAGAGCACATCCTTTTTTTCCTTTTTTTTTTTAGAGTGACAGACACAGAGAGAAAGACAGATAGAAGGAGAGAGAGAGAATGGGCGTGCCAAGGCTTCCAGCCTCTGCAAACGAACTCCAGACGCGTGCACCCCTTGTGCATCTGGCTAACGTGGGACCTGGGGAACCGAGCCTCGCACCGGGGTCCTTAGGCTTCACAGGCAAGCTCTTAACCACTAAGCCATCTCTCCAGCCCTTTTTTTTTTTTTAAACTGATATCACCAACAAAGCTGTGTAGATCCACTGTGGCAAATCTGTTCTTTCATGCATGTTACAAGGTCTAGTTCAATGCTGGGTACACTAGGCTCCCAGAAATAGAATTATTTGTTGATTTGATGTCATTTGTCATGTATATTTTTAAAATTAATTCATTGTTTATTTATGACACATGTGCCACCTTGTGCTTCTGGTTTATGTGGGTCCTGGGGAATTGAACCTGGGTCCTTTGGCTCTGTGGGCAAGTGCCTTAACTGCAATCCCCCTAGCCCCTATCATGTATCTTTTGCCCAAGACAGGATCTTATGTACTTCAGGCTGGCCTTCCACTTTCTATGTAGCTGAGAATGACTTTGAACTATTTTTGTTTAATGAAGAAAGGGTTTTATTTAGCTCAGAGATTTAAAGATTAAAAGGCCAACTGAAGCCTTCATTACCCTGAAGTGATTGCCATAATCCTACTGAGGAGCCCCCCTCCACGGGTAATGGGTGTTGGAGTGAGGGGTAGTAATGTATAACCTGTTATCATATATGTGAAATAAAATTTTAAAATATTTTTGTTCAGTTTTATTTATTTGAGAGTGACAGAGAGAGAGAGAGAAAGAGGCAGATAGAGAGACAGAGATGGGGGGGGGGGGCTTGCCAGGGCCTCCAGCCACTGCAAACAAACTCCAGACGCGTGCGCCCCCTTGTGCATCTGGCTAACGTGGTGGGTCCTGGGAAATCGAGCCTCAAACGGGGGGTCCTTAGGCTTCACAGGCAAGTGCTTAACCTCTAAGCCATCTCTCCAGTCCTGAAATAAAATTTTAAAAATGAAAAAACAGGATTCTAAAGAGCCTCAGAGTGGGTAAGAATAGCCTGAGCCACCGTGTCCTTTTCCCCTTGCAGAGACTGACTGATGCTGTGTGGTCCCCACAACAAATACTAATAATCCCACCAAGGAAGAATTCAGCAGAATTGGGGTGGGGGAGAAGGAAAATAAGAGTACAATATTTGTATAAAAACCAATAATCAAATAAAAAATAAATAAAAATTGAAAAAAAAGTCCAGTATGGAGCTGCTAACAAAATCACTTTTAGCTGGGCATGGTGGCACACACCTTTAATCCCAGCACTCAGAAGGATGAGGTAGGACGATCACTATGAGTTCAAGGCCAGCATAACACTACATAGTGAATTCCAGGTCAGCTTGGGCTAAAGCAAGAACCTACCTTGAAAACAAAACCAAACCAAACACTTTCTTAAGATGCACACATATGTATACACACTTACACACTGAGGCCATGCCCAGCCTATAAGACTAGCCTGTATTCATTTCATTTGTTTGTTGCAAAGTAGTTCCGCACCATCAAATATCTTAGCACCATTAAACTTTTTTTTTATTTTTTATTAAGGACTTTAATGTATGATAACCCAGTAACTTGGCCATATTCCTTTCATGTTATACTCTTATTTGCACTCTCCCCTGCCTCCATTCCACTTAGAACCCTCCTCTTTCTTTTTTTTTTAATGTTTTTATTTATTTATTTATTTGAGAGCGACAGACAGAGAGAGGGAGAAAGAGAGAGAGAATGGGCACGCCAGGGCTTCCAGCCTCTGCAAACGAACTCCAGACACGTGCGCCCCCTTGTGCATCTGGCTAGCGTGGGACCTGGGGAACCGAGCCTTGAACTGGGGTCCTTAGGCTTCACAGGCAAGCGCTTAACCACTACGCCATCTCTTCAGCCCAGAACCCTGCTCTTTCAAGGCCATCCTTTTTCTGTTTTGTTTTCTCATTCTTTTTGCCCAACTCCATCTTCTACGTCAAAGTATTTATGGGCTCAGTATAGTGCAAGTCTTGTGGGGGCATCAGGGAACACTGTGGTGTCATGAATACACCAGTTGGTACCTTTAGTTTTGAACTCTTGATAGCTTTCTATTTTCTGCTTTGATGAATTTTAAGTCTCCACAGTGTCTATTGCTATCTTTGTGGAGAAGGTTCTCTGACTAGCAGTGAAAGCAGCACTTACATTCAGTCTGGCACTTCCTTTGTAATGTTGCCTGACCCCTGTTGGGTGTGATAGAGATAACTTGTCCAGTGCTAAGCATTAGGCTTTCATTTTTTCTTTTTCTTCTTCTTATTTTATTTTATTTTTTTTGAGGTAGGGTTTCACTACAGCTCAGGCTGACCTGGAATTCACTGTGTAGTCTCAGGGTGGCCTCGAACTCACAGCGATCCTCCTACCTCTGCCTCCCAAGTGCTGGGATTAAAGGCATGCACCACCATGCCTGGCCTTATTATTTTATTTTGAGAGAGAGTGAAGGAGAGAGAATGGGCATGCCAGGGCCTTTCAGCCACTGCGAAGAATTCTAGATGCATGCACCCCCTTGTATGCATATACAACATTGTACACATGCATCACTGTGCATCTGGCTATGTGGGACCTGGAGATTTGAACATGCATTCTTAGGCTTTGCAGGCAAGCACCCTCACTGCTAAGCCATCTCTTTAGTCCTAGGCTTTCTCTTCTTGTTATCTTGATAAGTGTTGGATCTTCTCAGTATTTGTTGCTATCTGTAAAAGGAAGGTTCTTTAACCAAAAGTGAGAGCAACATTAATCAATGAGGATAAATATATACATTTAGAAGGGTTTTTTTTTTTTTTTGATGGGCATTACTCCTCCAATTAGCCAAAGAACAGTGGTAGCTTCCCTCTAAGGCCTGTGACTTTCCAAGCCATATTTTGTTTTGTTTTTGTTTTTGGTTTTTCAGGGTAGGGTCTTACTCCAGCTCAGGCTGACCTGGAATTCACTGTGTAGTCTTAGGGTGGCCTTGAACTCATGGAGATCCTCCTACTTCTGCCTCATGAGTGCTGGGATTAAAGGTGTGTGCCACCATGTCCAGTTTAGCCATGGGCTTTTTTTGAAAAAAGTACTTTTAAATTTATTTATTTATTTATTTATTTGAGAGAGAGAGAGAGAGAGAGAGACAGAGAGAGTGTGAATGGGCACACCAGGGCCTCCAGCCACTACAAATGAACTCTAGATGCATGCACCATCTTGTGCATCTGGCTTACATGGGTACTGGGGAAATGAACCTGGGTCCTTAGGCTTTGCAGGCAAGTGCCATAATCTTTAAGCCATTTCTCCAGCCCCCCCACCAAGCCATAGACTTTTGACTTAGTGCTCAGTACCAGTTAGGAGTTCCCTTCCACTGAGAGGGCCTCATCTCCAATCAGAGAGTAGTCAATTACCCCTATAATTTATGTGCCATTATTGCACTCATGGGTGCATCTTGCCTGGATGGTTGATTTTGGAATTTGCAGGACCCACTGCTTGTTGACATTGTTAATGACTTTTCTCCCCTAGCAGCTTTCATAGCACTTTCCAGCATTATGACAGCTAGCAAAAACAGATAACTTCTATCTCAGTTCTAGCTTGATTTCTGTGTGTCCTGTGACCACAGCCTATGGTGTCTTCAGCAATAGGGTCTTACCATTTAGTTCTGATGAGTAACCAAGTGCATTGGCTTGCTTTGTTTTGGGTGCCTCATTGGCCTCCCTGATCAACAGCTCACTGTGGGGGCTATCCTATCTCTGGCACTGGGGTTTATCTGCAACTATCTATGGCTTCAGAGTCAAGGTTTCTTGCCAGGCGTGGTGGTGCATGCTTTTAATCTCAGCACTCAGGAGGCTGAGGTAGGAGGATCGCTACAAGTTTGAGGCCACCCTGGACTACATAGTTAATTCCAGGTCAGCATGGGAAAGACCCCACCTCAAAAATAAAAACCACAAAAAATAGCCGGGCGTGGCACACACCTTTAATCCCAGCACTTGGGAGGCAGAGGTAGGAGGATCACTATGAATTTGAGGCCACCCGGAGAATAGTTAATTCTAGGTCAGCCTGAGCCAGAGTGAAACCCTACCTTGAAAAACTAAAACTAAAAATACAAAACAAAACAGAGTAAAGCTTTCTTCACTCCAACAGGGTACTTCTGCTCAAACTCTCCATTTTATTTTTTTTTACTTATTTAAAATATTTTAATTTTTAATTTTTTCTTTATTTGAGAAAGAGGCAGATAGAGAGGGAGAGAATGTGTGCACTAGGGCTTCTAGCCACTGCAAACAAACTCCAGCCACATGTGCCCCCTTGTGCATCTGGCTTACATGGGTATTGGGAAATTGAACCTGGGTCACTAGGCTTTGCAGGCACACACCTTAAACTGCTAAACCATCTCTCTACCCTGCTCTCTCTCTCTCTCTCTCTCTCTCTCTCTTTTTAAAATTATTTATTTATTTATTTGAGAGCGACAGACACAGAGAGGAAGTCAGATAGAGGGAGAGAGAGAGAGAATGGGCGCGCCAGGGCTTCCAGCCTCTGCAAACGAACTCCAGACGTGTGCGCCCCCTTGTGCATCTGGCTAACGTGGGACCTGGGGAACCGAGCCTCGAACCGGGGTCCTTAGGCTTCACAGGCAAGCGCTTAACTGCTAAGCCATCTCTCCAGCCCTCTCTCTCTCTCTTTAAAGGAAATTATATCTAATTAGCGAATGAAGAAGTAGCTTTCTATAGTACTTATTCTGTCCTTAGCTTTTGAGCATGAACTCTTCTTTTAAATTTAATTTACCTTTTTTTTTTGTTTGTTTGGATTTTCGAGGTCAGGCTGACTAAGAATTCACTATGTAGTACCACGGTGGCCTCAAACTCACAGCAATCCTCCTATCTCTGCCTTCCAAGTGCTGGAATTAAAGGCGTGTGCCACTATGCCTGGCTTAATTTTACTTTTTAAAAAATCTTAAATTTTATTTATTTATTTATATGAGAGAGAGAAAGAGAGAAGGAGGGCTGGAGCGATGGATCAGTGGTTAAGGCATTTGCCTGTGAAGCCTAACCACCAGAGTTCAATTCCCCAGTGCCCATATGGAGTCAGATGCAGGAATTGGCACATTTGCCATGGCTGGAAGCTCTGGTGCATCCATTCTCTCTGCCTCTCTTCTGTCTCTCTCTGCTTAAAAATTTAAAAAAAAAAATTTAAAAAAAGAGAGAGAAGGAGACAATGGGCACACCAGGGCCTCCAGCCACTGCAAACGAACTCCAGATGCATGCGTCCCCTTGTGCATCTGTCTAACGTGGGTCCTGGAAAATCGAACCGGGATCCTTTGGCTTTGCAGGCAAGTGCCTTAACCGCTAAGCCATTTCTCCAGTGCTATTTTATTTTATTTTTGAGAGAGATAGAAAGAGAAAGAGGGAGGGAGAGAGAGATAGAGAGAGAGAGAGAGAGAGGGTGAGAATGGGCATACCAGGGCCTTTCAGCTGCTGTGAACAAACTCTAGATGTGTGTGCCCCTTTGTGGCACATGTACGACACTGCACACTTGCATCACTGTGTCTGGTTTACGTGGGACCTGGAGTTTCGAACATGCAGTTTTAGGCTTGGCAGGCAAGCGCCTTGACTACTAAGCCATCTCTCCAGTCCTATTTATTTATTTACTGTTTTTCTTTTTTTATTGAGGTAGAGTTTCACTCTCTAGCCCAGGCTGAACTAGAATTCACTATGTAGTCTTAAGGTGGCCTCAAACTCACAGACATCCACCTACCTCTGCCTCCCAAATTCTGGGATTAAAGGTGTGCAACCTGGCTCTTATTTTTATTTATTTGAGAAAGAGGTGTATATATGTATGTATGGAGAGAGAGTGGGGGGGAGAGAATGTGCATCTGGCTTATGTGGGTCCTGGGGAATCTAACATAGATCCTTTGGCTTTGTGGGCAAGTATCTTAACTGCTAAGCTATCTCTCCAGCCCTGTACCTTGAACTCTTGATCACCTGCCTCCACCTCCCAATTTGCTGGAATTACAGCCATGACTCACCACACCAAGTTCTTAGTGTTTTCTTTGAAATTCCTAGATGGAACAGGTGGGAACAAAATACCTGGATTATGTCACTGACACAGTAAAGATCAAGACATTGAGGGAAGTGGATAGGCGAGGAAAGTATAAAGTAGGAAGATGAAACAGTCTGAGACTTCTGGCTAGTAGACTTAGATGGTTTGCAAAGAGGAAAGGGGGTACTCTTGGGAAGTTCACATCCTCCAGTAGTTTGCTGGAAAGGGTGGCAATGTCTGAGCATGACGCTAGTTGTTGGGAGGTGTGGGAGAGGCAAGCTTTTGCCTGTTCCCTACTTCCTGCTCTTCCACTCCTTTGAACACTCACGATAATAAATGGCCTGGCAATCTTTATGTAAATATGTCTAGTGTGCATTGCTTATTTCAGCAGAACTCTGGACAGGATTATGCTTTGGATTTATTATTATTGTCTTTTGAGATAGTGTCACAGGTAGCTCAGACTGACCTCAAACTTGCTATGTAGGTAAAGCTGGCCTTGACCTCTTGGTCCTCCTGCCTCTACTTCTTGGGTTCTGTGATTACAGGTGTGTGGCATGATGCATAACACTTTAAAAATAATTCTTTGAGACAGAGTCTTGCTATGAAACCCAGCCTAGGCTTGGAACTTATGTTGTGGCCCAAGATAGCCTTAAGTCACAGTGATCCTCCTGCCATAGCACCCCATGTGCTGGGATTATAGGTGTGAACCCCACATCCAACTTGTTTTCTTTTTAATTTATGGGGAACTAAAAGTATAGGTTTTGGGCTGAAGAGATGTGCTAGTGGTTAAGGTGCTTGTAAGGAAAGTTAAAGGACCTGGGTTTGAGTCCCCAGTACCCATGAAAGCCAGATGCACAAGGTAGAGCATGCCTCTGGAGTCTGAGAAAAAAGAGAAAAATAAATAAATAAGGTACTTTTATCCAGGTGTGGTGGCCCATGCCTTTAATCCCAGCACTTGCGCTTGGGAGGCAGAGGTAGGAGGATTGCTGTGAGTTCAAGGCCACCCTGAGATTACATAGTTAATTCCAGGTCAGTTTGGGCTAGAGCAAACCCTACCACAAAAACCCATAAATAAATAAAATAAATGAATAAATAAATGTATAGATTTTATTTGTCTTGCCAAGTTTTCCACATTGTTTTGTATAAGACTGTTTCCAGTTCAGTGAGTCCAGTGGTCTGAGGCCTGGCTTTGTCATTTGCCTCTCCTGCTTTCTACCTGAAATATTAAAAGGGCAGGACCTCACACATGCCCCAAGTCTCTCAGGGGAAATACCTACCATGGTTTCATAAAAGAAGCTGAACTGGGGCTATAATTCAGGGGTGGAGTACTTCCCTGACATGTGCAAGGCCCTGGGTTCCTTCCTTAGAACTGGAATAAAAAGGCTGGCCACCGGGTCTGTGTAATCACCAGATGTAATTAAATAATGTAAATATGTGAGAATTCTTTTTTTTTAATTTTATTTATTTATTTGCAAGGAGAGAGAGAGAGAGAGAGAGAGAGAGAGAGAGAGAGAGAAAAGAGTGGCAGACAGAGAGAGAATGGGCACGCCAGAGCCTGTAGCCACTGCAAACAAACTCCAGACGCATGTGCCCCTTGTGCATCTGGCTTATGTGGGTCCTGGAGAATCAAACCTGGGTCCTTTGGCTTCTTAGGCAAGCACCTTAACTGCTAAGCCATTTCGTCAGCCCCATTTTTTTTTTAATTTTAAAACACTACATTTTATTCAGATTTTACAAAGGGGTGTGGAAAGGGGAAGGCTGAGAGTAAGGGGAACAAAGTTGGGAGAAGAGAAGTCCACCACGTGGAGCCCAAAAGCCCATGTGGGCCATGTGTAGCTCAGGTGTCCATGTGACCAGATACAGATCTGGGGTAAAAAAAAAAAAAATAGGCGTGGAAAGAAAAGAGAAAAGAAAGTTTAAGGAGCTATTTCCATGTAGGGAGCTGCAGGAGATGAAGAACCCATGAGAAGAGTAAGGGCTACAGGGAAACCCTCCAGTCTGGGCCTCCTAAGGCCTAGGCTGAGTCCCTACTGGGGCGCATTAGAGGGAACCCAGGTAGATGGAGTTGGATTGTCTCAAGACCATCTGAGCATGAGATGGCTGAGATTTTCTTCCAGACCTGAATATGTTTCCATATGGCTTATAAAACAGAAGAGATATTAGCAGAGTAATCAGAAACATATACACAACATTTAACCTTGATACCATGTTTTGTATAATAGCTTTCCAGAGTATATCTTTTAAAATTTGTCCTGGGGGTAGCCAGGGCCAAAGGTTGGTACCATAGAGCCATTGGGTACCATTAAAGTTGTACAAATACATTTTTGGTCTCAGGACTTACTTAAGGATGTCCTGGCACAAGTTAGAAGAGATTCACTGTTGTTCCCAGTATAAGTATGTATTTTGAAGTAAGTGACCTTTGGTCAGAGTCATATATATATATATATATATATTCTGATTTGAAAAATTTGACATATGTATTTTTTTAATTATAGAATTAGAACTATTAGAGCTGGGAACAACATGTCTTAAGGTCTTCCTTGTTTCCCCTCTTGGAAAGCTCTTGTATTACTTAGTAGGCCATTCATATATTTGAGGTATCTCTTTATCTTTGGTTATACATTTCTCTCTGAGTGTTTAAGACCAAGAAGGTAGCCAAAATTTAATCACGAATTAATTTTAGAGGTCACTAATGGCTCTCCAAAGGAGACTTTAGTGACCCAGGAGTATCCCTATAGCTTACTGGTGTTTTCTGTCTGTTATGATGAATCAGAGCCATGCTGGCCAAGTAATTTTCCACTCTTTGGGAAGCCAGGAGGACTGATTGCTCAATTGTGACTCTCCTGTTTCAGTCTCTGCACTGAGTTTTTGTTTGGGTCTTCATATCCTCCCTGGTCAGGAAGACAGGGGGCCAGTATAGAAGTGTCCCACCATCTCCAGTGGCCTCATGACCTGAGAGCACAGGCCAAAATATTGGCCTTTTTGCTGCAGTGATTCCACTTGGCTTTTGGCTTCTACATAGGTGATTAATACACTTAGAAAGGAAGTTACACCAACCTGGATGTATGCACATATAGAGCACATTTGATTATTGAAACTGATTTAGTTAAAGAATGGCACAAAAGCTTAAAGTCATTTTGTCTAACCTTTTAAAATTTGATTGTCTTGTGGCAGCATAGGCCATATCTGAGGCATAAAATTGTATGACCCATGTCTTAAATTTGATAAAGCTTAGGCAAGCTATCCCAACATATTTTACCTAACAGAAGCATAAAGGTTATAGTGACTGAAGTTAAATCACCTAAACCTAAGTGATTAAACCGATTGATGACCATTCAATAGAATTAGAATAAAACAGAAGCTACCTCTACTTTTAACGTCTTTAGGTATGAGTAACTAATCTTTGGAAATTAAGTACTTATGCATGAAACTTTATCTTAAGAGTCACTTTCTTCAGTAGTTAAAACCTTGATGAAAAGAGGAACCTAATTTACTTTACTGAGAGTCTTAAAGCCAATTAAAAAAAATATGAGAGAGAGAGAGAGAGCATGCCAGGGCCTTCAGCCACTGCAAACAAATTCCATATGCATGTGCCACCTTGAGCATCTGGCTTACATGGGTCTTGGGAATAGAACCAGGGTCCTTAAGCTTTTCAGGCAGTTTCCTTAACTGGTAAGCCATTTCCTCAGCCCTAAAGCCAGTTTTTATAAGCCTTAAACCATAATAAATTAGCATCAGTGAGCTTTTAATGAGTGAGGTCTTAACCATAAGATTCAGTTTTTCTACTGGTTAACACCTTGGCATCAAGTAAACATACTTTAGATTTTATCCAATTAAATGCCCTTCCCTGAGCAAGTTTCATTACTATCATGATGTCCTGGTGATATCTACCCTTTTTTCTTTTTCTCCTTCTCTAGTCCCTCTTTTTTTTTTTTTTCTTGGCGTCCTGATTATAATAAAACAGAAGTTGCCACCTGGAGCAAGTGTTTTAAACTTCTTATCTGGTTTTGTTACCAATTTTTGTAATTTCTAATAAATATCAGATGTTGACTGAGTTAAGAATTTATAACAAGAATCTCCTCCTCCATGGTGTCTGGAGTTACATTAGTATTTTTCTCATTGTCTCTTTAAGTTTCTGGAGAGAAGTAATAGACAATTCTTGTTTTCCCATATATTATCTAAATGAGCCAGGTTTTTCTTTTTGGTCTATTTTTATTTATTTATTTGAGAGCTACAGGCAGAGAGGAAAGAGGGAGAGAGAGAGACAGAGAGAGAGAGAGAGAGAGAGAGAGAGAGAGAGAATGGGTGCGCCAGGGCCTCCAGCCACTGCAAACGAACTCCAGATGCATGCACCCCCTTGTGCATCTGGCTTACGTAGGTCCTGGGGAATTGAGCCTCGAACCAGGTCCTTAGGCTTCACAGGCAAGCACTTAACCGCTAAGCCATCTCTCCAACCTATGAGCCCAGTTTTTAAGTAGACAGGCTAGCAGAGACTTTTTAGCTATCTTGGAAGCCAACTGTTCCATCTAAAAAAAAATGGAGAACAGTGAAGAGTCTAGACCCAGGTTTTGTTCAATCCTGGCTTTCATATTCGAAGAAGGGGGTGGGGGCATTCCCCTGACAAGATTTGGGAGAGGAAATTAGGGCTTTACAGGACTCCATACACAAATTTCCCTGTTTTCTCTCTTATCAAACTGAGACACATAGTGTGGTCTATGTACCTCTGGGAGTTAGGAAGGTCCAGGCCAGGATACCTGTGCTTATCTTCCTGGACTACTCCCAAGCATTCCCTCAGCCCTGCACATGTCTTACATTAGGGCATATAAGCAGTACCAATGATAAGATAGGCCCAAGTGTGAAGACTTCCGCATTTACTCCTGTCTTGACAGCCTATATGCCCTTCTGGGGAAGGGGTTTCCTGGGACTGCTTTCCTTTCTCTGTGCTGTGGGAGCCAGGGATATGGGTCCACCCCATTTGTGAATGTTTCAGAGTGGTCTAGGGACTAAAGATCATTTAAAAGGTAGTCTTTGGTTTTATTGCCTTAAATATAGGGATCCTACCATTTGTCGATATTAGAGAGAGAGAGACAGATGACAGAGTGTGCCAGGGTTTCTAGCGGCTTCAATCAAACTCAAGACACATGTGCCATCATGTGCATCTGGTTTACGTGGGTGCTGGGGAATCGAACCTAGGTCTTTAGGCTTCCCAGGCAAGAACCTTAACCATTAAACCATCATTTTCTTGATGCTTGTTTTTTAGATTTAATTTAATTTTTTTGTTCATTTTTATTTATTTATTTGAGTGTGACAGAGAGAGAAAGAGAGAGAGAGAGAGAGAGAATGGGCGCACCAGGGCTTCCAGCCACTGCTAATGAACTCCAGACACACACGCCCCCTGTGCATCTGGCTAATGTGGGTGGAATCGAGCCTCGAACCAGGGTCCTTAGGCTTCACAGGCAAGTGCTTAACTGCTAAGCCATCTCTCCAGCCCTAAATTTAATTTTATTTATTTTTATTATTTTTTTATTCATTTTTATTTATTTATTTGAAAGCAACAAAGAGAGAAAGAGGCAGATATATATAGAGAGAATGGGTGCGCCAGGGCTTCTAGCCATTGCAAATGAACTCCAGACACGTGCGCCCCCTTGTGCATCTAGCTAACGAGGGGTCCTGGGGAATCGAGCCTCAAACCGGGGTCCTTAGGCTTCACAGGCAAGTGCTTAACCGTTAAGCCATCTCTCCAGCCCATTTGATGCCTTTTTTAAACATCTGTTTATACCCTGATACACATTTTAGGTAAATCTGATGTTTGCCTTATGTAAGGTGTTTGTAACATGATCAAGTACCTTGTTTTCCATAATCTTCTATATAAGTTGAAATTGACCTTGAACATAAATTCACTAAATTATATTTATGATATAATGTAAAAATAAATAAAATAATATAAAATAAAAATGTAAAATAAAATTTTAGTTTACCATAGTCTTTAGTTAAATCTGGCTTTTAAAGACAAAAATCAAATCAAAACAAAACCAAACAAAAACCTTGAAATAAACCAAATGCCAATAAAAACTTTAGGAGAGACATGTTGGACTATTTGAATTAAAAGAGACCAAAAGGTGTCTATCAACAACATCTTTTTTTTTTAATTTTTATTAACATTTTCCATGATTATAAAATATATCCCATGGTAATTCCCTCCCTCCCCACCCCCACACTTTCCCATTTGAAATTCCATTCTCCATCATATTACCTCCCCATTACAATCATTGTAATTACATATATACAATATCAACCTATTAAGTATCCTCCCCTCTTCCTTTCTCTACCCTTTATGTCTCCTTTTTAACTTACTGGCCTCTGCTACTAAGTATTTTCATTCTCACGCAGAAGCCCAGTCATCTGTAGCTAGGATCCACATGTGAGAGAGAACATGTGGCGCTTGGCTTTCTGGGTCTGGGTTACCTCACATAGTATAATACTTTCCAGGTCCATCCATTTTTCTGCGAATTTCATAACTTCATTTTTCTTTACCACTGAGTAGAACTCCATTGTATAAATGTGCCGCATCTTCATTATCCACTCATCTGTTGATGGACATCTAGGCTGGTTCCATTTCCCAGCTATTATAAATTGAGCAGCAATAAACATGGTTGAGCACGTACTTCTAAGGAAATGTGATGAGTCTTTTGGATATATGCCTAGGAGTGCTATAGCTGGGTCATATGGTAGATCAATCTCTAGCTGTTTTAGGAACCTCCACACTGTTTTCCACAATGGCTGGACCAGATTGCATTCCCACCAGCAGTGCAGAAGGGTTCCTTTTTTTCCACATCCCCGCCAACATTTATGATCATTTGTTTTCATGATGGTGGCCAATCTGACAGGAGTGAGATGGAATCTCAATGTAGTTTTAATCTGCATTTCCCTGATGACTAGTGACGTAGAACATTTTTTTAGATGCTTATATGCCATTCGTATTTCTTCCTTTGAGAACTCTCTATTTAGCTCCATAGCCCATTTTTGATTGGCTTGTTTGATTCCTTATTATTTAACTTTTTGAGTTCTTTGTATATCCTAGATATTAATCCTCTATCAGATATATAGCTGGCAAAGATTTTTTCCCATTCTGTAGGTTGCCTCTTTGCTTTTTTCACTGTGTCCTTTGCGGTGCAAAATCTTTGTAATTTCATTAGGTCCCAGTGGTTAATTTGTGGTTTTATTGCCCGAGCAAGTGGGGTTGTATTCAGAAAGTCTTTGCCAAGACCAATATGTTGAAGGGTTTCCCCTACTTTTTCCTCTAGCAGTTTCAGAGTTTCCGGTCTGATGTTAAGGTCTTTAATCCATTTGGACTTAATTCTTGTGCATGGCGAGAGAGAAGAATCTATTTTCATCCTTCTGCAGATATATATCCAGTTTTCAAAACACCATTTGCTGAAGAGGCTGTCTCTTCTCCAATGAGTATTTTTGGCATTTTTATCGAATATCAGGTGGCTATAGCTACTTGGGCTTACATCTGGATCCTCTATTCTGTTCCACTGATCTACATGTCTGTTTTTGTGCCAGTACCATGCTGTTTTTGTTACTATGGTTCTGTAGTATAGGTTAAAATCAGGTATGGTTATACCACCAGCCTTATTTTTGTTGCTCAGTATTATTTTAGATATTCGAGGTTTTTTGTGATTCCAAATGAATTTTTGGATTGTTTTTTCTATTTCCATGAAGAAAGCCTTTGGAATTTTGATAGGAATTGCATTAAATGTGTAGATTGCTTTAGGTAAGATTGCCATTTTCACGATATTGATTCTTCCAATCCAGGAACAAGGGATGTTTCTCCACTTTCTAGTGTCTTCTGCAATTTCTCGCTTGAGTGTTTTAAAGTTCTCATTGTAGAGATTCTTTACTTCCTTGGTTAGGTTTATTCCAAGGTATTTTATTTTTTTTGATGCAATTGTGAATGGGAGTGATTCTCTGATTTCATCCTGTGTGTGTTTCTTGTTAGCATATATGAAGGCGACCGATTTTTGTGTATTTATTTTGTATCCTGCTACATTGCTGTAGGTTTTGATCAGCTCTAACAGCTTGCTAGTAGAGTCTTTAGGATAATAATGATAACTTGATTTTTTCCTTTCCAATTTGTATCCCTTTTATGTGTGTCTCTTGCCTTATTGCTATGGCTAAGACTTCTAAAACTATATTAAATAAAAGTGGGGACAGTGGACACCCTTGTCTTGTTCCTGATTTTAGTGGAAAAGCTTCCAGTTTTTCCATTTAGTAATATGTTGGCTGTAGGCTTATCATAAATAGCCTTTATTATATTGAGATATGTTCCTTCTATTCCCAGTCTCTGTAGGACTTTTATCATGAAGGGATGTTGGATTTTGTCAAATGCTTTCTCTGCGTCTAATGAGATGATCATGTGATTTTTGTCCTTCAACCCGTTTATGTAATGTATTACATTTATAGATTTGCGTATGTTGAACCATCCCTGCATCTCTGGGATAAAGCCTACTTGGTCAGGGTGAATGATCTTTTTGATATATTCTTGTATTCTGTTTGCCAATATTTTGTTGAGAATTTTTGCATCTATGTTCATTCAACAACATCTTATTTGTTTAAAGCCCGAACAAAAGAGGAAATATCAGGCTGGAGAGATGACTTAGCACTTAAGCGCTTGCCTGTGAAGCCTAAGGACCCTGGTTCGAGGCTGGATTCCCCAGGACCCATGTTAGCCAGATGCACAAGGGGGCACATGCATCTGGAGTTCATTTGCAGTGGCTGGAAGCCCTGGCGCACCCATTCTTTCTTTCTCTCTGCCTGTTTCTGTCTGTCGCTCTCAAATAAATAAGAATAAACAAAAAAAAATAAAAAAAGAGGAAATATCAGGCACAATTCAAATTAAAATTATGTACTTATTTTTACCAAGCAATGTAAAAGTCACATGGTTTAAAATGTAAAGTCAAGCTATCACATTGGAACCTTGAATTGGAGATCCTCGTGTCTCAACTTCCCAGGTAGCTAGGGTAATAGGCCTAGCTCATTTTACTCTTTATAATACCTACATGAATAAATGATTTACAGTTATATAAATATATATTTGTCATAGAGCAATTTGGCAGAAAATCATAGCAAGTAATAAGGACCATCCTTCCCACACCCAGTTGGCATAGCCATAGGCCTCAGCTCCATAGCTGGGAGGAGACATGTGATGGAGACCCAGGCCTGTTGAAAATCCTTTCCAGCAAAGTGTTTAGGCTTGGGGCTTGGGGCTTGGCTGGAGCATTTTCAGTTTCCCCTTTATTTAGGCTGCCAGAGACCCATAGTTTCTGGCTGGCAGTGAGGTTTAGGTCTGTGCTGCAGGATGGGCAGAGCCCAGAGCAGGATTTGGAGCTGCATCCTCCCACCCTCCATAGGCAGCCATGTGTCTTGTGGCACAGTGGCTTGTAATGGAAAAAGAAAAAAAAAATAGAAGACATTCAGGCCAGAGGTCTTTGATTCCAGACCTCCATGTGGCCATGAGGCCCCTTCCCCTAAGCTCAGTGGAACCAGTTCACAAACTGGAGGAATTGGGCCTTGGGGTCTGAGCTCAACCCAGTGTATCTCCCTACAAAAGTTGTCATCTTTACAAAAGAGCCCAGCCTGTCACTATACCAGTTTGGCCTCAGGCTATAGTATATTTCAATAGGGCTCCAATCCCAGCAGGGTGGCGCCAACCAGGCCAAGAAGCCATGGCAGAGTTAGTTGAGAGAGAAAGAGAGAGAGAGACAGGGCAAAATGTAAACCATAAATTGGATTTTTGTTACTCCCAGAAACTGCTAAAGTATAAAGGATGTGGAATACCTGTTGAATGGATGGGAGCAGCAGCTGGAGCATACCAGAGGCTCATAGAAGTAAAGTGGGGAAGACTAATAAAAATGTAGCTATTTGTGGGCTGGAGGGATGGCTTAGAGGTTAAGTGCTTGCCTGTGAAGCCTAAGGACCCAGTTCGAGGCTCGATTCCCCAGGACCCACGTTAGCCAGATGCGCAAAGGGCACACACATTTGGAGTTCATTTGCAGTGGCAGGAGGCTCTGGCACACCTATTCTCTCTCTCTCTCTGCCTCTTTCTCTGTCTGCCTCTCTCAAATAAATAAACAAAAGTAAAAAATATTTTTAAAAATGTGGCTATTTGTATAAAAGTCAATCTCAAGATCTCTTGGTGGGATCTCCATTCTGTAACAGGGAAATTGGGGTTCTTCCTGTATCCCAAGCCCCGAGTTCATATCTGCAAACTAACCAAAGAATTGGCAATTTCAGATTCAAGAGAATGATTTTTAAAATACCACATTTTATTCAGATGTTACAAAGGAGTGTGGAAAGGGGAAGTCTGAGTGGTAGGGGCAAACAAAGTGGGGAGAAGAGAAGTATACCACGTGGAGCCCAAAAGGCCATGTGGGCCTCATGTAGCTCAAGAGTCCATGTGACCAGATTGGGATCTGGGGAAAAGCATGGAAAGTGAAAAGAAAGTTCAAGGTGTTCCTGCCATGTGGGGAGCTGGAGGAGATAAAGAACCCATGCAGAGAGTAAGGGCTAGGGGGCCCTCCCAGCTGGGTAGCCCAAGTGAGGGAAAAACTCACCCACAGCTGGAAGTTCCTAAGTGATCAGAGAGCCAGAGGTGAGCATTCTTGACATTATACTTGACTTCCTAGATGACTTGACAGCATCTTTAATCTTTACAGCAAATTTGTATGATAGATTTGTCTTAAATTCATTTTACAGTTGAGGAAAATGACTTTTAATTTACCTTGATCACCACACTACTATATTGCATATCTAGAAATTGGAATTAGATTTTCAGTCATAGCTGTCAGATTTTAGAAACCTTCCTCCTAACACCTACCTGAGTCCAAACACAGTGTGATGTGCCTTTCTTGAATCTATTTCTTGCATTGAACTTCTTAATTCTATTTTTTCCTTTTTTTTATTTATTTGCAAAGCTCTTTAATGTGTGGCTTAATTAAAAAAAAATCCAAATTTCATATCTGTTCCAACATCCAATCTGTTGCATATCACAGGCCATGTGAATGGAAATCTCCACTATGCACCAGGACAGAATAAAAGTGAGAAACACAGATAATGGTTTGGTGCTGCTTTGAAGCTACTTTAAGCTGACAGACTCCCTTCAGGATATCTCAGGTTCCTCAGATGACACTGGTAAGCCATTATCTTAGAGTCACACTTAGAATGTGACAATAATGTCCACCACGTGTATGTGTGTGTGTGTTGTATTGTAAAAACAGAGAGCCAGGTCAGGGAAGAATTTTTTTCTTTTTTTATGAGAGAGAGAGAGAGAGAGAGAGAGAGAGAGAGAGAATTGGCATACCTGGGCCTTAGACATTGCAAATGAACTCCAGATGCTGTGCCACCTTGTGGGCATGCACCACCTGTGCACATACATCACCTTGTGCTTATGTGGGTTCTGAGGAGTCGAACCTAGGTTCTTAGGCTTTGCAGGTAAGCACCTTAACTGTTAAATCATCTCTTTAGCCCTCTTAATTAATTAATAAATTTTAGGGAGAGAGAATTGCTGTGCCAGGGCCACAGCCACTGCAATCAAACTCCAGATGCTTGCACCACCTACTGGGCATGTGTGACTTGCACTTGCCTCACCTTTGTGTGTCTGTCTGGCTAATGTGGGATCTGGAGAGTAGAACATAGGTCTTTAGGCTTTGCAGGCAAGTCCACTAAGCCATCTCTCTAGCCCAACCCTCTTAATTAAAAAAAAAAATTCATACTTCTACTCAGCAGCAAGAAAAAAGTGAAATAAAGAAATTTGTAGGAAAATGGATCCTAAAAGCTTTTCCTTTTCCTACTCAAAGATCTCCTATTGTAAGGAGGAACAGTGGCTTTTAAAATTACATCTGGACTGGAGATATGGCTTAGTGGTTAAAGTGCTTGCCTGCAGAGCCAAAGGACCCAGTTCAATTCCCCAGGACCCATGTAAGCAAGATGCACAAGATTGCACATGCATCTGCAGTTTGTTTGCAGTGGCTGAAGGTCCTGGTGTGCCCTCTCTCTCTTTCTTTCTCAAATAAATAAATAACAAAATTTCATTTTTTCATACATGTGTATGTGTATGTGAGAGAGATTCAGGATTTTGGGTTTCAAGCAGCCCAGACCTGTGAATCCCAACTTTTAAGTTCTTATCCATTTAACAAAGAATTGAGAAAACAGACTGTGAGAAGGGTATATTATGAATTATGAGGTGTATTTAGGGAGAATTGTTATCCAGGCTAGAACAACTCAAGCCAGAAGGGAATTTCCCTCCTTGCTTGGCTGAGAAGGAAGATGGGGGGATGCAAGGGCACACACATGTGAAAGGCAAAACATGAGACCCTAGGGCAAAAGATTCAGAAGAAGCACATGTAAACACACACACGAAGTAAAGCATGAAAGAAAGCACGAGCTCTTCACCTTTACATGGAAGAAAGCTAAGAGAGTAGATAGTAAAGGATCTGGAGCTTAGAGGAAAAGCATACATGTAATAAAGTGAGAAAGCACCCAAAAACCAAGACAGGAAAGGAGGTAAAATTCCTTTCATTCTTTCCTTGCTTGGAAGGGGGAAGAGCTTGTGAAAGCAGGAATCAAGAATCTGGTGCCAGGAGAAACAGCCAAGAGAGTCAAGAGACAGATTACACAGGTAGCAGACCCATTTATATGGGTCAGACATCCAATTAGGTTCAGCACTGTCACCAGACTCAGGTGTATAAGGGAGAGACCTGATGGGTTTGTGGACTCAAGGCATTGATTCAGGAGGAGCTAGGTGTGCTAGATGGAGAAAGAATTAAGGAAGGCTGTTCTTGAAGAATTGCTTGTAGACATCTTGGATGAGACTAGATCATCCAAATTCTAGTTCTGCCAGGGCAGGCAAGGTGGCATCTCTTTGTTATCTTTGGGCCTCGTCCCTAGCTGCTTATCAAAAGCTATCTTGCTCCAGTTTCTCCTTCATATGTATATGGATGTGTGCACCAGGGCCTCTTGCCACTCTAAATAAACACTAGACACCTCTAGCGCCTTTTGTGTTCACCTTACAGGGATGGGTTGCAAATTGAACCAAGGCTGGCAGTCTTTGTAAGCAACCACCTTTAACATCTGAGTCACCTTTCCATCCACAATAATGAGTTTTTAGCACATAGCATATTAAATAGCATTTCAGTGGAGGAAATAGGGCTCTGACTAGTTCCTGCAAACAAAAGATATGGTTAATTAATTAATTCAGTTTCCTTAAACTAATCAGCTTCAGAGAATCAATGATAGAAAGGTCCAAAGAAGGATAGATGTAAACAAATATACCTTTTTTGGTTGTTTTTGGAGTTAGGGTCTTACTCTAGCCCAGGCTGACTTGGGATTCACTATGAAGTCTCAGGGTGGCCTTGAAGTCATGATGATCCTCCTACTTCTGCATCCCAAGTGCTGGAATTAAAGGCATGTGCCACCATGCCTGGCCAAATACACATTACTTATTTGCAAGCAGAGACATAGAAGAGAGATAGGCAGAGAGAATGGGAGCACCAGGGCCTCCAGCTATTACAAAGGAACTCCAGATGCATGCACAACTTTTTGCATCTGGCTTTATGTGGATACTGAGGAAATTGAACCTGGGTCATGAGGCTTTGTAGCCTTAACAGCTATCCATCTCTCTAGCCCCAAATACACGTTTTATATGAATACCTTCAGAAATTTGCTACCACTTGGAAAGTCAACCCTCTGGGGCTTATTGCATCATTTCACAACCTTCTTCTTTTTTCTTGCCTATCTAAAAATTCTCTTTATTTCTCAAGATTACAGGAAATTAAATCATATATCATGTATCACAAGGGAGTGCCCCTCTCCACTATAACAGGTCAGGATAGCATGCTGTAACAGGCCCTTTGATAGTTTGGCATTGTGGTACATTTTAACAGATACTTGTTCAAATTAATAAAAAATTCTGTAAGATATAATATTATTGAGTGAAGGTACTGCAGTAAGCACAGTCATGAAATTTTCATGAGTCTGAGAACAAACTGTTCCTGAGAGGCTGACATTTTCAAAGATAGTATCAGAACCAGGACTTTTTAGGTCTAATCTAACTTCAGAGTTTGTGCTAATAACCATGCCTGATCTTATTTATAATTAAATAATAAAAATTGTTCTCAATATAGACATTGGGGATGTGCAAAAAGTAGTAGGGTATTGACCGCTCATCAGTATTGTCTTGTGCCACCATTTTGCTTAGAATTTGCTATTAATGAAACAGCACATGTATTATTATCACTATTCCTGTTGTTTTTCTCTATAGTACTTATTTAGTATTTATATCACTTGATCTATAAATATTTATTGAATGCTTCCTATGTATCAGATGCTAGGCAGGTTTTGGGGTTAAAATGTGTGCAAAAACACTAGGTGCTCTTTTCTTTCTTGCTTATACATTTTTTTTTCTTGTCTATACTTTTGCGGAGGAAATAGACATTAAATAATCATCATACCATTGACTATGTAATTACAGAAATAAGTGATCAAATGGGAAAATATGTGATTCTCTGGGTGCAAATAAAATAAAGAATCTGGGCTTAGCAGTTAAGGCACTTGTCTGTGAAGCCTAAGGACCCAGGTTCGATTCCCCAATAACCACGTAACCCAGATGCATAAGGTGGAGCATGCCTCTGGAGTTCGTTTGCAGTGGCTAGAGGTCTTGACATGCCCATTCTCTCTCTCTCTCAAAAAAAAAAAAAAGAAAAAAGAAAGAAAGAAAAGAAAGAAGGAAAGAAAGAAAATAATCTGAAATGGATGGGGTAGTGAAATCAAGACTTCTCTGAATAAGGGAGTTAAGAATGAGTTGGAGCTAGGTGAGTAAGGGGTGGGAGTGATAGATGCAATGCTTGCCCCAGGGAGGGGAACAGAATTAGCATATAACCTGAGGATTTGGTCTTTAATCTAAGAGTACTGCAAAAGTTCTGAAGGATTTTAAACAAAGGTCTGCTATGATTAGATTGACATTTTTCTTCCTTCTTTCCTTAATTCCTTCCTTCTTTCTTTCTTTCTTTGACCCCCTCCCCAGGTAGGGTCTCACCGTAGCCCAGGCTGACCTGGAATTCGCTATGTAGTTTCAGGGTGGCCTTGAACTCACAGTGATTCTCCTACCTGTGCCTCCCGAGTGCTGGGATTAAAGGCATGAGCCAACAAACCTGGCCAGATTTATATTCTAATAATATCACTCTGGTTGTTGCAGGGATAATGAATTAGAGGGGAGGTAAACTTCTAATCTTGGAGCAGTTTCCTCAGCTGTTTTCTTTACCTGACATACTTTCTTTCTCATCTTTGTCTGGTTAACCCTTACTTAGGGCACGTTAGGGCCTCTTGCCACTGAACAAACCCCAGATGCATGAGCTACCTTGTACATCTGGCTTTCTTCTTTTATCTTCTCTTTTCTTTCAATACAAAGTCTTTCTATGTAGTTCAACCTGGCCTAGAACTTGCTATTTAGGTCAGGCTGGTCTTGAACTTGCTATATCTTCTGTTTTTGCCTCTGGGTACTGAGATTACACTTTGTGTGACTGGCTTTACGTGGGTACTGGGGAATCAAACCTAGAGTGGCAAGCTTTGAAAGCAAGCACCTTTAAATGCCGAGCAATTCCTCTAGCAGTACTGAGATTACAGATGAAAACCACCATAACTGGTTCAGACATTTTGTTTCTTGTGTGATTATTTTTAGGCTATGTTCTCTAAAAAAAATCATAAGTTTCAGAGAAGGGATCCTGTTTGTCTTATCTATTTCCAATGAGCAGCATATGGCAAACTTATCATCATCATCCTTAGTATTTGTAGCAGCCAGGTTTGCGTTGCTGGCAGAAATCACCTGACCAAGAGCATTTTTGGGGAAAAAAGATTTATTTTGGCTTACAGACTTGAGGGGAAGCTCCATGATTGTAGGGGAAAACGATGCCATGAGCAGAGGGTGGACATCACCCCCTGGGCCAACTTAAGGTGGGTAATAGCAACAGAAGAATATGCCAAACACTGGCAAGGGGACACTGGCTATAACACCCATAAACCCGCCCCCAACAATACACTCCCTCCAGGAGTCATTAATTCCCAAATATCCATCAGCTGAGAACCTAGCATTCAGAAAACCTAAAATTATGGTGGACACCTGACTCAAACCACTACATTCTGTCCCTGGCCTCTATAAACTGAAAATCATCCATGATGTAAGATGTAATGCATTCAGTCTATCTTTAAAAGTCCCCATACTTTTTGTCAATCCTAATGATGTTCAAACCTCTCCATAATCCAAGGTCTTTTAACTGAGCCATAATACCAAACCCCATAATGGCATAAACATTCACACTGCAAAAGATGGCATTGGGCATAGTAAAGAAATAATTCAACCAATACAGGATTTAAACAGGGCAAACATTAAACTCTGTAGCTCCAAGTCCAATGACTCTAGTCAGTGACAAATCTCCAAGTCCAATAATTCTAACCAGAAACAAGTCTCTGAAGTTCCAATTCTTTCCCTCCAGCTAAGCTACTCACAGTCCTGCAAAACTTCATCTGGGACTGGGAGCTCTCTTTGGCAGCCATCTCATGGTCCTGGCATCTCCACTGGGTCTCTACTGCCAACCCCAGTCCATCCTCATGGCTCCATTGGGTCTCCATGCAGGTATCCAGCAAACCTGCTTCACATTGCTCATGGCATTTTCCAAAGTACAAGACCATGTTGAAAATTCAATGACCCTCTCTTTCCTGCATTTTTTATACTCTGCAATACCAGGTAGGGTGCCAATTTGTTAATCTGGGGCGGGGGGTAAAGCAGACTTTGAAGAACAGGACACTCCTTGAGCACTCAGGCCCCTTCAAAAGAGACTACATTCTTCCTGTTGCTCCACTGCAGGTCAGCTGGCCCAGTCTTAAAGGTTTATAATCTCATATAATTATAGCTGAATGGGCAGCAGTTTTGGCACAAAGATTTCATTTTTTAATTTTTTTTTTATTTGGCACAGAGAAAGAGAGAGAGAGAGAGAGGGAATGAGTGCACCAGGGCTTCCAGCCACTGCGGAGGAATTCCAGATGTGTGTATCCCCTTGTGCATCTGGCTAATGTGGGTTCTGGGCAATTGAACCTGGATCCTTTGGCTTTGTAGGCAAATGCTTTTGCCTCTAAGCCATCACTCCAGCCCAATATTTCATTTTTTTCTGTGCCATATCCTTCTACTCATGCCAGTCCATTTCTACACAATTCAACCCTGCACAACTTCTCAGAAAATGGCCATAACAGCAAGCCTCTCACACATACTGCTTCTAGCCCAGTCCAGGCAAAGTTCTTTATCATCCTCATAAGCCAAACCTCACTGACCATAGTTCTTACTGTGTTCAGGTCTTTCAAGTCTGACCAGAATCATCAAGCTGTACTTACAGCACTACAAGGTGTCTCTTAAGGCAACATTTCAAATCCTCCCACATTCCTCTTAAAAACCAGCTCCAAAAAGCCAAAGCCACACAGTCAAGTGTCTAGCAGCAATCCCACCCCTGTTGTACCAACTATACAGTTGCAGTCAGGTTTGCATTGCTGGCAGAAATCATCCAACCAAGAGTAGCTTTTGGTTAAAAAGGGGGGGTGGTATTTTGGTTACAGACTGGAGGGGCATCTCCATGATGGCAGGGGAAAACGATGGCATGAGCAGAGGGTGGACATCACCCCCTGGCCAACATAAGGTGGACCACAGCAACAGGAGGGTGTGCCAAACACTGGCAAGGGGAAACTGGCTATAAAGCCCATAAGCCCGCCCCCAACAATACACTCCCTCCAGGAGGCATTAATTCCCAAATATCCATCAGCTGGGAACATAGAATTCAGCACACCTAAGTTTATGGGTGACACCTGAATCAAGCCACCATAGTATTCATAATCATTATTTGAATATATATCACTTATTTTTTTTTCTTTTCACAATTTTTATTAACATTTTCCATGCCTATAAAAAATATACCATGGTAATACCCTCCCTCCCCCCCCGCACTTTCCCCTTTGAAATTCCATTCTCCATCATATTACCTCCCCATATCAATCATTGTACTTACATATATACAATACCAACCTATTAAGTACCCTCTTCCCTTCCTTTTATTATTTTTTGAGGTAGGGTCTCACACTAGCCCAGGCTGACCTGGAATTCAGTATGTAGTCTCAGGGTGGCCTTGAACTCATGGCAATTTCTCTACCTCTGCCTCCCAAGTGCTGGGATTAAAGACGTGAGTCACCATGCCTGGCTCAATGATATTTAAAAAATGTTTTATTATATTTATTTGAGAGAGGGAGAGAAAGTGGGAGGGGGAGAGAGGGGGGATAAGAGAGAATGAATAGGCACGTCAGGGCCTCTAGCCACTGCATAGGAACTCCAGATGCATGCACTACCTTGTGCATCTGGCTTATGTGGGGGTACTGTAGAATGGAACCTGGGTACTTAGGCTTCACAGGCAAGCACCTTAACTACTGAGCAATCTTTCTAGCCCTCAAATATATAATTTTGAGACAGAGTCCTGATATGTAGCCCAGCCTGGCTTCAAACTTATGATCTTCCTGCCTCAGCCTTCTGCATTCAAGTGCTAGGATTATTGGGATGTGCCACCATGATCGGCTCAAAGATGATTCTTGGATGACTAAGAAATGAATAAATGATATGATCCAGAAAACATGAAATGGTAAACTCTGCCATCTTGTGGCTATTAGCCTTTAGTGTTGTCATTGTGTTGCATTTTTTTCAGAGTTGAAATTTAAAAAGTGGTACATGAAAAGAAACTTTCATGATGAGGAAAAGTTGGAACTGTTTCACCCCCCTCCTTTTTTTTTTTCTCAATGTACCAAAAGCATGATTATGGAAGTATTTTAGAAGAGAAAGCCGGAGTGATAAGCTACCCAAAACTGAAGCAAAATGTATACCAAATGACTATCTTTTTAAAAATACTTAATTTTAACTTATTTATTTGAGAGGGGGGGGTAAAGAATGGGCATGCCAGGACCTCTAGCCACTGTAAACAAACTCCAGATGCATGCATTACCTTGTGCACCTGGCTTACATGGGTACTGGGGAATCGAACCCTGGTCCTTAGGCTTGGCAAGCAAGTATCTTAACCACTGAACCATCTCTCTAGCCCCCAAACAACTATCTATAGACATGAGGGACTTTGATTGGAATTTCTCAGGCATGATTCCTATTTTAAACACATCATGTAAGAGGAATGGTGTCAACATTTTCAACAGTCCAGAACTCTGATCAGATGACCAATTTTGCTTACTTAAGGGGATCACTTACAGACCTTTGTAAGAGTCAACTGGTGAAGAGTTACTGCCTTTCTAATAACAGTCAGGAACAGTTAAAGTTTTGCTGAGCCACTTTGTGCAGATCACACAACCTCTCTTGTCTCAGTTTCCTCATTAGTTAATGAACTGGTTAGCTTACTGCCAGAAAATTTATTTTCTGGTGAGTGTGCATATGTGTGATATGTATATGTGGGTGGGTGTGAGTGTGAGCATGCACATGTCAGACCACACATGTGGAGGTCAGAGGACAATTTTGGGTGTGGTTATTCATCTTCCCCTGTGTTTGAGGCAGTGTCTCTCATTGTTCATGTTTTTTACAGCTCCCTGTAGGCATGCTGGGATTATACATGCCAGTGCTTCTGCATCCTCCATTATGTGTGATCTGGGGATCTGAGCACAGGTACTCAATACTTTCACAGCATGCACTTTATCCACTAAGCTATTTTCCCAGCCTACTGCTGGGGCTTTTATGAGACTGCAGAAATGAAGGTTCTTAGAAAAAGTTTGAAAAAGTTATATGCATGTTTAACATTTTCATAAAATAACAATGTTTATTCTTTCCATTTGTACAGCATCCAAGTGCCCACAGGGTTCATGATCTATTTTCAGCCTCACAACAGTCTTAGGAGGTAGACAGGCAGTATCTCCTCAATTAACAGAGGGAGCTCCGAGATCCATATGCAGACCCAACACATATGCTGAGGGCCCATTTCACACAAGGCGTACTGACAGGCAATTTCACATGCTAGAGAAGTTCATTGCTTAAGAGCATATGCCTGATAAATGGCAGTCTGTACCATCAACCAGATCATCTGACTCTGGAGCCCTGTGTTCAAACACTAATGTCTGTAGGTCAGTCTCACTCCTCTCCTAGGGGTATTTGCCTTTGATTATTCTCTTTCTTCTGTGGAAGGAGACATTTTGTTCCCTGTTAAAAGTATTTAAGGGCTTAGGAGGATGTGCTCTGAAAAGCTCTTGTAGGCTGCAAGACTGTACTGTACTTAATGTACTGCTTCCCAGCTGTGGTTGTACATTAATAGCACCTGAGGACTTAGATAAAAATTGTCTACATTCTGGCCTATAACAGAGTAATGAATTACTTTCTGGGGTTGGTGCCCAGAGAAAAGTGTTTCCCCCTCATTTTGAAAGTTAAATTCTAATGTTGTAGTCAGGGTTTACAACCATACTGCTCTGGCAGAAAAGTCAGTGACCCAACATTCTAACAGTCAATGCAACTTTCTCAGAGACCAGTCCTGGAAAACACAAAGAGCATTCACTGAGGAAAAGGGAAGAACAGTTGAGAAGCACCTTAGAAATGCACGTGTTAGAGCTGCTGAGATGAGCAGCAATTAACGGAGGCCATTCATTAGAGAGAAGGAACCAGGGGAGAGTATATGGATTCCACTTTGAGGTAGAGCCTACATTACAAGCCCCCTTTCACCCAATCATTCGCTGTCTCAGTAACTCATAAATAAAATATTTGCTGAGCATTTATGGTATACCAATTACTAGTCTAGGTATGCAGTAATGAGTAAGCGACATGCAGATTTTTTCAAACATTTTTATTTATTATTTTTTTGGAGAGAGTGAGAAAGAGAGTGTGTGTGTCAGAGAGAAAATGAGAAAGAGATACTATGGGTGTGCCAGGGTCTCATGCTACTACAATCAAACTCCAGATGCATGTAACACTTTGTACACCTGGCTTTACGTGGGTCCCAGGGAATTGAACCTGGGCTGTCAAGTTTTGCAAGAAGCACCTGTAACTGCTGAACCATCTCCCCAGCCTGACATTGTTACGATTTCAACCTCATGGATTTCACATTTCAGCTGTGAATATAGGGGAATGCCTCTTCCAAGAGGCTCTAATGACTTTGAACAGCCCCACATAGACCCCACAGCCAAGGTTCAACCACAGTCTGACTCATGTTCTGGAGGAATGTCCTGTGATCTTTGAAATACGGCAAAATAAACAATATTGTGAGAAGCTGTCACAAGGCCATTTCTTACCCAACTTTGTACCTTGTGGGAGAGGCTAACACAAGGCAGCTTGTTATTTGCCTCCCTGGTTGCAGTGAGCCAGATAGCTTTCCACTATCACACACATAGCCCCTTTAGTATAGCTGCTACTTGGCTGTAGCCTGCAGTGGGCTACTCTACAGAAAAGTGACCCACTGGCTATGTCCTCTGTCAGGCTTCTTCAATCCACCGTCATTCTATGGGGCTATGGATGCTGTGCTGGTTTTGCTTTTGCTTCCCGTGAAACTAATAAACTGTTTGCATCCATTTGGGATAATTGTCTTCTTATCAATTAAATTAATGCAAGTGTGGAAAGAGAACCTAGTAGCCGCCAGTGCACTGTTGCATAGGGACTGCTTGATACCTTGATAATGGACATAGACAACTAGACAGAAAATCAAAAGTATTACAAATTATGCTAAATGTAATGAACCCAGAAATCACCTAAACATTCAGAAGAACAGGCAAGTGTTATTGAAAAAATAATTAGTTAATAAATGTAGAAGAAATGAAAAAAAAAAAACACATTTAGGCAACACCGTAATTGCTGTGGCAAGACTGACAACATTTAGTGGAGGTCTAGGGATGTGTCTTAGTTGATAGAGTCCTTATTTAACATGCATTGGGCCTTGGGTTCAATCTCCAGCATTGCAAATGAAGAAATGATAACAAAAGCATCAGTATCCCTCCATTTGGGAGGCTGAGGTAGGAGGATCACCATGATCTTCAGTCCAGCCTGGGCTGCAAAGTGAGTTACAGGTCAGCCTGGGTTACAGCGAGACCCTGCTTCAAGAAGAAAAAACAATTAGCCAGACATGGCAGTGCACGCCCTTAGTCCCAGCACTTGAGAGGCTGAGGTAGGAGATTGCTGTGTTTAAAGCCAGCCTGGGCTGCAGTGAGATCCTGACTTGAAAAAAAAATAAAAACAAACAAAAAAAAAAACCTCAATAAGATGGGCGTGATGGCACATGCCTTTAATTCCAGCATTGGGGGGGAGGGGAGGAGGAGGCATAAGTAATTGCTGTAAATTTGAGGCTACCCTGAGACTCCTTAGTGAATTTCAGGTGAGCCTGGGTTGGAGCTAAGCCCTACCTCAAAAAACAACAAAACAAACAAAAAATTCAACAGAAAAAAGCATGCGGGAGACTGTGGAAGGAAAATCAAAAGTTCCACTGTGTATGGT
This sequence comes from Jaculus jaculus, assembly GCF_020740685.1. Classification (NCBI taxonomy): domain Eukaryota; kingdom Metazoa; phylum Chordata; class Mammalia; order Rodentia; family Dipodidae; genus Jaculus; species Jaculus jaculus. The sequence goes on from NC_059125.1 coordinate 116,894,479, forward strand.
GTGACACCTGAAATTCCAGCAGTCAGGAAGCACAGACAGGAGCATCACAAGTTCAAAGCCAGCCTGGCCAACAAAGTGAGCTTCAGCCAACCAGGGCTTTATAGAAAGAACCCCCCTTATTTTTAATGTGTCAGAAAATTTGAGAGGAAATAGGATATTTCTTAACTTTAAAGTACCTCAACATGTTTGTCTGTTTCTTGGTTTGAAGTCTTTATCTCCTTCTCATTTTGAAGGACAATTTTGCAGGGTCAAAATATTTTTGCCTGGTAGTTATTTTTACTTAAGCATTTAAAATATGTCGTTCCACCATTTCCTAGACTGCAAGGTTTCTGTTGAGAAATATAACAATAGTTAGATTCAGGCTCTCTTATATGATACTCATCTTTTCTCTTGTCAATTTCTAAATTTTTAGAATTGATTTTATGTTTTAGTTACCTTATGGGTTTTTTGTTTTTTTTTTGTTTGTTTTTTTGAGGTATGGTCTCACTCTAGACCAGGCTGACCTGGAATTCACTATGTAGTCTCAGGGTGGCTTTGAATTCATGGCGATCCTCCTACCTCTACCTTCCAAGTGCTGGGTTTAAAGGGGTGCGCCACCACACCTGGCTTTACCTTATGATTTTAAGGTATCATTATGGCATTTTATTTTTATTTTGCTTGTATGCATGTGTGTGTGGTATATGCAAGAGTGGGGAGGAGAGAGCTTACTTGCCATGGCTGTGTCCTGCTTCATTGCACTTTCGCCCATTCTTTTTTTTTTAAATTGTATATATTTCTTTAACACAGAGAGAGGCAGATAGAAAAAGAGAGAGATGGCTTAGTGGTTAAGGTGTTTGCCTGCGAAGCCCAAGGACCCATGTTCTACTCTCCAGATCCCATGTAGGTCAGATGCTCAAAGGTGAGGCAAGTGTAAGGATGCACATGCCCACTAGGTCTTGGGAACATTTGGAGTTTGATTACAGTGGCTGAGTCCCTGGGGTGCCAATTCTCTCTCTGTCTCTTTCTTTCTCTCTCTCTCTCTGTGTCTTTCACTCTTAATAAAATAATAAAAATTTGAAAAAAAAAAAGAAAAAGAGAGAGAGAAGAAGACGGAATTGGCATGCCAGGGTCTCTAGCCACTGCAAATAAACTCAAGACATGTATCCCATTTTGTGCATCTGGCTTGTGTGGGTATTGGGGAATCAAACACATATGACAGGTGCCTTAACTGCTGAGCCATGTTTCTAGCCCATGTTTTTTTTAAATATATTTTTTACATTAATTTTTTTTTTGGTTTTTTGAGGTAGGGTCTCACTCTAGCTCAGGCTGATCTGGAATTCACTATGTAGTCTCAGGGTGGCCTCAAACTCATGGCGCTCCTCCTACCTCTGCCTCCCAAGTGCTGGGATTAAAGGCGTGCGCCACCACACCCGGCTACATTAACTTTTTGGGGTAGGTTCTCACTCTAGCCCAGGCTGACCTGGAATTCACTATGTAGTCTCAGGGTGGCCTTGAACTTACAACAGTCCTTCAAACTCTGCCTCCCAGGTGCTAGGATTAAAGGCATATACCACCACGATGGCTGCTTATTCTTACTTAAAAAAAAAAAAAACTATTTATTGACAATATACCATGCTATAATCCCCTTTCCAGCTAGTATTTTTTTTTTTTTCCAAGGTAGGGTCTCACTCTAGCTCAGGCTGACTTAGAATTCACTATGTAGTATCCGTGTGGCTTCCTAGTGTTGGATCGTCTCCTATTTTGAAGCAGGTCTTGTGTAGGTAACATCAGCCACTGAGAGATCATGAATATCAAAGCCACTTTGTGTGTGGAAGACAGTATTGTAAGCAGTCCTCCCCTTCCTTTGGCTCTTATATTCTTCTTTTTAAAATACTTAATTTACTTATTTATTGGAGAGAGGAGACAGAGAGAGAGAGAGAGAGGGAGGGGCAGATACAGAGAATGGGTGTGCCAGAGCCTCCAGTTAGTGTAAACAAACTCCAGAGGCATGCGCCACCTGTGTATCTGCCTTATGTGGGTCCTGGGGAATCAAACCCCCGGGTCCTTTGTTTTTGCAAACAAGCAGCTTAACCACTAAGTCAGCTCAGCTCTTGCATTCTTTCCACTGCCTCTGCCCATTCTTTTTTTTTTTTTTTTTCAGGGTAGGGTCTCACTCTAGCCCAGGCAGACCTAGAATTCACAATGTAGTTTTAGGGTGGCCTCGAACTCACAGCGAGCCACCTACTTCTGTCTCCCAAGTGCTGGGATTAAAGGTGTGTGCCACCATGCCTGGCTTAAATTTTTTCTCCCCACTCATTCTTCTTTTTTTTTTTTTTTTTTTTTTTTGGTTAGGGTCCACCCATGTAATTGTCCTGCATTCAAAATTTTCAGATCCACATTACAACTCAACATGTGAAACTACAATGAATGTCTAAAGGCCAAGCAACATGATCAATAGCATTCCATTATTAAACATTAATAAGCTATGTGGATAACTCTTTACTATGAAGGGTGAAATGCCCAAATGCTTCTCCCTTGGGCCCCTTAATGAAAGCTTGATCAGAAAGTCTACACTTAACACCTTCAGATCAAATATTTCTTCTTGTGTTCATCTCCCACACATAAATATTCAATGTTCCAGTCCCCTGCATTATCTGTTTTCAGGTTTCAAAAATTTCAAATGAAGGGAGGAGGGTACTTAATAGGTTGATATTGTATATATGTAAGTACAATGATTGTGATGGGGTGGTAATATGATGGAGAATGGAATTTCAAAGGAGAAAGTGTGGGGGGGGGGTAGGGAGGGAATTATAATGGGATTTTTTTATAATCATGGAAAATGCTAATAAAACTTTTTTAAAAAAAAAGAAAAAAATTTCAAATGTTTTCTTCTAGCATATCTCTAATGTTAATCTGCTGTTATACACTGAAGATCAGCATATTGAACTGAACCTCTAAAATTAACCATTGTAAGAGACAAATATTTCTACTAATAGTATAGATACCACTAGTTTGGCACAAGATCTCTTTTTATTGTACTTGTGGCTTTATCTTGTATTTCCATATAGAACATTAGAAGGGACTATTTTCTACTTTTCTTTGCACAATCATTCAGATTTCCTTCACATTAAAGCCTCAAATGCTTTTAAATCTCTGAGACATTTCTTATTCTTCATAAATCTAGTATATGTTTGTCACCTACATTCTCCTCATGGACTGTGTTTTGAATAGAATAGGTGACCACCAATATATTCAGTTGGTTATTTGTTTGTAGTTTGCATTCTGTAGCCACTTAGCTGGATTCAGTGCCATTGTGTGGATCTTAAGGTGTGGTGGTGGGTTTCAGATTTCAATCTAAAGATAGGCAAAGTGTGCCTAGCTGGAGTTCCTGAAGTGTGCTGTGTGGCTTTTGGCTTTTGCCTTTCTCTTTCTCCTTGGTCCTGCGAAGGCAAGCAGCTTTTGCTGCCATTTATGGAACTTCCCCTTGATCTGTAAGCTTTAATAAATATCCCTTCCTCCATAACTGTTCTTGGTCTGGAAGTTAATCTCAGCAAACCTGAAGCTGTCTGCAACATGGACATTTCACAAAAGGGTACTACTAGTCCCTTATGAACTCTCAGATGTTCTTTTCTTCTAAATTTCACAGGTGACTATAAATATTATTATGTTAAATACTCTATACAACAACCATTATAAAAAGGTGTTTCTTTTAAGGATTTGTTTCACAGCAGAGAAACTGACTAATAGAACTCTAATATTGAAACATACAGAAAGTGGACAAGTGAGAATTTAGGTACATGTAACACATAATATTTTCCAAGACCACCTGTATATGAAATTAAGTTTTGGAATGCATAAAAAATAAAAAAGCATTTTTCAGCAGGGCATGGTGCCCACACCTTTAATCCCAGCACTCAGGAGGTATGGGTAGTGAATTCCAGGGAAGTTTGAGCTAGAGTGAGATTCTACCTGGAATACTGTGAATTGCATCTTCTTTTACACTCCATGGTGCAAATCCATGCTCCAACTTAAAGATCAAATCTGGTTTGGTTATACAGTTCCCCAAGGACATCAGGCTGGTGTAGTTCTCCAGCATCACATCCCTGTAGAGGTTTCGCTGAACAAGGTCCAGGTCCTGCCACTCTTGCCAGGTGAAGTCCACAGCTATGTCTTCAGATGACACCAACTCCATGTCTAAATCCTGGGGTTTAAAATGTCTTCACTTGATCCTACTCCAGCAATATTTCAAACAGAATTCTGGAAAATTTCAAGTTTCCATCATGTCTACATCCTAGGGTATAGTGTCCTCTCTTGATCCCACCGCAGCAAAGTTTCACAGGAAATTCTAGGAAATTTAAACTTCTATTGAAAGCACAGCCACTGTGTGTCCCATGGTAGCAGGCAATGAGGGACAATCCCATGAAATTCCCAAGCCTTGGCATCAGCTTCCTTTCCTGTACAGTAGGCTAAGCTCCATTGGACACTGTTCTCCTAGGTCTTATGGTCCCGGGGGAGGGCTGGTAGACTGAAAAGCACGTTTAGTCATTCCCGGCTTCCGGGCTCCCTCCTCCTGCCCCGACGCTCCGGGGCCGGCCACAGTCCGCGACCGAAACGCCCCAAACTCCCGAGGAGGAGACGACCGCCCAGGAGGCGGACGGCCAGCGCCTCCCCACTCATTCTTATTTGAGCCACAGTCTGTTATTGATACCAGAGTTTGCTGTGTTTTATATCTCCATATCTTTTTTAAAAAATTCTCCATGAGTCTAGGTGATTTCCTGATCTCTGCTGCCCTTTGCTGAACTGGGGTTATAGACATGTGAGGCCATACTGAGCTGCTTACGTGGGATTTGTAGATTTGAACTCGGCTGGTTTCAGGACCCCTCAGGACCTTGTACTTGGGAAGGCAGTGCACTTTACTGCTGAGCCATTCCTCCAGCCTCAGCATTAAAAAGCACTTGCTTACAAAGCCTGTTGGCCACAGTTTGATTCTCCAGTACCCACATAAAGCAATAAAGCCAGGTGCACAAAGTGGCACATGTGTCTAGAGTTCATTTGCAGTAGCTAGAGATCCTGGCACACTCATACTCTCTCCCCCTTCTCTCTCTCTCTCTCTCTCTCTCTCTTTTTCTTTATTTGAGAGAGAGAGAAATGGGCAGTGGCAGATGCACATGGTGGTGCATGCGTCTGGAGTTCTTTTACAGTGGCTAGAGGTCCTGGTACGTCCATTCTCTCTCTCTCCCACATGTCTCTAATAAATAAATAAAAATAAATCTTTAAGCAAAAAGAAATAGGCAGGGGGAGAGAGAGAGAGAGAGAGAGAGAGAGAGGGAGAGAGAGAATGGGTGCTCCAGGGCCTCTAGTTGCTTCCAATAAACTCCAGATGTATACAGCCCCCTTGTGCATTTGGCTTACGTGGGTACTGGGGAATTGAACCTGGGTCCTTTGGCTTTACAGACAAGTGTCTTAACTACCAAGCCATTTCTCCAGCCACCCTTATCTTAAATAAGTATATATTAAAAATGAAAGCAAGTACCCTTAACTGCTGAGCTATCTCCCCATCCCCTCATTATGGTATTTTCAAAGGCATTTTAAAATTAATTCTCTCCCTTATTTTCCCCCATTTCCCTATCCCCCACCTTTCTGCTTACATGTAACATGTCCGTTTGCCCTTTCCCCACCACCTTCCTAGTCACCTTTTCTACCTTTTTAGGTGTTACCCATATTCCCCCCTTTATATATACACATAGAAATATTACAAGCTAGAATCCATATATGAGAGAAAACATGTGGTTTTGTGTTTTCCAAGTTTGGGTCACTTTGTTTAATATAATTCTTTCCAGATACACCCATTTTTCTGCAAATTTCATAATTTTATTTTCTTTACTGCTGAGTCAAAATCTATTGTGTAGGGCTGGAGAGATGGCTTAGCAGTTAAGCGCTGGCCTGTGAAGCCTAAGGACCCCGGTTCGAGGCTCGGTTCCCCAGGTCCCACGTTAGCCAGATGCACAAGGGGGCGCACGCATCTGGAGCTCGTTTGCAGAGGCTGGAAGCCCTGGCGCGCCCATTCTCTCTCTCTCCCTCTGTCTTTCTCTCTGTGTCTGTCGCTCTCAAATAAAAAAAAAAATCTATTGTGTAAATGTACCAAATCTTCATTATTCATTCATCTGTGATGGGCATCTAGGCTGGTTCTGTTTCCTTGCTATTGTGAATCGAGCAGCAATAAACAAGGATGTGCAATTACCTTTCTAGCAGATGAGGAATCTTTAGGGTTTGTGCCCAGGACTGGGCCATATGATCATTCTATATTTTTTTTTTGAGAAATCAGCATAATGATTTCTATTATAGCTATATTACTTTGTACCAGCAGTGAATAAGGGTTCCTCCTTCTACTTTTATATCTTTTTTGTGACCCACTGAGTTTGCTTGAACTTCTAAACTTCTTCCTACCTTAGACTCAGGAGGAACCAAGATTTTAGGTATGTGTCACTGTGTTTGGCATGAAGAACAGTAATCTTAAAACATAATTGAATTTGGTGAATTTAAGAAAAGTACATCAAATGTTTAAAAGAGGAACTCTGTCTTAGCAAATATGAAACTGTTACAGAGAGGAGGGCAGGGATGGAGCCTCAGCATTAGAAGCAGGCTAGGGAAGACTAAAGGGAAGAAGAAACACTACATAAAAATGAGGGTGTGCAGGGAGTGGTTGCATACACCTTTAATCCCAGCATTGGGGAGGCAGAGGTAGGAGGATCACTGTGAGTTCAAGGCCACCCTGAAACTACAGAGTGAATTCCAGGTCAACCTGGGCTAGAGTGAGACCCTACTTCGAAAAAAGAAAGGAAGAAAGAGAGAGAGAGAGAGAGAGAAAGAAGGAAGGAAGGAAAGAAAGAAAGAAGGAAAAGAAAAAAGAAATGAGGGTGGGACTGGGGGCTGGGTCAGCATTTAAGGCATTTGCCTGCAAAGCCTAATGATTCAGTTCCCCAGTACCTACATAAAGCCAGATGCACAAAGTGACACATGAATCTGGAGTTCATTTGCAGTGGTTAGAGACCCTGGCATGCCTATTCCATTCTCTCTGTCTCTTTTCTAGCTTTCTCTGATTGCAAACAAACAAACAAATAAATATTAAAAAAAAAAGAAGTAAAGGTGGAGATTAGGGAGCACAAGAAGCCAGAAGACAGGAGCTGTCCTTTGGCAAAGGGAGTGAATGGGGCACTGAAGTGCAGAAAATAAAATTCAAAATAGTTTGGCCATAAAATGCAAATGCACTATGCTCTTACCGTGGAGAATTGAATGAGAGAAGAGGTAGAAGGGAGGAGTCTGTGTTTGGAGGGGGATATGATATTTTACCCACTCTGTACTCCTCTTCCCCACCCCCTCTGTGTCTGTGTGGGTTCATTTATCAGAGCTCATTTGTGGGTACTTCCTTGACCTTTCTCCACACCTTACCTTTCACTCACCACCTCATATATTTTTTTAAAAGTTTCTTTTTAACCTTTTTTTTTGAGAGAGAGAAAATGGGCACACCAGGGCCTTGCAGCCACTGCCAACAAACCCCAGAGGCAGGCGCGCCCTTGTGGTGCATATGTGACATTGTGTGCTTGCATCACTATGTGTCTAGCTATGTGGGAGATTCGAACTTGAGTTCTTTTTTTAAAAATTTTTTTGTTACTTTTCTTTATTCATTTGAGAGTGACAGATAGAAAGAGGCGGGGGGGGGGGAGAATAGGCGTGCCAGGGCCTCCAGCCACTGCAAACGAACTCCAGATGCATGCGCCCCCTTGTGCATCTGGCTACTGTGGGTCCTGGGGAATCGAGCCTCGAACCGGGGTCCTTAGGCTTCACAGGCAAATGCTTAACTGCTAAGCCATCTCTCCAGCCCCGAACTTGAGTTCTTCAAGCACCTTAACTATTAAGCCATCTTTCCAGCTCCTCCTATTTATTATTTTTAAATTATATTTTGTTTTTATTTATTTATTTATTTGACAGAGAGAAAGAGGAAGAGATAGAGAGAGAGAGGGATAGAATGGACACACCAGGGCCCCCAGCTACTGCAAACAAACTGGAGACACATGCACCACCTTGTGCATGTAGCTTACGTGGGTCCTGGGGAATTGAACCTGGGTCCTTTGGCTTTGCAGGCAAACGCCTGAACTACTAAGCCATCTCTCCAGCCCCCCCCATGTTTATTTTATTTATTTTATTTTATTTATTTATTTGAGAGCGACAGACACAGAGAGAAAGACAGATAGAGGGAGAGAGAGAGAATGGGCGTGCCAGGGCTTCCAGCCTCTGCAAACGAACTCCAGACGCATGCGCCCCCTTGTGCATCTGGCTAACGTGGGACCTGGGGAACCAAGCCTCGAACCGGGGTCCTTAGGCTTCACAGGCAAGCGCTTAACCGCTAAGCCATCTCTCCAGCCCCCCATGTTTATTTTTAAATATTTGTATTTATTTGTTTGTAAGGAGAAAGAGAATGAATATGATTGTGTGTGTCAGGCCTTCTTGCAGCTGCAAACAAACTCCACATGTATGTGGCTTTACAAGGGTACTGAGGAATCAAACCCAGAGCCAGCAGGCTTTGCAAGTAAGCACTTTTAACTGCTGAGCCATCTCTGCAGCCCTCTCACCCCCCATCTGAATTGCTGTAATTCACCTGTCATTTCCCTGCCCATCTTCTTCATAGGGGTATACAAAATGGTGGGCTGGCATCTTCTCCTGTAGTCAGCCCTGCTTCTACCAGAAGTCCTGCAGGTGATGAATTGGGGCCTTGTCACTTTGTGATGACAACTCTTTTGGGAAGCTTGCAGCTGGTCTGGTCCTGCATGGCTTTGTAGAAGTATACCATAAAAATGAGCTCCAAGAAGATCTTTCCTCACTCAGGCACCTTCCTGCTGTCCCTGTGGGAGGGGATTTCTGTGGATTAGCCTGAACTTGCTCCACTCCTCTTGCATGTCCACAGTCAGTAGGTAGCCCTCATTGTCCAGTAACTACTGGGGTCCATGATATACAGGTTGGGTGCTCACCTATCCACACCTAAGAGCTCATCAGGCCTAGCACTTCCACGGTCATAGATGTCTGACTGATGGTGCCCAGCCAGGCTTGTCCTCTGTGTAAGCAACTCCTTGTCCTCAAACCACATCATCAGGGGCCATAGTGGGAATAAAGGCAGTGGCTTTATATTAGCCATAGCTTGAATGGCCTTATGCTCTGTTGGAGTGGTAGCCTGGTGAAGGCGCATCAGAGCATTTAGGGACTTTGTTCTAGTGGCAGAGGGAATGACTAGGGGAGGGTAGAGAATGTGCTGGGTAGGGCATCCTCAAGCTCTGTTTTCCTTTCTTTGTGCTTGGAGTGAACCCTAGGGTCTCATACATCCTAAGTGAACATCCCTAGCCCTTGACCCTTGAAGGTGAGCATTTATTTATTTATTTATTTTGGTTTTTCAAGGTAGGGTCTCACTCTAGCTCAGGCTGACTTGGAATTCACTATGTAGTCTCAGGGTGGCCTTGAACACACAGAGATCCTCCTACCTCTGCCGCATGTGTGCTGGGATTAAAGGCGTGCACCACCATGCCTGGCTGAGTATTTATTTTTTGAGGTAGGGTCTCATTTTGATCCAGGCTGACCTGGAATTAACTATGTACTCTCAGGGTGGCCTCAAACTCATGGCGATCCTCCTACCTCTGCCTCCTGAGTGCTGGGATTAAAGGTGTGCTCCACCACATCCGGACCGAGTATTTTTTTTTTTTTTTTTTTGGTTTTTCGAGGTAGGGTCTCACTCTGGTACAGGCTGACCTGGAATTAACTATGTAGTCTCAGGGTGGCCTCGAACTCTCGGTGATACTCCTACCTCTGCCTCCCAAGTGCTGGGATTAAAGGCGTGCGCCACCACGCCCGGCCCCGAGTATTTTTTTTTTTCAAAGTATGGTCTTGCTGTAGCCCAGGCTAACCTGGAATTCACTGTGTAGCCTCAGGGTGGCCTTGAACTCACAGCAATCCTCCTACCTCTGCCTCCCTAGTGCTGGGATTAAAGGCATCACTACCATGTCTGGCTTGATGGGTATTCTTGTTTTACTGACAACTCTAAAAACAGATAATCAAAAGCTGAAAGTGATTACTTGGCAAATTCAACTTGAGGGTGATGGCCAAAGCCTCTTTGGTAGCATACAATGAAGCTCTCACTTCCTATTACAGGATGAATTAGAGAGCTAAGGATCGGAGGTGGGTATAGTTATGCATCCCTGTCATCCCAGAACCCAGGAGACTGAAGCAGGAGGATTAGGAGTAAGAAGATATCCTGAGCTACATAGCAAGACCCTGTTTGGATAAAGAAAGTCGAGGAACAGACCTAGGACTCAATAATAAGAGTAGGGGCAGGCTCCAAAAGTGGTTAAAATCCTAGGCAGGTTGGTTATGCCAAGATGAGGGATCTGGTTGTGAGAGAATGAGACCCTGACTCATGGGATTTGGATTTCTGGGCATGAAAATTCTGCACTTGTTGGGATAGTCCCTCCCCTCCTTAAGAGCTAACACACCCCATTCACTTAAAATAACACAGCAACCTCTCTTTTACAAGACAACATTCATCTGTATCCTGTCCTCCTGAAAGTAGGCCAATAATCAATTAACTAAAAAATGTAACTCAAATGGGGACATGCTATACCTGATAAAAGAGGAAAGGGATGATACTCTGATAAAACTGTAACATCTACTGCACACGTATCAGCAAGAACATAGACAAAGGGCTGGGGCTTCTCTGACCTCCCTGGGCCCTCTGCTCCCTGCCCCACACCTGCCTTCACTCTGAAGCAGCCAGATCTAGGAGCACTCCAGGTCGTCCTCGGAGAGGCTGCTGCAGACCCAGGAAAGGATGTTCTCTAAGGTCACCTGCATCCTACAGCACGCCATGGAGGCACTTACACCTTCTCTTGCTTTACGGGAAGATTTTGTTTATCACTGGAAGGCAATTACCCAGTACTACATCGAGACTTCAGATGCTAAAGCCCCAGTGACTAACACGAACATTCCATCTCATCTGGAACAGATGATGGATATACTGGTTCAAGAAGAAAATGAGCTGGAATCTGGAGAGACAGGGCCATGCATGGAATATCTGCTCCATCATAAGATCTTGGAAATGCTGTACACCTTAGGGAAAGATGATTGTCCTCCAGGCATGAAGCAGCAGGTTTTGGTGTTCTATACTAAACTTCTGGGAAGAATCCAGCAGCCACTGCTTCCACACACTAATGTGCACAAGCCTGTGCAGAAATTAATTGGACTCTGTGGTGAAGTCCTTGCAACACCAACGGAAAATGAAGAGGTTCAATTTCTCTGTATTGTGTGTGCCAAACTGAAAGAGGATCCCTACTTGATTAATTTTTTTCTGGGGAATCAGTTGAAGTCATTGGCTTCCAAAGGAACATCCAATGTAATTTCAGAAGACGCACTGAAAGGTCAAGATTCTTTGTCAGCTGATTCAGGACAATCCTATCAGCCAGAGGCGCTGTCTGGTGTTAATGGAGTGCAGCACACAGACTCCATGGATGAGCCCTCTCACTGGTTGGATGACCTGTGCACAAGCTTGGGTGACCTTGATATCACGTCACTGCTAGAGGCCTCCATTGTTTGTTCAAAGCAGGATTACAATTTAGTGAATTCTTTGTTAAATCTTGCTAGAAGTCCAGATGGCCGAATAGCTGTGAAAGCATGCGAGGGCTTGATGCTGCTAGTGAGTTTGCCAGAGCCTCCAGTTGCAAAGTGCTTTACTCAGAGCATTTGCTTGAGTGAACTGCTGACTGACAGGCTCACCTCACTGTACAAGGCCCTACCTCGGTCAGTGGATCCATTAGATATTGAAACAATGGAAGCAATTAATTGGGGGTTGGACTCCTACAGTCATAAAGAAGATGCTTTAGCATTCCCAGGGAAACGAGACTTAATTTCATTTCTTTCCTGGTTTGATTATTGTGACCAACTCATTAAGGAAGCACAAAAGACTACTGCTGTTTTTCTTGCCAAAGCTGTTCATGAAAGATTTTTCACTGGTGTTCTGGAACCTCAGTTAATGCAAACTTCTGAGATGGATATTCTGACATCAACTGCTCTGCTGCATCGCATTGTTCGACAAGTAACCTCTGCTGATTTGCTTCAAGAAATTGTGGTTTTTATCCTTGGAGATCAGAGGGAACCAGAAACTCTGGCAGAAATTGGCAGACATCCTTTAAGACAGAGGTTAATTGAACATTGTGATCATATATCTGATGAGATAAGCATAACAACACTGAGAATGTTTGAACACCTTCTACAAAAACCCAATGAGAACATTCTTTACAACTTGGTCCTAAAAAATCTTGAAGAAAGAAATTATACAGAATACAAACCTTCGTGCTCAGAAGACAGAGATGTGGCAGAGAATGGCTTACTAACAGGAGCAGTGCATCTGGAGGGAGATTGGTTATTTACTGACATTTCACCAGACAACACTTTGTCAAATCAAGAGTGGCTTAGGTCTTCAGCTCGTGCCAGTCTAGACCACTCTCAAAATGATGGGAAACCTGAAGTCCATAAAATTGTAAATAGCTTTCTCTGTCTGGTACCGGATGAAGCAAAATCATCCTACCGTGTTGAAGGCTGTGGATATGACACCTACCTCCGAGATGCTTATAGGCAGTTCCAGGACTCATGTGCCATCTGCTTGAGATGGGAGTGGCCTGGGTCTCCAAAAGCACTGGAAAAGTGTAATTTGGAAGGAGCTTTCTTTGAAGGCCACTTTTTGAAAGTTTTATTGGACAGAATGGGAAGACTTCTTGATCAGCCATACAATGTGAACTTGCAGGTGACCTCAGTGTTGTCTAGACTCTCCCTCTTCCCACACCCCCACATACATGAGTATCTTCTGGATCCCTATGTGAACCTGGCCTCTGGCTGTAGATCCCTCTTCTCTGTGATCATCAGGGTTGTTGGAGACCTGATGGTTAGAATTCAGTGCGTTGAAAACTTCGTTCCCAAGCTTCTGCTTGTCAGAAAGCGACTACTTGGCTTGGAACCCAAAGGTCCTGTTATTGACCATATCACATTGCTAGAGGGTGTGATTGTGTTAGAAGAGTTCTGTAAGGAACTGGCCACAATTGCATTTGTGAAATACCATACTTCCTTCACACAGTGACGAACATCTTCCAAGACTCTGGGTGGAATCTGTACAATTGTGTACCGTTCATCTGAAAAGACTCAACTCCACTCAGCCACAAGGGCATACAAGGCCTTTTTAAATGAAGTATTGCCATGAACTGGACAGAGCCACTAGGAACCTATTGAGTGGACACTCTTGGTAAAATGTGGCATGTTTTCTTTGGTTTTATCGTAATGGTTCTCTGCAGAAAAATACATGTTGCTGACCCCAAGATACAATCAAAGGAACTCCAGGTAAAAAGTATTTCTAATGATTGTGTGAAAGGCTCTAAAATATTTGGTGTCATGACTTTGATAATACTTCTGTTATTTTTTTTTAAACTTTACTTTTTATTTCTTGTTCATTTTTATTTCTTTATTTGAGAACGACAGACATAGAGAGAAAGAGGCAGATAGAGAGAGAGAATGGGTGCACCAGGGCCTCCAGCCACTGCAAACAAACTCCAGACGCATGCGCCCCCCTTGTGCATCTGGCTAACGTGGGTTCTGGGGAATTGAGCCTCGAACCAGGGTCCTTAGGCTTTACAGGCAAGTGCTTAACCGCTAAGCCATCTCTCCAGCCCATACTTCTGTTATTTTAATGTCCTTTCTGGCAGCAAAATATTTTAACATCCTCTGGGACTGAAATAATTATTTTTTTGGATTAATAAGTAGCAAAATCTCACTAATTTTATAACTTTTTAAGGTCAAGATTCTTATCAAATAAAATATTTAGAAAAACTGTAAGTGGGAAACATATTCAGGAGCCATCCAGTGAATTAAATGTAGGAGATAAAAATATTTAGATCCACGTGTATTTAGCTTTGAAAATAATTTAATATAATAAAGAAATTCTTTATTAATATAACATATATTTTAAAGAATTTTTAACTCTGGTGCACATAGCTATGTTAGTGATTAATTTTCATGTGTACCAGTTTATTTAAACTGTGTCATTTTGCAACAACATTGAATTTATGCTAATGATAGGTAGTATTTGCTAGAATAGTATTTTCTAAGTGGATTAATACATGCTGGGTTGAAAACTTCCTCTCACCTATTCTCTGAAAATTACTTTATGAAATTGCTTTATAATGGTCTTCTTGTTGAAGTTCATGGCAGCGCCAGTGGGCAACTCACTCTTAGGTGTCGATCAGAATGCCAATGAACTCTTATGTTTAGCTTTTTCATTTTGTTCAGCTTTTACCTTAAAGGACTTAAAGAAAAAGTTAAAGGCATTTTTTCAAATCATTTTATTTTATTTATGAGAGAGAAGGAGAGAGAGAGAGAGGCACATAAAGAATAGGCACACCAGGGCCTCTAGCCACTGCAAACAAACTCTAGATGCATGCATCTGGCTTTTCATGGGTGCTGGGGAATCAAAACCCAGTCCTTAAGCTTTGCAGGCAAGTGCCTTAACTGCTGAACCATCTCTTCAGCTCTCAAGTCTTTTTTATAAAATTAAAAAACATGACAACTTTTATAATTACAGACAATAAATCATAGTTCCCTCCTCCTCTTTCCCCTTCACAAATCCATTCTCCATCATATCCATCTCCTCCCTCTCTCAATTAGTCTCTCTTTTATTTTGATATCACAAAAGTCTTTTTTTTTTTTCGAGGTAAGGTTTCACTCTGGTCCAGGCTGACCTGGAATTAACTATGTAATCTCAGGATGACTGTGAGCTCTCATTGATCCTCCTACCTCTGCCTCCTGAGTTCTGGGATCAAAGGCATGCACCACTGTATCTGGCTCACTAAAGTTTTTGTAAGTGTGCTGTTTACATGTTAAAGTTTTTGGAGATACTGGGTGTGTGAATGGGTGTAGGAGCAGTAATGTGTAGTTAGCCAAGTTGCGCTATGCACAGCATGTTGTATTTGGTTTACACTGTGCTTGCTAATATATTCTTAGTCATTATTTTATTTATTTATTTATTTGCAAGCAGGGAGGCAGAAGTGAGATAGACATAGAGACAGAATGGGTATGCCAGGGCCTCCAATTGCTGCAAATGAACTCCAGATGCACACACCACTTTGTGCATCTGTCTTTATGTGGGTACTGGGGAATTGAACCAGGGTTGTTAGACTTTGCAGGCAAGCACCTTAACTACTAAGCCATCTCTTCAGCCCTTAGTCATTATGTTTTAAAAGTATTTTTATTTATTTATTTGCAGTGAGAGTGAGAGAGAATGGGGGGGGGAGATAATGAGGACACCAGGGTCTCTTGTCACCACAAATGAACCGCAGATACATGGGCCACTTTGTGCATCTGGCTTTATGTGGGCAGCTGGGGAATTGAACCCAGGCCACCAGGCTTTGGAGCAAGTGCCTTTACTTGCTGATCCATCTCTCCAATTCTTCCTAGCCATTCTTTAAGTAATGCTTGTCACTCAAACATTGCTTTTAAGTTAATTTTTCTATTGTTCTTAAAATGTTAAGCAACAGCAATTTGCTTTTTATCTTTCCATTGTTGATATTTGGGGAGAGTTCATTACAAGTTCCAACTCTGGGGGAGCTGCCTCTGTTCTTCTGAGAAGCAAGTTATGCAGCGAGCTCCAGATGTGCAGCTTTCATGAGACACCACCTATGCTGGGGTTGGCTTTTTGGTGATGCCTTTAAGTCATCTGTGTTCTGTAAGTATGGATAGCAATGCATGTAACAGAGACTGCAGGGGAATCCCTGACATGACCGTCCTTCTCCACGCAGTATATAATAATGTGTCTTCTTATAGTGGAAGTGGGTGCATAGCTCCTACTATGATGTAATACATGCGACTAAGGCTTAGTCACCATGAGGTACAGTATCTTTAGGGGAAATCCCAGGTTGGCCATCTTATATGTGGTATGGAGTGGTACATATGCTGAATGAGTGGGGTCTGCAATGGGAGTACAGAGATTCCCTGAAAGCAATTGAAGGACTAGAGAAAATGATGCAGTCCGAAAGAATAGTTGAAATGGGATGAGATATCCAGCAAGCCATTGCACAGGTTGCATGGCCGCTGCTGTGGGTAATAAAATATGCAACTGAGGCCAAGATGGCTACTCAGAAGGAACCTGTTTGTATTAAAGTGGAGTTGCAATGGGAAAGGGGCATGTGGCTAACATCCTCTGTGTTAGCTTCTGAAGTGCAAAGGAAATTAGATAAAAGAGAAGATGAGATAGAGCAGCTGGTTGTTCATCTCTTACAGCTAGCAGGCCAAAACAGAAACAAGGCACAAATCGGATCAATTTTGAAGAGCCCTTCATGGGATCCAAAAACTTCAAACCCATGGAAGGAGTCAGATAAGGAGGTGGAATGATCATTAATGCAGAGAAAAGGAAAATCCATGATTTAGCATACAGATATGGGGCTCCATAACAGCCCAGTCCAAGAGGGCATGATTGCATTCTGCCTCTGAACTGCTTGAGTTGGGAAGGACTTTTAAGCAAGAAGTGAAAGAATTTCTTACAGCCTGGCCTGGTGTGTCATGCTAGGGGCATGGATACAGATGAGATCAGTCTGAGTGCTGTTGAAGCTGAGACACTGAGTAGTGACTACTCATTCTTCTTTGAGACAAAGGCTGCATTGCCTGAGGTGATACTAGGAAAATCAGTTTCTTTTGGATTGGCTCCTATGAGCCTTTAGGGACATTTGGTTATCACTGGCTGAGGTGCTTACAAATATCAGGAACTGGAAGACAATAGAGGAAAGGCAGGCTTCATTGAGGGAACTAGGAATGAGAGTACTGGTATTTGATACCCAGTTTGCTGTGCCCAATAGAGCTGTGTTCTCAGGAGAGTTAAGAAAGTAGTTAATTCATTAATTCACCAGTGACCTCTGCTTGGGACTGGCATGGAGATTTAGTTGCTTTTCTGAGTCCCATGGAGGTCTATGATCTTTACCAGGTAGTAATGATCTTGACAGATCTGAATGACTTACCCTAAGCTTAGCATGAGCATTAAGTTTGTAAAGTGCTCAAGCAATCTAGAGGACATGTGAGAAGGCCCACACAGACAAAGGGGTCTGTTCAGGTCTCTCAAAGGCAAATGTGGCAAAAAAAAAAAAAAAATTGTGTGGAGCTGGAGTTTCTAAGGGGGAAAAAAATTGACAGGAAGCCAAAATGCGGTGCTAGTGAGCTTCTGGAAGACTTTAAAGCCAGAACAACAGTTCTCTGAAGGGATAAATGATAGATCACTATAGGGAGAAAAGACCAGGATTATTCCAGGGGTAGACAATTATGCCACCAGAGTGAGTCATGTACAATTCTCTCCTGCAAAAAGGTATACCAGGGGTGGAAATTGCTCACCTGGCAAGAGCCTATCACAGTAGCCAGCTTTGGCTGAGGGAGAGACAATGGAGAAAGCTGCAGTCACAGTGCCAATCTCTCCGAGCCTACCAAATGGGGGGAGCTAACCTAAGGGGCTGGCACAAAAGCAGATGAGAGAACAGCCTCATTGTCCTTTGGCCCTTGGCCAGAGCAATCTGCTTGTGTGGGCCCCACTGAGCCTGTCTACGGTGGGGAAATGCACGGAGACCCCATGGAAGTGCCCCAGCATAAGGAAGCATGATGACTCATGAAAAATATCTGTGGGTTATAGAAGTCTAGATGGGATAGTGCCTCTCATCCATGCTGCTGTCCCCAACATTGCTCTTTTGAGAAAACAGCTGATACAAGCAATGGAATTTCTTCATGCTGTATTTGATCTTGCTAATATTCTTCTTTAGTATCTCCCTTAGCCTCTGACTCCTGAGATCAACGGGTGCCTTCTTGGAATGGATAGCAGTGGGCCTTCAGAGATCCTGCCCATCCTCTTTAAAAAAAAATGTTCATTACATAAGTGTTACATTGCTCAACACTGAGTGTCTTAGATGTTGGAAAAAGTATCTGGGAGAACAGAAAAGGCAACAGTAAGAATTTCAAAGAAGGTATCATATATAGGTGAGAAAAGACATACCCAGATGCCATAAGATTATTAAATAAAGATCCTAGTGCCAGGCAGGGGTAGGCTATTTCCTTAAGAGTTGTTGGTCAGAGAGGCTTTTGAGGCCTCACAAAATTCAAAAAGGCTATTGCTGCTGCTGTTGGCTGTATGTCAGAGCTAAATGTTAAGCCCCTATTGCTGAAGACACCCCACACTTTGGCTGCAGGACATGGACAAATCAGGTTGGAACTGAGCTAGAAGCTCCCTCCGATTGGTTAGTTTTCATAGTGCCAGAGGGTGCTATGCTGGCTACTGGGGGAGAATTGTCTTTATCAGTCCTGCTGAAGTATGGATCCCAGCAGCTACAATATCAACATACAATATACAACAAGAGGTGCCTGCTGGTACCATAGTGGCACAGCTGGTGTGGCTGCAGCCTACAGCTTTCTGATTGGATTCTAGGCCCACTCTTCAGGAGGGAGTTCATACCTGCTACTTTCAACTTGCTCAAAAGCCTGTGCTGTGGATGTCATAGGCCCCAGTGGGGGAAGTAACTGCTATTGTTTTGTTGAATAGATGTGTCTATCAAATTGTCTTCTAAACATTTTTGTTTACTCCCATAGATCACTGTTGCTGTCAGCCTCACTCATAAAAGGAACCTTGTGTTTTTATGCACTTATTTATTTTTTTGCAGTGGAAGGTGGACTGCAGAGACTCAAGTAGTGATGTTCCTGGGACAAAGTGACTGTGGTTGTGGCATAGTGGCCCAATGCTTAGCTATAGATGGGCATTGTCTAACCCCCTCCATGGCTTAGGGAATACTGCGGAAGAGGAGGCGGAAAGAATGTAAGAGCCAAAAAGAGAGGTAGAGAGCCGTCTAACAACTTCCTTAGAATTGGAACTCCTGAAATTTGTAAGATCGCAAGGCCCCTCCCTAAGGTTATATAAGGAGAAAGACCTGCAAGGGAGCTGAAATTCTCTGGCCAGTCTAGCTACCTGCGAGTCATGCAGCGAGCTCCAGAGACGCAGCTTCTGGGAGTTGTCACCTGTGCTGGGGTGGGCAAAATTGCTGATTCAGCTGCCTTTGAGCCGTCCGTGCTTCTGTAGTAACCCCTCACTCTGCTCTGTAAGTAACCCCAATAAACTCATTGGTTCAACAAAATTGTTTTTGATGCAGTTATGCTTTGGTTTGTCATCTGTGCCCTGCCTGGGGTGAATAGACATGTGTTTGCATTCCCCCCAGGGAAGTAGGTCCAGCATCAAGAAACACTGCAACATCTCCATTTTAGATGGAGCTCCAGTCTACTTGATGTAGGAATATTTAAAATGAGGCCTAGATATTAGGTATTTATGGTTTTCATAGTGCTCAGCAGGTGTAGTAGCAATGATGTTACCTCTCAAACCAAATACTCATTTAGCCTTGGTTTAACAATGGGATCTTATAGCTAATCCATGAAATCAAACTCTGAAAAGTTTTAAATCTTGTATTTGCTTTTTGGGTTCCTGCTTCTGAAGATATATTTTTTTCCTAAGTTATTGTGATGACTTTGATTTACAATCAGCTAGGGCTTGAGTCTTTTCTTTTTGTTTGTTTTTGTTTTTGCTTTTTTGAGGTAGGGTTTCACTCTAGCTCAGGCTGACCTGGAATTCACTATGTAGTCTCAGGGTGGCCTTGAACTCATGGTGATCCTCTTACCTCTGCCTCCCAAGTGCTGGTATTAAAGGTGTGCACCACCATACCTGGCTAATTTGATTCTTTTCTAAGTCTCTCTCATATTTAGTTCATACTTAAAACTAGCACAAGTTCTCACAATGAGTGGGATATGTTAATGAAACAGTGTACCTCGTCACTAATCTTTTTGTTAATTTCTTGTAAACTAAATATTTGCATTACTGTTTCTACCAACTATATGGGGTGGAAAGTACCACCTTAACAATGGATTGTCATAGAAAATGACAAACTGAACTTTTGCTTTGTTTCATATTTGTATAAATAGGAAATATATATGCACTTTTAAAATAAAAAAAAAATCCTGCAAAACATGGTGGCATATGCCTTTAAGCCCAGTACTCTGGAGGCAGAGGTAGGGGGATCACTGTGAGTTCGAGGCCAGCCTGGGACTATAGAGTGAGTTCCAGGTCAGCCTGGGCTAGAGTGAGACCCTACCTTGAAAACAAAACAAAAATACAATTCAACACAATAAAAATTCTATCAGTATAGTCTTTGGTTTTATTTTTAGTGATTAAAAATACTTGAAAGAACTCGTCAGCTTTTCTCAGCCAGTTTTCACTGTAGTACTTACCTTATAATTATGTAATGTTCTTATAATGTATCAGTACAATATGGAAGTTGTGAGTGGATTCATAGCTTTTTGGTTTAATTGTACATTATTGAATGTCTATTTGTCTATAGCAATTATATATATATGATACATTATATAATATATATATGTATATACATTATATCATGTATATATATCAAAATTCTTAGCTTGCTTACACTACTGGTCATGTAAAGATTGTTACATTTGATTTTATGGGGTGCACATTATGGAATTATTTAACAAATTTATGGTATCTGCTTTATAAATTATTGCATTACCATACAATTACCATTTAGTTATGAAATTTACACATAGTGACAGAAGTTACAGCGAAATGCTAAAACCACAAACTATATGGTAATTATATTTTGGGTTGCATGATGAGTCAAAATATGCAGGTAATTGTGATACTTGCTATGTTAAAAATGATATAGAATCATTTTTCTGGGCCCTGAAGAATAGTGTTACTCTACTACTCTGTTGGCCTTCTTTCTTGTTTCCATTAAACAGAGGATACTTGATAAGTTTTTCTATGAATGCTGTGTAGGTTACTGACAGTGTGTCCAAGATCTGGAATTCCTGGAGCATTGATGCATAAGTTCCTCAGGTATTGTTTAGGTACCTAGCCATTCTTCAGAGGAGGTGGTGACCAAATTTAGCTTCTTGTGCTAATCATGCATATCAGTATCATTTTTTTTATATAAGGGAATTGACAAAGACTTTGAGAATGTTGAGCTAAAGGCAGTAGAATGCTAATTTGGAAGAAAGATAGTTTATAAATATATGGATACACTCCTGGTATAGAGTCTAACACCCTGAAAAGGACCTGGAAGATGGTTCACATATACTGTTCTAGATGTATCCTAGAGGCTTAGAAAAAATGTTGGGTGACATTAAGTCAGGCAGTAATGTCCTAATTGCCATGGCTGAGAGTGAACTAGAAGGCTTAGGGAGATGGACATGCATCAGTGTCAGAATACCCACTGAGGGATTATGTTGCTTGGAAGAGTTCTGGGGAAATACCGTTCACCTACATTATGGGGGATGTACTTCTAAGAGGGGCTACATGACTCAGAAGTTCAATGTGGATGATAATACAGGCAACCACAGAGTTGCAAATGTGATGATGGGAAAGAGTAATAGAGACTAGGTGGATTTGCTCAACGGCTAAAATCTGGGTGGAAGCAACAGTGGTGATGAGGACCTGGGTCAGAGTGTCAGCCAAAGGAGTCTGACCTAGAAGGAGTTAATGTGGGTGGTTCAGAGAACATGGCATAGTTAGGGGCAAAAATAGATAGGCAGACAATAAGGGTACTATGCAGTCTGTAAAATCCAAAACTATCAAACTTGAATGATCATAATGCTGAGGGCAGAATCTTTCATACAAAGTTGCATTTTTTTCCTGAGTTTGTGAATGTGAAGTAGTTTTATTTTTTTCTCAAATTTTATTAACATTTTCCATGATTATAAAAAGTATCCCATGGTAATAACCTCCCCCCCACACTTTCCCCTTTGAAATTCCATTCTCCATCATATCCCCTCCCCATCTCAATCAGTCTCTCTTTTATTTTGATGTCATGATCTTTTCCTCCTCTTATGATGGTTTTGTGTAGGTAGTGTCAGGCACCATGAGGTCATGGATATCCAGGCCATTTTATGTCTGGAGGGAGCGTGAAGTAGTTTTCAAATCTGAAACTCATGAACTAAATGGGGGCCGAGGTCCACAAGGAGAAGGGAATGTAAAGCAGCATGAAAGGACAAATATTAATAATTCTTCCAGTTCTTTCTGAAAGGAATCAATGACCCTTTATTTGGGAAACTGTTGGGGAAAGTGAAACACTCACTTTTGAGGACTCTTGGACTAACTAGAATAGAGGTACAAATGCCTCATTCTCAAGGCTTTCTCCAAATGTTATGCCCTTTCTGTTGAACTTCTTAAGCTCTAGAACTGTGATCCAATTAATTTCTTTTTGATAGAAATTACCCAATGTGCATTATTCTGTGCTAGTAGCACAAACTGGACTAAGATACCTGTTATCAAAAATGCTCATGTCAAATTTCCAGACATCTCAAGAATGCTATGATGACTGCATTTCAAGAAACTATTACCCAAGGTACATTGTAGAGGCTCCATCACATAAGGAGAGAGATGGAGATATTCACAACAGAATTACAGATTAGCGAAATGGAAGGATGAATGTTGGGTGGAGAAATGAATTGCTGAGAATATTCCAGTGAAGCTTGGAAGCAGTAGTTAGGCCTAAATAGTATTTAGGAGGGTTACTTTTGCCAAAGAAAAAGTAGAATACTGAGATAGGATTAATTGACAAAACTGCATGGGGATGTTTTGGTCAGTTAAGAGATTGAACATCAGGCAAAGTACTAAAGCAAAGGTCTTATAACTAGAACACTGGATATTATAACAAAAATCAGCTGAATTCAACCAATACACCTAGGAATGAACTGTTACTGAATACAAAGGCTTAAGAATAATTTTCTAGAACTCATTTCCTGTAGTAATTTTCTAAAAGAACATCGTGCCACATTCTGAGCTTGTTTTTCTTTGATCATTATTCTCCCTTGACTTTACTGCCAAAATTGAAGTGGCAAAAATTGGCTAGAGAACATGTCGCAGTCCATGACTGAATGAGCAATGTGACGCAGAAGGTAGCCATGTGACTCAGGAAGCCAAAGTTTGATATTTGAGAAAGGTGCTTTGATCATGCATTTATGTAATTTGTCACATGTTATTTATTTATTTATTATTACTATTTTTTTGGTTCTTCAAAGTCAGATCTTGTTCTACCCCAGGCTGACTTGGAATTCACTATGTAGTCCCAGGCTGGCCTTGAACTCACAGAGATCCTCCTACCTCCACCTCCTGAATGCTGGGATTAAAGGTGTGTATTACCATGCCTGGCCAATTTAATTTATTATTTATTTATTTATTTGAGAGAGAGAGAGAGAGAGAGAGAGAGAGAGAGAGAGAGAGAATATGGGCACACCAGAGCCTCTTGCCACTGCAAATGAAACTCCAGACACATGCACCATTTTAAGTGTCTGACTATATGGGTGCTGGGGAATCAAACCCAGGCCATCAGGCTCTACAAGCAAGCGCCATTAACCACTGGGTCATCACCCCAGCCTCCCAACTTCATTTTTTTACTGACAACCTCCATTCATATACACAATGTACCCTGATCATAATTCCCTCCCACCATTCTACTTTGTCTTCCCTCCTCAACCTCCACCCACTGAATCGTTTTATTTTTCCAACTAGTCCCTCTTCTATTTTGATGTTATCACTTTTGGCCCTCATATTATGCAGGTCTTGTGTAGGTAGTGTAAGCCTCTGTGAGATCTTGAATGCAATGACCATTTAGTGTCTGGAGGACAGTATTCCAAAGTACTTCTCCCATTCTTTTGGCCCTTACATTCTTTCAACCATCTGTCCCACAATTGTCTCTGAGACTTGGACAGTGTGATGGAAATGTCTTACTAAGTATTGAACAGTCCACTGTCACTTCTCAACAATTTCATGAATTTTGTGTCTCCTCAGTAGTCACTGCCATCTTTCTGAAAAGAGAAGTTTCCCTGATCAAAAGTGAGAGCAGCATTAATATATGGACAGAGAGTTGGGGAAGTGGCTCAGGTTAAGGTGCTTGTTTGCAAAGCCTGGTGGATCTGGTATGATTCCCCAGTAAGTATATAAAGCCAGATGTGCAAAGTGGCACATGTATGTGGAGTTTGTTTGCAGTGGCAAGAGGTGTGGTGTGCTCATTCTCTCTCATAAATAAATAAATATTTAAAAATATATGGGCAGGGGCTGGGGAAATGGCTTAGCAGTTGAGGCATTTGCCTGTGAAGCCCAGGTTCAATTTCCCAGGACCCATGTAAGCCAGATGCACAGTGTCTCAAGTTTGTTTTCAGAGGCTAGAGGCCCTGGAGCGCCCATTCTCTCTTTCTCTGTGTCTGCCTCTTCCTCTCTCTCTCTCTCTCTCTAATAAATAAATAACTAAATTAAATATATATATATATATATTTTAATATGGGGGCAGCAGGGTGTGGTGGTACATGCCTTTAATCCCAGCACTTGGGGAGGCAGAGGTAGGAGGATCACCATGAGTTTGAGGCCACTCTGAGATTACATAGTCAATTCCAGGTCAGCCTGAGCTAGAGTGAAACCCTACCTCAAAAACTAATATATATGCATAAACATACATCATTAGAGGGCAGTCCAGTGGGCATAAATATCCATTTAGCCAAAGTATTGTTTTTTTTCTTTTTTTGATTGTTTGATTTTTTTTTTATTTTATTATTTTTTTTGGTTTTTTGAGGTAGGGTTTTACTCTGGCCCGGGCTGACCTAGGATTCACTGCGTAGTCTCAGACTGGCCTTGAACTCACAGCTATCCTCCTACCTCTGCCTCCCAGTGCTAGGATTAAAGGTGTGTGCCACCAAGCCCAGCAATTGTTTGTTTATTTAGAGGTAAGGTCTCACTCTAGCTTAGGCTAACCTGGAATTCACTATGTAGTCTCAGGATGGCCTTGAATTCATGGCAATCCTCCTACCTCTGCCTCCAAAGTGCTAAGATTGAAGGCGTGCAATACCATAACTGGCTTCAAAGTAGTAGTTTTCCCCCTAGGGTTTATTACCTCCCCACTCATAGGCTTTTGATTAGGTCTTCAGTAAGCACCAGGTATGAATTCCCTCCCATGGATCAGGCTGCAAATCCAATAATCAGAGAGAACATCTTCATTTTCCATTCATCAGTTGATGGTTCCATTTCCTAGATATTGTGAATAAAACAGCAGTAAACATAGATGATCAAGTATCTCTATAGTTAAGTCTAGAAACCTTGGGTACATGACCAGGAGTGGTATGGCTGGGTAGTGTAGTAGGTCTACTTTTAGCTATCTCAGGAACATCTACTGTGATGGGTAAGTTGCTGTCAACTTGATCTGTTTAGGAATCCACAAAACATTCCTCTTGAGTGGGTCTCTGAGGTTGCTTCCAGGAAGATTAACTGAAGGAGGAAGTCCTTCCCCCAAGGTGAGCCCTT
Organism: Jaculus jaculus; assembly: GCF_020740685.1. NCBI lineage: Eukaryota > Metazoa > Chordata > Mammalia > Rodentia > Dipodidae > Jaculus > Jaculus jaculus. Next base: position 116,919,914 of record NC_059125.1, read on the forward strand.
ACCCCAGAGTGGGTGGCCCCTCTCAGAGGGGGGACTTTATATAAGGAAGTTCTGGGTGAACAGAATCTCCCTTCTTTCCACTTGGCTGCTGGAGCTGCTTGCTGCTTTCCAGCATGGATTGAAGACCAGCATCAACTCAGGACCAGCAAGGATTGAAGACCAGTGACTCCTCAGGAAGCCTACAGGCTTTCAGTGCTAGATCAGGACTGCTAAGACATTGGAACTTAGCAGCTACTGGGTTCCTTGATTCTTGGGCATGCAACTGCTATTGGACTGCTGTAAGCTACTCTAATAAATTCCCTTTTAATATAATTCATTCTAGCAGTTCTGTTCCTCTAGGGAAGCCTGACTAATACAGATTGTGTTCTAGGGAAACAGAATTGTAAGGATGATTACTCCAGTGGGTTTGCTGCTATCTGGGGTTGGCTCTCCCTTATGGAGAGCACTTTTACTGGTAATAAGGAGAGTGTCTTTACTGGTAATAAGAGGGGGCACTAATAATCTATGGTGTGAACTATTTAAAGAACACCATGAGATAGATGTATTTGGTGATCCTGAGTCATATCCTGTGAGGAGCAAGGAATTTAGTGACTCTGTATCTAAAACTTTAGAATATTTGTGGAAAAGTAAGATGAATGATGTTGCTGGTTGGTTGCGTTTAGCATCTCTGGATAAACTATTAAAGGAAAAGCAGAAGCTCAGAAAGGAAATTTCCAAGCTTAAGACCCACATACAAGATCTGAAGGTTTCTAAGGGTGCCCTGGAGGAGAGTCTCCTTTCTAGCCAGAACAGGGCTCATATTGCCAAAAACCAAACCCAAGCTGTCATTGTAAGACTGGCTAACTTGCAAGGTAACCTCAAATTCCAGCCTCACAGCTATCAGAAGTTAAAGTGAGGGCACTGATTGGAAAAGAGTGGGATCAAAAGCCCAGTGTGGTGGCATACGCCTTTAATCCCAACACTCAGGAGGCAGAGGTAGGAGGATTGCCATGAGTTCAAGGCCACCCTGAGACTACATAGTCAATTCCAGGTCAGCCTGAACTAGGGTGAGGCCCTACCTCGATAAACAAAAAACAAAACAAAACAAAACAAAACAAACAACAACAACAAAAAAAAACCAAGAAACAAATGAAAAAGAGTGGGACCCTTGGGATGGGGACATGTGAGAAGGCCTTGAGGAATCTGGGGCCACTGAACTGTCAGATTCTAAAGAGGTTGTTTTTCATGAGAATGTGACCTCCCCTCCCTTAGAGGCAGTTGCATCCCCACTCCCACACCCTGAGGTATTACCTTCCCCACCCTTGCCTGGGGGAATTAATCCTTCTTTGTTTGAGGAACCAGCAATGAGCCTCCCTGTAGGAGGTGCTTCTCAATTCCCACCCATCTTTGCTTCTAGGCCTATAATCAGATGGAAGGCTAGGCATGTCCCTAAAGGTGAGATAGAAAGCATGTCTCAAGAGGTGAGGTCCACCCCTGAAGAACTTCAGGAGTTTTCAAACTTGTACAGGAAGAAGCATGGGGAATATGTGTAGGAATGGATTTTAAGGGTGTGGGATGATGGAGGAAGGAACATAAGATTAGATCAGGCTGAATTTATTGAAATGGGTTCATTTAGCAGAGATTCTAGATTTAACACTGTAGCTCATGTAGGTGGAAGATGTGACAAGAGTTTATTTGATTGGTTGGCTGAAGTATGGATCCAAAGATGGTCTACTGTAAATGAGCTTGAGCTGCCTGATAACTCTTGGCTAAATGTTGATGAAGGGATTAAAAGGCTCAGAGAACTTGGAATGCTGGAGTGGATTTGCCATGTAATCTCATCTCTGCCCCCACAATGGGAGTGTCCAGAAGATGTGCCCTTCACTAAGTCTATAAGAAAAAGATTTGTGAGGGGATCACCAGCATACTTAAAGTGCCCAGTCATTGGTCTTTTATGTAAAGAAGTCATCACAGTGGGAGCCGCAGTTGCTGTATTTGGTGACTTAGAATCAATGGGTCTAACTGGATCTCGGAGTAGTAACAAGTGCCAAGTGGTAGCGCTGAATCACCAAAGGCAGGGTGAACGTGTTTACAGTAATGGACAGCATAGGCAAAAAAGGACTAGGATTAACTGAAAAATATGGAGGTGACACAAGTATCTGGGAGAAGGGAGTTGGGATCCTGTTAGTTTCCATAGATTTTAGAGGTTATTGAGGGTATGGAAGGTTGTAGATTTAGAAAATAAAGAGGAGTGGCCGAGGAGGAGAGAACGCAGAAGAGAAGTTGGAAAGAGAGGGATAGCGTATGAGGAAAGTACATGAGCTGTGCGTGGGAGGAGTAGCAGAGATGCCATTCGTAGGCTGGGTGAAGTAAACTACAGAACAAACCTCAAAGCTAATTGAGTAATGTATAAACACAAACAAAACCAGCATGGACTAAATACATAAGGGGAGAGTTGTTTTTTTTTTTTTTTTAAAGGTCCTAAACCAGGTGTGGTGGCTCATACCCTTAGTCTTGTCACTCAAAGGTGAGACCCTGCTTCAGAAAAAGACACTAAAAATTAAGTATCAAAACTTGACAAAAATTGGGCTGGAGAGATTGCTCAGTGGTTAAGGCACTTGCCTGCAGTGCCTAACAACCAGATTCAAGCCCCCAGTGCCCACATAAAGCCAGATGCACAAAGTGGTGTAGGCATCTGGTGTTTGCAGTGGCTGGAGGCCATGGCACATCCATTCTCTCTGTCTGTCTGTCTCTCTCTATGTTTGCAAATAAATAAATAAATAAAATTATAACAGTGACAAAAGTTCACCTAATACACAAGTTATTTAAAAGTGACAATGTATAGTAAAGTTATATCAGATTGAATAAGTCAGCATTTTTGCCTTAGCGGGCTGCATTTTGACTTCTGTCTCTCCCTGAAAATTTTTTCTTTAGCAACCTGCCCTGACATGGAAGGTGCATCTAGCACTTCCAGTTCAAATCCATATTCCCAGCTTTCAGGCATGTATTGATTATGCCAATGTAAATCAGCCCAGTTACCTTTTGGGGTGAGTGTACAGTTGGCAGAGGGAAGGGCGTGTTGTGGAATGCTGTCTGGAGGTGTTCTGGAACTACTCAGTGGTCTCTGTTGTCTTCTCCTTCAGGTTCCTTTGATTTTTCAGGGCTTGTGTGAGTGGGAAGAATCCCCAGTATTTTCACATTTGCTTGCTGGCTCAGGCCAGGCAGGGAAAGGGGAAGCACTTTTCAGCAGCTGCTGGCTGGAGCCTGATCTTTGCTAATTGCTGGTAGTGCCTTTCCATTTCTCTGAGGAGATTGCACATACCTTAGTAAGTTCCTTGCACACTGTGACTTTTTCAAAGAAAAATGCACTGTGTGTTGTCTTGCCTTTTTTCCTCTAGTTTTCTTTGTCAATTCTGCTGTCTTAATTAGAAATATTTAATTGTGCATGCTGTGTGTGTGTGTGTGCCAGGGTCTCCTGCCTCTGCAAATGAATGCCAGATGCTTACACCACTTTTTGTGCCTAGCTTACATGGGTGCTTTGGGAATTGAACCAGGTTTTGCAAGCAAGAACCTTTAACAACTGAGCCTCCTTTTAAAGATAAGGTCTTGCTATGTAGCCCCAGCTGGCCTTGAACTTGGAATCCTTCTGTCTTAACCTACCAAGTGCTGAAATTACAGGTTTGTGCCACAATGCTTATCTTTTATTTTTTCTTTCTTTCTTTTTTTGTGGTAGGGTCTCACTCTAACCCAGGCTGATCTAGAATTCACTAGGTAGTCTCAGGGTGGCCTTGAACTCACACTGATCTTTCTACATCTGCCTCCCAAGTGCTGGGATTAAAGGCACGTGCCACCATGCTAGGCTTCATCTTTGTTTTTTGTTTCTTGTTGAGACAGGGCTCCTATGTAGCCTTGGATGTCCTGGAACTCCCTATGTATCCCAGGATGGTCTAGAACTTGAGATCTTTCCACCTAACAAATACTGGAATTACAGGCATGTGTCACCATGCCTGGCTGGAATTTTCCTTTTATTTCCACCATACTAATTAATTAATTCATGCATTTAAGTCAGAGAATCACAGGAAAATTTCCTCTGCTATTTCCTCAGCCTCGGGCTGAGGTCTTACTTTGTGGACTACCAGACCCCAAAGGAACATTTCAGTGGATATCACTCCATTCAGATTACTGCCCCAGATGCTGTTCCCTCAGCCTCAGGGGAAGAGGTTACTTATAGAGCATGGAGCCTTCAAAAGAATTGCTTAGATGGAGCTCATTGCTCCTTGATCTTTTACCTTCTGTATACTCTATCTCCCCCTGACATCAGGCATCCTTGTCTGTTATTGCAAACAGCTGCCAGGGGTTTGCTTGCACTCTCAGATGGAGGTCTGATGATACTCCTACCCATGTTCTCTTATAAGTTTTCCCAGATGCTTTTTTTTTTTAGTTTGTTTGTTTATTTGTTTGAGAGTGACAGAGAGGAGGAGGAGAGAGAGACAGAGAGAGAGAGAGGGAGAGAGAGAGAGTGAGAGAATGGACGCATCAGGGCTTCCAGCCTCTGCAAACGAACTCCAGATGCGTGCACCCCCTTGTGCATCTGGCTAACGTGGGTCCTGGAGAATCGAGCCTTGAACCGGGGTCCTTAGGCTTCACAGGCAAGCGCTTAACCACTAAGCCATCTCTCCAGCCCCTCCCAGATGCTTTTTAAAAAAAAATATTTTATTTATTGGTTTATTATTTTGAGTTTTTAAATTTTTATTTATTTATTTGAGA